>NC_062548.1:85912723-86512723 GCF_016906955.1 Phacochoerus africanus
CCATGGGTCTCAGTTTGACTTGAATAGACCTTCATTTTGATGTTCATGGAATAAGTACCTGGGAACTCCTTTGCTCAAATCCAACACACGGTTTAATAAACATTCACTGAGGAACTAGATATGCCAGGAAATGTCCTGAGCCCTTTCTGGAACATATGATTTTTCTCAGTTAATTCTCAAAACAACCATGAGAGGTAGGATTTATTACCATATTTTACTGATGGGGAAATCAATGCTAAGTAACTTGCCTAAGGCCCCAGCTGCAGGAGCTGGGAGTATGTTTTCTGACCAGGCCGTTCTAGACACAATTGTGAAGTGGACCAGTTGCCTCGGTATCTTAGGCATCCTTTCTTGAACATGTTTCCTTTCTCAGTGATGTTTCCTCTTTCCTTCAGGCATCCAGCATATGTATTTTGCTCTATATTTTCTTCATACTTTCAAGAAAAGATCTTGTATTAGTCATATATTCCTTAGTATGAATTTAAACCCAAGTCAGAAACTATGCTAGGCTTTTTTTTAAACACATGATTTTTCTTGATTAATTCTCAAGGGATCTCAGTATTTAAAATTTTATAGCTAATAATGGAGTAAAATATTCTACCTGCCTAAAAGTAACTTAGCTAAGGCATTAACAGTAGGAACAATTAGGACAGATTTGCCTTAATCTTTCAAGTTAAGTAAATGTTGGCTTTTTCTGCCATATACCAGCTAGTTTGCACTTGAGAAACCAGCCTTATTATTTCTGACAAGCCTTATTGTGGGCAATGGAAATTGTTTTAAATGAAGAATCAGACTAGGATTGAGGAAGCCTGGATCTCAGCCCCATGTCACTAAAATGTGTTTGGGGGCATACAAACTGGAAAATGAAAGGGCTGGATTATAGCAGTGTTCTCTACAGTTCTGCATTCATAACAGACATTATTAATTAATCTTGGGGCTCTATCTGATCAAGGCTGAGTGCTGTTTGGAATCTGTCTCTACTGTTCCTCTAAGGAGCATTACTTATGGTTTGCAGTTGGCAGTGCAGATGAAACCTGTTGCCACCCAATGGCTAGATGGTGTCCAGCATTTCTTCCAGTTAAAAATTCTGTTAGATCTTCAATGGAGGAATGTAAGTAGGTCTATGGTTCCTAAACCTGTCTGCGTATGAGCACTGGGGGCTTTTTAATACGCCTCTTCAATCAGATTGTCTGGGAGTGAAGCTTGAGAATCTGTAGTTTTCTAAAGCTCTGTAGTTTTCTAAAGTGATTGTGATGTAGCCAATGTATGGGCCGGTATTTGGGCACTGCAAGTTTAGATTATGCAATGCAGAGTTTGGTTATTTTATTTTATTTGGCTGCCCCCAGCACATGGAGTTCCTGGGCCAGGGTTCAGATCCCAGCCACAGTTGTGACCTATGCAGTAGTGCAGCAATGCTGGATCCTTAACCCACTGTGCCCGGGTAGGGATCCAACCTGCATCCCAACACTCCAGAGATATCACCCATCCCATGCGCCACAGCAGGAACTCCAGAGTTTGGTTTATTTTAACAATGAGAATTTACAAATTGAAATCATTGGCAGTTGTAGCAGAGCCTCATGAGTTGACTTTTAGTAAGCTAAACATTTTTAATGAATTTCTTCTTTTAAGATTTGCTCTTTGTCACCAGTCTTCTGACCAGTGCTTTGCTCTGACTGGGCTCAGATATTGGGCACACAAATACATCAGCTGTGAGGCCTCGAACAAGTCATTTAACATAGGCAGGTAATCGATCTTCTATAAAATCAACATCAGAACACCTACCCTGTAGAGTTGTTGAGATCCCAAGATACTGCTATTTCTACTTGATGTGATGCATAACAGTTATTGAGCACTTACCATGGACCAGGCGGTATAAAATCAAGTAGAGGATTTCCCGTTGTGGCACAGCGGAAATCTGACTAGGAACCATGAGGTTGTGGGTTTGCCCCCCTGGCCCTGCTCAGTGGGTTAAGGATCCAGTGTTGCCATGAGCTGTGGCATAGGTTGCAGATGCAGCTCAGATCTAGCATTGCTGTGGCTCTGGCCTAGGCCAGTAGCAACAGCTCCAATTAGACCCCTAGCCTGGGAGCCTCCATATGCCGCGAGTGCAGCCCTCAAAAGACAAAAGACAAAATAAAAATAAAAATAAAAATTAAAATAGTACAATCAAGTCAAGAGACAAGATGAATAAATAGAAACATGGTTTCTGAATGTCTTCTAAACCAGTGATTTACTCTTCTAACCACAATCCCCATGTTACACTTAGGCATGTATTTATACAGACAACAGAAAAGTCTCTCAAAAAATATTTATCCTTTCTTTATGTAATGCACTTTACAATTTTCTTTTCTATTCCATTAAACAATACTGACCCTGACCCCCATGTTAATATCATGGATCACTAACGGGCCATTAGCTGCACTAGACCACTCTCTTCCTCAGTTTGCCTCAACATGACTATCCACTGTCTCAGTATAAACTACTTCCAGTGATGAGAAACTCTTTGGAGCCAGGAAAAATATCTCTCAATTAATTCTAGCTAGTCTTAATTGATCATTGACTATTAACCAAGCAATCATCTGTCTTCATACTGCATGTTTTATCTGAAGACTTATACACTGATTATCTGGAATGCTGACTGGGTTTCCATAGGACCCTTAATTGGTCTCTGGCTAGCCAGGAGCTACTCTGGTACTGTTTTCTATTCTAGACTATGAAGTCTTCATTCCTAGCAAACTCAGGTGTGCTGTGAACCAGTGTTTATAAGCTAATTACAGCTAGGAGGTTCCTGACTGACAATGAGAGGTCTTGACTTCCAATTTAAAGAGTAACTTTTGAAAAGCTAAAGCAGGGGGTTATTTTATTAGAAAAAGTTAGTAAAGAGAGGATTTTGGTCATGACAGAATTTTGGAACCATTTAAAACTTTCTACTCATGTGCAGCAGGACCAAGAATTTAGACTGAGTACGTAATTGTATGTTGGGTTCAGATTGGACTGGTGGTATATCCTGTCATGGATCTGCTAAACATACCAAAGTATAAGGGATGCTTCCCTGAGGTTTTTGTTTTCATCTAGAGGGGAGATGAGACAGTTCACATATGTATTCTGGAGTGTGAGACATGACCAAGAATAAATGCTTGGATGAGGACTGCATTAGTAATAACCACAAAATTCATGTTTGAGACAACAACAATACACTTATTTTGGGAATGCACTATGTCTCAAATTCAGATGTGTCAGTTAACATCAGGGTTGAATTTCTTCATATTGATTAAAGTGATGGTTAATTGAATTAGCTATATTGCCAGTGAAGCACTGATACAAAAAAGTTTATGATTTAAAAAAATGTTTTCTTTCTTTTTTTTTTTTTAATATTCTTTTTAAGGTCGCACCTGCAGCATATGGAAGTTCCCAGGCTAGGGGTCGAATCAGAGCTGTAGCCACCTCCCTATACCACAGCCACAACATCAGATCTGAGCTGTATCTGCCACCTGCAGTGCCAGATCCTTAACCCGCTGAATGAGGCAAGGGACTGAACCTGTGTCCTCATGGATATGAGTTAGATTTGTTTCCACTGCGCCACAACAGGAACTCCTAAATTTGCTTATTTGATTTGAAAGACACATGGATGTCCTTGTTAAGCATAGGGAGATTTATGATGCCCTCTTCCTGGGGCCAGGGTGTAATGGTCAGCAAGATTTAATGCTTTAAATCTGCAGTGAAATTGCATTAATTGAGGATAAGTGGGGAGTAAGAGAAAAAGCACACATATATTCTCACAAAGTGCAAAAGGCAGAAAGGAAGGGAGGGAGGGAGGGAAAGAGGGAGAGAGAGTTATAAACAATTTTTTGGGAGATGTGGTGGAACCTAGGGATTAGCTAGGCTACACACCAACAAGTGTGTACTATTACATGGTATATTTATGTAGGAAGCTGATAATGATAAAAAGAGTTCTGGTTTAAGGATTAGTCAGTTGAGTGACCCTAGGCAAGTTAATTGACCTCTTTGAACAAGTTTCCTCATTTTTCAAAACACAAGGGTTAGACAACAAGATTTCTCTTTAAGCCCTTTCCGCAGCTTGAAAATGCTATTGTTCTAGGGATTTATGCACATTATACATCAGTGAAACATTACAATGGCTTCTAAGCAATGTCTTTTAAATTTGTAAATGTCTCCATTCAACAAATATTGAGTAAGGGCCTACTGTAGCATCTTAGCTCCTCCACTGTCACAAACGTTTCTCAGCTGTGTTCACTGCTCCTTGGCCTTTATACTTTTCTGAGTTCTATCAAAACTTGGGTCACAGCAGGCTAAGGTTGGAGTCTGTTGTAGGAAGGAGGCAGGGTAGGATTTCAGGATTTAAAGCCAAGCCTACTTCAGGCTATAGACAGCCTACTTCCTTTTTCTTCAGAGGAGCAGTAGCCAGAAAACATCTTCCTGCTGGCTTCCGCGGGGCATCTGTTGACTGATGGGTGTGAGGGGAAGAGAGGGAGGAAAAGAAAGGCAGATCTACCTTCTTAGGGGCCAACTGGCCAAGGGCATCAAAAGCAGATGACGATGTCGGTAAACCTTTGTCTTACCAATATAGGGAAATGAGATTCCTGTGTGGTACAGAATTCCTCCTTTGAGATTAGTGGGTCAAAGATAAAGGGAGAAGAACTTGGGAGGGGGGAACCAATTTTAAGACATAAAATATTTTGGATCTATATGGGAGAGAATGCTGAAACAATAAATGAGAAAATGTAGCATGAAATTCTTAACCAAAAACAGAAGTAAGAAAGATCATGTTGGACCAGGCAAGCTCACAGTCTTTCTCATTGATTGTATCTGCATATTTTAGGATACTGCTTTGCAGCCTATTATTGCCTTAGCATTTATTTTTTCCATTGTCTAATTTTATCCATTAAATTTGTAAATTTAATGGATTGTAGGGTGAAATATGTAGTAAATATTGTTATACTGATGTAATATAAAATTAATAAAGATATACATAAAAGGGATATTTTAATTATCATCTTAGTGATAAACAGGCATAAGAATACATTTGAATTTCTTAAAACCTGGACCCTATTAGGGCAAAATTTATAAATCATTCCAGGTCATGCACTTTATTTAATTTTTAAAAGTTTTTAATAAGTCTATGTGAAGAATTACATATACAGAAAAGTATACGATTCTGTGTAAAGCTTAATTATTTTTTCAAAAATTGACTTTATTTTTTTAGAAGAATTTTGGGTTTTCAGATAATTGACAAGGCAGTTCTCATATATATCACATCTAATTTACCCTGTTACTAACATCTTGTATATTTGTTGTAATAATTGAGCCAGTATTGATATATTATTATGTTAATAATATTATATTATTAACTAAAGTATATACTTTATTCATACTTTCTTACTTTTAACATTGTGTCCTTTTCTGGTTCTAGCATCTCACCCAGGACACCACTCTCAATTAGTTGTCATGTGTTTTTGGGTTCCTCTTATTTGTGACAGGCTCTCAGACTTTTCTTGTTTTGAATGACCTGGACACCTTTGGTCAAGTGTGTTGGAGAATGCCTCCAATAAGAATTTATCTGATGTTTTTATCATAATTAGATTGGGGTTATTATAGGTTTCTAGAAAAAATACCACAGAGGAAAACTGAGATTTTTATCATATCACATCATATCAAGGGTACATACCATCAACATGATTTATCACTGTTGATATTGGCCTTGATCACCTGTTTTAAGTAATATTTGTCTGGTTTGTCCACTGTAAAGTTACTCCCCACCCCTTTCCAGACTGTCCTCCTTGATAGGAAGTCACTATGTAAAGCCTGTACTTAAGGGGTGGGGAACTATTCTCTACCTGTTTGAAGGGGGGAATGTTATATAACTGGAATTGTACAGTATGTAGCCTTTTAGGATTGCTTTTCAACACTTAGCAATATTCATCCAAGGTTCATTCATGGCTTTTCGTGGCTTGATGCTCATTTCTTTTCATTGCTGTATAATATTCCATCGTATGGGCATACCACAATTTATTCATTCACTTAATGGGGACATCTTGGTTGTTTCCAGTTTAGGGGGATTGTGAATAAAGCTGTTATACACATTTGAGTACAGGTTTCGGTATGGGCTTAAATTTTTTATTCTTTATTAAAGTATAGTTGATTTACAGTGTTTTGCCAATTTCTGCCATATAGCAAAGTGACTCAGTCATACATATATAGGCCCTCTTTTTTATATTATTTTCCATTATGGTCTATCTCAGGAGATTGGATATAGTTCCATGTGCTCTTCAGTAGGACCTTATTGTTTATCCATGGACTTAAGTTTTCAAATCAGTTTGGAAAATATCTAGGACATCGTTGCTGAATTGTATTGTAAGACTTTGTTTAGATTTGTAAGAAACTGCCAGTCTTCTGAAGTGGCTGTAAGTTTTTACATTCACATTAAAATGAATGATAGTTCCTGTTGCTCTATATCTTTGCCACCACTGGTATTGTCAGGTCTTTTTTTTAAATTTTATTTTAGTCATCCTAATAGGTATTTAGTAGTATCTTACTGTTGTTTTAATATGTAATTCCCTACTGACATATGATGTTGAGCATCTTTTCATATGCTTATTTGTCATCTGCATTTCTTCCTTGATGAGGTGTCCAGATCTTTGGCTCATTTTTATTTTTTTTTCATTTTTTAATATTTTATTTTATTTTATATATTTTATTTTTTTTCCTGCTGTACAGCGTGGGGACCAAGTTACTCTTACATGTATACATTTTTTTTCCCACCCTTTGTTCTGTTGCAATATAAGTATCTAGACATAGTTCTCAATGCTACTCAGCAGGATCTCCATGTAAATCCATTCCAAGTTGTATCTGATAACCCCAAGCTCCTGATCCCTCCCACTCCCTCCCTCTCCCATTGGTCAGCCTCAAGTCTATTCTCCAAGTCCGTGATTTTCTTTTCTGTGGAAAGGTTCATTTGTGCTGTATATTAGAATCCAGTTACAAGTGATATCATATGGTATTTGTCTTTGTCTTTCTGGCTCATTTCACTCAGTGTGAGAATCTCTAGTTCCATCCATGTTGCTTCAAATGGCAGTATGCCATTATTTTTTATGGCCGAGTAGTATTCCATTAGGTATATATACCACCACATCTTCCGAATCCAATCATCTGTTGATGGACATTTCGGTTGTTTCCATGTCTTGGCTATTGTGAATAGTACTGCAATGAACATGTGGGTGCATGTGTCTCTTTTACGTAGAGTTTTGTCTAGATATATGCCCAAGAGTGGGATTGCAGGGTCATATGGAAGTTCTATATATAGATTTCTAAGGTATCTCCAAAATGTTCTCCATGGTTGCTGTACCAGTTTACATTCCCACCAACAGTGCAGGAGGGTTCCCTTTTCTCCACATCCCTTCCAGCACTTGTTATTTGTGTACTTATTAATGATGGCCATTCTGACTGGTGTGAGGTGATATCTCATGGTAGTTTTGATTTGCATTTCTCTTATAATCAGCGATGTTGAGCATTTTTTCATATGCTTGTTGGCTATCTGTATATCTTCCTTGGGAAACAGTCTATTCAGGTCTTTTGCCCATTTTTCCACTGGTTGATTGGCTTTTTTTGCTGTTGGGTTGTATAAGTTGCTTATATATTCTAGAGATTAAGCCCTTGTCCTTTGCATCATTTGAAACTATTTTCTCCCATTCTGTAAGTTGTCTTTTTGTTTTCTTTTGGGTTTCCTTTGCTGTGCAAAAGCTTTTCAGTTTGATGAGGTCCCATTGGTTTATTTTTGCTCTTATTTCTATTGCTTTGGGGGACTGACCTGAGAAAATACTCATGATATTGATGTCAGAGAGTGATTTGCCTGTGTTCTCTTCTAGGAGTTTGAAGGTGTCTTGTCTTATATTTAAGTCTTTCAGCTTTGGCTCATTTTTAAATTGTATATTTTCTTATTGTTGAGTTTTAAGAGTTTTTGTACATTTTGGATATCAGTCCTTTATCAGGTAAGTATTTTGCAGATATTTTCTCCCAGACTATGGCTTGTGTATTGATTCCCTTAATAATGTCTTTCACAAAGCAGGAATTTAAAATTTTTGTAAAGTCCAACTTTTCTTCCATGGAGTGTGCTTTTGGTATTCTATGTAAAAAGTCATTGGCAAACCTGAGATCACCTAGACTTTCTCCTGTGTTTTCTTCTGAAAGTGTTATGCTTTTGAGCTTTATGTTTAGGTCTGTTATCCATTTGGAGTTAATTTTTGTGAAAGGTATTAAGTCTATGTCTGGATTTATTTATTTATTTTATATAAGAATATCCAATTATTCTGGGGCTATTAGTTGATATACTTTCTCGATTGAATTATCCTTGTTCCTTTCTCAAAAGTCAGTCAGCTAGATTTGTTTGGGTCAGTTCTGGGCTGTCTATTGTGTTCTATTGGTCTATGTATATATTCTTTTGCCGAAACCACACTGTCTTGATTATTGTAGGTCTATACTGAATCCTCTAGTTTTTTGTTATTCTTCACTATTGGTTAGGTTCCTCCAGGTCTTTTGCTTTCCCACATAAACTTCAGATTCATTTTGTCAGTATCTACAAAATAGCTGCCTAGGGTTTTGATTGGGACTGTCTTTTTTTTTTTTTTTAAGCTATTTCTTGGGCCACTCCCGCAGCATATGGAGGTTCCCAGGCTAGGGGTTGAATCGGAGCTGTAGCCACCGGCCTACACCAGAGCCATAGCAACGCGGGATCTGAGCCTCCTCTGCAACCTAAACCACAGCTCACGGCAACGCGGGATCGTTAACCCACTGAGGAAGGGCTGGGACCGAACCCGCAACCTCATGGTTCCTAGTCGGATTCGTTAACCACTGTGCCACGTCGGGAACTCCTGATTGGGACTGTCTTGAATCTATAGGTCAAGTTGGGAAGAACTGAACCATGAGCACACAATACCTATCTTTTAATTTAGATCTTCTTTAATTTCTTTTACCAGAATTCTGCATATAAAACTTGTATATATTTTGTTAGATTTTTGCCTAAGTACTTCATATTTTTGATGCTATTGCAAATATTTTTTAGTTTCAGATCCCAACTGTTTACCGATATTATGTAGAAAAGTAATTGAGTTTTTAATATTTAACTTGTGTTGCTTGTGTGGCAGTCTTGCTATAATCATATATTAGAGCAGTTTTTTTGTAATTTATTTGGGATTTTCTACTCTAGCAACAAGTCATTTGTGAACAAAGATAATGTAATTTTTTCCTTTTAAATCTGTATACCTTTTTTTCCCTTCCCTTGTCCTATTGCACTAGCTAGAACTTCCAGTATGATGTTGAATAGAATGGTGGAAGTAGACATCTTTGCTTGTTTGTAACCTTAGTAAGAAAGCATCTACTTTCTCATCATTAAATATGCTGTTAGCTATAGTTTATTTTGTAGATGCTCTTTACTAAGTTAAGGAAGTTCCTTTTTATTCCTAGTTTGCTAAGAGCTTTTATTATGAATGCATGTTAAATTTTGTCAAATGCCTTTTCTGCATTTATTAATAAAACTGTATGTTCTTTACCCTGTTGATGTGGAGGATTACATTAATTGATTATTGAATGCTGAACTAACCTTGTTTCCTGGAATAAATCCTACTTGGTCATGGGTTTAAAAAATTACATTAAATTTTAAAATTTATATAATTTATTTTTATGTACTATTGCATTTCATTTTTTAAGTTTATATGATTTTTATTTTTCCATTTGTTGATTTACAGTGTTGTGTCAATTTCTACCGCAAAGTGACCTAGTCATATATGTATTTAGGTATATGTATATGTATTTTATATGTATTATATATATGTGTATTTTATATGTATATGTATATGAATTTTATATGTATTTTTTATACATATATCTTCTTTTTCTCACATTATCCTCCATCATGTTCCATCACAAGTGACTAGATATAGTTCCCTATGCTATACAGCAGGATTTCATTGCTTATTCACTCCAAATGCAATAGTTTGCATCTGGTAACCCCCGACCCCCAATCCATCCCACTCCCTCCTCCTCTGCCTTGGTAACCACAAGTCTGTTCTCCAAGTCCCTGAGTTTCTTTTCTGTGGAAAAGTTCACTTGTGCCGTATATTTGACTCCAGATATAAGTGATATCACATGGTATTTAGCTTTCTCTTTCTAACTTCGTTTAGTATGAGAGTCTCTGGTTCCATCCATGTTGCTTCAGATGACATTATTTTGTTCTTTTTTCATGGCTGAATAGTATTCCATTGTGTATATATACCACATCTTCTTAATCCATTCATCTGTCAATGGACATTTAGGTTGTTTCCATGTCTTGGCTATTGTGAATAGTGCTGTAGTGAACATATAGGTGCATGTATCTTTTTCAATGAAAGATATATGCCCAAGAGTGGGATTTCTGAGTCATATGGTAGTTCTATTTTTAGCTTTCTGAGGTACCTCCATGCTGTTTTCCATAGAGATTGTACCAATTTACATTCCCACCAACAGTGTGTGAGGGTACCCTTTTCTCCACATCCTCTCCAGTATTTGTTATTTTTGACTTGTTAACGATGGCCTGCATTTGATTTTGTGATGTTTTGTTGGAGATTTTTGCATCTAGGTTCATGAGGGATATTGACTTATAGTTTCCCTTTCTTGTAATATCTTTATCCAACTCTGATATTAGGGTAATGTTGGCTTTCCTCTGTCTCTTATTTTCTGAAAAAATTGTGAAGAGATGGTATAATTTCTTCTTTAAATGTTTGAAAGAATGCCCATTAGGGCATTCTTCTTTCTTTTTTGGCAGATTTATTAACTATTTCTTTAGTAATTATAGGGATATTTATATTATCTATTTCTCCTTGTGTGGGTTTTTCAAGGAATTGTTCTATATAAGTTATCAAATTTGCTGGCATAGCGTTGTTCATAATTTTCCTTTGTTAACCTTTTAATGCTGATGGAATTAGTAGTGATAACCTGTCTTTCATTTCTGTCACTGGTAATTTGTGTCTTCTCCCCTTTTTTCTTAGTTAAGTTGGCTAGATGTGTATTAATTTTATTAATCTTTTCAAAGAAACAGCTTTTTGTTTCTTTGATTTTCTCTATCGTCTGTTTTCAAGTTCATTGATTTCTGCTCTAATTTTTAAAAATTTATTTTCTTCTCCTTGCTTAAATTGCTCTTCATCCTCTAATTTCCTAAGGTGGAAGCTTAGATTATTGATTTCAGATGTTTCTTCTTTTCTAATATGTACATTCTCTGCCATAAATTTGCCTCTAAGCACTGCTTTGGTTGCAACCCATAAATTTTGATAAGTTGTATTTTCATTTCGATCAAAATATGTTTCAGTTTATCTTGAGACTTTCTCTTTGACCCATGTGTTATTTAGAAGTGAGTTGTTTTAAACTCTCTCAGTATTTGTGGATTTCTGCCTATGTTTCTTCTTTGATCTTTCTTCTTTAATTCTGTTATAGTCTGTGAATATATTTTACATAATTTCCATTCCTTTAAATTTGTTAAGGTATGTTTTATGGTCCAGAAAGTGCTCTGTCTTGGTGAAAGTTCCAAATGAGCTTGAGAAGAATATGTCTTCTGATGTTTGGGGGTCAAGTATTCTATAAATGTCAACTAAATCAAGTGGATTATAGTGCTGTTTAGGTCAACTATATCTTTACTTATTTTATGATTGCTTGATCTATCAAGTTAAAAAGGGGTGTTGAAGTCTTCAACCATCATAGTGGATTTGTCTATTATGATTCTATCAATTTTTGCCTCAAGTATTTAGACACTGTTGTTAAGTACATAGATATTAAGGATTGTATATCTTCTTGGAGAATTAACTTCATTATCACTATGTAATATTCTCTTAATCCCTGATAATTTCCCTTATTTTGAGGTCTGATATGTGTGAAATTAATACAGTTACTCCAACTTTGTTTTACATTAGTGTTATCATAATAGATATTTCTTTATCCTTTTACTTTTAATCTGCTTGAATTTTTGTATTAAAAGTGAGTTTTGTTATAGACAAGCTAGAGTTTTGTGTTATTTTAAAATTTAATCTGACAATCTTGTTTTTCAATTGCTATATTTAGACTGATATTCACATTTCAAATACTTATTGGTACAGGTGGAATTGACTTCTATTTCTTCCATTTGTTTATTACTTCTTTTTTCTCCCTCTTCTTCAGCCTTTGCTGGTTTTGATTGCACGTTTTATATGACTCATTTTATTTCCTCTCTCAGCATATCAATTATACTTTTTAAAATGTTTTTTCCTAGAGTTTGAAATGCACACTTACAATTAATATGTTTACATCGAGTATCATTATACCACTTTGTGTATAGTATACATACCATTAACAGAGTATCCTCAGTTCTTTCCTCCTATCCATTTTGACATTCCTGTCATTCATTTCATTTATCTATATGCTTAATTACTTAATATATTACTACTGTTATTCAAACTAGTTCAAACAAATGGTATATTTCATGTCAATTAATGAGAAAAGTAAAAAGGTATTACTTTCATTTATTCTTTCTTCTTCTTTTATTATATATATCTGAGTTTCTGACTGATATAATTTTTCTTCTCCCTGAAGAATTTAACATTTCTTACAGGGCAGGTTAGGCAATGAATTCTTTCAATTTTTGTTCATCTGAGAGACTTTATTTCTTCACTTTTGAAAGAAAATTTTGTTGGACATAAAATTCAAGTTTGGGAGTTTCCAGCACGGCTCAGCAGAAACGAATCTGACTAGTATCCATGAAGATTCGGGTTCAATCCCTGGCCTCGCTCAGTGGGTTAAGGATCTGGTGTTGCCATGAGCTATGACATATGTTGCAGATGTGGCTTAGATCTGGTGTTACTGTAGCTGTGGCATAGGCCAGCAGCTGTAGCTCTGATTAGACCCCTAGCCTAGGAACCTAGGAACCTCCATATGCTTCAGGTGAGGCCCTAAAAATACAAAAAAGAAAAAAAAAAGAAAAAAGAAAAAAGAAACAAATTCAAGTTTGGTGTTTTTGTTTCCAACACTTTAAATATGTCACATCATTCTTTTCTTGCTTACATGACTTCTGATGAGAAGTCTGCTATAACTCTTTAAATCTTTATCCTGTGCATCTATAGGTAAGGTTTGTTTTCTTGTTTGCTTGTTTTGTTAAGATTTTTCCCCATTGTCTTTGGTTTTCTTCAGTTTTTAGGGCTGCACCTGTGGCATATGGAGGTTCCCAGACTAGGGGTCAAATCAGAGCTGCAGCTGCCACAACCACAACCACATTGACAAAAGATCTGAGTCATGTCTTCGACCTACACTACAGCTCATGGCAATGCTAGATCCTTAACCCACTGAGCAAGGCCAGGGATCAAACTTGAGTCCTCATGGATACTAGTTGGGTTCATTATGCTCAGCCACAATGGGAACTCTGAATTTTTTTTTTTGTTTTTTTTTTAATTTATCTTGGTTGGTGGTTTGCTAATGTTTCTGATGTATAGGTTAGTCATTAATTTTGTTAATTTCTTTCTCTTTCTTTCTTTCTTTCTTTCTTTCTTTCTTTCTTTCTTTCTTTCTTTCTTTCTTTCCTTCCTTCCTTCCTTCCTTCCTTCCTTCCTTCCTTCCTTCCTTCCTTCCTTCCTTCCTTCCTTCTTTCACTTTTTAGGGCCACCCCTGCAGCATATGGAAGTTCCCAGGCTAGGGGTCAAATCGGAGCTGCAGCTGCTAGCCTATTCCCCAGCCACAGCAACATGGGATCTGAGCTGTGTCTGAGACCTATACCACAGCTCATGGCAACTCCAGATCCTTAACCCACTGAGCGAGGCCAGATGTTGAACCCACATGCTCATGGATACTAGCTGGGTTCATAACTCGCTGAGCCACAAGGGGAACTCCCATTAATTTTGTGATTCTGACTAGGAACCATGAGGTGACAGGTTCGATCCCTGGCCTCGCTCAGTGGATTAAGGATCTGGCATTTCTGTGAGCTATAGTGTAGGTTGCAGACATGGCTCATACCTTGTGTTGAGCACAGCCTGTGGCTGTGGCACAGGCTGACAGCTGTAGCTCCAATTCGACCCCCAGCTCGAGAACCTCCATATGCCACAGGTGCAGCCCTAAAAAGCAAAAAGCAAAAAAAAAATTGTAATTTCTTGATCATGATTATAGTGGTTACCCTTTATCAGCAGTTTTACTTTCTGTGGTTTCAGTTACCTGTGGTCAGCTATAGTCTAAAAATATTAAATGGAAAATTCCAAAAATAAATAATTCATAAATTTTAAATTGAACACTGTTCTGTGTAGTGTGTGAAATCTTGTTCTGTCCTGTTCCATCCTACCTGGGATGTGAATCAGAGTGTTCCATCTGTTAGTCTGTAGCTTTCTTGACTGTCATGGTATTACTGTACTTGTGTTCAAGTAATCCTTATTGTACTTAATAATGGCCCCAAAGTGCAAGAGTAGTGACATTGGCCAATCAGATATGCTAAAAAAAAAGCCATGATGTGCTTCCTTTAAGTGTAAAGGCGAAAGTTCTTGGTTTAATAAGGAAAGGAAAAAAAGTCAAATGCTGAGGTTGCTAAGACTTATGCTAAGAATTAATCTTCTATCTGTGAAATTGTGAAGAAGGAAAAAGAAAGTTGTGCTAGTTTTTCCATCACACCCCAAACTGCAAAAGTTATGGCCATATGTGTATACTTAGTTAAGGTGGAAAGGCATTATATTTGTACAATAAAATATTTTGAGAGCAAGAGATCACTTTCATGTCACTTTTATCACAGTATATTGTATAATTGTTCCATTTTACTTGTTTTAATCTCTTACTTGCCTAATTTACAAATTAAACTTTATCACACGTATGTATGTATAGGAAAAACATGGTATCTTTATATAAGGTTTGGTACAATCCATGGTTTCAGGCATCCACGGAGAGTTTTAGAACATATTCTATAAGCTAATGTACTTTAGACGTTTCTTCTGTTCCATTTTCTCTTTCTTCTTCTGATATTTCAATTATGCTTATGTTACACTCTTTGAAATTGTCCTATGGTTTTGGATATTCTGTTTTTATCATTCCCTATTCTCTTTGTATTTCAGTCTGGTAAGTTTCTGTTGACACATCTTTAAAGTCACTGATTCTTTCCTCAGCCATATCCAGTCTAACGATGAGCCCATCAAAGCCATTCTTCACTTCTGTTCAGTATTTTTTATTTGCAGCATTTATTTTTTATTCTCTGTTAGAGTTTCCATCTCTTTGCTTACCTTGTCCATCTGTTCTTGCATGTTGTTTACTCTTTCCATTGGTGCCCTTAAAATATTAATCATAGTTATTTTTAATTCTCTGATAATTCCACAATCTGTTTCATATCTGAATCTTGTTCTGATTCTTACTTTATCTCTTTGGAATATTTTTTCCCTTTTTTTAAAACATGTCTTATAATTTTTTTTGAATGTTGGAATGACATGTTAGGTAATAAGAACCTGGGTTAAAAGGCCCTAGAGGTGAAATTTTAAGTTAATCCAGCCTAGATTTGGGTTGTGCTGTAGCTCTAGGTGCCAGGAGTCTTAAATTTATCTGATGTACTTGTATTTGTCTCCTCTATTTTTTTTTTGCTGGGGGGAGCTTTCTTAGAATTCCTACTTAAGTAGAGTCTGCACCTCGAAGCTCTTTCAATAGTAATCTACTCTTTCTATGCTGGAGTTCTGCTGATGTGGTGGCAAGATGTAGAGGGTGTTTTATAATTTTATGATAAAATCTTAGTCTTTTAGTAGAACTGTATCGCAGAGCCTCTACATGTGTATTTTAGTTTCTTCTTGGGTGAGACAGGAAGGCCAGAGGGTACTGATGTTGGGTAACTGACCTTTCCCCCAAATGGGATAAAGCTCTCTGTGGGGTAAAGCAGAGTCTTTCCTAGGGAACAGGCCTTCGTTATGGAGAAGGCTCTTGATGCATTTCCCCTCCTTCTCCCATAGCTCTTAGGAGATCTCTTTTTTTGGCTCTTCACTGTGAGATCCTGCTGAATTTCCTAGAGGTAAAACCTACAAAAACATGGAGGTCCCACTAAGACCATGGCCCACATGAGTTTCTCACTCTCCTGCTAGTTCACATTCAGCCTCCAGCAGTTTGTCATAATTACTCTGTAAGTGTTTCTTCTAGTGTGTAGCTCCATTGATTTCTGCTCCAGGTAAGCAGATTTTGGCTGTGGCTCTCTGAGTTCATTTGTAAAGGTTTGGTTTAGAGAGTTCCAGACACACACAAAAAATACAATTACAAATTAATACTTTGGTCATGAATTTCAATAAAAATTTTAATGACTGTGAATATATTTTGTTTTGATAAGCCAAGGTGATAATAGTCAAAATTGAAATCCCTTCTTAAAAACTCTTGAGAAAATTCAAAACTTTCATAAGACTAATGAATTTTTAGCTACCATTCATCACATTCATCAAAGAAAGAACTCAATGCCATTGGAGTAGCCATCTACTCAAACAGCTGTTACTAGCATTGGTGGTACACTTAATGAAAAATCGTGTCCCCTGAAAGTAATCAGTTGATTGTGTCCAGTGAGTATTATGAAAACTTAATACAGTAGGAGAATTGCCTGTACTCTACAAAATGTAATAGCTTTCTGTAATCCTTTGTCAAATGAGGCAGGACACACCTAAATAAATAGTAAAATAAATTAGCATGTATTTGGATCATATAGTCTTAAATGCATGAAGGATTGACATGTTAATTTATTATGCAAAAGTTGTAACTTTTTACTGTTATCCTATTAGCCAGGAAAAGTCAATGCCATTTCCAAGCATGCTTCACGTGGTCTTAATGAAAACAGCTCTCAGCCCCCAGTTACTATCTCTCATGAATCCCCATCATACCTCATAGAGCAAGAAGAAAACCCATGGAATATAAAGAGACACATCAGCATGTCAAAGCTGGCGCTTGCCCATCTGCAGATGAAAGGTCACAAAGAAGATATTTGCAATGAGGAACAGCAAGTTGTGACCACTTTCCAGATCTGTACCTGTCAGACAGAGGTTGACACCTGTGACAGGTACATTCTGATTTCCACATGCCTTGTATAGAATCAGACATGCTCACAGCAGCATGGCAGCCAAATGTCAAGTGTTACACCTCTCAGCATGGAGACTCTCAGAAACCCTGGCTGGAAAAGACACCTGGATTCACCTCTTGAAGTGCACACCATGCAGGAGAGCCAGACCAGGAGAGGGTTCTGTTAAGTCTTGTCCAACTATGGGTAGAGGAGTGGTACATGCTGACAGGCCTTGTCCTGGTGCTCCATGTGGCACCTCCCTGACCTGGCTCCACACAGCAGAGACGATGAGACTGAGGCCACTGGAGGGGCAGCAAGGGTATCTCCTTGTCTCCTTGCTGTTCCAGATGGAGTTTAGTGAGAGGGAGGAGTGTACGTAACTTCAGAGCAGGAAATGAAGTTTGCTTGTAGATGTAAACGGGGCCTGCAAACTCAAGCTGGATGGAAATTGGCTGACAAACTAGATTCTTCCTTGGGATTTAGGAGTTCCCACAAGGAGAGTATACCGAGAGAAAAAAAAAATCAAATTTCCAGAACTCTTTAAACCAGATGATAGATCTTGGTAGACACTATTGCTTTAGTGGTAACTTCAGATAGACCTTTAAGAAGTGGCTTTTCCAGGACCATAGCTACTCTTGAAGGGAAAGAAAGTGCTTTCACCACCTTCAGTGCGACTCTGGGCCTTTAGGAATACTTGAAAAATCACCTTGGGCATGAAAACAATGGGGCTTACATCTAACTTCCAGAAGGCTGATGTTTTTCTCTGGGGGTAGGGTTGTACGGATCCACGTACATTCTCTTGTGACCTTCCTTGTGACCCAGAACAGGGATGAAATGTCCCCAGGAAGAGAGTTTTGTCTCAGACTTCTGCAGCAGAGAAGCTTACTGCTGGTTTAGCAGGGAGCCAAGCAAGGTGCTGAGGAGATAGCCTGCACCAACTCCCTACCTGCTCTTACTGAAATGTTCAAGAGCTGACTTACCAAACAGCTCTATGCAGTGTGTCTTTATTACATACAATAAGGATGTTGGAGATAGTATTATTTCATCTGGGTTTTTCTCTTTTAATTTTGTGGACATAGTGAATCTGATAAATTATTTTTTTACTCTCTCCCTCCTTTTTTATTTTCCTCCCTCCCTCCCCATCTTCCTTCCTTCTTCCTTCCTCCTCCTCCCCATTTTTTGCTAGAAAGCTCAGCGTCTCAAATCTATGGCCTGTCAGACATAAAAGCATCTATCCTTAGGGTATGCATTTTTCTTGGCTTCACATTTTACCCCTTAGTCATCCTGAATAGCCAACTTATATTTTTTAACAGGAAGGCCACTGTAAATACCCAGATTACACATGAGCTTCCTCACCCAGTTATTGAGCCTGGACCTAGGCTTTTAGTGATTGGCTCTGGGAACTTGGTTAGAGCAGAATAGAAAGTTTGGTGGACTCAAAATAAATGACCCAAGGGCCAGATTTATGAAGACGTGAGAGGTTAGACCTGGTGAGAATCTGAGCCACTGACTTGGAAATATTCGTTTTTCTGAGTGGTGGAGAGAACATGGACTTTGATGTCAGAGAGATGTCTGTTGGACTTCCGGAGCTGCTACTTTATGTGAACCTAGGCAGGTCCCAGAAGCTCACAGAGTCCTCGGTGTCCTCACCAGTGAAATGGGAATAGGGATGTGGATATGGTCGTCACGAGTGTTGAATTGAAGTCTCTGCCGTGCCCAGCATGTGGTTTCTTCCTCCCATTGGGATAAATGTGTTTGGCGCTGCCCTGCTTTTTCAGATCTCTGGGAAGATGTGGATGTTCATGCCTTCCTTTGAAACAGTCCTGGCACCCCGGGGACTTGTCCGGAAATTCAGCTCATGTTCGAGCCTGTTTAAGGGGCTTTTGCTTTCATCTTCAGGGGCCAAATGCCAGTGGCTGCTTTTAATGAAACCAAATCCTTCCTCGTTCGGTGTGATTTGGGGATTTGCTTCCCCAGCCTGGGCAGCCGTCAGATACATTCTGTTTTCTTCATTTTCCGAGTGACCCCAGAGCACTTTGTGATTCTAAAACTGACCTACTGGGAGAAAGAAAATAAACTTTTCCATCCCATCCTCTCTTTCTCCTGATGTGTTTGGGAATGATCTGACTTTATATACCTACCCTCTAGCCTGCTGACTCCAGAGTGATAACAACTAACATGAGTACATTTATCGGTTATGTATTCCGGGCAGGCTCTGCAGTGGGTATTTGACAAACTGATGCTTCCTTCAGCCATTGGCGACTGAGGAGCCAAGCATAGAAGAGGGAGGTAAAATCACCAAGAAAACCAAACCAACCAAAAATATTAATCTTTTAGCTCTCAGGGGATCCGTATCCCATTTCTATCCCTCATCAATAAATTATAATCTCTTCAAAAACTGGCTGTTGTGATAGCACAGAAAGTTCTTAATTTGGTGCTTTCTGGTGGAATGATTTGGGGAGGAAGGTTGTTTATAATGAGAAAACAGTGAGGTTTGTATAACTTCTTTTTTCTCTCTTTGGGCCTAAAGCAAGAATGCCTCTGTTAGAAAGGGGATGGGCTAGAAAGCCCTTGAAGCAAATGCTGGGATTGTTCCTGTGAGCACTGACCAGGAGGAGCCTTTGCCACTCGAATATGCATCTTCCAGTTCTATTGCAAGACTATTCTTGCTGTGAGATCAGAGTATTTAGCTAGATGTGATTAAGTAGTCAGTCAATCAGATTCCTCTTCTCAGAATCCATGTATCACATTGTGATTATGTTTGGTGTCCCCTCTAGGCCCACCTGCATGGGTAAGAGGTGCTGGTCCCATGTATTATAAATATTCAGTCCTTGGAACAGTTCTGGCTCAGCATGAACTAGTCTATCAGCTTGGTGAGCTTGGTATAACATGAGTCCTCCTCTGAGTGATAGATTTATCTTTTGGGTGCTGACAAACCTGGTCCCTGAGCCTTTCTGACTGGGTCTCGGTACGTTCACCAGGGAACAAAGGCCCTCTGGAAAACGATGGGGAAACAGCCTATTGTCCTTTCTCCAGGTAGACTATATCCCCTTTTTATCATTCCTCTTCTTGTTACCCTTTAAAATCTGTTCCTTTACAAACATAGTTTGATCCCAACTGTGTCCTAGGCTCTTGGCTGGATGCTGGACTATTAACTTTACAATTATAAACCATGATAAGGTTTCTGCTACCTTGAAATTGAGAGTCTAGTGGGAAAGACAAACTGTGCAAAGTAAACAGATAAAGGAGCAGGGCAATTTCAGTTAGGGGTGAGGGCTAAGACAAAAGTAAATTGGGTGTGTGATCCAGGATGAGGTGCATAACAATATTAGTTTCTGCAGTCAGAGAAGGCCTCTTTGAGGAGTTGACTTTGAGCTTAATACAGAATGGGAACCATGGGGAAGGAGCCAGGGGAAAAATCACCGGAGAGTTCCACCTCTTGCCTTTCTAACTAGGATGCTGGATTTTGGGTGAAGACCGAGTGGAAGGGACTGTATGGATCAAACTCACAATATATATTTTCTGAACCCAGAATTGGGATACCATCTGCTACGGGCTGATTTATGCCTCCCTCCCCCAATTCATATGTCGAAGTCCTAACTTTTAGTACCTCGGAATGTGGCTGTAATTGGAAATTGGGTCTTTAAAGAGGTAACTAAGTTAAAAGGAAATCGTTCAAGTGGGCTCTAATTGAATATGGCTGGTGTCCTTGTAAGAGGAGGAGATTAGGACACAGACACAGTGAAGACACAGGGAGAAAACAGCCATCTACAAGCCAAGAACACAGGTCTCAGAAGAAAAACCCCCTCTGTCAACACCTTGGTGTCGGAATCTAACCTCTATAACCGTGAGGATATACATTTGGTATGTCAGCCATCAAGCCTGGGATATTTTGTTATGGAAGCCCTAGCAAAGTAATACACTGTCAAAAGAGAAAAGTCTTTGCAATGGAGTTGGTCTCAGAGAGTCCAAACCAAGCGGTTACCAGCCAGCTCAGGCCATTCCAATGGAAGGCTCATCCCCAGGCTTGAGCCAAGGCAGCAGCATCGAAGCTGCAGCCTTCTCTTCCCTGTAGACCACCAGCTCCTCGCCTGCTGACATGAAGCATTTGTAAAGCAGCAACCACCTTTGCGTACCAGCATCCTTCTTGGGATTCGAACCACTGACCTTACTGTGATGAATGAGTCAAACTATAGACAAGTGTTCTAACTTGCATGTCCATACTGTCTGTGTATAATTAACTATGAGTTACAATAATGATGATGATAATATGAAGTGCTGAAGGGCCTTTGGAATTTGAGGCCTATAAAAATATAACTTATTATTATTTTCATTCTTATAAATCAGATCCAGAAAAGGCCATTTCTCACTAGTGTAATAACACATGATCATAAAAGGGCCTAAAAATATTTTTTTTCCCTTTGTCGAAATATGACCTATTAAGTCTTCATTATAATTAAGTCACTTAAAAAAAAAAATCTGTTCTGCATCTACATGGAGGCATATATTACCTTTTTGACAGTGAATGTTCTCACTGGCTCCTTTTAAATGGTTTATGAAGACTGGGCCTTTGGCACTTTGTCATGGAGACAAGACGTTGGAAACATCTGTTTTGGAAAAGGGAACTCATTTATAAAATATAATCAGCCAATAATGGCACACCCACCTACAATGACCACGGTTTAGAAATAGAGTTTGGGAGTTCCCGTCGTGGCGCAGTGGTTAACAAATCCGACTAGGAACCATGAGGTTGCAGGTTCGGTCCCTGCACTTGCTCAGTGGGTTAATGATCCGGCGTTGCCGTGAGCTGTGGTGTAGGTTGCAGACGCGGCTTGGATCCCGCGTTGCTGTGGCTCTGGCGTAGGCCGGTGGCTACATCTCCGATTCAACCCCTAGCCTGGGAACCTCCATATGCCGCGGGAGCGGCCCAAGAAATGGCAAAAAAAAAAAAAAAAAAAGAAGAAGTAGAGTTTGGGCAATGCATGCTCTACCTGGAGAGCATTTTGTATGAATCAGAAGAATTTTATTAGCCAAAAGTGTAGTAAAATTCTAAGCCAATTAGAAGGGCGTGTGTAACAGGTGGGGCAGATGTTCTCAGTGGTCATGAATTACCTGTTAGGGACCAAAACCTGGGGGACATTTTTTTTTTTCCTTCCCTCTGTCCCTTCTTTCCCTTTCCTTTCTGCCATCATAATTGAATTTTCAGAGGACTTTAAAAAAGAATTTGGAAGGAAAAATCTCCTAATAAGCATTATGAAATCTGTTCCCTCTAGGTTTGGGAAACCCAGGTCAGCAGGCTGCCTAACTGAACATGAAACAAACTGTCCCTCTCCTTGCACCCCTCCCTCCTCTTCTGTCTCCTTCAGCCCCACCAGACTTTGCTCACAAGGCAAAGAAGGAACAGAATAAAGCATATTGCAGAGGAATCTTCTGAAGCTTAAAGCAGATTCTGAGGAAGTGTGCTAATTCTGAAAAATCTTAACGTCTCCCTGGTGATTTCAGTAACTGGGGGCTTGTGAGGCAAGTGAAGCCACAGCAATTCAGTTATAAAAGGCTCTGAGACCTGCATAGATTGGGGACAGGCTCCTCACTCAAATATCCACGTGAAGGGAGCAGAGTTGAAGACTCTTGTTCCAGCAATCAGACTGGGTATGTAGAAATCTGTTTGTTGCCAAGCCTTATTGAAAGCTCTTTTCATTTCTCTAATCTTCACTGTTCTCATCTATGAAACAGGCTTAACATGAATATTATATCTGTGCGATTAAATCTTCAAAAACCAAACTTTCACCCTGTCCCCAAAATAAACCCCCAGAATGTAAATTGGTACAACCACTATGGAGAACAGTTTGGAGGTTCCTTACAAAACTAAAAATAGAGTTACCATATGATCCAGCAATTCCACTCTTAGGCATATATCCAAAAAAGACCAAACTTCTTATTCAAAAAGATACTTGTATCCCAGTGTTCATAGCAGCACTGTTTACAGTAGCCAAGACATGGAAGCAACCCAAATGTCCATCAACAGATGAATGGCTAAAAATGCAGTTTAAATATGTACATCGGAATATTACTCAGCCATAAAAAGAATGAAATAATGCCATTTCCAGCACCATGCATGGACCTAGAGATTATCATATTAAGTTAAAAAGGCAGACAAAGACAAATATTATATGATATCACTTATATGTGAAATCTAAAAAATAGTACAAATGAACTTATCTACAAAATAAGAACAGACTCACAGACATAGAAAACAAACTCATGGTTACCAAAGGGTGAGGGGTGGGGAGGGATAAATCAGTGCCTGGGTTTTATTTTTTTCCAATTTTATTCTAAGGTTCTAGCATTAATAACTTATGAGGAAAAACTGATCTAGCTTAAATTTACTACATATGTACCTTGGTTTCCCAAACAAACAGAACCTAATTCCTGGTTTTAAAAATTCTGTGGGAAAAAAAGGTCAAGCCCTGAAGGTTTAGCCATGGATGGTAATTTTGAGTGATTTCCAAGTTTTTCCAGGTGGCATGATAAGGCCCTTTCAGTCTTCATTTTGAATGGGACCCATGCATTTGACTTTGTGTTCATATCTTAAATCATCCAAAGGGAGGGAGATCTCTTAGTCATGTGATGTAATTCATGTAGTGAACACTTGTTGAATACTTTCTCTATTCATTATTGATGATGCCCTCAAGGGTGTGGGACCAGGCCTTCTACTTATTTTGTCACTCCCACCTGAACCAACACAATATTCTGTACCTAGTTGGTCCTTAAAAAGTCTCAGTGAAGCCAGAGAAGTAGATGATGGGACAAAGAAGTGGCCTTGAATACTTGAAAATGCAAGTATTTGGGAGTCAACTAGGACTGAATATGGATCATTTTTCTGTGCTGGCTGTTAGATGTGTGACTTTGTATTAATTTGTCTCTTTTAATTTCCTTACCCAGGAAGTGGACATAATAATATCTAATATATACATCTAATGGGAATGTTTAATAGGATGATATATGAGCAGTATTGGGCGTAAAGAACTAGACTGCTGGAGTTCTCGTTGTGGCTCAGTGGTTAACGAACCCAACTAATATCCGGACATGGGTTCAGTCCCTGGCCTTGCTCAGTGGGTTAAGGATCTGGCATTGCCGTGAGCTGTGGTGCAGTTTGCAGATGTGGCTCAGATCTGCTATTGCTGCAGGTATGGTATAGGCTAGCGGCTACAGCTTCTATTTGACCCCTAGCCTGGGAACTTCCATATGCAGAAGGTGCTGCCCTAAAAAGACAAAAGAAAAAAAAAGAACTAAACTGCAAAAATCAACAGATGACCAGAAGCAGAATCCAAGAATGCCACAATGAGCCGTGGAGATAAGGGCAGTACCCCTATATTACCCTTTCTCAAGAATGTGGCCTGTGTCTATAAAACAAACTCTAGACCATTTTGATTTATTTACCTATGTAATTTTTAATTTTATTTTTTGCTTTTTATTTTTAGGGCCACACCTGCAGCATATTGAGGTTCCCAGGCTAGGGGTCGAATCAGAGCTGTAGCTGCCAGCCTTCACTACAGCCACAGCAACTTGAGATCTGAGCCACATCTGCAACCTACACCACAGCTCACAGTAACACCAGATCCCCGACCCACTGAGTGAAGCCAGGGGTGGAACCTGCATCCTCATGGATACTAGTCAGATTCATTTCCGCTGCCGGGTGTTGGGATGGCTTAGGTGTTTGTTGGGGAGGGTTATTCTTAGTTTCGTATGAGTTGTGATTTTCTTTTTTTGTCGCCTCTGTTGTATTCTTGTTTTCCATAAACACTCCACAAACCCAATAAAAAAACCCCCCCCAACAACCCCCCCCCCACCCCCCCCCCCCCCACACCACAAAAAAAAAAAAAAACAAAAACCACAAACACACCCCACACCAACACACCCCACACCCCACCCCACCCAAAAACACAACAAAAAAGAAAAAAAAAAAAGAGAACCCCTCCGGACTTGCCTTCTTCTTTCTTTCTTTCTCTTTCTTTCTTCTTCTTTCTTTCTTTCTTTCTTTCTTTCTTTTTCTTTCTTTCTTTCTTTCTTTCCTTTCTTCCTTTCCTTCCTTCCTTCCTTCCTTCCTTCCTTCCTTCCTTCCTTCCTTTCTTTCCTTCCCTCCCTCCCTCCTTTCTTTCCTTCCCTCCCTCCTTTCTTTCTTTCTTTCTTTCTTTCTTTCTTTCTTTCTTTCTTTCTTTCTTTCTTTCTTTCTTTCTTCTTTCTTTCTTTCTTTCTTTCTTTCTTTTTTATTTTCCCACTGTACAGCAAGGGGATCAAGTTATCCTTACATGTATACATTACAATTACATTTTTTTTCCCACCTTTTGTTCTGTTGCAACATGAGTATCTAGATGAAGTTCTCAGTGCTACTCAGCAGGATCTCCTTGTAAATCTATTCTAAGTTGTGTCTGATAAGCCCAAGCTCCCGATCCCTCCCACTCCTCCCCCTCCCATCAGGCAACCACAAGTCTTTTCTCCAAGTCCATAATTTTCTTTTCTGAGGAGATGTTCATTTGTGCTGTATAGTAGATTCCAGTTACAAGTGATATCATATGGTATTTGTCTTTGTCTTTCTGGCTCATTTCACTCAGTATGAGATTCTCTAGCTCCATCCATGTTGCTGCAAATGGCATTATGTCATTCTTTTTTATGGCTGAGTAGTATTCCATTGTGTATATATACCACCACATCTTCCTAATCCAATCCTCTGTCGATGGACATTTGGGTGGTTTCCATGTCCTGGCTATTGTGAATAGTGCCGCAATGAACATGCGGGTGCACGTGTCTCTTTTAAGGAGAGTTTTGTCCGGATAGATGCCCAAGAGTGGGATTGCAGGGTCATATGGAAGTTCTATGTATAGATTTCTAAGGTATCTCCAAACCACAACAGGGATTCTTGATTTATTTAGAACTCAATCTCATTTCCATATGTTGCATGGGGAAATTCCTTTTTCCCCTTTTCCACTCAACACTGATTAATCCCATCAGACGCCCACCAAGTCCTGCATCCAGATCAGTGAACATTTGTTCTCATCCCATGAGAGGCACATTCTTGCCCTCCTTTTGGGAAAGCTTACCTGGAAGTAAGAAGGGAAATGAGCACCCTAGTTTTCCCTGGAGAAGACAGCAATAATCTACCCAGGCAGCCCAGCTGTTTCTGCTTCACTTCTTTTCTTTGAATAGCCAGGCCTGCTACTTGGATCCCCATTTGTGGGAGGGGAGGATGAGGCCTGGGAAGACCTAGAGGAACCACTCTGGAACTCACTGACCACAGTTGGTATCAGGTTTTGCCACTTTTCTGAAATCCTAATAATTGAACAGTTTTGCTCTTCAAATGGAGCTGAAGAGACTTGCAATAAAATGATGTCAATTTTAGGGTCTGGGATTCTAGGGTCAGGACTCATCCACTAAGGACTTATCTTCAGTCAGCCTCCTTCCTTTTCTTATTGCTTCCTACCCTTAAGAGACTGGGGCTGCAGCAGTCCCAGAGCACCTGTCCTTACTAGAGACCCAGGACAAGCTAATTCAGACTAAAGAGTTCATGACTTAATGTTTTACCCCTCCGTGGACTTCTCATTGCGGCTCAGTGGAAATGAATCTGACTAGTGACCATGAAGTTGCAGGTTTGATCCCTGGCTTCACTTAATAGATTGAGGATCTGGCATTGCCATGAGCTATGGTGTAGGTCACAGACACAGCTCAGATCCTGCATTGCTGTGGCTGTGGCTGTGGCTGGCAGCTATAGCTCTGATTCGACCCCTAGCCTGGGAACTTCCATGTGCTGCAGATGCGGCCCTAAAGAAAAAAAAAAAAGACAAAATCCAAAAATGTTTTACCCTTCCCAAGGGGGTATCTCAGCCACCTTGATTTTATTTCAGCAAATATTTGTCAAAATTTTATGTCACTCAAATGGAGTGCTAGAGATGCAAAGATGAAAACAAAGCAGAAGGTTCTGACACTATTGTCCAAGAGTCTAGTGGGCAAAAATAGTCACATAATTAATTTCAAAACTATGAAAAAGTATGTGTGTCCACTCAAAAAGATAAAGGTATTCCTTTTGCCCAAATAACCTTTAGATGACCCATGGAGAAATGACAACACATGACTACTAGAACCCAGTCTCTGAGGGTGGGGCCCAGGGAATCCTGAAGGAAGAGGTCAGCATGCTTCTTGAGCCCTGTTGGCAGGGCTAGTGTTTCCCCTTATAAGCTGAGCTTGTAGGCCAATACCTGCCCATCTTCTCCCTTATATGAAGGTAGAAAAAGATTCCTGAGGATAAAAGTCACCTCCATAGGTGGGCAAGGAGCCATCTGCTGCTGCTGCTGCTTTAACTCTTTCATATTAACCCATTTTAACTCTTTCAGCTCCTGCAGTGTTGTTGAGTCTGGGCCATAGAAGAATGCTGGCGGCAGTTCAGGACACCTGAGTTCTAGCTGGGCTCTGTGCCTACTTTGGAAGGCATGTAACCTTTCAGAGCCTTAGTTTCCTGTTCTTGAATTTAGCTATGCAGATAAAAAAGAGATTATAAATGTGAAAGCAACTGGAAAAATAACCCTAGTGCTCTACCATGATGTGTTATTAATAATTAATTAAAAGAATTTATTGAGTATCTCTGGTACACCCATAATTTGGCTAGGTGCCAGATAGGCTCCCTTAGTCCAATAGATTCCAACAAAGTATTTTTTTTTATCTATCTCGCACAGAGGAATTGTCAGTATGGAGTCCCTACAGGAGGGAAGACAGATCCTTGATGATCAGAGATGGCTGTAGTTCTGTCACTGATTAGCTGTGTGAAGTTAGACAGTTATCTTCATTCTTTGAGCCTCGGTTTCCTAGTCTGTAAAGTGAAGTTTTTTACTGATCATTCCTGATCCCTCTTTCCCCTATTTTCCAACTATACTCTTTTTTTTTTTTTTCCTGGCTCTGATGTTAGCAAAACAAGGCACACTAAAGTAGAAAAGGCTATAAATTATAACTTAATATGCTGATTCAAGGGAGAAAAATTTAACCCAAAGGAATGACACTCCAGTAGTTCATCAAATATATACAGTAGGCTAATGGGGGGTTAGTTGGGAGTAGGCTTTGCTGGCATCTTCCTTTTGAGGGACCAGGGTAGGGGTATCAAGCAGATAAAAGTTCCAAAGTCTCATCCTAATGTGGCGATTGCCTTACATTATTATTATTATTATTATTATTATTATTTTTTTTTTGTCTTTTCGAGGGCCACTCCCATGGCATGTGGAGGTTCCCAGGCTAGGGGTCTAATCGGAGCTATAGCCACTGGCCTATACCAGAGCCACAGCAGCGCGGGATCCAAGCTGTGTCTGTGACCTACACCACAGCTCATGGCAACGCCGGATCTTTAACCCACTGAGCAAGGCCAGGGATCGAACCCTCAACCTCATGGTTCCTAGTGGATTCGTTAACCACTGCGCCACGATGGGAACTCCAGCCTTACATCATTGTCATTCAGCTCTGTTGGCGTCACCTAAAAGGAGGCTAGTAGAAAAAATCTACAAGGCAGAGTCTAGAAATATCTTATATTTGTATTCACTTTTACTTTTTGAAAAGTACTCTTCCATGCATTATCTCACTGATCTTTATAACATGTTCAGAAGTAGTTAAGTCATTATAATTGTCATCCTGTTTAGTAGAGGATGGAAAAAGGGTGACTGATCTGACATCGCAGAGTAGGACAGTGGCCCTGCTGAAACTGGAAGCTAGATGATGTCACTTTTGGTCTGAAATTATCAATGTGACCCTCATGGGGGAGAAATGAGTAAATTCCAGAAGGGATGCCACAGACCCGCTCCACCCCCCCCCCCCATGCTCCTTGACTATAGAGATTAAATACATCTGTGCATTGCTTAGAACGAGGCTGCTAACTTTTAAGAGGGCAGGCATTTTTACATTGTAGGTGCTCATAAATGCTTGTGAATCAATTCACAAAGCTGCTGTAATTGTGCTTGAGGAAACTCTGGAGTAGACCCAATGTTTAATGTGGTAGATACCTCTGCTTTTCTTTTTGGCCTTTTTCTTTCCCTCCCTCCCTTCCTTCTCCTGGCTTTATCTATGAGTAAAGTAAAGGCGGGATTGTCTACCCGGGGACTCCACATTTGTCAACCTGATTCCCTAAAGATGCAGCCATGTGATTTAGATGGAGACCTGGCATACCTGTTACAAAGGGAGGGCTAATCAGTCCATCTGCTTTGAACATAGACTCTGTACATCTCTTTACCAGAATAGTGCTACAGAAGCTTAGAAGGTGGACCTGGACCTTTCCCCCCCCACACACACTTTTTGGGGATGACAAGGCATGTTTATTCTACTTTCTCCTATTATGAGTGGGAAATTAATGTTACTAACTAAATATGAAAACAAAGCCCATGTCTATCCAAATTTACTATTTAACACTTAAAGCACACAACGAAGTGTGTGTGTATGTTTTACATCAGAGAAGTCTGTTTTGTGGGATATGATCAACATCAGCATGAAACATTTTTCTCTGTGATCGTTAATTTTATGTGTCAACCTGGTGAGGCCACAGTACTCAGATATTTGGTCAAACATTATTCTAGATGTTTTAGATGTTTCTGTGAAGGTATTTTTAAAGTGAGATTAACATTTAAATGAGACAACTTTGAGTGTACAGTTGATTCTCCATCCTGTGGGTGGGCCTGATCCAGTCAGTTGAAGGCTGTAATAGAAAAAGACTTAATGGAAAATAGGAAGAGGGGCTTTGCTAGCAAACTGCCTTTGGACTTGAGCTGCAATGACTCTTCCCTGGGTTTCCAGCCTGCTGGCCTACCTTGCAGATTTTGGACTTGACAGCCTCCACAATTCCTTAAAATAAAACTCTCTCTCTATAAATATATAGATATAGATATACACATATGTATGTATATCTATCTATATATATATACCCACCCACACATATATATGTATATATCTATAAATACATCCTATTGGTTCTCTGGAGAATCTGTCCTTCTCCCACTGCCTTTAGAATAGCCAGTTCTATATGATCGTCTAGAGTCCTAATATGGTACAAGGTCACATCTCTCCACGTGGGGTAAGAGCCACTGTGGGTTGTATGTTTGTGGTGGGGTGAGAGGTGGGGAGAATTCCTAGACTCATCTTCTCTCTTTCTTGGTAATTTCTCTGTCCTCTGGCTGGTGGCTATAATTGACCTCTCCATGGTTAGGGCACAGGGGGAGAGGAAGGAACAAGCATAAAAAGCCCTGGTGCAAACTGTGCTGTTGTAAGCCAGCTTTGGGATCCCTGGACCCAGCTGATGTTTTGGTTGCTTCTCTCCCCTTAGACACTTCGAGGGGGATTCCAATGGCTCTAGACCCCGTGGCCAGAATGGCCCCTGACCAGGCTAATGCCCTTTCTTCAGCCAGCTACTTCCCCTGGGCCCCTGTTCTCTAGGAGTTCATTCCATGCAGGACCTCAGTTCTCTTGAGCAGGACTTAAAATGGTTCTCGGCTGGCTTTGCCCTCTGTGGAGTCTCCATCTGGTTAATAACTTACAATGGTAGAGCACTGATCTTGTCCCAGGTATTACTTTAAGCACCTCCTATGTATTAGCTCATTCTGTTCTTGCAACAATTTTAGAAGGTAGGTACTTGGACTATTTCTGATTTACACAGGAAGAAAGTGAGCTTCTGAGAGGTTAAGCAGCTTACTCAAGGCCACACTGCTAAGCATCAGAGCTTCAGACCCAGGAAGTCTGGCTCTGGAGCATGTCCTTTCAAGGCATGCACCAGCTCTGTGGGAAATGTGGATGTGCTCTTTGACCTGCCATGTACCCTCCTCAGTGGAAGCAATTCTGTGGGCTGCATCTTATTTTCTAGGTTCCCTGGTGTCTGCTCTGTTGGGCTGTCCAAATGATCTCACTGAAGGTCCAGCTCCCATTCTCTTCTCCAACTGCAAGGTTTGGGGGCAAGCCTGTTTTTTCAAAAGGAATTATTTCACACAAAATTGTTTTCTCTCTCCAATATTTTATATTCTTCCAGTGGGTAAGGGGCTTAAAAGTCTTGAAATCAATTATTGTTCATTTGTTTTTGAAAATTCTGCATAGGGTTGTTCCGTACCTCATTTTGGATTTTCCTACCTACGATATTTTAGTGTCTCTGTTGACACTGTAATTTTTAAATTGCTATATTTACATATGCATAGTATATATATATACACACATATATATAAAATCATGATCATGATACATTTAAGCATATAAATGACTATGATGGGTATGTAGGAATTCACTATTTTTTCTTTTTCCTTTTTTTACTTTGTTCTCAGATGCATAGTTTTCCCTGATTCCACAGCTGTTATTTTCATCCTCTTTTCCATTTCACACAAGCTCACACATTTTAAAGTCCAAGGTTACAGGTATTAATCGCTTATTTCTGTCTATTTCCAAGATGTTTCCCTTTTCCACTGGCCCAATTCCCCTCGGGTAGGGTGGGATCTTGAGGGTCCATGGTCTCAGTCTTTGTGTAGGGGTCCTGGTGCTATAAGTCTTCTGTTCCTGTTTCCCAGTGCTGACCTACATGGAGAGGGACCCATGCCTATGTGAGTGGAATCCTATCTCACATATCCATGCTTCATGTCTACCGGGCCCACACATCCACCTCCTCTAGGAACACTGCCCCACCCTGAGGCCTAGGGACGTGCGTACCATGACAAGTCTGCCTTCAGGAGATCAAAGACCCTGGAAACAGGCTTGGGCTCTTTGGGAAGGACATTTTGGGGTCTGGTGTACCTGTGGGGAAGAAAAAACCAAAGGAGGTACAGAGTTGGGCTCCAAAGCATGGGTCCTAGTGCTGGGGTCTCTTGCCCTGTCAAGGATACTACTGATTGCTGATATCATCCTTTCATGCCTCAGTGCCTTCTCCATCATGGTGCCATCCTAAATTGCCCTCATAGTGCTATCACCTGTTTGGGTTTAGACAGTTACAGCCTCAGTTAAGTCAAGGTAGAAAATGACCTGGGAAAATAGCCTTTGGAAGTTGGCCACACATCCTCTGCATACTACCTCTGGAAATCTATGAACAACCAGAGAAGCAGAAAATTAAGTAAAGGCCAATGAGATTTCTGTATGGTGAGGTTAATTATTTCTTTCTTATTTTTAAAGTTGTTCCATGAAGTGAGTTGAGCTCATGGAAAATTATTCAGCCACAGGACAGCCTTAGAAAAACCTATTTTGGCCCTGTTGGGCCTTCTACTTTTAAGACTTTATTCATGTCTAGACAGGTTAACTTGAAGTTAACTGTCTTACTTCATAAGAATGAAACTTTCAATCCATTTACATTTTTTATTACTCCACCTCTATCCTAAGGCTTAAAAGGTTGAGGAAGGGAGGTCCCCATTATTTGAAAATGATGAAGAGGCCTGGGATGGTAAAAGTTGCAAGTCAGTCTCTTTGGCTGGACATTGACTCCAGATCTCTCATTGAAATGTATGATAGACACATTCCATCTCAGATCACCTTCACCACTCATTTTCCTCTTCACTCTCTCTCTCTAGTTTGTCTCTTCCACTAGGTTTCCATTGAAGCTGAAATGATTAACGAGGCTTTTTGAATGTGTAAGCACATTGCATGTTGGCCTCAGCAGAAAGGTCAAGGTTAGACTGAAGTTTCTCCTGCACAGTACTCATAAAGGTGAAAAAAAAAACAAAACAGAGTTTGACTCCTTTTAGAAGGAAGGGACAGAGGACCACCTCGTGTCCAGAGGGAGCACTCCTTACCATCTGAAAAGGGTCTGCCTCCCAATGTTAATGCAGGGTCTCTGGCTTCAGTCAGAAATTCTCTTCAAGGGGTGGAGAACTGTGACCTTCCTCATCACCATTATCAATGCTGAGACCAGTGCTGATAACCTAGTTTTAAATATGGATGAACTTTTTGTTTTCTTGTGTAGTTGATGGAGTAAAGACACTGGCAAGCTACAATTTACATAATACATGTTTTTTTGTTTGTTTTTTGTCCTTCAGGTCCGCACCCGCGGCATATGGAGGTTCCCAGGCTAGGGATCCATTTGGATCTGTAGCCTCCCGCCTAGGCCACAGCTGCAACAATGCCAGATCTGAGCCTTGGCTGTGACCTACACCACAGCTCATGGCAACGCTGGATCCTTAACCCACCGAGTGAGGCCAGGGATGGATGCTGCAACCCCATGGTTCCTAGTCGGATTTGTTTCTACTGAGCCAAGACGGGAACTCCCACAATACACGTTTTTTAAAGGACATAGCAGTTCTTTAAAAATAAAATTAAATAAGTGTTTTAAATGCATAGTGAGCTTGCTTTTTCAAGGATTCCCCTTTTTGGGGTAGACAATTTTTATTTCATATTTTGATTTTTTGAGTTGTATTTTGTACCCTCACAGTGATATATCCCTTTTTAATACAGCAAATTCCTTATCCATTTTTGAAGAAGAGATATCTGTCTGTATTTTAAGAAAGTAGTTCATGCCTGCTGTCTACTATACTAGTTTACCTTCGTGCCATTCATTATATATACTATATACATTTTGGAGTTAAAATTAAAATGTATTCATCAACTACATTGTAACCTTGATCAAAATTTTGATTTCTAAAGTGTGCTTGCATGGAAAATACATCTAAGTAAGGAATCCTCATTTGAAGTATAAGAATCACTACATTCTTTAATGTGCAAACCCAGGTGCATTAATGGAGAGACAGTCATTCTCTTGAAGAGAAAGGAGAGTGGGCTTTGGATTTGGAGCTTTGGGTTAACTTTCAGCTCCTCCATCTGTTATGTGGCCTTGGGTAAATTGTTCCACCCTCTTCAGTCTTGACATTTTCAGCTGCAAAATGGGACTAATCAGATTGTTGTTACTTTGTTGAAGCTACCATGTGATAGAGGGCTCTGAAAGCAGATCACCATGAAAAGGGGTTGATCTGTATGCCAACATCAAGAGAGCTCTGGCTTTTAGATCCAGGGTTATCCTTAGATGGTCTGAGACAGAAATGGGCACCTTCTACTCCATACCACTATAGGTAGCCCAACATGTCTTTTCCTTCTAAAAAGGGTGGATCATCCACAGTCACTAACACTTTCGATAACCGAAAAACAATTACAAAATTCGCAAACCACGGAGCGATTTTACAAAGACACACACATATGCTCACACACAGTTCACTGCTTTTCCCAAAGCAACACACTGACCTGGCATCTTACATTGGAAATATGAATAAAGCCCAGTTGAAACCAATTCTTCCTCAGTTTTATAAAGCCAGGGCAACCTCGGGAAGTAGAATAGGGCTGTTCTGTCCTAGGGCAAAAGGCTGGAGTGAATATTGGGATCTATTATTGGATGTAAAAGACCACAGCTTGGTAAACAGTCATCTGAAGGGGGCCATTCTCGAGGCCCCTTCTGATCATCCTGGGGCCAGAAAAAGGAATGAAGAGAAGGGAAAGGATTTTAGGGAAAACTGAAGTTATCAAACATTGCTGCCCTTAACGCATGAACCCCGAGCAAGCTGTGGAAGTAGATAATGAGGGACAAAGAAGAAAAGATCTCCTTGCAATCCGTGGCATTGTTTCTATAAATTTCTAGATGAGGCATTCATGCTGGGATCTGTCTGCTTAAATGCTACTGTGCTGGACCTTGTGAATGTGGCTGGCTGAAGCTGCTGATGCCATAATTAATCTGACAAGGTATCTACACTGAAGAGGAGAAGGGATGCTTAGCCTGGTCCAATGGAGTATGTCAATGAATAATGGGATGAAGCTAAGAGAAGGTAAAATTGGGCTGAATATCAAGGAAAAAAAATTACCTAACAGAAGGGTCTATTAGATAGTGGAGTGGTCTCTCCAGGGGGACAGTGGCAGGGCTGGTGGTGCTGGAATCATTTACAAGTCGACTGTAGAAAGCCCCTGAGAGTATGCTGTGGGGAACAGGACTGAGTTGACAGGAGTGGACAAGATGACCTCAGAGGTCTTTTCCATCTTTAGTGTCTGCGATTTTGTGATCGTCTGCTCTTCACTGAAGCGCTCCAGCTCCTGCTACTCTCTGGGGCTTGAAACACATGAAATAATTGTTAGTAAGATATCCAGTGATGAAACATTTTTGAGGCACCATCCGTTCTTGGCCATCTTTTTCTATTCAAAACTGGTCTGGAGAGAAATGAATAGGATAAAGGAAACAAGGAAGAAGTTGGAGTTTATTGTTTTCATAGCTGAGATGATTATTTTAATCTGCATTTATTTATTCAAAATATTTTATCAAATGCAAAACTGTTCTTAAACTTTGTATTGAAGTATAAAGGCTGTTTCTCTGGGACTAGACCATACTAAAATTCTTATTTCTCAACAGGTTGTTTTAGGATTGTATAGAAAGAGTCTGTCTTAGGGGTTGTTGAACAGATGAAATGAGTTCTTGGATAAGCAGCATTGTTCCATCTGCAACATGGTTAGAACTCTTGCACATTTGCATTTCTGTGTTTCAGAATTATTCAGGCAATAAATTACTCAGGATGTCAACCTTATGCTGAAACAGAAATGACCTACTTTGTGAAGATCTCACGTATTTTAAATTTAACCTTGTGCCTTTTCTTCAAACGGGAACAGGATAAAGCAAGTGAAGAATGGTGAAGTCCTGGACTTTGTACATATGATCACAGGGAAACGAAAAAAACAGCTAAAATAAATTGAGCTCTTACTATGTGCTAGACATTGTTCTAAGTGTTTGATCTGCATTAACTCATTCATTTTCTTACAGCAACCCAGGAGGAAGGTGCTGTTATTATCATCGAGGAAACTAAGGCACTGAGAGGTTAAAAATCTTGCCCAAGGTCACAAAACCAGAAAGAGGCACTTTGGATTGGAACAGGTAGTCTGGGTTCAAAACCTGTACCACTAACCACTGTTATTCCCACCTCTCTAAATAGAGCTTTATCCTTCCTTTAAGAACACTATTGAGGGCAAGGATTTTGGTCTCTCTCTTTTTCACTGATGAACCTCTAGAGCCTGGAATACATAGCAGGCACTTGAAAAATTTGGCTAGAAGAATGAATGGAAGTTGATATTGGCCATTCTAAGTTTTTCAATGCCATATTCATCTATTCCAAATTTGCTGATTAAGTAAAAAAGGCAACTTTTTATCTCTCTTCTATTTATCTCAATAATCTCTTAGCTTTAATAAAAATTTTTCTTCCAGATACCTTCCTTACTTTTTGGGAATAGATTAGCTGCCCTTCAAACAGGATCCAGAAGTATTCTCCATTTCCTTAACATGGCAATTTTCATATGTTATTGTAATTATATATCTAGTCGGACATCTTCCTGGCTGTTGTGAGTTCTGCAAGGCCAGGTCTATGTTTTGCTCACACACTGAGCTGGTAGACCTAGTATGGAACTGGGCACAGAGAGGTCTGTGTGCATAGTTTTTGAAAGAATAATTGAAAGAAGATTCTCTTTCTAACTTATTTTTCTTCTTGTTATTTATACAGAACTTTCACAATCTGTGTTAGATATCTATTGCAGAATAACAAATTACCAAAAAAAAAAAAAAAACCCCGAGGGGATTAAAAAAATATAACTATGTATTAACTCTTAGAATTTCTATGGGTTAGAAATTCAGGAATGGCTTAGCTGGATGGTTCTGACGCAATGTCTTTCATGAGATTGGAGTGAGATGTCAGCTAGGGTTGCAGTTATCTGAAGGCTTGACTGAAGCTAGGGGATCCACTTCCAAGATGGTTCCCATATAGGTTTCTTGTTGGGAGGCCTCAGCTCTTTTCACATGGGTCTCTCCATAGGACTGCTTGAGTATTGCAATGATGTGGCAGCTGGCTTTCCCCAGAATGAGTGGTGTAAAAGAAGATGGTGAATGCTGCAGTGGCTGTTATGACTTAGCCTTGGAAGTCACATACCATTGCATTCTACTGATCATATAGATTGGTCCTGATTCAGTGTGGGAGGGGACTCCACAAGGGCATGGATGGATACCAGGTTTAGGGGAGTCATATTGGGCATCGGTTTCCGTATATATCATTTGACATCTTTTCTTCTTCTAAAGCCTGTGAGGTATTATTCCTGTTTTATAGATAAGGCTGACAGTGAGTTGCCAAAGACTATACTCAGTACTTAAATCCAAGTTTATTCCAAGTTAAGTGTTCTTTCCAACGTATCAGAGCTGTATGATTAACTAAATAAATTTCATATAGCTTTGAGAAAACTCAAGATATAAAAATCTAAATACTAAATTAGAAGTATTATTTGCATTATAAAATGATTCATCACACCACAGGTTTATTTCAATGACATATTCAAAATGACTCAATTTATCAAAGATGATTTTTAAAATTTTTTTCTTAAAGCATACTTGATTTACAATGTTGCGGCAATTTCTGCTGTACAGCAGAGTGACCCAGTCATACATATATATGTGTGTGTGTGTGTATATATATATATTTTTTTTCTTATATCATCTTCCATTGTTTTATTCCAAGAGATTGGATATAATTCCCTGTGATATACAGTAGGACCTCATTGCTTATCCATTCTAAGTATAACAGTTTGCATCTACTAACCCCAAACTCCCAGTCCACCCTACTCTCTCCCCCCTCGCCCTTGTCAACCGCAAGTCTGTTCTCCATGTCTGTGAGTCTGTTTCTGTTCTGTAGATAGGTTCATTTGTGCCACATTTTAGATTCCACATATAAGTGATATCATATGGTATTTGTCTTTCTCTTTCTGACATACTTCACTTAGTATCAGAATCTCTGGTTGCATCCATGTTGTTGCAAATGACATTACTTTGTTCTTTTTTATGGCTGAGTAGTATTCCATTGTGTAGATGTACCACATCAAAGATGAGTTTTAATGTGACTTTTGAGACATACTTGTGAGGTAATGAGAAATAAATGCAGGAATAGACTCAGATGTACCTTGGTACCAATCCTAGTCCCCAGCCCAGAGGAGGCTTTCAACAAAAGTTTATTAAATAAAAGAATGGTTATGGAAAAATATCTGTAGTTGCAATTTCTTAAGCATCTTTTTGTACACAAAAAGTTGACACACTATTTTGAAAATACATTTATTCTTATAACTAAGAGTCTGATCCCTACTGAACTTTATGTTTCTAGACAACCTAAAACTTACTAAGATATTAGTATTGGCCCAATATAATATGTTGTAAAATTTTTTATCCCTGCTAAGTAACAAGTTTGAAAAAATGACAGATGTTTAATGAAAACAAAGAAAAAGTAAAAAGAAAATCTCATCTAAAGAATGGATAAAAGATCTGTTTTAGGACATGTAGGTGAAATGGAATGGTATTTATTATTAGACTCACCCAACCAAAGCATTATTCTAAATCTGAATAAAATCTTTTCTATTGGAAAAGAAATACTGAAGAATTAAAAAAAGTTTTTTAAAAAATGCATCGCACTCCAATTGGGTCAAAGACTTGGAGAGATTTTTGGCAGAGCTTTTCTTTCTTAATAGCCAGGGGATTTAATGTTTTCTGATTTGAATAGTATTGCTATTTATAAAGATTTTCTAAGGGGAGGTGAATAGATACCTCTTTGGAATGATTCCTTATCAGGTCTTGCCTGCAAAATTAGTGAGTTATTAGGTTTATGATAGTATGTTTGATAGAATAAGCTCACATAGGGAATCAAATTAGGGCAAGACATAGATAAAAGATAAAAGAATCAAAGAAAGATCTTTGTTGAATGACTGCAGTTAAGGATAGGAAGGTTAGAATCCTAGTCATGATGATAGCCTGGTATGAATATTTTACAATATTATACAGTTTACTTTTGTGTTGGTGGTAATGTTAAGATGAGTTCCATTTATCCTGGTTCAGGTAGCGTAGATGTATAGTTCCAAGGGTAAATTTCTCAGTTAAGTTTTCTGCATGGATTTGGTGTTAGTCATTCTTCTGTTTAAATAGTTAGCTGTTTGGGGTCTGAAAAGAGAAGTGTCTATGACAGGAATGGAAGTATATCGCATGTGACATCATACCCTTTTCTTACACACAGCAGACATTTATCATGGCACATTTTCTCCCTGGGTCATTGTCTAGGGTTTGCAAAAGAGCAAGGAATTGGCAAAATTAGGAGATATCACAATTCTCAGCTTGTGAGAGACAACTGTACAACTAACAACAGTTAGGATAAATCAATAACTTAACTTGTTGGCTGAAGATAGTAAATTAGACTCACCTGAAGGAAGTTATAAGGAAAACATTTGCTCTTTTATGTAAGCTTTCACACTTTACTGTGTGAGGTCTTGAATATAAAAGGGATGTATAAGAATTAAAATTTGTTTTTAGTTAAGAAATTTTAAATTAAGAACATTCAACACATTGGCTCCTGACTTAATGCAAAATCTACCTGTAAAAAATATAGAAGATTAAAACTAGAAAGAACTATTGAGACCGCTTATTCCCACCTTCTCTCCATTTTATCAATGCAAATATAAGGCTCAGATTGGACAGCTGATTCATGTAAATTCACAAAGCTCATAAATGATAGCAGGGGTGCTATTGCTGCAGTCTAAGTTGGCCATGCCACCCATAGAGCACAGCCTCTAGAGGATAGTATAAAGTAAGTAGATTTCAAAATCTCTTCAACTGTAAGATGTGATGTTTCTCCCTAACCCTTATGAACAGTCTGATATTATATACTTATTTTTTATTTTCTGTTTCCACCTATGAGAATATAAACTCCAAGAGGACTAAGTCTGTATCTGTTTTGTTCTCCACCTTTTCCATATTATATCCTCCCCATTTATTAAGGATATGTTAAAAAAATGAATGCTCTTGAATAAATGAGTTGAGCGGAGGCTTAGAATCTTTGCTAAGCTCACACTCCAGATAGCTGCCACCAATGAATTGCAGTTAGCTTTCTAGTAACCCATGGTGGACAGATTCCTCCTGGGGCTCACCCTCTTATGTAGTCAGCCCTCTCTCCTTGAGAGAGGGACTGATCTGTGACTTGTTTCTACCAGTGGAATGCAGCAGAGATAAAAGAATGTGTGTGGTTAGTTGTATGTGATTGCATTACTTAGAATTCTAACACCTGTCTTGCTAAGAGACAGTCTTTCTTGTCGACTTTGAAGAAGCAAGATGCCATCTTTTGAGTTGCCTATAAAGCAGACCACTTGGCAAGAAACTGAGGGTGGCATCTATATGACATCCAGCAAGAAACAGGGGCCTCAGTCTGATAGTTTGCAAGGGACTGAGTGAGGCCAACAACCACGTGAGCTTGGAAGTGGTTCCTTCTTCAGTTGAGCCTCAGATGAGACTGCAGCTCTGGTGATACCATGATTGCTGCCTTATAGAGGATCCAGAGATGCCCAACTCCTGATTCATGGAAACTATGAGATAGTAAATGCATGTTGTTTTAAGTGGCTCTTTGTTATAATTTATCTAGCCCTAAAAAATGAATACAGCCACCCTTTATTTAGATGCATCTCTTCCATTTGGATATCAAATTAGAACTTTAAACCAGGATTTAAGTACTCTAAATTCAACATCATAATCTAGGAGAAAAGGAAGCTCTCTTTTGAAAGTGAAAGGCTCAGTTTCTGATTCTTGTTCTGTTGAATCCTTAGGGCCACAGCATTCAGCCCTTTATAATCTACTGGAGTTTAATCATGGTTTATTCATAGAACTCAGAGTTCTCTTCCCTTTGCTACTACTCACTTGGTTGCCAACATTCAAACTAATTCATAAAATAAGCTGGGCATGGAGTCAGGGTGGGAGCATGTCTGGTATCTCTGATTATTTCTAAAGATGCTTCTCTACATTTTGACTTTATTTCAAATCAGAGCAACCAAAGATATCACTCTCTAAAAAGGCCCTTTCATTTAAAGTGGTTTGTCTTGAGTTTCCACTGAGGCTCAGCAGTTAATAAATCTGACTAGCATCCACGAGGACACAGGTTCGATCCCTGGTCTTGCTCAGTGGGTTAAGGATCCGCGATTGCTGTCACCTGTGGTATAGGTCACAGACGCAGCTTGGATCCTGTGTGGCTGTGGCTGTGGCTGTGGCTCTGATTCGACCCCTAGCCTGGGAACCTCTATATGCTGTGAGTGCAGCCCTAAAAAGCAAAAAAAAAAAAAAAAGTTTGTCTGAGTTCACTGTGTATGTTAGTAAAGACTGATGAAACCACTTTTTAATTTTTTAATTTTTTTTTGTCTTTTTGCCTCTTTTTGAGCTGTTCCTGCGGCATATGGAAGTTTCCAGGCTAGGGGTCTAATCGGAGCTGTAGCTGCCCGCCTACACCAGAGCCACAGCAATGCGGGATCCGAGCCGCGTCTGCGACCCACACCATAGCTCACAGCAACGCCAGATCCTTAACCCACTGAGAAAGGCCAGGGATCAAACCCACAACCTCATGGTTCCTAGTCAGATTCATTAACCACTGTGGCACGATGGGAACTCCAGATGAAACCACTTTAAAAAAAGGGAGTCAAATAATTTTTTATGAGTCTAAATAATCTTAATTATTTTTGGCACTGAATTTTGTGGGATTGGCAGTTTCTGTGTGTGGTGAAGTTGTGCTTTGCATTTCAGGCCAAATAGAAATAAAATAGATACTATGTAATTTTGCATTGCCCTTGTCCTACCTCTCTATTTCATGAGTAATTGATATCAATATCTTTTACTCTACAAAATCATTGCTGTTTAGTAAAATTGGCTTTATATCAAATCTCATTTTTTCAACTGATTCCATAGAATGTTACTTGGATAGCCATAAAAAAGTCACCAAATAATGAACTGAACATGTTATATGAAAACAATATTAATATTGTGGCCAGGTTGGTGGGCTCCTGGATATGCGTTTGGTGTGCTTTGGCAGTTACTTTAGAACTAGAAGACATTACCATCACCTCCTTTCTTTCTTTCTTTCTTTTTTTTTTTTTGTCTTTTTGCCATTTCTTGGGCTGCTCCTGCAGCATATGGAGGTTCCCAGGCTAGGGGTCTAATCGGAGCTGTAGCTGCCAGTCTACACCAGAGCCACAGCAATGCGGGATCCGAGCCGCGTCTGCAACCTACACCACAGCTCACGGCAATGCCAGATGGCTAACCCACTGAGCAAGGGCAGGGATCGAACCCGCAACCTCATGGTTCCTAGTTGGACTCGTTAACCACTGCGCCACGATGGGAACTCCTTTTATTTCTACTTAATATAGATCAAGGAACACATTTTACTTTGGAGAATTGTTCATTTTCTGTATTCAAAGCACTCAGAACTCAGTGTTTCTTAATATTCCTTTGCAAGGCTTTTATTTCCAGTGTCTAAGAGAGCTAGCCTGCAATACCTGATTTTACCATTAGGTGATGCTCTTTAACATTCAATATGTAATACAGTGATTCCTCTCACCCCAACCCACTGCCCACCCCCCCCCAAAGAATTTGAGGACACACAAGCATTCCAAACTTTAAACTTTTTTTTTTTGGCTTGTTAGGATTGTGATACATTTTTGTTTGAAAAACTATTTTTCTTCTAAATAAATTGGAAGCCACAGCCCTAACATGAAGATTTTCCAAATTTGACATTTAAGTTTTTGTAAAATAAATTAGTGAGCTATTCTAGGAATGCTGTAAGGTTTCACGTTTACAGAATGCTTTTTTTAAGTGCAAAAAAATATTTCTTATAAGAAAATATTTTATGTATATTCAAAATGAGTAACTTGGGAACTATCTTTGAAATTAATTTTTTATTGTTCAAATGTTTACTCTCTTTTTTTCTGAGTATGCTAGAAACTACCTAGATAATTTGATTTCCCCATTAACTGCACAACTCTTTTCAGGAGCAACTGAAGTTTTGGAAAGAAGTAAAAATATGCTTTTCTTTTAAAAAAAAAGTAGAAAGAATTCTAAAGAAGAAAGAATTTTTACTCAAAGAGTAGAATTTCTAATGTTTGTACTTCTATATCAGGCTAGGGATTAAGAAATGTGGCAGCAACAACAACTATTTTTTGGGGGGGCGGGTCACATACATAATTTATCTGAGGCAATAATTCAATGCTGAAATGGACTCATGTTCCATGAAAACTTGAAGTAGGATGTCAGAGTGGCTCAAATTCAATGTTGTGTGCCAGTAAGAAGCCAGTAGGCCTTGGCAGAAACTGTGGGATTACGGGTTAACTCTGGTGTTCCATTAAGGCTACCAACCCATCTATATCTATTCCTAGAAATCTTCCTGGGCAGGGAAAGATAAGAGTTAAACCTGGGGTATGGGAGAGAGGCATAATAAAAATAATAAAAAAACCCACAGAAGCCACCATATTTCAACATAGCGAGACTTATATTCAGGTAAGAAGTTATCTTTACGGGAGGGTTTCCCCCCTTTATTCTTTACTTTTTTTCCTTTATAAAAAAATATTTGCTGATTTTGGAAAATTGTTTCCTGTGAATGGAACTCTTCACTTTAGGGTTGATATGTTGTGACTTATGAAAATTTGAAATACCTGTTATGGATCAGCTTTCACTTAGCCAGGGCTGTATTTGTCAGGTGATGATTGAGATTGTAAATCAGTATTCTTGGATCTGGAGTTTCCTATAGTGAAGCAAATAGCTGCAAACCTCAGCTTTAAGAATAAAATAAAATGAAACAAGCAGTAATAATAATAAAAAAAAAAAACCTTGACAGGCAAATTTGGTGTTTCACATTGTGCATTTCTTTTCAGTCTCTCAAACTTTCTGAACACTGTAATTTGTTTGTACTCCTGCATCGCTATCATCAAAGATATAGGACTTCATTAGTTCTTCTCTCTTAGGAATGCCTTTCTTTCTTTTTTTCTTTTTAAGAGGAAGGAATGCATAAAAGTTCAGTCACTTGAATCTGTGTAATCACTCTTCTAGCTAAAGTCTTATATTTCTTTAGTATGAGAAAGAAAATAAGGGAAACTATAAAGGAAGGAATAATGAAAGGGAAGGAAGAAGAGAGGGAAAAAAGAGGAAAGAGAGAAAGAGAAAAAAACTAGGGACACGTTTTCTTTTGAAAAAGTAGGACATCAGGGTGACAATTCTGTCCCGTGAGGATGAGATGATTGCTCAGGTCGTCCCTTCCAAGTTTAACCACATTCTCTTCCAAGTTGAACAACTCTGAGAAATAAATAACTCACATTCAGAGCGTAATATTAGTAAACAATAGTTCCTTTACCGTCTGTGGATAAAACGTTGTCCTTGCTATGAAATCAGGACTGAATGGTCATCTTATTTTTTTTTAACCATTTGAAAGGAATTAAGATGAGATCAGATGAGAGGTGATGAAGAAGATGCTTTAGGAGCTCCTGTCATGGCTCAGTAGTAACAAACCCAACTTAGTATCCATGAAGATGCGGATTTGATCCCTGACCTCGCTCAGTGGGTCAGGGATCTGGCATTTCTGTGAGCTGTGGTATAAGTTGCAGAGGCGGCTTGAATCTGGTGTTGCCGTGGCTGTGGTGTAGGCTAGCAGCTGTAGATTTGACCCCTAGCCCGAGAACTTCCATATCCTGTGGGTGCAGCTCGAAAAAGAAAAAAGAAGTGGCTTTAACAGTCTGTGGGGCTGGAGTCATGGGTTGTTAATGGCCGAAACTGACCATTTAGGTACAGGTCTGAGGTCTGTGTCTCCTTTGCTTTCCTGAGGCTGAGATCTGTTGTCCTTGCACAGGGGAGAGCCGAAGTGTTAAAGGAGGAGCTTCCACTGAGTAGCGAAGAGTCTCGCATTGGCTGCTCCTCTGTATTAATAATCAGTTTGTCTCTAAATCCAAAGATATGCTCATCAGCTTTTCAAAAACAGAATGGGGGGGGGCATGCCATTTAGCCAGATGATATGAAGCTAAGTTGCACTTCTCTTCTCACCGGATACCTAGTTCTGAGTACCTAGCTGTTCTCTCTTTCTATTATGTTTGCTACTGCCACCTTTTCATCTTAGTATTCACTCTTTTGTTATCCTTCCTCCTTGATCCAGTCTCTCTCTCCTGAATCATTGGTGGGGGGAGATAAGGGTGTGGGTGGGTAAGACTGAATGGGACCATGGGGTTTCCATGGCACCATATTTAGAAGTGCCTGGAATACAAGAAGGTGGCCCTGGCCTTGCTGTGAAAGAACCCGGGCCCACCTTATGGAACCATCAACCAATGTGCCTGCTTTGTGCCAGGAAAGGGGTCTGAAACTAGCTCACTGTTTTTCATGGAAGGTGGTGGGATAGAGGGGCCGTGAATTAGCAGGAGAAGTGGGGAGCTGGGATGGAAGATGATTCTGCTTTGAAGTACTTCGGTCCTGCTCTCCATAGGATGCTATCCGAATCTGGCATTCTTGTAACCGCTTGACATTCCTGATAGGACTTGTTGTCTATTGGCCATTTATCCAGATGTAAAGAAGGATTCTCCTAAGTTAGGAAAAAATAAGAAAACAAACAAAAAAACCCCTGCTTGATCTTAAAAACAAAAATAAAACACACCTTTGCTTTGCTTCTCCTTGTGACACAAAAAGGGGATGACAAGCAATGAAGTGGAGGAGAGCGGTGAAGCTGGGAAAGAGGGTGGGGATCAGGCTGACAGACACTGTGTGCCTTGAGTTGTAAGACGAGGAGACACCAAACACCTGAGACTGAAGATGGGGCCCCTTGTTAGCTCCTCACAAACTCTTCCCTCCTCCAAGGCCTTTCCCTCAGGTGGCCTCGCATTCCATCAAAAAGTGGTTTTCAGGCCCTTCCTGTGGGGCTTCTGGGTACCATTCTCAGGACATGGCTTTGGCCTTGAGAACCATCTGGCAAAGAGTTGGAAGAGGGTGGTAATGGAGAAGGGTCTTTCTCTCCCCCGGCTAGGTCTGGCCACAGCTCCCAGTCAGTTGTAACTCTTAATTCTGGAGACCAAGGGAAAGGAAAAAGGGCACAGGGGAGCCAGGAGAGAGCCTCCCCATGTGGTCCCAGTTTAGCTCTCCGTGGTTTGAGAAGAGGAAAGTGAATGATAATGAGGGCTAACTCCTAACCACAGAGACATCCTCTGTTATCCTAGAGCAGTGGTTCTCAAATTTTACCACGTGTCCAAATCTCCTAGAGTGTTTGTTAAGGCTCAGATTTTGGCCCCAGTCCCAGAGTTTCTGATTCAGTAGGTCTGAGGCCTGGGAATTGTGTCTCTAACAAGCTCCTAGGTGATGCTGACCCTGCAGGTCTGGGGATGGTGGTTGGCGGTCCCTGAAGCTCAGGGTGAGCCATGAAGAACTCCATCTGTGACCTCTGCAGACACCTCCAGTCCCAGGGTGCTGCTGTATCTTTCTGAATGTCTGCTTGCTTCTTCAAACTCTGCAGTCCTCCAGGGGTTTCCTCTGTTTTTAGGGCAGAGCTGGGCAGGTAGAGAGTATTCAGAATGATTTTGTTGAAGGGTGATTTTTGAGATGCTGAATCAAGAGCTTTAATGTGCTTAGAACCATAGAAGGTAAGAGTTGAAGGGGAATTTAGAGCTGGACTATCCAACCAAGTTGTTCTACATACAGAGAAACTGAAGTTCAGAAAGACCCAGGTCACATGATCACACAAGATGGCTCAAGATCACACAATTAAGTGGCCTAATTATTTATAAAGTTGATCGAGCAGTTGTTCACTATGTGCTGGGAACCAGGCTAAACCCTGGAAGTTCCATAATTCTTTGTATGATCTCTCTGTATTATCATTTAATTCTCAGAGTACCCCTAAGAGTCAGTACAGCTATTGTGCTCACTTTGCAGGTGCAAAATCTGAGGCTCTGAGAGGTAAATAAATAGCCCTGGTCACATAGTTAGTGAGGAGCCAGGCAGTGTGTGACCAGGGAATTGACCATTATACTATTCTGCCTTCTGCATAGTTAGTGCTCGATGAATGCCGAGGTCCTGACAAGTTCAGTCTCCTTATCTGTGACTTGGGAAATCACTTCTTGCACAGAATTTTGAAGGCCAAAATGAGCAACATGTATCAAAGCCCTTTAAGACCTGGAAGCGCTGTAGGACTTGGAGATACCATTGGGAGAATGGATTTGTAGCTTCTGCAGGCACTTTCTCCTCCAGCTGGAATGTCCCGCTGGGTTGCCTCCATAGCTGGCCAGGTCTTGCTCTTACAGAGTCTTGATCACCATCCTCAATACACCTGTGGTTTTTGTCCATATATTTCCTTTTCTTTATTTTCAAATTCTTTTATTTTAGATGATTTTTATTCTTTCCATTATGGCTGATTTATAGTGTTCTGTCAATTTTCTGCTGTACATCAAGGTGACCCAGTCACACATACATATATACATTCTTTTCCTCACATTATCCTCCATCATGCTCCCTCATAAGTGACAAGATAGAGTTTTCAGTGCTATACAGCAAGATCTCATTGCTTATCCATTCCAAAGGCAATAATTTGCAACTATTAACCCCAAATTCCCAGTCCATCCCACTCCCTCCCCCTCCCCCTCCCCCTTGGCAACCACAAGTCTATTCTCCAAGTCCATGATTTTCTTTTCTGTGGAAAGGTTCATTTGTGCCGTATATTAGATTCCAGATATAAGTGATAGCACTTGGTATTTGTCTTTTTATTCTTTTAAAAAAAACATTCAGATTTTGAATATGGGGGCTATTGCCTCACATTGTAACTTGTTGGCTTACACATCTGTATGTAGTCTGCGCTGAATTGTTGATCTCATGAGATTTGGGAAAATTGTGCCTCTGATGGGGTGGGAACTTCCTGGAGGAGGAGGAATAGGAGGAGTGTAGCCTAACAGGACCTCAGGTTTTGTGGACCCCTCAACCAGAGCTGGGCTTTGAGTGGGTAGCTATGCCTGGAGAGGAAAATCTTGCTGTTGCCCTTCCTTCCTACACACACAATGAATGAGTGTGTGTGTCTGTGTGTGTGTGTATGCTTGGTGTGTATATACACATGCACACCAAGTGTGTGTGTGTTTGTGTATGCGTGTGTGTATATATATATATATATATATTTATGTCTCAGTATCTATCTATCTACATATGTTTATGGCAGCTTTGGGACTGACTGAATTTTCCTCCCTCCTAAGCCGAGCTCCCTTTGGGACTATGGCCCTGGTGGTGACTCTGGAGTGTTTGAATCAGTCTATGTCATCCCACACTAGAGGCTTTTTTCTTTCTCCTGGTTGTTACTGCCAGCTCCCTTTGGTTTGCTCTGCACTGTATTCTCAGCTAGGGATAAATATGACTTGTGCTTGCTGACTTGAAGGGGATGATTCCCTAGAGGTTGAACCCTTCAGAATAGTTTACTGATGCAGGAACTAAGATGGGCAGTGTCCACCCTGGTGTACGCTGCACATTTCAAAGACAGGGTGAAGCAGCCCCTGCAGGCGCCAGCCTCTTGGAGAGCTTTATGATGACTCTCCTCCCCTGTTGACTGTAGGGTATACTTTTACCCACTAGTGGATGTGGGTGCCAGGAGCACAGACAAGTTGAATGTGACCCAAGTGACTATTTTGGCCACCAAGGAGGTCAGGGCGGATCCAGGAACAGCTCCTGAGACCCCCAGTGAGGGCCTTTGAAGAAGGTGCACAGAGCCTCCAGGCCTTGGACTGCCCTGTGGAGAATTTCCTTTCTTGTCTCCTTCTGTCTGCCCATCCACACCCTACTTCCTCTGGGCCCATTCTGTACCCTGGCTGTGCTGAGAGGCAGGGGAACACTGGTCCTGTTGCCCAGTGGGTCTCATGGCTGCATTCACTTGATGATGTGTTGGGCATTGTCACAGACACATGCAGATCAGGCAGTAAATAGTTGATGTCAGATTGCTGCGGGCAGGCCTAGGACAAGGGCCCTAAATGATGAGAGGCTCTTCCACTGTTTCAAGAAGGACTCTTTCCATTTGGGGCTCCTCATCCTTCAGATTAGCCTGCTCTCCCCTGAGAAGGGGCTGGGAGGAGCAGTAACATCCTTAAATAGTCCTTTGGAAACCATAGGACTCAGTCCTGAGAGGTCTCTTCAATAGTATAGACACAAAGTTCTGTGCTTTTCTAAGTCCATGAACTCCAAATCCCCTAATTTCTCTCTCACTCTCAGGAGCTTGATGGAATGGAAGTGACAGTGACCTTATCATGGGGGAAATCTCAAGTCTCTTCTCAATCATTAAAACAAAATAAATTAATTACGGGAGCGATTTGCCCATAACTTATATCATGTCTGTTGGAGACACATACTACTTCCCAACACAGTTGAGGCTGTGTGTCTGACTCACACAGTCTACCTTTGATAATAGAGAGTCCTATACAATCCTATACAGCTTGGGGTTTGGGTGTTATCTCCCTAATACTATTGTAGGACCATGGTGTTAGGACTGGAAGGAATATTAAAGTCATCTAGTTCAACCCCCTTTTTGAACTTCCTGAGGAAAGTGTTGCTCAGAGAGGTATTTGGCTCACCTGGGGTCACACAGTAAATTATGGGCTGATAATGGATTCTGGTCTTTCAACTCTTAATCGAATCAAGGGCTCTTTTCCCTTTCTGATGCCATGTGTGTCATCATGATGTACAGGCTATATATTCTGTCCATAAAAGGGCCCAGGGAAGGTGATGCCAAACTTCTGCTGGGCGCTATTTCCATAGAAGGAAGAATGAATTAAAAATAGGGATGAGGTCTCCTTAGGAGTTTTACCATCTTGCTCATTCCTTCCTTAATACAGCTGGCATGTCCACCATAGCCTTCTTTATATTTGAGAATATTTGGAAGCAACTCGACTGTCCAAAAAGGAGATTGGTGAAGTAAATTACATCATATCCCCATAATGCATTATCTTGCAGTTATTTATAATGATGCTGTAGAGTAATAGCTATCAACATGGGGAGTACACTAGAATGTTGCTTGTAAAGGGCAGACTACTTAATGTAGGAGTATAATCTTCATTTGAAAAAAAATAAGTTCATGAGTACAAAAAAAAGGATACCAAAATGTTAACAATTTTTATATCTGGATATTGGATTATGGAGTGATCTTTATTTTCTTCTTTTCTATATTTCCACATTTTTTCTAGTGAAGATTTATTACCTTTATATCAGGGAGAAACAAAAGATGTTATTTTAAAAAAAGAAATCTGCATTAAGAAGATTGATTCACAGTCCTCCTAAAAAGCCTCTTGGGAATGCATGCTATCTTATAGTACAAATTCAGGTCTAAATGTGGTTTGACACACTGGCTCCTGGAACCAGGAGCTCTGATTAAAGGATAGGAGAGGTGAATTCAGAATTTGAATTTTCTTTCCTTTTTTGTTTCTGGATCAGGTCATTTGATTTCTTCCTGTTCTCAGTCTTTCGGTCTTCCTTATGGGTATAATCCATCTGCATCCCTTCACCTCCCCACCCTGGGGCCAGGGACAGAGACCTGTGTTGGGGAAGGAGCTGTGTGCACTCATAGCACCTTGAAAATATTAAATCCTTGACTGCAAAGAGCCCAAAGTGGGTCAGTGGTAATGACCGAAGGGACCCACAGAAACTCAGCTCAGGCTTCGGGAATGTGGAAGGCAGGACCGGGTCCTTCTGCTCAGGATTCTCATGCTGTGTTGGAAGTGAGGTGTGGAAATCCCCTAAGCCAGTACTTGGCCAGTTTGCACAGAGTAATCCTTAGCTGAATGGTCTTCGTCTTCAAAAAACTGATCAGGGCCTTTGGGGCCGAGTGGGGCTTTCTGTCACTGTGACCCTTATTCCTGCTGATCCTTTCCAGGGACAGTAATTGCCATCAGGACTGATGCTGGCCTTCCTCAGAGAAGGTGCCCCTTCGCCTCCACTCACAGGCCAACAAGGGAGTCTGAGGGCCCTGGATGATGGGTCCATGTGGATTACACGTCAGGCGATGGATTCTTCTCCCTGCCTCTGGGGGTTTCATGAGCCACTTGAGAAATGTGTGGATATTTTGTCTTGCAACCAGAAAAACTGCCAAATTGAGGGCAGGAGGAGAAGGGACCTCCTTCTGTCAACCCAGCAGTGCGAAAGCACAAGCCTTTCTCTAGGGTGGCTCCGACCTGCCTCTGAGCCCCGGCCCTGCAGGTTTCAACCTGATCCTGGAGGGTTTGAAAGGCTAATCCACTCATTCCTATTCCAGACAGTCACAGATTAGGGCTGCTAGTTGATACAATCTACACTATGGAAAAGAGCAACGTGATTACAATTGGTTTTCCAGGATCCCTGGAGTTTTCCAGGGGTGAGACTTCCTCTGCTGCAGCTCAGAGCTGACCACCAGGATGACTTGGGCAGCTAGCCTCAGGGGTCAGTCTTTGACCTTTAGCTGATCGGCTTCCTCCACAGCCTAGACATTGGCAGAAGTCTCAAAGGCAAGCAGGGTGCATCCTTCTGGACTGCCTGTGACCTCCTACTTTAATCACTGTTGCTCCTGATCTTGCTGCTCCAGGGAATCTGAAATGAGTCTTGCAAATGGAGCTAATGACAAGTCCCTAAAGCCTGTGCTGGTGACATCTTGTTGACTTTCAAGGCCCTGCTCAGATGCTGCTTTCACAGTGAAGACCTCTCTCAATCCTCCCTTCCCCACCTTTTCCATCTCCCAGCCTGTGTTTCAGACCCCAAATTAGCCTTCATTCCTTTCTGCTGTGCATTTCAATGAATTGCCTGCCTGCCTGTCTGCACCCCTAAGCTGTATACTCCACAGCTCCTCGGCACTGTGCTGGCCTGGTGTAGATGTCCATTTGATGCCTGATGTCTTGAAATAAAAGGACAGGGCCCCATGGTCCTGGGATACTCCACCTCTGCCAATTGCTTTGACCAATCCTGGTTCCTCACTAAGCTTATTCTCTTCTCCTTAGTTCCTAGCCTGGTATGGGAGGCTGAGGCAGTCCACTGATTAAACAGTAAATGAGAAATCAGCAAGAGAAATAGGTCACGGTCCCCAACTTTGAAGGGCTTCTAATGGAGCTACTGAGAAGACATTATCTACCTGGAGCAGCTAAAAACCACTCCGGAAAGTGTTAGAAGTTGTAGCAAGGTCAAAGGAGCTATTGGAGAGGCCTTTCTGGAGGAAGGACATGTTCCTTTAGAGCCTTAACAATGGGAGGGATTCTGATGAACCAGTCTGTAGTTCTAAGAAAGAACTTGGAATTTGTGTCAGAAGATTTGACTTTATTTTCTAGCACTGACCTGCTATATGGCCACAGACAAGCTACCTAACCTCTCCAGCCTCATATATTTATTTATTTATTTTTAAAAATTTTTTATTGTTATTTCCCCAATACAATTTTTTTTTCAGCTGTACAGCATAGTGACCCAGTTACACATACATGTATACAGCCTCACATTTTTAAAAATAAGAATCCTGAAAAAAGTCTGCTTAACTTCCTTTATGGAGTGCTGGTGACATAAAGCATGTGAAACCTTTTGAAAATCAGAAAACTCATGTATAAATATTACTCTTTAACACTCCCCTTATCAGTAGGGCATGCTCCCATGACTGCAAAGGCAGTTTATGCCATTTATTAGGGCTATTGGTTGTCTGATTTCCTGCAGAACCCTTTGGCATCCTTCTGACCCATTCTGACTTTTGCATGACCTTCGACTATGTACATTACTCTTTTTAAAAAGTGCATTGTAGTGCTTTAAAAAACTTCTTTTAATTCCCAGTTATCAATATATCATGTCATTTTATGGGACCACACACTTAGGTTTCAGTTTATACATATGCACACAGGTACATATCAAAATCAAAATTTTCATAAAACCAAACACCCTTGTTCTCTTTCCTTTCCCTTCCTTTTCCATCCAACCATTTTAATTAAACAATTTTTGTTGCAACCTAATAAATTGATTTCAGATCTTACTGCCCCCATAGATTTAAAAATCCTGTTCTGGAGTGCATAAGAACCATCCCAGAAAGCAAGATTTGTGGAGCAACAAACTAGGGAAGATATCCAATGAGAGCTAATTAAATGAGATATCCAATGAACTTAGTTGAGAGGAAGAAGATAAAATGTTCAAGTCAGTTTCTCAAGTTTTCCTGGAGGAGGTAAGAATGAATCTCGGTCTTCAGCAACTGGTCCACAGTAGATGGAGAAAAAAATAATGAAATTAAATGGAATGTTATTGGTAGGTATGGAGGGCAAGGAAAGGCATGATAGGCTGACTATGGCAAGAAGCATGAGTGTTTTCATTTGTGGGACAGTAAACAGTTACAAGAATTTCAGTGAGTAGTTTTGGGAAATCTGGTTTGTTAGGTAGGACCAGGCTATAGAAGGGTTTGAGTCCCAGACTGAGACCAGTAAAATTGATATGACAATTTGGTTTGAATGTGGTAGGATGTGGGATGCCTTTGGTGGTTCTTGAATGGGATAGTGACTTGTTGAAAGCAGTATTTTGGGAAGGATAATAAAGCAACAGTAATTAGGATCAACATTTCTTCAGGTCAGCAGGATGTGGCTTTTGTTTCCTGGGTATAGTATGCAAGTTTGGGGCCAGAGCTGAATTGCTCAGGGGATTAGGGAGACAGGGAGCTGCCCACTGAATCATCCTTTTCCACTTTTTTTTCTAACTGGTGCACTTAGGAGATACTCCTAAGTAATGGCGACCCCTTGATTGAGTGCTTGTTTTGAAAGAGCACTGAATTCTTAGCTACCTTAGTTCATACCAAATCATTAACTTTCTCAGTGTGCCCAGATATTTGATATGGCCTTGAAAGCTTCAATAACTATCAATTTTCTCCACTTTCTCTGCAGTAGGAAGATTCCATTGTTATCACCTGGTTTAGCAATAGGACTTGATGTCCCCAAGAAGGCTTCAGTTTTTCACAGGAAGAACCAGGAGATAGAGTTAATGTGAGAAGGTGTATGTTGCTGAGGGAGGAAGTGAATAGATGAGACAAGAGATGTGACCTGGAGGAAATGGGTGCATGTACCACTAATCTCACCTTGTGCAGTGATAGAATCTACTAATTTGGAGTCTAAGTCTCTCAACTTTGTAGCCTTGATTTATATCTGATCTTCTTCAAATGGTGCTGTTCTCTAGGACTGATTGTGGGAAACTGAGCTCAAAGGCAAGATGGAGGAACACATAATTAGTAATTCATAAATAACAGGATAAGAAGGGGCTGGTATTAGCTTAGAACTTATTTACAACCTCCCTTGGTGGGATGTGACAGAACAAACCCAAGCATCAGAGGCTGGGATAATGAAGGAAATGACCAAGGGCTGGAGCAGAGCGTCCTGCTCCTCTTTTTCCTGTGTAGTGTGTGCTACACCAACAGAGAGAAGGGATTTTCTGATTGTCTCTGCTGTACTGACCTTTAACGTGTTTACTTTTCAGTTGGTTTGGGGAAGGCCTGTTTGAACTCTGCAGTATGAACAAGTTCACTCCTCCTCCACTTTCCTTTTTTTTCCCTTTATCCCCTCTTGCCCAAAACGGTTTGCTGAGTGACAAATAAACACAAGTTGTTTTTACAGGTGTAAAACCAACAGATCAAATGCTGGCCTGTGCCTGGGCTTGTGAATGGGGACTGTGTTATGTTTGGAGAATACCACCGCATCATTTACACTTGCAAACCCTTTGTAATCTTAATCTCTTTGTTGCTTTTATGTTATACTGGCCCCCCAAGGTTAAAGAAAGAGATTTAGACCTTAAACACAAATCCAGCCTTCAAGCTCTGGAATTATCTTTGCCTTTAAATGCAGCTGATCAATGCCCATTTCTTTTGAAAATAAAACCCTTTTGAACCTTGAAAGCCTTCCACTGTTGAGCTATGCCTAAGTGCCACATGGGGGAATGGGCAGAAAAGAGCCCATTTTTCCCTTAGTGCTTGCATTAGGGGTCCCAGAGTTCAGTCCAACGCAATCAATTTAATTGGCGCTAGCTCTGGTGACAAATTATGCTGGTTTACACTCCAGTGTAGCAGAGATTCCTCAAACGCCGGGGAAGAAGGGAGATACACTTCTTGGTCTCTACTTAAAGAGGGCAACAGTATTGGAAAAGGAGCACATTTAATTTATCACTGTCAGAGCAGGTGCAAAGTTTAATTCTAACTAAAAGCATTAAACAATTAACCCAGACAGTCAGGCCTTCTGAAAATGCTCAGTAGCAGGGAACACACGGACCAGATTACCAATGGAAACGTCGATGCTTCCCTTTTATTCCACTGAATATCTTCTTGCACTTTTTTTTTTTAAAACAAAGGAAAGTCACAGAAATACAATAACTGCTTAGGTCTTTTGGTTGATGTCTGAATTGAAGGAGCTAGGGAGGACACCACCTTACACTCAAAGATCAACAAATAGCTGTCCCTTGGGCCCTAGTTGATTTGCTCTAAGAGAAATAAGTCACTTGAGTTTGAAGCTCTCATAGGTTGGTTGTCCTGCTTTTTTTATGATGAGATATATTACCATGCAATATATATGCCACTAATTTGAATTATTCTGCAGTATATGTATCCTTGGAGGTTATTTTGGAAGAGTGGTAGACAGAAGGGAAGAACTTGGGGGTAAACAGGATTCAGGTACAAGAAAATCCAATTAGACATAGAGACCTTGCTTCCTAGATACTTAATACATTTACTTTTCTGTAGGTGTTGAGTTGACCAGAGCATAACTGTTTTAATCAAAAAATTTTTAAAGTATAGTTGATTTACAATGTTGTGTCAATTTCTTCTATGCAGCAAAGTGACCCAGTCATACATATATATGTACATATATACATTACCTTTCTTGTATTATCTTCCATCATGGTCTATCCCAAGAGACTGGCTGTAGTTCCCTGTGCTGTACAGTAGGACCTCATTGCTTATCTATTCTAAATGTAATACTTTGCATCTACTAACCCCAAACTCCTAGTCCATCCTACTCTGTCTCCCCTTCCCCTTGGCAACCACACGTCTGTTCTCTAGAATTACTGCATTTTAGAACTCTAAGGTCCTTGGAGAACTTTGAGGCTTAACTTCAAAGTTATAGTGCAAATGTTAGGGCCTAGACAGGGAGGGTAAGTTTCTGCTCCATGTCTTGTAGTTTCTGCAGCTATTCTGACTCAATGCAGGCAGTCCAAGAAAGACTATGGGCTTTGGAGGCTGTTAGGCCTGTATCTGAATTGTAATTGTGCTTCATACCTGGCATTTTAGCATCTGTCAGTGCTGGATGATGATAACCCATTAGGTAATACCTGTAAGATGCACCCACTGGAGTTCTCATCGTAGCTCAGTGGTTAACAAATCTGACTAGGAACCACGAGGTTGAGGGTTAGATCCCTGGCCTTGCTCAGAGAGTTAAGGATCTGGCGTTGCCGTGAGCTGTGGTGTAGGTAGCAGATGCATCTCAGATCCCGCATTGCTGTGGCTCTGGCATAGGAGAGTGGTACAGATTCGATTAGACCCCTAGCCTGGGAACCTCCATGTGCCATGGGTTTGGCCCTAGAAAAAGGCAAAACAAACAAAACAAAAACAAAAATAAAAAAATAAAATGTACCCACCACCTTATGTGGTATCTGTAGCCCCCTATCATGTGTTGGTCTCCTACCTATCTTCCTTCAGGTGCACAGATTAAAAAGAAGAGCTATGAATGAAGCACCTAGTCCAGTGTCTGGCACACATTAGCAGTTTATTTGCAACTCTTTAATCAACCAGGAAAAAAATAGTTTACCTTATGATTCCAAAACTTTGGCGGTTTAGAAACGTTATCATTTTCTGGATGTATTTATCAATTCAAACCTGTCACTGAGAGAAAAGGTTAAAATCGAGATTTTTTTTTTTTGTCTTTTTAGGGCTGCAGGTGCAGCATATGGGAGTTCCCAGGCTAGGGGTTGAATTGGAGCTACAGCTGCAAGCCTAAGCCACAGCCACATCCATAGCAACACAGGATCTGAGCCACGTCTGTGACCTACACCACAGCTCATGGCAACGCCAGATCCTTAACCCACTGAGTGAATCCAGGGACTAAACTTGAGTCTTCATGGATGCTAGTCTGGTTTGTTACTGCTGAGCCATACAGTAACTCCTGAGATTTTTTTTTTTTTTTAAAGGTGTGGCTAGAAGATACCTGGGCTGCAAAGGATCTTAGAGACATGAGATCACCTTCCTCACTTACAAATGAGAAAACATAGGCCAATTGGTTAAATACATTAGTAAGGACACAGATGGTTACCATTGGCTGACCTGTCTGGTTATCTCAGGTCATACCTCTGCCTCGACCTTGCAGAACCACTGGCTCCATTGAACACATTCAGAAAGCACAGAGATCTGTTCTGAAATGGTCACAAAGGTAATTTGCTCTTAGGTGAGCTACTGGATTTGCTGTATAGGAGAAACTTACAGTGCTGATTTAGCATATTGTCTAAGTTAACTAAACATGAGACTATCCTGCTCTTATTTTAAATATAATATAGCATTAGAAAAAAGTTTAAGGAAAAACCAACCAACTATGCAACATTCCATGTCCTGCCCCAGCATCAAATACCAAGCACATGTTTCATTTGAGGGAGCTGACACAGTCCCAGGATTGGAAATGATGCAGTGTCTGGGTCTTAATTCTTCAATTTGTGTGTCAGTTTCTATTTTGTGGAAAGATCCCTAACGCCTTTTTCTTAGTTAGCTTGTGCTGACTTGAGTGTTTGCATCAATGTCTTCTGGTCTGTGTGAACTTAGGACTCTCTCAGAGGCAGGCTCTGTACACCTACTGTAAAGGGAAGATGTGTATTGACTGCCTACTGCATACATGATTTCACTGAATCTGTGCAACAATTTTGTGATGCAAATACTATCATCTCTACTTCAGAGACAGAGTCTAGGGAGAGGTAATGTCCAACAGGGAAAGGAGGGGCCAGGATTTGAACCTAATTTTACCCAAAACTCATGCTTTTTATAATCCACATGATGCTGTTCAGTGGTTACAGCCTTGTTAGATTTACGTTACCAAAATGGCATGTGATCAAAATCTTAGGAATCAGGAAAATAGAAACTGCTCATGGGGTGTGTGGGACCATCAGTTGATGCTTCTCCTTTGAGATCTATGGTCAGCTAAGATTTTTTCTTTCCAAGTCTGTTTGTTTTCATGATATATAACACATTTTTATTACTCAGAAAATGTTCAGAAGGGCCCTCCATACTGTGATTGCATGTTGCTCCCCAGAAAAAAATATCCAGCTAGGATATTTTTTCAAGGGTTTTGTCAACTTTTGGAGGCTCAGCAGCCATATCTTTATAACACTCAGTGTGGTGAGCTTTGTAGGGCTAGAGACTAATGGATATCTTAAACACACACACATATACACACACACAAACTGAGATAGCACCTGTTTACCCTGCAGAGCGTAAAGAAGGGAGAATAAAACGATAATGTGGGCACTCACTCTTTCCTCTTTTTCATCAAGGAAAAGATGGAGTGAGGCCCCAACAATAGTCAAATTGAGGTCTAGGACAGACAGGCTTTCCAACAGTGGCCGAGAAGTGTGTAATTCAAATTATTAGCCCGACTCCCAAAGCTCTTATTTATTATATCTGATTGCTAAATAAGGGATCTTCCATGCATATGTCCCATATCCTGTTTCTCCATTATTTGCTTTACTCATTCATCTAGATTTAATTGCCATTTCACAGCAGTCTCCATGAAATCTGGTTAAATTGCCTATTGCCACTATAATTTTGGGAGTCTTCTAGAACTTAATGGTATTAACAAGAGCTGCCCTTCTCTTGTGGTCCCTTGGTTTTGTTCCTCACTGAGCCTCTTTGTCTCCATGGTCTGGTCCAGCCTTTTCCAAGGGGAACTGTTACAGCAGTTCTTGGGTGTGAGTGCAGCATGGGTGAAGGTCTAGTCCCTCTCAATTTGCATTTTAATATTGCTGAAATTCAAGGTATTTTAATCTTGAGGGAAGAAAAGAAAATAAAATTTTGGAAGGTTGTAGAATAACTTTTCCTCAAATTTAGAATTGTGTGTGTGGTGTGTGTGTGTATGAGAGATATGGGTTCACACATATTTAAGTTCCCTCTTTATTGCCCTTATCTTTTAAAGCAAAACTAAAAAAAAAAAAAAGAAAAAACCTCAAGAAACAAAAACCAAAAATACAAATACCAAAATGCATTTCCTTATGGTAGGATAAACATTCAGCTGTGTCATTTGCAAGAACTCAATAACATAAACAAAAATAAACCAAGCAATTTTCATAGTGAGTTTTGTGTTTAGTATATGGAGTATTTCTGGATTGTCATCAAGCCAGCATTTATGACCACTTTAGGGAAATAAAAATTTTAGTAACAGAAAATTATAACATCGTCCAGCTCTTGATGGGGGACAAGGGAGGAGAGGAGACTACAAATGATCTTGAAAAATAGAGATACAATTTCTGAGGCACAAGAGGACAGAGTGGAGAGAAGGAACTGCTGTCTCATAGACGGGAGGTCTGAACCCAACACCAGTGTAGAAAAAAACAACCTCAGTGTCCACTCTGGCTTCGAAGGGGTCTGGCTTTCTGTGGCTAACGAAGTGACCATCTAATTTTGTCTTCGAATGTATCCTGCCCATCTGCAAAATGGGGCTTCTCGTATTGCTTGTGTCCCTGGGGCTAAGGACTAAATCAAATCAGCCCAAGTTTTTATCATCTTAGAAATAAAAGTCCATAAAATTTATTTCAGGTCTCATATGGCATATAATTACATTTCCTTATAGTTAAACTGAAAAGAATAGGAAAAAAAAAAAAACCCTCCTAAAACCTATTCACTTTGACTCTGGGAAAACATTAAGACAGGATTAAAAGCATACTTTTCCTGATACCCTGAAGAGGAGTACAGTTCCCTTTTGTTTAAATTTCTTTCACTCTTCCCACTTGCCTTTTACATATGTTTCATTTCTTTCCTTTTTTTTAAAATTGAAATGTAGTTGCTTTACAAGACTATGTTAGTTTCAGGTGTACAGTGTAGTGGGTTTTTTTTTTTCAGGTTATATTACATTATAGATTATTACAAGATATTGGTTATAATTCCCTGCACGATTTGGTAACTCCTTGTTGCTTATCTATTTTATGTATGGTAGCTTGTATCTGTTAGTCCCATATCTCTAATTTGTATCCCCACTCCCTTGTTTTATTTCTTCCCAGTATTCTGCCCTGAGTCACCAACTGCCTCGCACCAGCAATGCTTCTACCCTTATCAATCACTCTGACTCTCTCCAGGTCATCTAAACAGCTTCATGACCTGTCATTCCCAAGACTTCTCTTTAGCATTAAACCTTCCTGTTTGCCCACATCTCTGGTTCCTGTCAGGGCATTCAGATTCATCACTGAGTCCCTTCCAGGTGGCAGTGTTCAAAGTGTGGTCTGAGAGTTGTTCTTTTCTAGTGTTCATGTTTCCAAGATGATAAAGTCTGTAATTTTGATTCTGGCAGAAATTAATAATCTCCTTGTTATAGTCCTAATTAGTTTTTCATCAAAATCACTGTTAGGGTCTATTCATTCCTTTATTCTGTTGAGGCTTTCCTCCCCCTCAGGTGACAAGCCAGAGTTGGTGGCAGAGGTATTCCAAGGAGGTTTTAGCTCTATTAAAGGCTCCATGGACATATCTTTTCCTCCATCCAATTAAGAATTTCCCCTAAAACTATCCCAGTAGGAACTAGGTGTTTTGACAGAGCTCCCTGAGTAACTAAACTTCTCAAGACCACTAAAAGGTCCGTCTCATTTGGATTCACTTCCTGGGTTCTAGGCTTTGGAAAACATCCACTTATCATGCAGATAGATTATAAAACTGTTAGGAAGTTTCTCTATCTACTTTCATAAGTAGTAATTCCTGTAACCTCAGAATGATTAAAATAGTGATTTAAAAAAAACATATTTTGGCTTCAACCAAGAAAATTTTGACTCCAGCCTTGCTTGTTTCTTGTTTCTGGTTAGGCAGTAGATTTAGAAGCCTTTGGTCCAGTCAGATTTGTAGTGACCCATCCTTATTGAAATAGAGTAGACATGTTATTTCTGGTCATGTCAATTCCCGATTCTTTTCTAAGAGCCACTCCTTCCATCCAAACTCTTATTGTTTTCAGTAACTCCTGAAAAGCTTAGGACTAGGAACTTGAAAAGGAATCTCAAGGAAAGGTCTCAGTTGGAAGGAGAAGCTTACTTCTGTGGCCTCTTACTATTTTTTTTTTCTTCACTCTCTTTATGAGGCTAGGCTCCTAAAAGACAAAGAGAGCAGTTGTAGGTATGGTGGTTTTTGAGTTCAGGTTCTTACCTACACTGGTCAGAGTGAGAATCTGAAAAATTCACATATTTCTAATGCTTGGAATTAGAGCTCAGGAATTTCTTATAGTCTGTATGAACTGTAGCTCTCCCTCCTTGTCATTATTGGAAGTAATTCTTTGGGTGGAGGATCTTCAAAGATGCTTTTCTTCTCCAAATCCTAAACAGTTAAACCATTCTGTTGGTGAGCTTGCTATCCATGCTTAGAGCAAATAGTTGCAGCAGGACTCAAGTTCCTCTCTACTTCTACTCCACCCTCAAGTCTCATTGAAAATGCAGCAAACCCACTAAAGTAATGTCTAAGCCATCAGGTGGAGACATAATGCTGTGTTTGTCACTCTAGCATTTTCCTGGCACATGTTTGGGAAGAGAGTGCTGGCATGAGCCTGATTGAGAAGGCTTCTGTGAAGGTGTGCACTCTTGGCTTGTTAACACTGATGGTCCTGTAAATCCCCACAGTCAATATATTCTAGCTCCACTCAGTATTAAAGTATTTATTAAGCATATCCTGTATGTCAGTCACTTGGGATATAAGGATAAATACGACATGGCCACAGCCATCAAAATCACCAGAGTAGAGGAGAAATGTGCAACAATGAGATCAAGGCCTTAGAGGTGAAAATGGGACTCTGGCTCTAGGATGCTGCTCCCTCCCTCTGGTAGGTTGAAGATTAACTGGTCAGGAATCATTTAAATGCAATGGACAGAAACATTCAGAGAAGCTCAAGGAAGAGGTTTATTGGAAGGAGAGAGGTGACCCTTACCAGGGTTGCTGTGTATGGTTGTATTAAGATTTTCTCTGGAAGAGGGGCTCTTGGCGCTGAAATTCCACCTTGCTGACACCGGCATGGGGCTATAGAGGGCGCTCTTTTTCCTCACTTTCATATTTTCTTTTTAAAACATCTTATTTTGAAATAATTTTAGATAATTTCATACTTAGAAAAAAGTACAAGAATAACATGGAGAAAAATCATATACCTTCTATCCAGACTCACCAGTTTTTAACATTTTGGCACACTGGTTGTATATTGATTGGTCTATTGTAGTACTTTCTGAATCTTTTGGGAGTAAGTGTCGTACTCTGTTCCTTAATACCTCAATGTGTATCTCTCAAGAACAAGGTTATTCTCATACATGACCACATACAGTTATCAAATAATAGGACATATAATCAAATGATAGGAAAGCAAAGTAATGCTTTTATCCACAGTCCATATTCAAATTTTGTCACTTATATCAATAACATCCTTTATAGCATTATTTTTACCTCAACTACAGGATCCAGTCCAGTCTCATGGATTGTGTTTGGTGGTCATGTCTCTCTCTCTTTTTTCCTTTTAATTGAGAACAGTACTTTGACTTTTCTTTGTCTTTCATTACGTTAACATTTTTGAAGAATATAGAACATTCCTCATTGGGTTTATCTGGTATTTTCCTCATGATTAGATTCAGGTTATGCATTTTTGGACAGAATTCTATGGAGGATGTTGTGTATGTGCATTTCTTAGATTAACACGTCTGGAGACATGATGTTTAACCTTATTGTTGATATATATTTTAACACCTGATCAAGGTATTCTGTTGTCTCTACTGCATAGTTACTGTTTTTACCCTTGTAATTAATAAACCATCTTTGGGCACCCAATTTAAGCATGTAAATATCTTATAACTCATCAAATTTTGACCTCAAGATGTTACATCCATTTATATCTCTTGTTCATTGATGATTGAATATGGCAATTTGCCAATCTATCGCTTCCTCCAAATTTATCAGTCAGCACTCTGTTGCAAGAAAGAGCCGTCTATTTTGCTTCACTTGGTTAATCACCTATTTATAATCAATATGGACTCATGGGTTCATTCTTTTTTTAAAAATGAGTTATAATCTGTTATTTATTTTCATGCTCAAATTATTAGACATCGGCCAGTGGGGAGCTGCTTCTATGCTTCAAGCTGCACCTGTGTTTTTTCAAGATGCCATCACCATATTTTAAAGCACTTTCTTACTTTCTGGATCAAGAGGGTGTTCCAGGCTCATCTTGTATCTTCTCTGTCTCAACCCTGTAATCTTCCATTTCTCCAAAGAATTTACTGATTCCTTTTAGAGGAGAATGGTAGATTACCAATTTCACTATTTTCTGATTTCTTTTTCCCTGTGTTTCTTTTTGAGAAAAAAAAAAAGCAGATTGGTATATGCTTTATTTTCTCCTACCTTTTTTTATATAAAAATAGCAAACAGAACATTGTCTTTTTTATTGTGCTCTTTCCCTTAACAGTGTATATTAGAAATCACTCCATATCAGTTCATGTAGATCTTTCCTTTTTGCTTGCTTCTTTCTTAATAGTTGCATAGTACTTCATTGTGTGTACACACACACAAATTTATTAAATCAGTCACACACATGCAGAGTTCTTACATTCTTTTTTTTTTTTTTGGTCTTTTTGCCATTTCTTGGGCCGCTCTTGCGGCATATGGAGGTTCCCAGGCTAGGAGTCTAATCAGAGCTGTAGCCACCTGGCCTACTCCAGAGCCACAGCAACTTGGGATCCGAGCCGCGTCTGTGACCTACACCACAGCTCATGACAACGCCTGATCCTTAACCCACTGAGCAAGGCCAGGGATCGAACCCACAACCTCATGGTTCCTAGTCGTGCCACGATGGGAACTCCCAAGAGTTCTTACATTCTTTAAATATTTCCTTCATATGCTTCATAGCATTTTTGAGTTTAATTTTTTTTTTCTCATTGAGCCACCTTGTTCTAATTAGTCTGTCAAGAGTGAGTGCCTTTTTTCTAATTCTCAGAAAGGTGCTATACATGCTGGTGTGGCCTGAATCTCACAGAAGTTGGTTGCAGGAAGGGAAGCTGCGATTCCTGGGAACTGTGTGCCCCTGGTTAGGAGTACAGGCCACCAGGAGGCTGGACACCATTTCTTGTCCCAGAGCAGCGTGGGGATGTGTCAGCTTGCTCTCTGATGCTCATCCCACTCGGTATGCTAAAGAGTCCCCAGTTGCATTGCTCAAGCCTGTTTGTTTGGAGATCTATGAAATGATTGGTGGAGAAAGAAAGGCTAGATGCCTGGGTACAGAAGTGTTGGCCTGCAGAGGCCATAGATTCTGTAGTTTCTTTATGCAGTGCCAGGCACATAATAAGCTCTTACTTATCATCATCATTTCTACTGTGATAGAATCCTGCTTGTGTATTTATACTGACCACTCCTCCCCACTCCCCACCCCCGTCCTCCCTCAGGTGATGTGCGTCCATGCTGTCACACACGGGACCGCATGTGTTTTGTTAAAAAATACTTCCAATAACCCATTTTCCTCTATTGCTCTCTTTCTGTCCTTTTCCTTTTTAATAAACTAGAAGTTGAGTGTAGACTCAGGTTTGTGGAGGGGGGAATCCCTTTTCATTTGGATCATTTGAAGAATTCACAGCAGCTTAGCCAAGATGTACCCACTTCCTCCCAGAACTCACATGATTATGCTAATTCAGAAGAAATGTGTTGATGCACTATTAAAAAGCATGATCTGTTTTCAGCTTCTGGGCAAAGAGGAGAGCAGCAGCCTTTAGTGGCCGTGTCAGTTTTGCCCGTATTATTATGTGCAGATGTGCCAGCTGCCAGTAGGCATTTTCTCTCTGATAGCGCTAACCACTTAACCGTGGGTCAGCGAGGTGCAGCTCTCAGCCAATAGATCTAATTGCAATCCTTCTATGTTCCCTGTGATTGCAGGTTTCTCCGGCTCTATAAACAAATAGTAATCAACTAAACCTGTTACCTCTGAGTAGAGATGTCACGATATGAAATATTAACTGTTCAAAATACAGTAATGATGGCTTAAAACTGTATTTGTTTCTTGAAAATAAAGAAAAAAAGATTTAAAAAAAAGAAGAGAAATTCAGAAGCTCAAGAATTGGAATTCTGAAGGGCCCTCCGGCTCTTTTCCCTCTACATAATGAAAAATTGCATGTGTATACGACATGTTTTATGTGGTCAGATACAGCGTAAATATTGTGTACATCTTTTGCTGGAGTAACAATGCATTAGCAGCATCACAAATAAGCTCTGCCTCAGCATCTACATTTTTATGACATTTTTATGTTAATGTAAGTCAAACTTATGTTTTGTGATGTATCTAATCCACCCCAAATTAATCCATTTGTATTCCTATAATCCAATCAGCTCCTGCCTCCCCTATTAAAAAGTTAGATGCAAAGTCCAAGGCAGAAATATGGCAGGAAGCCTGGGCCCAGGGACACTTTGCTTTTAGAAGATGCTTTTTTCCTCAGGCACATGGAGGCAGTATGGGATTGGGTGGGTAGTTCTGTTAGGGCCAGTGGGAGAGCTGGCATGGGGCAGGGACCCTGTGGGTTGAAGCTACCAGTGTTGATAATATCTTTGTAGAGTTTATTTTATTGTTTTATTTTTTGATGCTGTTTTGCATCCATTTTAATTTATAGTCTCTGCTGTGTTTCCTAATATCAGTGCTAGGACTCTGTTGAGCAGTTACTATATGCTTGGCATCATGCTAGGCCTTCATTAAGCATTTGCTGTGTAAACTTGAATGCCAGATTTACTGAGCTTCAATTGTATAAAATGTGTGTACCCAGAAGTTCCATTTTGCCCATATCAGTCCACTGAAGATGGAATATCCATTAGAACCTGTTTGGAAATTTGGGGTCATGATAGCCTTTTCTTGTTTTTTCTGAGACAGATCTGGAGATGGAAGAGTTCCTCTAGGAAACTGACATGAAGCTATCTAGGGTAGTGGAAGAAGCACTAGACAAAAAAGTGGAATGCTTTTCCTTCATATGCTCTACCATCAATGTGCTATCATAGGGTTCAAATCCCTACCCTACCACTTACCAACTTAGGAAATGACTTAGCTATCTTGAGTCCCAGTTTTCTTATTTGTTAAATGAGGACAATAATATTTATCTCGCAAGGATGTTGAGAAATGTTGAGCTAAAGTATGCTAAAGAGTGCCTGGCATTTGGAGTTCCTGTTGTGGCTCAGTGGTTAACGAATCCGACTAGGAACCATGAGGTTGTGGGTTCAATCCCTGGACTTTCTCAGTGGGTTAAGGATCCGGTGTTGTCGTGAACTGTGGTGTAGGTCGCAGATGCGGCTCAGATCCCATGTTGCTCTGGCTCTGGCAGCTGTAGCTCCATTTAGACCTCTAGCCTGGGAATCTCCATATGCTGTGGGTGCAGCCATAGAAAAAACAAAACAAAAAAAAAGAGTGCCTGGCATTTAGAAAGAGCTCAATCTATATTAACTACTGGCATTGCTATTTCTAGGGTTTATGTTTTGGCCACACCCATGGCATATTCAAGTCCCTGGGCCAGGGGTTGAATCTGCGCCATAGTAGAGACTCAAGCCGCTGTAGTGACAATGCCTTTGTGCCGCAAAAAAACTCTCTGTAGGGGTTTTGAAGTTGACGACTATGAGAGTTTTTTAGGCCAAACTTTTAAATTTTTAGGGGAAGAGAACTTCAAGACTGAGGTTCCAAAAGGCTAAATGCTTTACCCATCACATAGCTACATGGGAGAGACCTAGTATGAGAATCTAGGTCTCCAGACTTGCATGCCAATGTCTTTCTAGTGCATTTGCTACTGCCTTTCTTGCAGAGGAGAACAAATGTGAGGAATGAGGTCAAAAGGCCTTATCATTGCTATTGCCCTGAAGCATGTAGCTCAGGACTGTGCTTATGGATGTTAGCTTGGTTGATCTTAAGATAAAAGGAACATGTCTCCTGGCAGCCTCTGGTGATAGACTTCAGGGACCAAAGCCAGCTGGTTTGAGCTCCTCCCTCCAAATGTCCATCCTGAACAAGCCCTTCCCAGCTGCCCCTTCCCTGCTCATTTCCCAGGATGTGTTAGCAGACATCTTCCTGGGACTGGCTCTCTGGGAGAAGCCCAGAAGCTGCAAGGAAACAAAGGCTAGAATTCACCATTTTTTCTTTCCTTAGAGCTGGGTCTACACAACTCCAAACATCTGGCTGGTGAGTTTGGCCATTTCAAGCAGAGAATGGAAAGGGGCCTTAACTGAGACTAGGAACTGAAGACTAAGATATTTTTGTTTTTTCTCCCATACTTTTGGCTTCTCATAGAAATGACCTCCACCTCACTGTGATTCTTTGTCTTTCTGCTGCCTTCCCCTTCTTGACTCACCTCCTGTCTTTGCCTGCGGAGCTTATAAGGTTGCTTTGATTCCGGATATTGTAGGAAAGAAGCTCCTGCCAACTAGAATCATGGAATGAGATTTTCTTCCTTGAGCTCTGTGTCATGCTGCAGAATTGGAATCTTCTGTCAATTCAGATTTAACTCACATGGGTCCATGTGGTTCGTATTCAGGGGAGCCCTGTCAGTTATGTATATGAGAGGAGATAAAATGGTGGTGGTGTTGTGGTGGTGGTAGCGGTGATTTGTGTGTGTATACGTAGGTGGGGGCGGGCTTGACGGGATGGAATTGGCTTGGAAATCTGCAGTGGGCTCTTTTCTCCTTTAACACTGATGCTGGGTAATTAGCAAAATGCGTGCAGGGTTTTATCCATATTCATGCGCCCTTTCCCACAAGCATAAACAATCCAGTCTCTATTATTTCCTTGCCTGTGCAGCTCCCTCCTCTCCCTGCCACCTGCAGAGCCCTGTGCTGCTCTGTTCACAACGTTCTGGCTCTGGTCGGGAGTGGGGGTGCCTCCCCTGGCCTGAGCGTGGGCACAGAGAGAGCACTCCACAGAGAGCAGAGGGGGTGCCTCACCAACGCAACATCTGCGGTGGGTCGGGAACTTTAACAAAGTGTGTTCATGGCTATGATTACATACAGTCCTTAAGGGGACCCTGTGTGGTAGGTAGGGTTCATAATTATTCCTCTGTGATGAAGGAGAAAATGAGGCACAAAGATGGGGGCCATTCTTCCTTTTGTTCTTCCAGATTGTTCCCCATGTTGCTTTGCCTGGCTCTTTGCCCTGGTTGGCTGACCTCAAAGGACACCATCATCTAGTCTCCTTTGTCTTCTGGCTCTGCCATGAGATTAAAAGGCACCAGGAGACAGGGGCTGAGGTTTATTACTGCCCATGTGGTGTTGGCAGTGCTGTGTTCCTCTATGGCCATGTTGCTGTGGGTGACCTCTTTTCCACACCTCCACTTTCTGGCACTTTCCCAGCTACCCTTTTGCTCCATTCTGCCCCATTCAGACATACCGATGTTAAAGACTCTCTGCTGGTGCTAGCCCTTTACTCTTCCTTGTTGGTCCCATTACTCTCCCCACATCTTTGTAAAAAGTACTTTTGTGAATTCTTTTCTAATAAGCTCTTTTTGAGTGAACAGCTAGTAGCTGCTGAGTCCTCAACTGGTAGGGTGAGAAACTTGCCAGTGACTATATGCTAGGAGGTAGAGCCCAGCCTTCCTCCTTACTCACCTGGATTGTTTCTGTTAGGCCATTATCTCTCATCACTGCATCACTGGTATCCTCTTCTTTGTCCCTCCTCAGTGGGCCATGAAACCTGCAGACAGTAAGAGTTCTAGATCCCATTCCATGTTTCCTATCTTTTATGAATATTGGATTTTTTGGGAGGACTTTTCTTTATGAAAGCAAGAGCCCAGGTATGCGGATAGACTGTGTGAGAGGAATCAGAGAGGTTCTGATTTTTTTTTTTAACTTGTCTCCTCTGCCATCTGAGGAAGTACCACTTTCATCAGTGCCTTACAGAGAGGTATGGGTGGGGTCCTTGTACAGTCAGAGGTAGCAGATGATGATCATGTCCATGCAATTCCAGTCCTAATCTCTTCCTGAGCTTGTGGATTTGCTAGCCTCTCTGAGATGGGTGCTTGGGAGGCATAATCATTGTTCTTTCTTCTTTCTTCATACATGACATGAAAACAAACTGCCCGACTACTTTGCTTCATGATGCAACAGTGGAAGATGGTTCTCAGACTCAGTAATATCTTGCTTTTCCTTCCCTCACCTGGTGCACATGTAGAGATGGGCAAACCACATGTTTACAGGGGCTCCAAGTGCAGAGGGCAGGAGCAAACTCCACTATAATGCTCTGTATCTTTGCTTTCTTTGAAAGCAGCTTTAATGCAGAGCTGTGCATTATTTACATTCCAGTGTGCTAATTATTAACTGCATGCTTACTAGAAACCTGGAACATGACAGGCCCTTGAAGGGCTGTTGAAGGAGTATATGGCATAGTGTTTGCCTTCAAAAGACTTATACATTTATTAGGGAAATAAGGTCAATCTGGGATAAAACCGAACAGATATACAAGATAGTTTAGGTGCAAATGCTGAAAGTAAATAATCCTTGAATATCATACATGGTTATGGTGTAGGAAAGATGGTCATGAAGGTGCTGAGGAAAGCCTCATGAAAGAGTTATTAGAAGGAGTGGGAGAATTTGGACACTCTGGACGTTGACTTTGATACAACCACGGATTTCTCTCCTTTCCTGGAAAGGACATCGATGTGTCCTGAATTTGGTCTTTACAGCCATGGTGTGATTTCCTCTCCATAAGCACACCGGTGCCCACGCTGCTGCAGTTCCCTTCGGCCTAGGGAGTCTCTTCTTTCTGTCCTATGTGACAGAAAAAAGTGGGTGGTGACAACATGCTTCTCAGTGATGGGTGAAGTATTTCCATGGAAAGCCATTTCTACCCAGACACTTGGTTACTGAGTTTATTCTTCCCAAACACCCCAAAGGCAGAGAGTAGCTTGAAAAAAAAATCACTAAGAAGCCCTTAACCTTGTAACATACAGTTTTTGCTAAAAATATATATTAATAATATATTATTGAGCGAGCATAGATGAAGAAGGCCAGGGAGGGAGGAAGCAATAAGAGTGTGAGCAAGGTCAGTGCTCTTTGCCCGCAGACTCTACAATCAATAAGATCTGGTCAATAACTGCTTTATTACTGCACTACCACCCGGAGCAAAATCATTTTTAAATTAAGAATATATTTTGCAAAACTGAATTAACAATATTGAATATTTTGCTCTTTGATATGACTAGCCTTCAAAATCAAATTATTAAGTATGGAAAATGCTTACAGGGTGAAGTTTTTCTTTTTTCTCCCTCCTCACTTTTCCAACCCCATTCCCTCTCTCCTTTCCATCCTGCTCAACTCCATTCCTCCACATCCTCAGCTTCACCCCAAACCCCTACCTTACACCTTGGGAAGGAAACAGCAGCAGATGTGTAAGATCTCCAGCACAAATGTGATGTAAATTAGTATTGTATCCAGTGCATGAAAATTAGGAAAGGAAGATGCATTTGCTTGAGTCCAACAAAACTGTGCATTTCCTCTGAGAGAAAGGACCAAGTAGAGAAAATTGGGAATTTTCCACTTGAGTAAAACTAATGCCAAAAAATCAACCTTTGGACTTTTATAATCTTTGGCAGGCTATGAAATCTCACCCTTCCTCCCCCCTCCAACCCTTACCGTTGGTTACCCTGGCTCCATCCCCTGTTCTTTTCTTTTCTCTCCTCCTCTCTCCACAGATGGAGGGGACAGAGGAGAGTCTTACATGACTCATGTAGTGCAACTTTGAAGCATCCATAAGGCCAAATTCCCCCTTCCCCCTAAAAAAAATCTATAAGAAGTATTTTAAGCAACTCTGTTATGCAAAAGGAGATTGTGAAGGCACACGTAGAGCATGACTCTATGAAATGTTGAGTGATATTATTAGCATTGATTCTGTAGCATCTTTGTGAAAACATGAGATTTTGGTGTTCAGATTTTTAAAAATGGTAATAAGCCCTTCTCATTCCTTCCATCTTCTTGGGCTACATCCCACTGTTTGCCACTAGTGATTATAATCTCCTACATGTAATTTGTAGGTTACTGGGGTTGGCATATATGAAATAACAACAAACAACAGAGAGAAGGAAAGGTTTCACTGCTCAATATTGTTTATGGTGCAAAAGCCCATTAATGTGCTCCCTATTTTTCAGTAAAAGGATAATGTTGGTCAGGCCATGCTGTGGCAAGTCAACTTGCTATTTATGTCAGATGACAGATTTGTACTCTTTGAAAAGGGGGGCATTTGTTCAAAGCATTGGTCCTTGCTTTTGCCAGAAGGGAAAGAAGGAAGGGAGGGAGGAAAAGGGAAGGAAGGAAGGGGAAAAGAGGATGGGGGCGGGTAGGAGGGAGGGAGGAAGAAAGTTTGCTAATAAAGAGAGGAAAGGAATGGGCATTTATTTAGTGCTTTCTCCATGCTAGTGGCTTCTGGAAGTCAGGTATTACTGTCTTCATTATATAGGACCTCAAATGGTTTCGGTAACTTTCCCATGTCAGGCAGCTGGTAAGTGATGGAGTTGGAAGTCTCCCTCAAGTGCATCTATCTCTACACTATGCTTTTTCTATCACTCTAAGCTGCCTTTCTAATGTAGAGTGCTTTTGAGCTTATCACCTGGCAAACGATTTTGACCAAACTTAAAATACCTAAGCTATTTAATCACTGATTCTTAATCTTTTGCACAGGTCATGGATCCCTTTGAGAAACCCATGCAAGGTATGGTTTTTTCTAGGAAAATTCATGTACACATAAAATAATTTCAGAGACGATCATGGGTGTTCTAGAACACAATGATGGGCTCCAGGGAAAGACCCCCTGGGCAAACTGCCCTAAAGGAGAACCCCCCCTGCTCCCCGCCACTGCCACTTCTTTAGGAGATCCCAAGGAGTCATGTTAGAGCCAGTCTTTAGCATCAGTCCTTTCAGAAAGAAAGTCCAGGTCTGAGATAGTAGTAAAAGTGAAGGATGAGACGTTTCTCTGTAGTTGGCTCTGCACCTGTGTACTTAGATCTGGCCTGTCCATAGGATTTGGTGACTGTGCATCACCACGGTTTGTGAAGGGTCTTCGAGGGTAAGGCTTTGGCTTTTTCACACTGACTTTCTCCATCTCAGAAAAGGCCACAGAACATCTAGTGGTAAAGATCCACTTATTCTTTAATCTGAATTATTTTCCTTGGATGTTATGCCCTTAAAATTTTTAAGTGAATTTTTTTTTTCAATTTTGTTTAAGAAACATTGCTGAGTCCCTACAGAGTGCCAAATATTGTGCTATGCTCTGGGGAAGTAGGATGAAGATCACAGTTTCCTCCTGTCAGTCTGCTGACATTTTAGTTCATCTTGACCGAATCCCAGAGTTGGATTATTGATCAGGGAGGGCTTGACAGGGAGACTGAGAACTCCAAGTTAGCAGGACCCCCAACATATCTGGTCCTACTGGATGCCCATTTCCTGACCTAAACTCTCTCCCAGAACCAGAATCTTGCCTTCTGGTTCTGCTATGATAATGTGTGCTTGATATTTCTTTGACCTGTTTAGTTCAACATACATTTGTAGAGTACTTAACAGGGTGCCAGGCACTGCACCTGTGCTGGAGGACACACAAGGAGAAGACCTTGAAGATGAGTTTGTCCTTGAGGAATTTATATTCTACTAGGGCAATCAGATTACCACCCTCTTCCAAGGAAAAATATTGTCAGATGCCCAGGAGAGGCTAATGAAACCTCAGTACCAATCGGGAGAAACTATCACCTTGGAATTTCCAGCCAGAGTTGTGTTGCTGTCTTCAAGTAGCTTCAGAGCATCTCAAGAAAACACTAAAGAGACTGTTTTTAGGCTCTTGGGGTTCATGGAGGCAATCTAGTAGAGTGAAAATATTTTTAAAATATATAGAACAAAGGAGAGATTATTAGGGAAGGAATCTTAACCCAGTGTTTCTAAAGCCATTGGACATTTTCATCTGGAAGTAATGTGCATTCTCGTCACTGTCAAGGATGGTGGAGGGAGGTCTCTGCTTCAATGACAGGAAGATATTGGATCACTTGCACCCTCCATGCCATCTTTTTCTATGAAGGGTTTAAAAATTACTTTGTCCTCTCTCTAGTTTGAACAGATAGAGTAGGCAAGATATTTGTGCATTGGCCCTTTGGCCAAATCCATCTCAATTGTTACATTTTCAAGATAAGAAATTCAAGTTCCCCCTTTTTTATGTGTAGTTTTACTTTGGTTTTGGAAAATTCCCCAACTGAAAAGAATTGACATCCTGGCAACTCAATTACCCAGCCTTTCCCCCCTCCTTCTGAGTTCTGACCCCCCAGAAAACCCTCACGTAGCAAAGGAACTTATGCAGCTTATAGGGTGCAGGGCTAAAGATTTTCTGTATCCACAGGGGAAGGCTGAGTCCTGGGAGGGATTCAAAGATCCATAAGAAGGTGGTGTTGGAAACCACCTGTCACAGAACAGAAATAATTCAGGATGAGAGCACAACTGTTGGCTCTCCCAGATGCTTATTTGAAGGCTGTGGTTAGGAAGAGAAGATTTGAGTGTTAGATTCTACAGAACTGGTTCTGGGTCCCATACCAAATCTTACATCATCCACAAAGAGTTTTCTCCCCATCTAAGCATCTATGTACCTTCATCCTCCTATTTTCACGGAACTTGCCACTCATCCTAGTACTTACTCACATGCCAGATTTTCCTGTTACTTGAGGGTGCCAAGCACATACATCTTGGCTCCTCAGTAAGAAGATAAGAAGGTACAGGTACCATAACTCATACATTGTCCCTACACTTTGGTGTAAAAGCTTAACTGATGCTCCATTAATGTTTACAGAATTTTGAATTCACTGTTCATCTAGTTTCCTCTGAATTTGCTACCATCACAAATTACACTGAAAATTTCCTTTTTCTTGTGTCCTCATCAAAATCCTGTTGCTTCATCAAGCTGAAGGTTAACCTACCCTTTCCTCCTTCTGTGACTTTGGAAAAGACCCCAGTTCTTACAGCCGTTTGTTGGCTTTTCTTGTTTAGATTCTTCTCTTTGACATTAGCTCCCATTTTTTTTAATCAAGGGAAGCTTGGAGGTATTTAACCTAATTTAACCATGGCTACTGAGTTACCCACACCTTGGCTTGTCCAGGGCACTGGGATGGACTGTCTCCACAGAACTAGAATGTTTAAGGTCTAGTGCTGTTCTTTCTGACCCTCTGGAACAGGGAGAATGGATCACAGTGGGGCTGACCTCAGAACTAGGGAAGTGGGCACAGAAATCCCAAAGTGACCTGCATTGATGCCCATCAGTTTGATGGAGCTGCCGTTCTTTCCCTGTGGGGCCCCATGTTCTGATGCAAGTCCTGGCTCCAGTGAGTGACAGGTGCGACCAACGGCTGCATGAGTTATTTCCTTTGGAAACCACAGCTGTGGCTGAGGCCAACGGATGGCAACGGTGCCACTGGGCTCTCTGGGAGCAATCCGTTTGGTCATTTTCAGCCTCAGGAAGGGCTTCTAAACTTGATGAAAATAACCCAAGAGGCTGGGTTTTGGTGGCAACTGCAAGTGTCCTTGAGATGGAAGGTACCCATAAAGGAGAATAGAATAGGGCTTGGAAGCCAAGATTTTGGAATGGAGACAGACTGGGTTCAAGTCCAAGCTCTGCCATATTCTAGCTTTGTTACTTGGGGCTGCTTTTTGAAAACCTCTCAGCCTCAGTTGCCTACCAGGTAAAATGGGGATCATGCCTAACTTTTATGTTTATTGTAAGGATCGATTGATACACAGCACTAAAGTATTTTGTACAGTGTCTGATACACGTTTGGTGTTCAATAAATTTTAGCTGTTATCATTATTATAGAAGGACAGAAGGTGGGAAGAGATATGCACTCTCAGAGCTCATAGCCTCTTTCAGCCAAAAAAGAGTCTGATTCCCCATCTGGGTGATGGGGTGATTCTCTGTTGTGAGAATCAAGTATAAGGCACTTAGAGCAGCATATGGCCCATGGCAAACACCGTAGTATTACTATTTCATTAGTGTTATTATTATCATTGTTTTTGTTTGCTAAGGTTCATGAGTATCACCCTAGATGTTGACAGAGAGTTGCCATATGCTAATTCAGAACTGGAATTTGATGGGGGCTACCAAAGGAGAAGAAGGGGCAACAGCTGTTCTCCATAGTTTGCTCTTTGAAATACTTTATTGTAGAATTATCTTCTCAGATGGAGCAAAAAGAGGAAGAACTACAGCATTTTCCTCAGTAATGGAACCCAGTGCATTTCCCTGTTTTCATGTGTTGATCCTTATGTGCTGGAGCTATTTCTTCCCTGTCCCCTTCATTTTGACTGTTGCATCATCTTAAGCTACAGCTCTCAGAGTCACCTACCATAAGAATGTGTTCTTAAAACAAGGGTGTTTTGAGCCTAAGAGTGCTTGCTGGCTGAATAATTCCAACCATAGCTTTTTGATGATTTAAATGGTCCCCTTTTCTGTTGTTTAGCATTCAGATTTTTTTTTTGGTATTGTGTAATGTTAATCAGGAGACAAATATATGTTCAAAAGAAATGAAAACATTATAAAACTCCAGGGTGAAAAATGAACACACCTTGGAATGTGTGATGGAACCCTTTTTGAATAATTAGTAGGTTCAGACTCTACATGTTCCATGCAATGTTTCTTTCCTACATGGGCAGGTTTTTGTCTATGTTCATCCTTTTCATGCTCAGCTTAAATATGGTTTCTGGATTGTGTTGCATGTCCCTGAGGCATGCAGTCCAAGGGAAGGAGCCAGAGCTGCTTCTCAGCCTGGCAAGGAGGGTAATGCTTTAGTTTACTTTAAACATTAACCACCCAATGGTGCAGTAATTTGTTTTTGGATTTCAGCAAATTGGTTGTTTTCTACTACTACCTTTTTAGAATCTGGATAGTTCTTAATTTTTTTTTCTGGATTTATGTGAAGATTCAGAATAACTTTGGAGAGCTGAAGAAGATCTATTGTTGGTAAGAGAAATGGGATGGACAACATCTCAAAAGGCCAGCACCCCAAAGAAATGAGTTGGAACAACAGCCACATTGGTGACTGCTCTCTCTTTGTCTCTTAAGGATAGATGCTCTGGTGCATCTCAGTCCCTAAAGACAAGTCCAAGTCAAAGGCAACATAGAGGTTGTAATGAATTCTTAGGAGTATCCACTTCCAAATTTGGGTGTGAAATGTGGAGACTGTCTCCCATGGCACACGAAGGCCAGAATGAGGCCAGCTCAGAGAGTATGAGACACATTCTAAGGCAGACTGAGGAAGGTGGGGAGGGGGGGCTTTGGGACCCCTGTCGTGAAGCCTAAGATGGAGAAATCTTTATTTCCCACACCCCTGGGCCTCATGTGGGAGGCGCAGTGATTGTGTGGATGTGTTTGTAATCAGAAGGATGAAACCCATGAGGGGTCACACAGCCAGAGAGCCTGGAGAGAATAAACACTCCTCCCGAGGAAGGCAGCCCTTCTCTAAAATTCATTGCAAATGCCCAAGGCTGGTGGGAACTTAGTAACAGTGCCCAATTTAACCCCCTGCTTCAGAGCAGGCCTCACAAAGGAGGCTGATCTTGTTTTCTATTTTGCATCCTCCAAGGAGACACCTCATGAAGATCTTATATCTCATGGTCAGGAAGTTCTTCTTATAGTCTAAACCAGCTTTCTCTTGTTCTATCCCCAGTTTATATCCTCCTTGAGCTGCCCTCATTCTTTCCTATTGGATCCCTTCTCTTCTCTCTTTTTGGGGCCGGTACTAATTACTTTAGTTCTTTTGCAAGGGGATGGTTTCTCCTAAACCTTGTGTCATTTTTGTGAGTCTCACTCTATACCACATAGGTATTTTTGTGGCTAGAGGGAGTCCTTCTGGGATGGTATTTTTACCCCCGGGTGGATCTGTGCTGTGAATAACCTGAGCCATTCTGGAACCATCCCCAGACCGGGCAGGTGGCAGCCCCATTTGCTCTTTCCTAAGCGCCAAGGCAGAGAAGCAACTCTGGCTCCTTCTCTCTGGACTGCATGCCTCCGGAACACGAAACTCAGTCACAGACACCATATTTAAACAGAGCAGGGAAAGGATGAAAATAGATAAAAACCTGTCCATGTGGGCCAGGAAAGCTGCATTTCCAATATGCTGTTAGCAAGACCCTGCTGCGCTCTGTACAGCATATAGAGATCCATCAGGGCAGAACCTGGATGGTGAGCAGCACGGCCGCCCCAGGGGATTCATTCCTAGACATTGATGTGCCAGGGATGTGCAAGGGACAAGGCCTGGGGCAAGATGAGAACTCCCTTCACTTGAGTGTGGAGACTTAAATTACGAGAAATAACACAAGAGTCCTTAGAATTAAGGGTGGGGCTTCGTGGTCAAAAACAATGGTTTTCAAACTTTTTAAGCTGAGGGAGTCTTTAGATAAATTTGTAGAAGTTCCATAAGTAAAACACCTGTCGTAGAAGGAACAGTGTGCTTTGGCCTGTGGTCCTAGAGTAGTAGTTGAGGCTCAAGGCTGAGGACAAATGCACCTCTGGGCAGCTGCCTTTCCACAGGGCTTCCAGGGAGAGAGCACTGACCTCTGCACTCCCCAGGGTAACAACCAGAACAGCAGAGATGGCTGTGGGGAGAAGTCGTATGCAGGAAGCCCCCCACTTCTACCCAGATCACCGTAGAAGATGGATCCTGCCTTTGCCCTGGGGTCTCCTGGCTGTCCTATTACCTAGTGGAAGGTACTGCCTTCGTTAGAGGACTGTGACTGAGGTTCTTCAGAAAATATTGCCAAAACTACCTGGTAATAGCACCCAGGGGAGCCTTTGTGGGCCACCTTGTCAGTGGGGCAGATCGATGCCCCTACCCAATCTCTGTGAGCCTAGAGATGATGGGTTGGAATACTGCCTTGAACAGAAAGGAGGGGACTGTGAAGTCTTTCAGCCAAAGTGGGAGTGGATGTCTCTTTCCTGCTTCACTCCTCCCACGCTGGAGGAGATGGCCCTTGCAAGAGGAGGGGCTGGGGCGTGTTTCTAAAAGTCTGGCCAAACTTCCTAAACCAGTGAACTTGAGCTCTGGGGTAGGACTGGAGGGAAGGGGGAAAGGAAGTGTAATTAGATGTGAGGAGGAAAAACGTAATCCCTGGTAAGACAGATGCGGAGGGCATATATGGGTCCAGATAGAGAAGGTAGTCTTTGGAAGGGGAGGTTCCAGGCCTGGGTAGGAAGGGAGGCTGCCAAGAATCACTTTCCCCATGTCCCCAGCTTGGCCTAAGGTTGATACTAACTTCAGGTGTATCAACCTCAATTTTCTTCATTCAACAAAGCTCAGAGGAAAGACTGGAGGCCACTACTTGCATTTCATGAACCATCTCACGAACACACAGGAAGATATAGTCCTCTGTTTAATTGTGGTCAGGATTTTAGGCTTTTTATTTTTATGGTGGCATCTGTGGCATATGAAAGTTACTGAGTTGGAGCTGCAGCTGCAGGCTTATACCACAGCCACAGCAATGATGGATCCGAGCCACCTCTGCCACCTATACTGCAGCTTGTGGTAACACCAGATTCTTAACTCACTGAGCAAGGCCAGAGATTGAACCTGCATCTTCTTGGATACTATGTTGGGTTGTTAATTCACTGAACCACAATGGGAACTCTGGATTTTAGGATTTTTTTTGTTTGTTTTTTTCCTTTTTTTTTTTGATCTTATTTAAAAAAATTTTTTTTTATTTCCCCATACATTTTTTTTCTACTGTACAGCGTAATGACCCAGTTATACATACATATATACATTCTTTTTTCTCAGCTTATCATGCTCCATTATAAATGACTAGATATAGCTCCAGTGCTATACAGCAAGATCTCATTGTTTATCCATTCCAAAGGCAAAAGTTTGCATCTATTAGCCACAAATTCCTAGTCCATCCCACTCCTTCCTCCTCCCCCTTGGCAACCACAAGTCTATTCTCCAAGTCCATGATTTTCTTTTCTGTGGAAAGGTTCATTTGTGCCATATATTAGATTCCAGATATAAGTGATATCATATGGTATTTGTCTTTCTCTTTCTGACTTACTTCACTCAGTATGAGAGTCTCTAGTTCCATCCATGTTGCTGCAAATGGCATTATTTTGTTCTTTTTTATGGATGAGTAGTATTCCATTGTGTATCTGTACCACATCTTCCTAATTCAATCCTCTGTTGATGGACATTTGGGTTATTTCCAAGTCTTGGCTATTGTGAATAGTGCTGCAATGAACATGCGGGTGCATGTGTCTTTTTCAAGGAAAGTTTTGTCCAGATATATGCCCAAGAAGGGGATTGCTGGGTCATATGGTAGTTCTATGTATAGTTTTCTAAGGTATCTCCATACTGTCCTCCATGGTGGTTATACCAGCTTACATTCCCACCAATAGTTCAGGAGGGTTCCATCTTCTCCACACCTTCTCCAGCACTTGTTATTTGTGGATTTATGAATGATGGCCATTCTGACTGGTGTGAAGTGGTATCTCATGGTAGTTTTGATTTGCATTTCTCTAATAATCAGCGATGTTGAGCATTTTTTTCTGTGCTTGATTTTTAAAAATACATATTGAGTAGGGGTCAATTCAAATTCAATTCAATTCCAATTCCAGATTCAAGTCACCTGGGTTGCATACCTACTATGTATTTAGTCCTATGCTTGGTTCATTTATCAGGAGTGAAGAAAGGAGAAGAGGATAAGGCAAAGCACATCTACTCTTAGTGGCATGTCTTTTTGATCTTACTACCTTTGATCATTTCCCTCTTGCCAAGCCCTACCCAATACCACACACATATTCCACTCCTCCAGGAAACCCTTCCATACCTCTAGCCACAGGGCTGCAATGCCTTCATAGCATCTTCATAATCTGTATCACTCAGTTCATCCTGTCTATTCATTTCATCTGAAAAATCACATGGGAATCAACTCAAGGACAACAGGGATGCTCCCAGAAGTAGATGTGCCATGTGCTGTGGTCTGGGAAGCTCTCAGACTCTTGGTAAATTCTGCTTTTAGTGCATCCTAGGAGGTTTCTTTTTTTTTTAATTATTTATTATTATTTTTTCCCACTGTACAGCAAGGGGGTCAGGTTATCCTTACATGTATACATTACAATTACATTTTTCCCCCAGCCTTTCTTCTGTTGCAACATGAGTATCTAGACAAAGTTCTCAATGCTATTCAGCAGGATCTCCTTGTAAATCTATTCTAAGTTGTGTCTGATAAGCCCAAGCTCCCGATCCCTCCCACTCCCTCCCCCTCCCATCAGGCAGCCACAAGTCTCTTCTCCAAGTCCATGATTTTCTTTTCTGAGGAGATGTTCATTTGTGCTGGATATTAGATTCCAGTTATAAGTGATATCATATGGTATTTGTCTTTGTCTTTCTGGCTCATTGCACTCAGTATGAGATTCTCTAGTTCCATCCATGTTGCTGCAAATGGCATTATGTCATTCTTTTTTATGGCTGAGTAGTATTCCATTGTGTATATATACCACTTCTTCCAAATCCAATCCTCTGTCGATGGACATTTGGGTTGTTTCCATGTCTTGGCTATTGTGAATAGTGCTGCAATGAACATGCGGGTGCACGTGTCTCTTTTAAGTAGAGTTTTGTCCAGATAGATGCCCAAGAGTGGGATTGTGGGGTCATATGGAAGTTCTATGTATAGATTTCTAAGGTATCTCCAAACTGTTCTCCATAGTGGCTGTACCAGTTTACATTCCCACCAACAGTGTAGGAGGGTTCCCTTTTCTCTACAGCCCCTCCAGCACTTGTTATTTGTGGATTTATTAATGATGGCCATTCTGACTGGTGTGAGGTGATATCTCATGGTAGTTTTGATTTGCATTTCTCTTATAACCAGCGATGTTGAGCATTTTTTCATGTGTTTGTTGGCCATCTGTATATCTTCTTTGGAGAAATGTCTATTCAGGTCTTTTGCCCATTTTTCCATGGATTGATTGGCTTTTTTGCTGTTGGGTTGTATAAGTTGTTTATAGATTCTAGAGCTGAAGCCCTTGTCGGTTGCATCATTTGAAACTATTTTCTCCCATTCTGTAAGTTGTCTTTTTGTTTTCTTTTGGGTTTCCTTTGCTGTGCAAAAGCTTTTCAGTTTGATGAGGTCCCATGGGTTTCTTTTTGCTCTAATTTCTATTGCTTTGGGAGACTGACCTGAGAAAATATTCATGATGTTGATGTCAGAGAGTGTTTTGCCTCTGTTTTCTTCTAGGAGTTTGATGGTGTCCTGTCGTATATTTAAGTCTTTCAGCCATTTGGAGTTTATTTTGGTGCATGGTGTGAGGGTGTGTTCTAGTTTCATTGCTTTGCATGCAGCTGTCCAGGTTTCCCAGCAATGCTTGCTGAATAGACTTTCTTTTTCCCATTTGATGTTCTTGCCTCCCTTGTCAAACTAGGAGGTTTCTGATACCAAAGACAGAAATATTGTCTTTGGGAAATATTGTTGCCCAAACAGAGTCAGTCACATTAAGAACAGCTGGCAATGCCTTAGTCTTAAGTCTTACTCAGAACTCAAGGAACAAGTGCTCTCTAAGAGGAAATGGAAATGTCCAGTCTTTGAAGCCTGGGCCTAGAGAACTGCTCAGCATCATCTTGGCCATAATCTTTTGGCTACTGTGGGTCACAGTCCTTGCCAGTTTCTGAGTGGAGGGGGTTAGATTTGACCTCTCAATGGGAAGAACAGCCAAGACTGGTGGCTGTACCACAACTTGATGAGAATGCGGTCATGTTCAGAAGCCCAATGTATCCAATAGATGGTGGGAGATGGTTAGCGACTCCCTCTTTGGTTTCTTCTTTTGACCCACAGTCTCTTCATAGAAATTTAAGGCTGTGCTTTGAATTTGAGAGCTGTAACAAATCTCTCACTGCCGTTTGGTATGTGAGAATAACAGAGAAGAGAAAAGAGAGCTGTATATTTAATGGTAATTTCCTTCAGATAGTGTCCTAGCCAGGGACTTATTCCATCCAACTGACACAGTTTACCCTTTGGTTAATGCTTTGGTCATTCTGAATGCAGAGCTTAGCACAGGCTGTGGGTGCACCCAAGTGCTGCCCGGACTGCTTGCCAGCTGATCTCCAGGTGGTAGGGGCTCAAGCAGAGAGGAGGAAACTTAAATCCTTAGGGACACTCTGGAATTTTCCCATCTGTTAGAGGAAACTCAGTCCTTTGCACACTCTGGAGTTTTCCCCAATCGTTATCTCGATTTAACCACACCAGGAAGGCTGCACCTCCCTTCACAGCCTAGAGCAGAGGACTTATCGATAGAGCCCTGCCCTTTTTTGTCTGAGATTCTGAACAGGTGTTATCTGAGAACAAGCAGGTGTTTGTAGAAATGTGACCTTGAGCCCTGGATACTGACCTGCTCTTTTGTTCTGGTGACTCATTTTTCCTTGGATGGAGTTTGTTTCTGTTTATGAAATGGTTGTGAGGCCACAGTGACCGATCTGGACATCACCATTGTATACCTAGGCACTCCCCTCACCAGGCAGAGAAATTACTGTACATTTTATATCTTCCGGCCAGAGGTGTAGTCATCCCTTGTCACCCACAAATTTGTCTATAAAAATGGCAAACAGATATAGAATGCTGATGTCACATTTGCTGCCTTAAGGAATGTTATGCCTATAAGAGGACAGAAGGTACCGTGTTCTGGTGACTCTTTCTAGAAAATCAAGTTTAGTCCATTCTGAGAAGTTACTGGGCATTTCTGAAAATCTTTGGCTAATAAGAACTTGGAACAGAGAAACTTTGAATATAAGTCAGAATTCTGCATTTCCTCATATTTCCATTTTTCTAATTACAATGGGAAAGTGTGTATGTGTGTGAATGCATACTCCTGGGCCTCTATGCAAAGTTAAAGGTTCATTCTTTAGGCTCCCAGTTCCTGAAAAATGTGAATTCAAGTTGATCCTGGAAATAGGGAGTGTTTAGATCTCTAAACCAAGTTCAACATAGACATTTAATAAGAAAAATATGTAAAAAAAGCAGACATTTAAATATGTGTATTGGTATAAAGCAACTGACAAAATCATATGTTGGAGTAAATTTCTAGAAAAATCCTACTGATGGTAATGCTATCACAAAATTATAAAGTGCAGCATCAGTCCTGTCCTGAAGGCTCTATGTAGCCACTAGAAATAGGGCCAGTAACTCAAAAGCCACTGCAACTGTAGGTAGAAGATCATGCTCAATAAGGTATCATATTTATTTCAGGATTTAAAACAAGGCATTATCTAATCAGGCCACATGACCCTATACCTCATTCAGAATGTCAGATCCAGAGAGGAATGCTCCAAGTTGGTTACACCTGTGATGGTAGAAAAAGAATGGAGACAGAGATCAGACAGCAATGAACTTATTGGGGGCAGGAAGGACCAGATGTTCATGAGCACATTGCACAGTTTTGATGTTTCTAATGAAGTGATATTCTTCTTACAGTATCCTTGACAGCACAAAGATGGGATCCACTTTTATTTTAATCAGTGGCAGATCAAATATATTTAAAAGGGTTTCTTCATGATCATGCAAGAGGTGATATGGTTTATTGACATAATTTATATGGGGCTCTTTTGAGTTATTCTTGTTCTGATGTATCTAGTTTTGAGGGGGAGATGATTTACCCTTTCACTAATCACCCTAGCATCCTCCCCAGTATTTCACTTGCCTGCGATTATAGAAAAACACTTCCTAAATTCTCTTCCCCAAAGGCAACAGTGTCTAGGATGTTCCCCATTGCATGGCAGCACTGTAGGGGAGAAGAGAAGCTGCATTCATTAGGAAGCACTGGGGTTTTCAATAGAGCACAGTGCTGAACAGAGAGGCCCCCCATTAGCAATCACTTGAAGCAGAATGAGCTTCTTTGAAATATAAGTGGCCCTGTAAAAACACAAGCAGATTCTGCAATATCTATTTAGGGCATCCGGGAATGCCACATAATAGGAACTTGAGCACACCTGATGGTAACCATATGGCAGGTTCTGATGACTGACAATAGGTAGAGGCTGCAGTAATTAATGAAAATGAGATGCCATTTGTGGCCCCCACAATGAGGGGATGGAGAAGAAGCCAGTCTATTCATAAAGGGCTGTGATGTGCCCAGCATGTGTTTCTAGACCAACCGGCGGGGATCGTGTCTGCGTGTGAACAGGTGTGAGAGAAGTGATGCAGTGGGGTGGGGGTGGGGGGTGCTTGGCCATCATTCCTGGGAGAATGACCGTCATTCCTAGGACTGCAGTGGGAAAATGAGTGTGCAGATCCCCCTGGCTAATCTTGCATCATGAGCACCCCAGTACCTGGCCCGTAGTTTTCCTTTGATGTAAGAGAGATTCCAGGTAGAAATCCAGTTGGTTGGCCTGGTGGGAGTACAAAAATTTGTTGCTTGAGGACTTGGATTTGCTGGGTGTGGTTTTGCCATTTCTGGATTCAAGGGTGTAGGGCCTCTGTTTACCACTCTTGAGGACGAGTGGGCTGCCCTGCTCCAGGTGTGCTCTGGGGCAGGACATACCAGGGTTCAACTATAGCCTCTGGCAAAGGCAAAGGAAGGAGCTGACACCTCATCTCATTGTTTTCTTTCTTCTTTCTTGGACGCAAGCTGCAGTAGAGGGTGGGAGAAGGCCAGGCAGAAGTGGGCCATGGGGAGATTCCAGAGAGACTGATTGATCTTGTCAAAAAGAATAAAGGTATCCAGGCCCCGGCACCCCCCTGCAGCACATGGGCATGTGGGATTGAAGCGGTCACTGTGAAGTCTTGCGGTTAGACGTTCCAAAAAGAAGTTTCTTCATGATTCTTGATTGCTTAGGACAGATATAAGCAATACCAGCTGGGGCCCAGCAAGCCTGTCTCCAGCTTTATTGTTTCTGATTTATCGGTGGTGTGTCCGCCTAAAGGGACTGATCTATCTGCCCTTTATTGCTAGTCTGTTCCGTAGCAAGATAGGAGAGTTGAACATTAACAAGTGGATTTGCCTTCAGTAGGGGTGTGTGTGTGTGTGTGTGTGTGTGTGTGTGTGTGTGTGTGATAATAGCATTTTGCTCAGGGGCAAGTGATTCAGATTTCTATAAGATTCTCATTTTTTTTTTTTTTGTCTCCCATCTTGAATTTTCTCTAACTTATTTGAAGCTGCCTCTTTGACTAGAACCAGAGAGGATCCATAAGGTTGTTTTGTAAGAGTCCTTGGAAAGTGGTAGAAACTCAGCTGGAGCTAGGCTGCAGGCACCAGGCGCTGTGCATTACGGAGACATTTCAAGGCATCCCTTGTGGACTATTGGCACTGTTCAGTGTTAAAAGGCTCTGTGGCAGTGTTTCAGAGAGCACCCCAGCCCTCCCACCTTGGCAAGTCGAGGTTAACAAATGATATTCTCTCCTCACCCTGCCTGGAGTTTCTGGCTTAAAAGTGAATAGTCCGAACTCTCAAGATGTGCAAAGGGAAAGGTTTTACTACCTAGTGGAAAATGATAGTGGAAGTTAAATCTTCCTGGATTGGCCAAGGAGACAGATGGACTGCTCTGACTCAGAGGCCAAGTGAGAAACTTCTGGGACTCTTTCATGAGAAAAAGGGGCAGGTGTAACAGGATATGAGTGACTCCTGACTTACCAATCCAGAATTTGGTCCATTCATTCCTTTTTTTGAGGAAACAAATAACACCCTGATAAAAGGACAATGCTCTTTGGATTGGAGTTTGTTCTCTATGGTTTGTGAGGTATTTTTTTCATTCAGATGGTTGTTTCTTTTCTGTACTTCCTTGATTACAGGTTATAATGAGTAAGGAAAAGGGAGAATGAAGGGAGAAGGCCCAGTTGCACAGAAACCAACTCCTGCTGAGGAATTTTTGTTTGTTTGTTTCTTTTTAGGGCCACACCCATGGCATATGGAAGTTCCCAGGCTAGGGGTCAAATTGAAGCTATAGCTGCCAGCCTATGCCACAACCACAGCAACTTGAGATCTGAGCCACGTCTGTGACCTACACCAGGGCTCACAGCAACAACAGATCCTTAACCCACTGAGCAACTGAGTGAGGTCAGAGATTGAATTTGCGTCCTCATGGATGCTAGTTGGGTTCGTTACTGCTGAGCCATGATGGGAACTCCCTGCCAAGGAAATTTAGCTTAGTCAAATGTGGGTCCTAAGGGTGAGGACCCTAGAGATCAGATGGGCACCTTCTTGGATGGGGAACAAGAACTCAATTCTGATTTCATTTAGGATCCAGTGTGCGCCAGGGCAGCAGAGTTCAGCTGGCAGACTCTTTCACTATCTCAATTAATAAACAGTCTCTGCTGTCTTGTGTATGAAAAACATCAAGGAAAAATTTTAATAGTTTTACACACTCCCTGAAGCCTGGTCCACAGCCAAGACACACTAGCTTTCTAAATCTTCAACAATATTTTTCCCTCCAAGAATCAGGGCAAATTTTTATAGCATTCACAAGTACATGTGCTCTTAAAAAACAAAAACAGAAACAAAAAAAATCAAGCATTAAAAAAGGGGCCAAAACTAGTGCTATTTTATTATCATTTTAGATTATTTCAAGATTGTTCTGGAGAAAATGTGTATCTCAATTTGGCTCAATCAGAAATGGACATGTGTGGATGAAGAGGCCTTTGAAATGTTTAAACTCTGGATTCTTTCCTCCCCAAAGGTGCAAGGACGTTGCCTTCAGCACCTTTCTTGCTGGAGAGAACTGAGCTTTTGGTTTTATCAGACACTGGCATGGTAATGAAGCTGTTTTGATAGAAATAGCCTCATTACTATTCATTTTTGCTGGCTCTCAACTAATTCTTGAACCAAAGTTCTATTTTTTCCCCACCAGAGGAAAACAGGCACAACAAGCAAAATAAGATGTCCTTGGTCTCTGAAGCTAATGACAAATGCAGACCCTTTCTGCCCAAGGAGCTGTTTTGGAGGCACCTGCCCGCCTCTTCCAGTGATGATTCCCCATGACCCCTCATGATCCCTGCCATTCTATCCCAAGGGGACCCTTCCCTTCCAGAGTTCACATTCATTTCCTATCCTTTCTTTTCTTTTCTTTTGTCTTGTTAGGCCCACAACTGTAGCATATGGAGGTTCCCAGGCTAGGGGTCGAATTGGAGCTGCACCCGCCAGCCTACACCACAGCTACAGCAACTCCAGATCTGAGCTGTGTCTGTGACCTACAACACAGCTCGTGGCAACGCCGGATCCTTAACCCACTGAGTAAGGCCAGGGATTGAACTTGTGTCCTCAGGGATTCTAGTCAGATTTGCTTCCGCTGAGCCACGATGGGAACTTCTCCTATCCTTTCTTAGAGTGGTGTCACCAGGAGCATCTTGCACTGGATTGAAGAGATCTAGCCTCAGTCTAGTTCTTTTTCTAACTGTACAACCTTGAGCATATCATCAAACCATTTTGGTACCAAGTCTCTTCCCATTCCTTTCATTTTTAAAAAACTGTTTATTTTAGAATAGTTTTAAAGAAAGTTTCAAAAACAGTAGTGTGTCCTTGTAATCCCTCACCCCTTTCCCCAATGAATAACATTTTACATTTGACATAACTAAGGAACCACCTTTGATATATTACTATTAAAATCTTCATTTTGGAGTTCCCGTCATGACGCAGCAGAAACAAATCTGACTAGGAACCATGAGGTTGCGGTTTCAACCCCTGGCCTCGCTCAGTGGGTTTAGGATCTGGTGTTGCCATGAGCTGTGGTGTAGGTCACAGACGCAGCTTGTGGATCTGGCATTGCTGTGGCTGTGGTGTAGGCCAGTGGCTATAGCTCCGATTAGACCCCTAGCCTGGGAACCTCCATATGCCGTGGGTACAGCCCTAAAAAGACAGATAAATCAATCAATCAATCAATCAATCAATCAGTCTACATTTTATTCAGATCTTACTAATCTTATAATGTCTTTTTCTGCTTCACAATCTCATCCAGGATGTCATTTAGTTGTCTCCTTAGCCTCTCTGACAGTTTCTCAGATTTTCCTTGTGTCTCATGACTTTGACAGTTTTGAAGAGTACTTGTCAGGTAAAAGGTCTCAATTTGGCTTTGTCTGATGTCTTTCTCATGGTTAGATGGAGTTATGTGTTGTGGGGTGGGATATGACAGAGGTGAAAAGCCTTTCTCATCACATCATATCAGTGGCACATGCTATCAACTGATAATGTTACCTTTGATCACCTGGCCAGAGTATCATTTACCAGATTTTTCCATTGCGGTCTTCCCACTCACCCTCCATACACCACTCTTTGGAGGCAAGTCACCAAGTGCAGCCCGTGCTCAGGGTGGGTGGGCAGAGGGAAGGAGATTCCACCTCCCGGTGGAGGAGTCTCCACGTAAATTACTTGGAATACTTCTGTAAGGGAGATTGATCTCTTCTCCCCAAGTATTTATTCAATCATGTTTCAGTGTGGACTTGTGGATATATATTTTATTTTTCCAGTTTTATTGAGATATAAATAGCATACAACATGGATATATATTTAAAATTTTTAGATTACAATTCAGCACTACATTCTTTATTTTGTTGCTTAAATTATTACAATTTTGGCCATTAGGAGCTCTCTCAGGTTGGATTCTGTGTAACCTTTGACATGCCCCGTGGTTTTGTCTTGGGAGCATTGCTTTAGTTTCTGGTGCTGCATGATGCTGTAGGCTCATTACGTGCATCCCTGCCCTGGCCGCACTATCAACCATCTCTCCAAGGAACCCTGGTTCCTTTCATCAGAGAATAGTTTTAGAGACCTTTGGTTTTTAGGATCTAGGTGCTGTGTGTAGCTTTCTATCTTCTAAAATACACCTTTTATGTGCATAACTATGTCCTCTTGGAGATACAAAGAAGTACATGATGTCTTTCCTTAAAGGTTAATATAGGCCAATATCATAAAAAGGAAAATGTAATCAGGTGTTAGAGCGAGTACAATTTTGGGCAAAATCAAAAGGAAGTATAAATTCTCATAGCTCAAATAAATATAAAACACTTTCATTCTTTTCCTTTTCCATTGTTTTTACTTGTTATTCACATCCAGTTAGTCTGAGCTGAAACAGGAAAATTTAAATTATTTACATGGATATATTAATGATCTGAATAAATGCTGCTCAATTCAGGCCTGGATCCCCAAGCCATCTACACTTTCCTTAAGAAAGGGGAAGTGTTGAGAACATAGACTATTTTAGGGAAGGCTTCCTGGAGGGGGTGGCACTTATACTTGAAGGAAAAGTGCTTGTTTGGGGCAAAAGAGAGATTCTTGGATGTCTCTTTGGGAGAGATAGTAGGAAGAAACTAGCGCACAGATGAAGTCCTAACAGAGGTATTGAATGTCATTGTTCTTTGAAGACTTGAAGTCTATCGTGGATTTCTCCACTATCACAAAGATGTGCTCCCTTAATTCAGACCCTCCGAAATGTTGACATTTAGTTAAAATATTCATAGTGTTTTCTATATGAAGAGAGAACAATTGAGCTCATACCAGAAAAGTCATAATCATTAAATGTCTGAGGAATATTCAATAGTAGAGACTGGGGCAATTTGTATTCCTTATGCTCATGGTGGCAGCTGCATGCTTGGGTTCTTCAATGTTTGATGTTACTTTTAAACTTTTGGTATTCTTTTATGTAAAGAGCTTTGAAAGTAGGGATGGATTTTGAGATGGTCTTAAAATTTCCCCTGGGACCTGGTAGCCAAAATGAATAGAGCCAGCACCTGTATAAGCTCTCTAATGGACAGAGTCTTGTAAAAGTGTTCATTATCTTTAGCAGGGTCATTGTTACATAAAATGACCACCATCCAAACTCTTAGGTCAAGTGTGATTATTTCAGACCCAGGTCTTTAGGTCTGTAAATACTGGACTACATTTTTGTTCCAGTAAAAATGGATAGAACTTACCTGTTACCTTTTTAAAAGGTAAGTCCTGCCAAACCAGATGGTTTTCTTTATCCATTAGCTTGTTCAATGTGAATTGACTCATTGATGGGAAATAGGGCTTGGTAGAGAAAAAAAAACCTTTCACACACTAGAACAGAAAACATAGGAAGTAGAAATTTTCCTCTTCCACACACAAGCTTTGCCACAGCATCAAAGGGGAAATTTTAGCTGTGGATGGTAGAAGCAGCTTTGCTCTTCGTGCTATTACACTAGTACTTAATTACATTCACCTTACTGCATGGTTTCATCTCAACTTTTGAGTTGTGCATCATCCTAAGATGTGTAATGATGTACAATAAAAACATAATATAGAGGAGTTGATTTAGAAAGCCACAAACTGGGAGTTCCCGTCGTGGCGCAGCGGAAATGAATCTGACTAGGAACCATGAGGTTGCGGGTTCAATCCCTGGCCTCGCTCAGTGGGTTGAGGATCCAGCATTGTCGTGAGGGGTGGTGTAAGTCGCAGACGCAGCTTGGATCTGGCGTTGCTGTGGCTGTGGCATAGGCTGGCAACTGCAGCTCTGATTGGACCCCTAGCCTGGGAACCTCCATGTGCTGCAGATGCAGCCCTAAAAAGACAAAAAAAAAAAAAAAAAGCTCCAAACCAATGTGGGATAGGAATTAAGTCCACTATGTTTTATGCTAGTAAAACTACTTTGACTTGGGCAAGGACAGGTGGCTGGGTGTGAAGAGTTGTCTTTATCCCCTCTGTTATGTTAAAACAATGTGTTTGGACATTGGAATGTTTTTTCTTCAACCACATTCAGCTGTATTCTCATGGAGGACCCCATCCCGTGCTTCAGCCCCACAGCCCCTGATGCCTCTTTCTCCAACAACCTCCACCTCAACTTCACTTTGGCAGCAGCTCTCATAGCAGCTACTAGCCCTTGTCATCAACTGGAGTTGCTCCATTTTTGAAATCCTGAACTCTGAAATTCTCCTTTCTGACCACAACCTCTGATCCTTCTATCAGTCCTCACTCTTTCATGCCCTTGAAACATGTTCTTTGGTCTCATTGGGACTCATGGTCTCTTGACCTCTCCTTATGTTAGCAGTGCCTCACTCCCTCCTAACTCCATTCCCAGTCCTGCCTTGTTTGTACAGCCATTTCAACTCTACTCTGACAAGCACATTCAGTTCTCTGCTTTGACTTTTTGTTTTATCTTTCATTCCTATCTCTGGCTAATAATTCTTCTCTCCTTGCCCCCTCCCCTGTCCTTCCTCCTCTTCCCATCTCTTTCTCTCCCACCCCCTCTCTCTCTGTTACTTTTCATTTCTTGTCCTGGGTTTCTAGGCACTACGCAAGACAATTTCCTAACCAGGATGATCTACCTCATTAAAAAATCCATGATTTTCAACTTTATCTAGATGTCAAAGCTTTTTAGTAATCCCAGGGCAAGGGCTAGAGTGGGGTGAGTGAGGTGCCAAGGATGCCAAATTTAAAGAGACACTTTTGGAGCCAACTCTGCATTTGCTGGATCCTAAGAATGAGGGTCTCCTTAAATTCTCTGCCCTAGGTGCCCCACTGGTCTCACTCTAGTCTTGACCCAGATGTTCACTTATCTCTTGTTACCCATTTCATGTGCCACTAGGGGTAGCCATTCTTACCTATATCACTGTCCTCAGACTACCTGTTTAACCACACATAGAAAATGAGTTTTGCTATTTCGATGAATAGAAAATAGATTTGAATTTCCTCAACTTGCATCCTGCCATCAAGCATACCTAATCCTTCAGCTACCTTCTTCTATTCTCTTTGCCTTGAGAGATGTTCCACACTCTCCTACCTTTGCTCTTGGTCACATCACTGCAAAAACTCTCTAGAATCTTCACCCATCAATTATCCTCTCCCTCTCTTGCATTGACTCCTTGTAAATACTATTGAGTCCCTCTCTTATTGAAAATAGAGTCTTTTCTCAAGCTTGCCTTCCTCTGGAGATAGTCTAATCTCCAGTGAGTATGAAAAACAGTCTACTCTCTTCCTCATCCTCAGCTTGCTACCCAAGCAGTATAATATAATTTTTTATCTGACTTCTGCTCCTATCACTGTTCCATGTACTCTCTTGGAGTTCCTAGCAATCCCTCAGTGTTTACACTCATTGACTCTTCTGAATCTTCATCTTATTCAGCCTCCCTGGACTGTCACCTTGACCCTGCTCTCCCTGTGTCTGACACATTCAGATCTGGTTCCCTGCTCACCTCTCTGGTGCCTCTTCCTCAGTTACCTTTCTCTGGTATCTCTCCTTTGTCTGAAACTCACATGCAGCTGGTTTTCACGTCTCAAAGTGACTCTTCTCATCTTATCCCACACTCTACTTTGGCGAGAGTGACTACCTATTCTTGTAGCTTCAGCGTGGACCCACCTATACATTCCCTGATGAAGCCCATACCATATTTTCCAGCTGAGACTTACTCATTGAACTCCTGATCAAGCTCTTCAAGCTCAGTATTTCCAAAACCAAACTATCTTTTGCCCTGAATCTGTTCTCTTTTTGTGTTTTATCTTCTCCATTAAGGCATAGCTTATCACCTAGCTAACCAAGTTAGAAGTTTCTAAATCAATTTTGAATTTTTATTTTTCATCTGCTTTACAGCCACTCCATTGGGTCAATCATCAAAGTATTCCTTCACATCGACCCTCTTTATGCCCTATGTTGTTATCTTAGTTTAATCCTTTATTAATTCTTAACTGAACAAATTCAGTAAGCCCTAACTGGTCACTTGACCTTGCCTCAGTCTCTTCCCTTTATATCTGAAATACCAGGTCTGGTGGTGTCATTTCCCTGATCAAAATCTTTGGTGATTCCTTATTGACTAGGTGAAACTCAGATCCAAGATTCTTAGTGTGAAATTCAACCTCTTTCACCGTTCACCTCTCCATGCTCCTTTCCTGTCTCTTCCCTTTTAACCATATATCGGGGACTCCAGCTATACTGCTTACTAGCTGCTTTCTGAACATGTTTTCATGCCCTACAGTGTCTCTCTAACCTTCTCTTTCTAGTCAACTTCAATTTATTCTGTGAGACCTGGCTCAAATGTTACCTCGTTCAAGAGGCTTCTTTTGTCTTTTCCCCTCTCTTCCCCTGTCTTATAAGAATGTTACCCAGTCTTCTATTAAAGCATGTATGTATTGCTTTGGAGATAGTGGTATATATCTGAGTTTGCTCCCCTAGGTTATGAACTTAATTTCAGGATTCGAGTGTTAACTGTATTAGTAACTCTTGCATCTAACATGAAACTTTACATATAGCAGGTATTCCAACATCCTTCTTGAAAAGATAATTGTTCTTGCCCTGAAGCTAACTCTGTGGGTGACTTTGGGCATTTGCTTCTCTTGCTTGGCCTCCATTTGCTCCTCCACAAGAGAAAGGAATTGGAGTAGAGGGTCTCAAAGTTCACCAAATTTCTATGATACTGTGAGGGCATCTCTTGGATTTTGGAGCTGCCTGAGAGGCCCCAGGGGGCATATAGATGAAGCTTATATTAAAAGTCTGTTGAAGAACTTCATAGAAGCAACTTGTGGAGCAAGCAAGGAGAGGCAGGGCAAGTGAAAGGGGAGGTAAACTGAGAAAAGCATTAAGGAGGAAAGAATAAGTGTCCCTGTTGTATCTCATGCCTTTGGAATCTTGTAGTTCACTAGTAAACATTTCTGATGTATCCGCTCTGTGAAGGCCATAGTCCTGTTTGTTGTGAGGAGCAAGATACAAGTTTTAAGATGCAAACTCTGCACTCAATGAGCTGGTGCTTAAGTTTGTGAGGACCAGAGATAAATGTCATGGTCTGTGCACAGGTTGGAGAAAGAATTTTCCAGACTCAGAAGAGGGTGAAGAAAAGATAAGTTTATTGAAGCCAAAAATTCTATTAACACAGTGGGCTGGACTTCCTGCTGATTAGGGAGAGCAGGCTCCAAGCATATGATCATGTCTGTTTTTATAGCCCAGAGACGAAGGAGAAAGAGGATCTTACCATACACCTGTTGACCTGATGATTGGTTGGGGAAAGATGGGGTCTTCCAATATACTTGATGGCTGGTTGGGGGCATATAGTGCCTCAGTAAGGGGGGGCTGAGGAGGGGGCCACATGCCTTTCCTGGTAGGGGGCAGGAAGGAGTAGGCCAAGGTGCTAGGAGGGGCATGGGCCTCAGGAACTTTGTAATAGTTACAGTGAGACAAGTAGGATGATAAGGGTCTGGTAATTCTTATCTCAGCTGGAGGCTTTTTGAGTTTTATCTCCTTGGAGAGGCCTTGAAGTCCCACATTATATAAGGTTATGATTACAGGGATGCTTGAGTGAGTGTTTAATATTATCTAAGGTGAGAAGAAACACGGTCTTTGGGGGATAGATGGACAAGGCAGTCAGTAGCACATATAGTCCTCTTGTGTGGACTACATAATGATGCCCCTTCCCCTGGCTTGGATAATGGAGTGTGGACTGGATTTCTCATCTCCATTCTCCACCAGCCAGGCCTGTCCAGGGAAAAAAGGTACAAGACTGTGTGAAGGTGCTGTCCTGGCTTTCTTCCCCAGCCAGGGTCTTGGAGATGGCATAAGGAGAGCCATTGACACAATAAAGCTCAGATGCTCCATGAGGTTCATTGTTGGGGGGCTGGCCTCCAGGTCATGATTTAATCATGGCGGGGCTGGTCAAACATGTTCAAGGGTCACTTGAGCTTGGTTCAGTTTTTCTTGATTTTCCCTTTCCTTCTGCCTAAAGCGAGACGGTAGGACTTGATTTGGAGCGAGCATTCTTATGCCAAAGGGGATGATGCTGGTAATGGACCCCCCTCCCTCCTGCCCCTCCCCTTTATCCATTTGCTGTGCCTGACCTATCCTGTCCAGGACCTGAATGCTGCTGCTGCAGTGGTGGTGGAGTGTGCCCAGAAAGGGTCCAGAGGATGGGCCGTGCCTTTTGCTCTGCTGAACACCCTGGTAAGCCTGAGCTGACCAAGGGAGGAGCCACTAGTGGTCAGTGATGGGAGGGGACTCCAGTGCTCAGTGTCCTGCTGTCAGCTGTGGTTTCTGGCAGGTGGGAGAAAGCCTGTGAGTGACATGAAGGGCCTTCCAGTGGACTCAGTGACCCTCCTGGGCTGCCGGGCCTCTGTTCCTTCCTCTTCCATTGCTCATTTCTCTCTTCCCTCTCAACTTCATTCCCTGGTGGGCTGGCTGGGAATCAGCGGAGGGAAAAAGTAATTGAAGTGCTTAAGAGGAATTGTTTGGGGGAGGAGGAGACAGGGTCAAAAGGAGAACAATTAAGAAGCGATGTGATACAACTGTGCGGAGAAGAATTTAGTATGAATATAATGATCAATTTCCTAATAATTAGGTCTCTTAGACGGCAGAATAGTTCCCCAAGAGGCAGTGGTGGGAACCCCATTGCTTGGTCATTTCTAATTAGACTGGAGAAGCACTCACAGAAAATGCGGCAGAGAAAATCCCTCATGCTGGGGGGATGGGCACGTGACCTGGGGGCCTCTGTTATCTTTCATTTCTATGATTCATTGATGAGCACATAATTCACTGATTAGCTAGTCAGCCAAAATTTAAGGGGTTTATTGGTTTCTCTCCTCACCCCTGGCCCTTTTAAATTGACCAGATCTGTTATCTTCAAAGGGAAAATTCAGAGGAGCTAGTGACCTAGGCCAGGGCAGATGCTGCCCCATTTCTACCAAAAAAATGTAAACAGAAAAACACGGCCCCATTCTTTATCTGCTATGCAGCGAGTGTGGACAGTGTGAGGTTTTACCTGGTGATGCTTCCCTCTCCTTATGAGCCTGCAGGGTACTTAGGAGTTTAATTTAAAGAAGGGCTATTCTTGGAGTTCTCATCATAACTCAATGGTATCAAACATGGCTAGTATCCATGAGGATGCGGGTTCAATCCTTGGCCTTGCTCAGTAGGTTAAGGATCTGACGTGATCTTGCCATGAGCTATGCTGTAGGTCACAGATGGAGCTTGGATCCTGGGTTGCTGTGGCTGGCAATTGTAGCTCCCATTCCATCCTTAGCCTAGGAGCTTCCATGTGGCATGGGTGTGGCCCTAGAGAGACAAAAAAAAAAAAAAAAAAAAAAAGAAGGGCTATTCTTAGCTAGCATCCATTTGATAATCAAGTGGCTTCACAGGAGCCAATGCAGCATGCTAGTTAAATGCACCAGCTCTGGGGCCAGCCTACCCATGGCTAGTCCTGGCTCCCTTGTTTGATATGTAACCTTGGGTCAGTCACTAAGCTTTCCATGCCTATTTTCCCCATCTGTATCATAGTGTCCAGAAACATAGATACCTCATTTGGTTTTTGTGAGGCTAAACAAGTTAATATTGGGAAAATATGTAGGGCTGTGCCTGTACTTTGGACCAAGTGCTGTCTTTGAGGTTGGTGGCCGTTATTATTACTAAATTACAGTCACTGCCGAAGAACGTGTCCTTCTGTAGGTATCCCAGTTTTATTAGTGTTCTGTTCACCATATGCTGATAGAAGAGAACTGACTCTTCTTCTGAGTCATTATGCATCTGAGCATGCGCCTCAGCAGGTGTTTATTGAGTTTCTGCTGGGTGCAAGGGAGAGACAGTCCCTGCCCTCAAAGGGCAAATGATTGTGTGTGTGTGCATCTACGTGTGTGAGTGTGTGTGTGTGTTGTGAGTGTGTGGTGTTTGGGGTAGAAGAGAATAGGAACACAGATAACTATCCTAAAAAGTTTGTGGCGTGACACGAGAGACCCTCTCCTGTGGGAATACCAAGGATAAGTGATCTTATCTAATTGGGGTGCAGCCCGAGGTAAAGGAGAAAGTGTCGGGCAGAAGGTGACAAGAGGAGCAGGCCTTGGGGGATGGCAGAGCGCTCTTTGGTTGATGTGGCTCTAAGCCCTTGACTGCAGTCTGGGGCTTACAGAGCAGAGGCTGGTCAGACCTCCCCCAGCAGTGTTGCAGAGGGCTTCGGATGCCAGATGGAAAACTTGTGTTACCTTTGGTGGGTCACAGGGATCAAGGGATGATTTATGCATAAAGGTGAGCCAGGTACAGTGTTGTGATTTCTGAAGACCCGTCCTCAGGGGTATGGAGAAGACAGAGTCTGAGACTGGGGAGGTCAGGCAGGAGACCAGCCTGCCTCATAGCACTTCATGTGCAGCAGGGCCCCAGGGCTCTGTCACTTTGGTGACCAGTCCCGAGCACCCTCTCTGAGGCTTCCAACCTACTCAGTGGCAGGAACCTGGCTAAAATGTACACAACCCCCTTTATGACAGCCCAGAATACACTAGAATGTGCCATTTTATCTCTTCCTTCCAGCTTTGTAGAAGCAGTGTGGCAGGGTGGGCCCAGAACTGTGGTGGGGCTTTATGGAAATGATGGAGGCAACCCCCCCACTTCTGCCTTTCCCATGTAAGGCAATGAAGCCATTTCCTGTAAGAATCTGACCCAAATATTATCATTTGGGGACAAGTGGACATTTTTTTGTGTGTCTAGTGCTTTTATAAGGTTCTTGGACAGGAGAAGTGGCTGAGGTGGTTTGCCAGTAGAAGGAAGGCTGGAAGAAGGAAGGAAGAAAGGGAGGAAGGATCTGTTATGTCCCCAGATATCTTGCTATGCATGTAGCCTTTTATTTTTTCACTTGCCTCATCACAACTCTGCAAAGGAACAATTCTCCCCACATTGAAGAGGAAAAACTGAGGCTCATGTAAATGAACTAACCTTTCTGGCTACAAAGCTTGCGTTGCCCTGTTCCATGACGGTCCCTGACCTGGAGGGGAGGTCCAGCCAGTTTAGAGAAGGTTGTCCCAGCTTAAGGCTGGCCTGTCTGCTCCACTCAGTGCTGTCAGCTTTGATTCTAATCAGGGTAGCAGAAAATAGGGCTGAAGGGTGATGGGTATTTGATACCCCTCATTCCCAGGTGTGATCCCAGGTTGTAGGCAGCAGGTGTGATCTCAGGGTGTGGTCACCTTTGCTGTGACTGCCCCGCTCCCACCACTTAGCAAAGGAAAGCCTGCTTCCTTTATTAATTTCCTGTGGCCAGTGGTCTGCAGAGGGGTGTGGGGAGAGGCCCCAGCTCTCCCTCTCCAGGGAAACCTGAGCTCCAGCTTGCAGCCTTTGGATTGTTGCAGAGAGCCCAGCCATGCCTCTCTCCTCTCCCTGGGATGAGGATGTATCTGTCAAACGTAAGGGGCACAACTTTAACATGTCCTCAAGTAGACAGGCAGGCACTGTTGCCAGCCTCAAAGACACTGGGAGGGAATTCATGCGGCCTCTGCTTGGAAGAGGAGCCAAGAGGCTGTTTGTCCCCAGTGTGACATTTGCTTTTTTACTACTTTTAAATTCCAAGATTTTCACTGAGCTGTTTTCTCCAGCTTTGCCTGAGATAGAAATGTTCTTGAATATTTTCTTTAGCAAACATCCCCAAATCCCACCCCTTTCCCATGTCTTCCCCATGCCCCTAAAGCAACACAGTTCTCACTCTGCCTTTCTGAACGTAGGGATGTGGGGGGAGATTCCCCCCCACCCCATAGCCTTGACAGAGTTCAGGCTATTCTCTTTTCCTGCAGAGTTGTGGGTTTTTTTTTTTTTTTTTTTTTTTTTTTGGTGAGGCTGAACAGGAGGCCCACTTGGAGGGGAGTGGAAGGTTCTGGTGCTAATTGAGGCCATGCGTTTTGTACTTGGGTGCCGGCTGGTGAGGCAGATTTAGAGGACTATCGGGAATCTTAGATTAAATACCATTAAAGCCAACTTCTTATACCCCTGCTGTTCAGTGCGCACATGGGGAGAACGGAGATCGGATGTTCAGGATTCTTGTTTGGGAAAACCATATGGAAAATCCACACAGCAGTAAGTCTATAATCAGGGCTTACAGCATGCGGCCCGTTGGGTGCCAGGCGTGTTACTGCTCCCCCCTCCAGAAGGTGCATGGGACGTGGTTCTCTGATGAGGAGACTGAGCCCAAGAAAGGAGGTCTTGTTTTCCACGTGGAGAGTGAGAGCACCTTTCCTTCTGTGGTCCTCAGAAGTATAGTTCTCAAGTCCTTTTTCTGTAGCCATTGAAGTTATCATTCTCCAAATGTTTTTATATATTTGCTACACTCGGCTTATACAATCCTACTGGAAGTAGATAGTCTTATGTGTCCCTTTCCAGCAGGGCCAGCAGCCACAGAGAGGGGTTGGATGAGCCAGCCAGTGTGCCCAGCGGTCAGCGGGGGCTGCACACAGAAGTACAGTTTGTGTATTTCACAAAGGTGCCTGGCCAGCAGGGTGAGGAGAGCCTGAAATCCAGCCTGTACTCTGCCCTCTAAGTTGTGTGCTGGGCTCAGAGCTGTGTCAGCTGGGAGAAAGGGGCACCTTCTTCTGATGCCTCAAAGGCTCAGCAGGGGCCTTTGGCCAGCCAAGCTGGCCGCACGGCTCCTGACTTGTGGACTGGCCTTGTTCTGCCACATCACACTGCCTCTCCTTTGTCCCTGAGATTCTGTGGTCCCCAAGGCTGTGGCATTTTCATGCTCTGAGCAACCTTGTTCATGCCATGCTATCAATGGGATAATTTTTCTGATTGGTTAGGATGGGCTGTATAGTTCAGCAGTGTTCTAGTTCAAGAGGGGTTTATAAGTGGAACTAAAAGAAATATAGGGTATTTATATTAGGGAATATGTGTCCATTCACGTTTAGGGTTTTCAGCAGCATTTTTATAATATGTAGGCACTTCTAGAATGAGTGGGTTCATTCCTGCTGTACAGGAGATCTGTGCATTCATTCAGTGGACATGAATTGAGGCCCTTGAAGACCCCCACATCTGCTGCAGACATAATGATGAATGAAAAGACCCAGGGCCTGCTCTCAGGGAGCTTTCAGTACAGTGTGAGAATGAGAAGGGAAATCATGGTACCAATACCATGTAAGCACAGTTGTGGAGAAGGTGGCACGTATGTCATCATTCTGACCTTTGAGGGTTGGCTAGCAGAGAAAGGACAGAAGGTGTCGGTAGAGAGGTGACACGTGTGCAGGTTGGGACTCAGCACAGAGCAGTTTGGAGAAAAGGTATGAAGGGAGAGCGAGGAGGGATGGAGTGGCCACTCCAAGTCCCGGTCAGGTGGGCCCTGGAGAGCTTGGACTTTTTCAGGCTGGCGGTGGGTGGTCAATGAGGAGTCTGAAGTGGCAGCACGAAGGGGTTCTTTTTCTATTTTAGCAGGAGGACCCCTCTGGCCACAGTGTGGAGTGCGAACTGACTCCAAGGCAGCCAGCCCCAGGGCAGGAAGGTTGCCACGGGGATCAGAGGAGAAACCCTCAGGGTCTGAAGGAAGGAGGTGGCAGCGGAGCCCTGTTAATAATTTTTAGGTCAAGTTTTTGAACGTCTGCCAAACGATAGCATGCATTTTTGATTTCCACCAACCCCCTTGGAATGGACCAACAAACAAGTCAACCCACTTGAGCAGAGATGAGTGGAGGGAGGGGGGGTGGGGAGAGAGGAAGAGGGGGTGTGACAAAGGAAGGACAGGAGAGGCTCCTGAAGGGGGTGCCTCCTTTTGTGCTGTTCGTGGAGGCATTTTTGTTTTCTTTCCTCCTCCCCTTTGAAAGAAGGGTAAAGACCAAATGAAATATCTGCAAATGGCATAAAAGCAGAAATGGGATTTTTAAACAGAGCACATTAACAACATTAAAAGCTTTTGTCTGCATGACAGCCAAATGAACATATAGGGTTGTGGACTGGAACAGTTTATATTGTAATGGCTTACAATACCCCCTGCAATGAGAGAATGCATCATTTTTAGAACTATTTGATTCACTTAATATACAGGCTGATGCAAACTGTATATAAAAAACATGTAAAACAGCATCAATGAATTTCAAAGCGAGCGGCAGATTTTTTTCTTTGCAAAAACCCCTGTCTTCTATGAAAGACTGGTTTTAAAAAATGAACTGTGTTAATGACACGTGTAAGCTTGATGCATACAAAATATTTTTTCTTTTTTTTTTTTAATGGCCTGCAGAATAAATTTGAGCATCAACACAATGCTTCACAGGCTTAACATTTCTCAGCTGCTATGAATCATCAGCGCTAATGTATTCACAACAGACGAGGACCAACTGCTGCTATCAAAGGACTTGCTTGAATAACTGTAATAACTGGAAAATTATTTTGATAGCCTGAAACAATCTTATATATCACAGAACTTTATTAAAATAATATCAAATCAAATTAGCCTGTATCCCCATAATGAATTAAGTAACAGGTTATGCTGATATTAATCTCAGCTAGCTTGCAGGCATTGCAGTAGGAACATTTAATAAGTTGGTCCCTGTTGCTCTGAACTAGCAGAAATCCTCGAATACCCATGCTTATTCAGAGAAAATACATCAAAAGGCTCTCTCTAAATAATGTGCCCATTTTTGTGCCTTTGGTGAAATTATTCATAAGGAGGGGAAAAAAATCTTTGGAAAATCTCCTGAGAATTCTGATTAGCTGTTGACCTGTAGAAGAAGCTGTTTTTCATAATCCCCTAAACACTGTCTAATTCTTGCCTCAATCAGCTCTTGAAATGCTGGCTTTACCTTAAAATAATGTGATAATGTTTCCTTATCATCTTTAAGTGAGACAGGCAGTGGCAAGATGGTTCTGTCACTTTATTTTCCATATCCCACAGCATAGCTCCGATTTAAGTCCTGATCTTTGATCCCCAGCCATTTCTGGATGTGCTGGTATGTGGCAAAGGGGTGGGGAGGGTGAGGCTGGGAGCCTGGGTATGTTCACTTAATGCACACCTTCAAGAAGAAGAGCCTTTGTATTTAGTACGTCCCTGTCTTGTCGGTCCTGGAAACTTTTCCAGTTCCACCAGCCTCCCCGATTTCTAAAGGAGTAAAAAGCGAAAATGAAAGCCGGAGATGTTGGTGGAGAGTGCATCGATTCCAATTTTAGAAAAGAAATAGATGTTTATGGGCAGTGGAGGAATCAGCTCTCGTTCTCTCGAGTTCCTGGCTGCTCGGGTCTCCTGCCTAGTTCCTCGAGGAATGCTTCTTCCAGGGCTGGTTGCCCTCACAAGACCCATGTGCTGTGCTGCTGAGACCTTCACTTCAGCCTTGAGAGAGAAGGCCCTTCTCTCTCTTTTGCTTCTGTTTGCCCCACAACTTCTAGCACAGTGCTTGGTACCCTGGACACTCTGTGGCCAGTTGTGGAATCGGGTGACTATTCTCTGCTAGATAGATGGCCCCAGGACACAGTCCCTTTCAGCAGAGTGAATTAATTGCCCACAGGTGAATTAGAAAATAATAACAATTTTGGTCCCTTTGGTTGAGTACCACTTAAGTGGCTCTATTTAAGCACAGTCTCCATCTCCTCACCAGGTCTTGTGCGGTGTCCCCACATCCATCCTCAGAGGCTCCTGTGGCTCATTGTCTCAGACGCTGGCTCCTGAGGCACTGACTGGGTGCATTTGAGCTCCTCTCATAGGTCAGCCCACGAGTTGATGAGAAAAAATGTGTTTTCTTGGTGATGATGAGAACTGTGATGAGACATGGCCTCTGTGCTTGAAGAAATGGGATTATAAAAACTACCTGAAGTGGCTGAACTTTTAACTGTGCTAATTATCTGTAACTACCCCTGGGAGCTGAGCTCCCCATAGCGAGCTTGCTGGGGCCTCACAAGTTTAGCTATGCTGCAAGTGGCACCAATGTTAGAGTCTAAACAGACGGTGTGACCTTCAGAGATTAATCAGTTAAAGCGTCCCTTATGAAGCTGTTTTAGATTATTCTTGACAGTAGCTGTTTTTGACAGGAGAAGGTCAGAATCAAAGTCCTTTTTCAACCATTGTAGGACACACGTCTGCATCAAATGTAGCAAACATGCAGAAATCATTGAGGAAAGGTGCGGGCGTTGTTTTAACTCCCCATTTTCATGCTTTCCTTTAAAGCAGAGACGTTTGGAACATGACAAATGGGGAAAAATGTCTTCCACCTGTATGCCCAAGCCTATCTGTGGAGACATGCAATACCCCTCTGCACAGTCTCTAACATATGTGAACATTTCCCCCTTTGATGTTGAACCACGGGTCTTAAGTGTGCTCCCCATCGTCCACTTTTACTCTGTGAGTCAAATTGAAGTTCTTGAAATGGGGCCGATGGCTTTGCTGGAGTGTGAACGTGCTCTCATTCTATTAGAAAGAGTAGTCCAATCAGGGCATTGTGTTTCTGTTTCTTTTATGAAATAAGTCACTTGCTGACGATTGCTGTTTGCTTTTGAAAGCTGAGTGAGTCACTTTGGGGTCTGAGGGGCTCAAGAGGAAGCCCCCAACTGCTGACAATTGCTTCTTCCTCTGTGTGAGTTTGAAGCTATTGTCCAGACAAGAGAGTGTGGGGTCAGTCTGGCCCTGATGCAGGGAGATCCGTATTTCCGTAGTTTTCTTTAATTCAGTTGGATGAACCAAAGTGTGTGATGGATTTAAAAACACAAATATAACTCAGTCCCTTTCTCCAGGATCATTCAAGAATTGATTAGCTTTCAAGGAAACAATACATTAGTAGCCTTTTCCCTCCGACATTTGCACTTTTCTTTCTTAAAGTATAAGACTGCCTTGTGAGTAGAGAATGAAGGAGGATGGCCACAACCATGCTTTTCTTTAGAAACCCACTAAAAGCAGTCCCACCATGGGAGTTCCCATCATGGCTCAGCAGTAATGAACCTGACTAGTATCCATAAGGACAAGGATTTGATCCCTGCCCTCGCTCAGTAGGTTGGGAATCTGGTGTTGCTGTGAGCTGTGGTACAGGTCGCAGATGTGGCTCAGATCTCGAGTGGCTGTGGCTGTGGCTGGCAGCTGCATTTCTGATTTGACCCCTAGCCTGGGCACTTCCATGTGCCATGGATGTGGACCTAAAAAAATAAAAAAAGCAGTCCCATCATCTTGGAAACATTGCAAGGAAACAATGGTGACATTTCCTACTTTTAAGAAAACAAACATGGTTTGACTTTGATATCAGAGGCCAGAGATCCTAAAGACAAATAAACTTCTAATTCTTTGTCTGATTGTGGATGCAATCAGGAGGGCCACAAATCCAGAGAGGCCCAGAACACCTTCCCAGCATGTCTTCTCCCCAGTTGGAGACACTGGAAAGGAATCATCTTTTAAGCCCATAGTCTTAAATCTTCTTCAGATGTAAAATCAATCTTTCTATCATGAATATATTGGAGTACTTATGCCTATACTGAGTGCTGGTGCTGGTGCCTTATAAAATACTCTTCTCCTCTAATCAAATCCTATGACTAGTTTAAGAAGTCAATAAGACCGTGTGACACACACCAGAGTTATCACTCCACTTCCTTTCACATGGGGCATTCTTACATCTGGAGGAAATGGTCTTAAGACCCAATTAAGGTAGGTGGTCTAGGTTTTCATTTAAATTTCTACCCTTCAGATATTCTCTGAGTGACGACCAAGTGCCCAATACGGTGCCAGGTACTAAGGATGTTTACAAGTATAAAACACTACCTTCCACCCAAGGATGTGTTGTCTCATTAGAAAACCATACATGAAAAAATTAAATACCGATGGAAGGCAGTGTAGGAGGTTCACAGCACAGACGTCCTCAGGATGTGCAGGAAGGAGAGGCCTAATTATGAGGCAGAGAACACAGTCATTTTCACCTGACTCTAGACTATCAGATTAGGTCCTAAACCAGTTCCAGAAGCCTTCTTTACAGTCATCCAGTTGACAAAAAGAAAAAAAATCTTCAGCTAGGTTATCAGGTTCAAAAGTAGTGTAAACAAACAAGCCCATGATGATAAATTGTAATAAAAATCCCAGCAACAATACCAGGTGCCATTTATTAAGCTCTTATTCTATTAGATATTGTGTGCTGAGTGATTTGTATGTACTAGCCAACTTATTCCTCATCCTTAATGCTTCTATGATGGGTACTTTTATTATTCCATCTTACAGATGAGGACATTAAGATTCAGAATGAATTAAATTTCCTAAATACTAAGTGACAGAGGTGGGACTCACACTTGATCTGTGATTTCTGGCATCATGACCTGAATGAGCAGGGTATACCACCTGGTTCAGTCTTGTGTGGCCCATGTTGTCCTACCTTGGAGGAGATCTGACCTCCATAGCCTTGTGGCTCTTTAGCGACTGTGTCTGAGCTATGCAGGTGAGAGCATAGCGATGCTGGTACAAATCCATCTTCCATACTGGGACCAGACTACCAACTTGGCTCTTCTGGGCGGTAGGTTTGAGGAAAGAGTGAATGATAATTAAATGATCATAGTTGATGGCACAGTGAACTTGATTGAGGGATAAATGGGGCCATCAGAGGAAAATAAGAACCCAAGGCCAGAATATTTGTCAGTGGAACTGCAGCTTGTTTGGGGAAACACAGAGGCATGGGAGCTTTTTTACACAAAGTCTCTAAGAGGCCATGGGGATTTGGGGCTCGGCAGTCACCATGGCTGCTACCAACTTTCTGGGAAAATAACTGCTAATGGGTGAGCTGCCAGCCAATTGTTTCATTTCCCCTTAAGCTAATTGGACTCTGATCACAAAGACCCCAGACCTCTGATCAGGATGCCTGTGAGCTCAGTGCCGGGATGTGCCACACCTTGCAGTGACCATGTCTAGAAGGTGTGGGTGAGGAAGATCAGGAGCAGGTGAATTGAAGCAACTGTTGACTTGTCATTGACTTGAAGCAACTTTTACCTGCATTCGCTGCCTCTGCCATTTTTCAGGGGGGTGGGAGAGCTACTAGGGCCCTCAAAGAAAGTTGTTGTCCCTTTTAGCTCCTGGAAAGACCCATGGGTGGGTTTTGCAGGCTCTTGAAAACAACTTCTTGACAAAATATGTTTCTCAATTTCCAGCAAGCACTCCAAACATCAAGCATAGCAATAAATATCAACTCAATCCAAAGACTGAAAAGCTCTGGTCAAAGGTTTTGATAGATGCCCACAACTGGGGGATGACTTCAAGTAATAGAACAATGACAAGCTGTGTGAATTTGAGCAAATTACTTAACCTCTCTGAGCCTCGGGTTTCTTTTTTCCTTTTTTATTTTTCTTTCTATTGAGGTATAATTGATTTATACTGTTGTGTTAGCTTCTGATATACAGCAGAGTGATTCAGTGTTTCTTATATCTATATCCATCTCTGTCAATCTATATTATTTTTCATATTCTTTTCCATTATGGTTTGTTACAAGATATTGAATATAGTTCCATGTGCTATACAATAGGATATTGTTGTTTATCTGTTTGATATATGGTAGTTTGTATCTGCTAATCTCAAATGCCTAATTTATTCCCCCCCTTCCGCTTTGGTAATCATAAATTTGTTTTCTAAGTCTGTGAGTCTGTTTTTTGTTTTGTAAATAAGTTCCTTTGTATCATATTCTAGATTCCACATGTATTATTATATGATATTTGCCTTCCTCTGACTTACTTCATTTACTATGACAATCTGTGAGTCTATCCTAGTTGCTGAAAAATGGCAATATTTCATTCTTTTTTTATGGCTAATATTCCACTATATATATGTACCACATCTTCTTTATCCAGTCCTCTGGTGATGGATATTTATGTTGCTTCTAAGTTTTGGCTGTTGAAAATAGTGCTGCTATGAACACTAGGATGCACGTATCTTTTTGAATTAGAGTTTTTTTCCAGATTCATGCCCATGAGTGCTGGATCATATGGTAGCTCTAGCTTTAGTTTTTTAAGGAACCTCTCTACTGTTTGCCTCAGTAACTGCACCAATTTACATTCCTACCGACAGTGTAGGAGGGTACCCTTCTGAGTCTCAATTTTCTCTTCTCAGGAACAGGGGTAATAATATTACTTCGAGTCAGGGCCAATGATAGCATTAAATAAGATAATTTATGTAAAACACTTAGCACTATCAGCTTAGGGAAGTCACTTTGAAAATAAGGCTCTTTTTGCTTTTCCAGTGAGAAGATCCACAGAGTTCAGAAGCTGTAATCTCATGGTCAATTCTTGGTTCTCTCCATGAGTTTGACTTTAGAAGCGTAGACGTGGTTCACATAAAGACATCACATGATTAGGGAAGCTGCCCATTTTTTTTTTCCAAGAAGTTTTTAATATTTTCAATTAAGCATGATGCTCATGGATGTGGGTCATATCTTCTCTCTCTTGATTCAGAGTCCTGTCCAGGACTTATCTTAGAGGTCAACTGAGCCCCACAGCTTCTTTGTCCACCTCCATTAAGTAGGCAGGTACCACAAGGGACTGGATGCCCTGCCATCCACACCTCTTCAAGACCCATGGACACTCCAGCTACTGGAATCCCTGGGCATTCACCGTGTGATTTAAGTATAAGCAGTTCCCAGAAAACCAAGATGGTGGGTCAGGTTAAGATTTTCCTGCCTTCCTCTTGGATTCATTATAGGCTCTGAGAAAACAGGCAGTTAATATGTGGAGTTCCTGTGCTTTTAAAACACTGAGAGCATGTATGTATTATATATATTTTTTCTCTGCACTTTAAAAATACATATAAATACTCTTCTTTGCTCATAATGAACAAAATGTCCAAAGTAGTTCTTAAAATACATTTTGAACAAACAGAAGCTGCATCTGGAAACATGGTTAGTGGGAAGTACAACTGTTGGGAGGGGTTTAATTTTTTTTCCTTTGCCTGAACAAATGCTCCGAAAAGTTCATTTTATATCAGAACAGCTTTTTCTCGAACCTGTTTTAAAGTTAATTATCAAAAGCTTGCAACTTCTATCTCTTGCCTATGGATCCCTGCTGGGTTTGTTGTTTCGCTTTCCTTGGGAAAGAGTTGCTCTATAGAAGATCATCTACATGATGTCACAGTCCAGGGACTCTAACCGTCCTAGCTAATCAGCTTAGAACATCAGTACCTCCTTAATGTGGGATTTGGGACCTTCTGGATGCAGGGCGAGGAGCTGAACTAGTCTGCAAGCACATCACTTTATTTCTTTTGCTTTAAGCAAGAATAATTTGCCTTTTTCCTCTCATCTTTCTCCCTTGTTGTTTTGCCCCTGAAAACTGTGCTGCAAAAGCAACCTCCAGGGTGGACACTAAATCTTCTGATGCAGGCAGAGCAGTGATAACATCTGAACTGAGGGTGCTTTTCCGGGGCATGCTTGACAGATGTAGCAGGGCCTTTTAGGATTTAGTGCTGGAGCATATCTATTACCCGCGCCGCAGCACAGCGTGGCAGGAGCTGTGTGGTAATCTCCCATGAATTCTTTCTGACTTATCAGAGCGGCTGAGCAGGTTGCTTTAGGACGCAGAGGCTCTGCAGCCAGTTGGGGAAAGGCAGACCTTCAGCTGGAAGCTCTTTGAACTCTCTTCTAGGGGCACGTTTCCCAGGTGGGCTTCTCCCTACCCTGGAACAGCTTGTCCCCTGGTCCCTTTTGCTTCTGGAGATATCATGTCAAATTTGCGTTCACCCCACTGGTTTCTGAGTGTACAGTTTCAAGAGACCAAATTTCATTTCTAATATGGCTAATAGGGCCAAAGTGATTGCTTTAATGGAGTGCAGCCTGCCTGGGTCTTTGACAGGGAGAAGTAAATACGATCCATGCTAAGATTTCTTTCTTCCCTCCCTCCCTTCCCCCCTCCTTGTCTTCCGGCCATCCTGCCTTCCTTCTCTTCTCTCTCTCTCTCTCTCTCTTCCCTTCCCTCTTTATCTCTGACCCTGACAGGGGCCCAAAAGCTTTCTTTCTCCACAGGTGCAGTTGAACCTTATAGGCCCCCAGCTCCTGCCCTCCAAGCCTCATTTGGTTCTACCAGAATGTGCTGTTGGGCAACTCTGCCTCCTCTGCTCTAAAAATTACCTTGGCATTTTATAAAAATACCAAGATTGATCACAAACACCAAATTGTTTAGATCACAGATTAAAGTTTAATTTTGGAGTTTTGCCGTAGGGTTAGAATCAGCTTCAGAGTCTGTGTCGCACAGGAGGTGCTGTAATTTGTTTTAAGGATAAGGCCTTCGGGCAGCTGTGCATAAAATGAGCATGATTCCTTATTCCCACGGTTGATTTTTGAATGGGAGTGCAATTAGAATTTTTTCACCCAGAAGCACATACAGTCAGAGCAAAGATAATACCTTGAATGCATATCAGCCTTGGAGACCTCTCCTGGAAATTTATTTATTGTTCACTAAGTCCTAATGCAAAGAGAGCCATGCTTTCCTTAACACCAATAAACTCACCCTTTAATTTGAAGTCTGGTGTGTTCGTAGGGACTCTTGCAGTGTCCTTGTTATTATCACTTGTTATTATCAAGTGAGACTTCAATGGTGAATTTTAATGTCACTCATAGATATGTGCAACTGATTACTTTTCTTTGCAGTGTAGAACCTACTAGAAACCAATGGCTTCTTCATAAACTCAATGGCTGCAGAGAGTTTCCTGTTATGCTAGGGAACCCCACTTGAGAGTGGCATTGAGCAGCCACCTCCCTCATGGGGGTGTATGCGGCTGATATTTTTCTGATGAATGACGCTGATCACATTTGTCTCTATGAGAGGAATGTTAGAATCAATGTCCACAGAATGCTCATTTAACCTGGGAAACGGGTGATCTTCTCTTGGATGCTGTGATCACTGAAAATGGAAATCTGGCTTCACTGACCAGTCAGTGGAGTTGACAACTCCATTGGGTTCTGCTTTACAAGTGGAGACTTGCACATAGCCTACTGAGGGAAATTCTAGCACAACTCCCTCTCCCTCTCCCTCCCTCTCCCTCTCCCTCTCTTCCCCACCCCTGCCACTTCTCTCTCTCCCCTCTCCTCTCTTTATTCCTCTCTGTCTCTCTTTCTCTTTGACATATTTCTTTTAAGGATTAGAATCTCCAGAGTCTGTGTTCTTTGAGGAAGATGCCTTTCTGGAAATCAAGGTGTTAGAATGTATATTGATTAAGGGTTTCCAAAACTGAAAGGCTATATATGCATTTTTTTGGGGGGGGGGACTTATTTCATTGAGGCATATGGTTTGAGTAAATTTGTAACATCCTGCCCCATTATTTTTTTTTGTTTTGAAATGTACCTTATGAACTGTTTGGTGCCAGTTTCCAAAGGAAGTTTGAGACCATCCATTGAACAATCACCTTCCTTCTTAATGGACCCCCTTCACTCTTACTCCAGCAAACTTATCAAGCTGAGTTTCATTTTATATCAGACAGTCTATTGAGCACAAGTTTTGTTTATGAAATTATAATACATTTGAATATGATATTTATACTGATAGGTATAAAAGATACTTTATTAATAGTCCAGGTCTCAAGAATACACATCCACACCAGGCCCCCTTTACTGGGCACAAATGCACTCAAAGTAAATGGACAGTCACTAAACGCTTTTTTTGGCTCTATTGTATGTGAAGGGGTGATCTGGATAATTCAGTCAAACAAGCAGCCCATGTATTGAAGCTGGTTGTTGACCATGTGACTTGGTCCAAATGTCCCAGGTGGCAGCACAGTGGAACGATAGGAAGAGTTGGTATAGCTTTTGAGCCAAAGAGCATGTGGCCTGGGCAACTCATACCCAGGCTGTTAAAGAGATGATCACCTTTTTGTGGGCTAGATCCCTGTTCTCCCAGAGATGCTGAAATTGGTGGGAAGGTGAGATTCAGTCAGTTGAAGACTCTAATAGTATTACTACCCTTTCATTGGAAATAAAAATCCCATGGCACTTTGCTTGCTCTTGGAAAGCTACTTTCTCAAGGTCTCACTCCTTTATGCAGCCATTCCTAACAATCCTAACTCTAATTTTATTTGTACCCTTTCTGATTTCTCCTAGAGTTCAGAAAATATCAGGCCTTATCCATAAAAACTTTAATTTTTTTTCTATGCATATTGTACATGTTTTTCCTTTTTGAAAATTCAAAGTTACATTTCTTTGTAAGTGTTTTTTTTTCCTTAAGAAGATACTTTAGGTATCTTTCCACATCCATAAGCATTCTTCTACAGTGTTGCCTTGATTGGCACATAGTATTCTAGTGTTTGGCTACAGGAAACATCACTTAACTAATCTCCCCAATGTTGGAAATTTGGTAAATTTAATTTTTGTCTTCAATCCAAGGTTATTTTATTGCACCTCACTGTGTCTAAATTGTTGTGTACTCTCTTGATGAGTTTCATAGAGTAAGTTTCTAGAAGTAGAAAAGATGAATCGAGGAGTATTTAAAAATTTTAATGCTTTTGAACAATTTCATCAAATTAGCCAACAGAATGATTCTACTAATTTATACCCCCACTGGTTGTTATGTATGAGAATGATTTTGTCTGACACCTACCATGTTGTCACTTAAAAAATAAGTAGTAAGTTTATAGGTGAAAATTAGCTTTATCATTTTGGCCTGCATCTTCTTGAATTCTTTTAGTTTTTCCTTGGAACCTCTATTTGGTGTCATTTTCTAGTTATTCTGTTTTTGCATGGTGATATTCTTTAACTTCTGGACATAGAAACTGTATTTTCTACTTCTTAACATAGGAAACATAGCACTAAGATGTGGTAGGTACTTTGTAAATTCTTATTCAATTGAATGCATTTGAAATGGAAGAAAAGATTGAAGCCCTATGTCTCTTTCATGGTTATGATAGTTCAGAAATTGGAGAGAAATTTGGGAGAAGGATGAAAAAGTGAAGAATTCCATTAGAAATTAGCAAAATTTAAGAAATCAAACAAAATCAAGTTTGAGAGGATCTAGGTCAATAAAATCTCTTACATATTGCTAGTGGTGCCACTGGCTGAGAAGATAATTTGGCACTATCTCATAAGGTGAACTCTAGAAAAGTTCTTGCACATATTCATGAATTTTCATAGCTATCCTTCTCAGCCTACCAAACATATGAAAGTTATTTGAATGTCCATCATTAAAAAATGGATAGATTCTGTTATATAATGAGATACACTGTATATTACAACAACGATAAATCTTACAGAATAACACTGAACAAATTTGTTTTACAGAAAAAAGTCCATGATCCGATACCACTTTTTTTTTTTTTTTTTAGTTCTCGAGAGAAAGCACCATAAAGCTTAAGCTTACATACATGTGTGGTAAAAACCACCCTTACAAAAAGGACTGTGGTTATTATCTGGAGGAGGAGAGGAAGATGGAGAAAAGAGAGGAGAGATATATGCAAGTGTGAGCAGGTTAATCAACATGTTCTACTTTTTGAGTTAGATGGGAATTCACAAATATTCATTATGTTGTACTTTGTAAATGAATAACTTATTTGTAAATTTGATTGTTTCAGGTAATATATTTATTTATTTTCCTGTAAGGAGAAGATTTAAGAAAAAATTTTTTTCTACTGTACAGCATAGTGACCCAGTTACACATACATGTATACATTCTTTTTTCTCACATTATCATGCTCCATCATAAGTGACTAGACATAGTTCCCAGTGCTACACAGCAGGATCACATGGCTAATCCATTCCAAAGGCAATAGTCTGCATCTATTAACCCCAAGTTCCCAATCCATCCCACTCCCTCCTCCTCCCTCTTGGCAACCACAAGTCTTTTCTCTGAGTTTCAGGTAATATATTTAAAAGATAATAAAGGAAAGAAACAGTGAAAATAAAAGGGGATGCTGGTAACAAGAGGACAATTTCTGAAGTCTTCTAGAAGAAACACTCTGTCTTTTTGCTTGGCTATATTTTCTTTGTGGTTTGGTTGCTTATTTGCTAAATCCCTCTCCTAAACCTCCTTTAAGTCATTGGTGAAAGTGCTTATCAATGGACAAGTGTTCAGGATGGTTACTTAGTGCTCCTTCTTCCCTCTATCCCCTAATGATTTCTCCCCATGAGCGTCGCCTGGTGGACTCAGGTAGTGGGCTCGTTCCTGATGCCTTTCGGGTGGGGCTGACACTGTTCTCAGTCGCTGCGCAGGCTGAATGGGTAGCTTTTGGAAGTCAAGGTGACCAGGTTAGGTTGACAAAAACTTTTTTATTGAATTCTATATGTTGCTTTCCTATGTGCCTTCAATTCCCATCTGAATGTAGGATATAACTGAGTAGTTCAAATCTTTTGCTGCAAGGGAGAGGGAGGGAGCCTGGGTATAATGGGGAGGGATGAAATTCCTCACTCTTTTTATATTCTTTTTTTTTTTTTTGTGGAAAGTTTTGTGTTTTTCTCTGTGTTTTGGGCTAGGACAATCAGAGGTGATTTTTCCCTCCAGAGGATATCTGACAGGGTCTGGAGACATCTTTGGTGGTGAGGGGGATTCTACCAACATCTTGTGAGTGGAGGCAGTAGATGCTGGTAAATGTCCCATGGTGTACAGGACGGCCTCACAGAAAGGAAGGATCTGACTCAAAATGCCAGTAGTGCCAAGAAACCCTGGCCAGGAGTATGTTTCCTTCTCCACTTGGAAGTGGAGATTCTTTGGGTACCTAAAAAATGGAACTGCTCTCTTTGAAAGTCCATCTATTCAATAGAGTATAGAGGCATCAGTCAGGCAGAAAATGGTAACACTGGTCTTTAATCCCACGTGGGCATGGATTTGTGTTCATTTTTTTAAAGTGTTTTCTTGGCCACACCCATGGCATGTGAAAGTTCCCGGGGCCAGGGATCAAACCCATGCCGCAGCAGCATCCTGAACCACTGCAGTGGCAATGACAGGTCTTTAACCCACCGTACCACCAGGGAACTCCTGTGGTTCACTTTCTAAAGCTTTTTGTCATCTACTTGCCTTAGTAACTCAGCTAAATTATCTTCTTCCAATGGAGTGTGAGCAACTTGAGCGCAAGACCCACAGCTTATATGGCTTTGTGCCTTCCACAGAATCTCTTACAAAGTAGGTGCCCCCTGACATTCTGCTGAATGAATGATGAATCTGTACTTTAAAAGTGAAGTTGAGAACTTTGCACACAGAGAGATAGTTGGAAGGAGTTAGAGGGTTGAGAAGGGCTTGGTAGGTGCAGAGATAGGGGACATTCACTGCCTCTCCTGAGCCTCCAGTTACTGTGGGTTTATAGAACGTTGTACAAGGGCTTGTCTCTCTGAATTCCTTCATTCCTAGAGGAGGCGAGTAAGACTCAGAGAGACTGAGTATTTTATACAAGTTTGCACAGCAAATTGCTGGCAGGTGTGAAAGAATGACTTCATCCTGATGCTTGCAGTTCACTTAGCTGCTCAGCAAGATTTCTTCTTAAGGACCTGCATGAAGCCCTGAAATATGAGCTCATGATTTTCAGGGATGTTGTTGGGCTTCTGAATGTCTGTGTGTGCACATGTGTGTGATCTTGTCTGAAATGTCCACCAGCACTAGGTGTTTGAGCATAGCTGTTCCCTGACTGGTCCCTGACCCCCAGCACTCCCTCTCTTCTGGGGACTGTTAGTGCCCTGACCACAGCCCTTACCATATTTCATTGGGATTGTGAATTGAATATCTGTCTTCCATGCTAGTTTGGGGAGGTAGGGATATACTTGTCTTGTTCAATGCTGAACACATAAAAGATGCTCCATGAATGATTTTCTGTGAGTGCATAAATAAATATTACATCCGGGGTGGCCATTTGGGGCTCAGTTCTGGGGAGGATGTTGTTTGGGGGGGTTCCTTGCTGGCTACTTAGAGATGACCAAAAGGGGTAGAGATGTTGATGATAAATTTTGTCTAGATCGCACACATTGTGAGCTCAACTCCAGGCCTCAGAGGGTGTGGCTGATGGCACAAACACAACCACACCTGTGCCTTCATGAAACCTAAGGGCCCTTATGGTAGAGAGCCTGGCTCAAAAAGTACCCACATCCTCAGTATAATTTTTTGTTACAGGTGCCATTGATATCTGTGTTGTTTTTTTTTTTTTAGACTATGTCTGAGCAGTCCGCCCACAGCTTGTTATATGGAAGATGAGATAGCTCATTATCCTGAAAATTCTTCAATAGCTGCTCATAATAGGGTCAGTTAAGTACAGAGTGTCTGCTATCATTCAGAATCTTCCTATTCTCATTGAAGTTAAATCCAGCATTATTTTCACACACTATTTTTCTTCATCTCCCAGTTGGGGCGGGGGTTAGTGAGAATACACAGGGCATTAAAATGGATGTCAGTTCAACTTAAGAGGAGAGGCTCTTGCACCTGGTCACCTTGATGCTTCTGTAACTTCTGATGGACTCTGTTCTTTAGGAGACCATTTTGGTTGGATTCTTGTGGGTTCAGAGTTTATAGAGAATGACTGTCTTCTCTATAGAAGGCACCAAAAGAGAAGCAGAACAGAAAGTGGGAAAGGGCCAGCAGCATTACCTTTTCTTTTCTGCAGAAGCATGTGAAAAAGAGGAAAGAAGTCTAAGTTCCCATCCTAGGACTAACTTAGTTCTTCCCTGTCCTGAGACCTCTTAGGACCTGTCCTTTCTTGCATGCTTGGTTTCCTAACTGTATCATGCATAGGTGCTCCCTTCAAACCCCCTTTCCAGGTTCTTGCTCATGCTGCAAGCCATAAGACAAGCTCTTCTTGTAGCCTTCATGACTCTAAGTCTGAGAAGCCCTGGTTGACCTTTAATACCCACTCACATCAGCCATGGTCCATGAGGCCTCCATCAGAGGGATGAACTGGGATGGGGAGGGCAAGTGGCATTGCTTCCGGTTTTCTGTGGGAGTATCTGAGAATAGGAAGAGGGCAATACTTACAGCAGCCATCATGAACCTCTTTACTTCATTATAGTAATGTTGATAACTATTGAACACTTATGTACTAGGCAAAATTGTAAGCACTTTTCAAGCTCTGTTTTATTTATTTTTTTCATATCACCCTTTGAGATAGGTACTATATTCTCTCCCTGGGAAGAGGGGAGAAATCTAAGTCACAGTGAGAATAAGTACTTTTTTCAAGGTCATTTAGCTAATAAAGGGGGAACTGAGTTTGAATGCAGGCAGCCTGACCTCAGAGACTGTGATCTTGGGAATCTGTGGTTTAGTTGAAAGAGGGCTGGAGTGGGAATCAGAAGACAGAAGCAGTGGGATTTTTTTTGTTTTTAGTTTTAGTTTTTAATTTTTAAAATTAAAGTATGGTTTATTTATAGTGTTTCTTCAAAGAACCAGTGGTTTTGGCTTTGCCTTATTTTATTTTTTAAATTTTTTAGGAGGGTTAGATATTTCTTTTTTTTTAAAAAAAAATTAAAGTGTAGTTAATTTATGGTTTTGCCTTACTTTAACTGTTGAGATTTGGGCAAATGGCTTTGCTTCTTTTTGTGTCTCAATGTCTTCATTTGTAAAATAAAGAGGAGATCCTGTTGGGGCTGAGTGGGTTAAGAACCTAACTAGCATCCATGAGGTTGCAGGTTTGATCCCTGGCACTGCTCAGTGGGCTAAGGTTCTGGTGTTGCTGGGAGCTGCAGTGTAGGTCTCAGACATGGCTCAGATCTGGCATTACTGTGGCTGTGGCATAGGCCAGCAGCTGCAGCTCCAATTGGGCCTTTAGCCTGGGAACTTCCATATGCCACAGGAGTGGCCCTAAAAAAATAAAAATAAAATAAAATAAGGAGAATAAACTAGCAGACATAATGCCCTTTAGGCCACAAAGATAATATTCATGAAAGTTATTTATAAACTCTCATTTTTATTTAAAGTTAAGATTTCACATTACAGCCCCCACATCCACACTTTTGCATTCCTCAGTTTCCATTACCCATGGTCAACTGCAGTCTGAAAATATTAAATGGAAAATCCCAGAAATGAGCAATTCATGATTATTGAATTGTGTTTTGTTCTATGTGGCATGATAAAATCTCGTGCCCTCCATCTCTGTCCTGCCCAGGATATGAATCATCCCTTTGTCCAGCGTATCCTGCACATTTGTCAGTTAGTAGCTTGCCAGATTGTCGACTGTTCTGGTATCGCAGAGCTGGTGGTCAAGTAACCCTTCTTTTACTTACTAAGGTACCCAGAGCTCGAGAATAGTTGAGGCCGGCAATTCAGACAGTGTTTCCTTTGAGTGAAAAAGTTTTAAGTTCTCAAATTAAAGAAAGGAAAAAAATGGAATGCTGAGATTGCTGAGATCTATGGTAAGAATGGATCTTTTAAGTGTGAAATTGTGAAGTAAAAAGGATTTCCAGTGAAGACATGCAGGTGGCCAATAGGCACATGAAAATATGCTTGACATTACTAATCATCAGGGAAACGTGAATTAAAATCAGAATGAGATATTACCTCACACCTATCAGAATGGCTATTTTCAAGAAGACAAGAAACAAGTGTTGGTGAAGATGTGGAGAAAAGGGAACTCTCATGCCCTGTTGTGAGAGTGTAATTTTGATGCAGCCAGTGAGGAAAAAACAGTATGGAACTTTCTCAGAAAATTAAAAATAGAACTACCATATGATCCAGCAATTCTACTTCTGGGCTTTTATATGAAGAAAACAAGAACACCAATTTGAAAAGATGTATGTACCCTTAAACTCATTGTACAATATTTACAGTAGTCAAGATATGGAAGCAACCTAAGTGTCCGTTGACAGATGAATGGATAAAGAAGGTGTGCTGGAAATCTATAGCGGGATATTATTCAACCATAACAAATGAAGTCTTGATATTTGCAACAACATGGACTGGACCTGGAGGATATTATGTGAAATGAGGTAAGTCAGACAGAGAGACAAATACCATATGATTTTACTTAGATGTGGAATTTTAAAAAGCAAAATAAATATACAAAACAATAGAAACAGACTCATAAAGAACCTCAGAGAACAAACTGCTGTTTGCCAGAGAAAAAGTGGGGTGGTGAATGAAAAAAATAGGTGCAGAGGATTAATAGGTGCAGACTTTCATCTATAAAACAAATTAAGTCATAGGAATGTAATGTACAGAATAGGGAATTTAGTCAATACTAATTGTAGCAGTTTTATATGGTGACAGATGGCAACTAGGTTTATTGTGGTGATCACTTCATAATGTATAAAAATATTGAATCACTACCATGTACACCTGAAACTACTAAAATACTGTACGTTAATTGTAATTCAATAAAGAAAGAAAATTGTGCTAATTTTGCTGTTACACCTCAAACTGCATGAGTTATGGCCACAGTGCATATTAAGTGCTTAGTTAAGATGAAAAATGCATTAAATTTATATAATAAGATATGGAGAGACAGAAAGGGAGAGAGACCACATTCATATAACTTTTATTACAGTATGTTGTTATAATTGCTCTATTTTGTTATTAGTTATTGCTGCTAATCTCTTACTGTGTGTAATTTATAAGTTCAAAGTTTATCATGGTTATATACCTATGGGAACAAATATAGTATATATAGAGTTCGGTGCTGAAATCTACAATTTCCAGCATCCACTGAGGGTCTTAGAACACATGTCCCATGGATAAGCTACTGAGTGTGCGTTATTGGCTATTGTTACTTGCTCATGGGTCTGCTCGAAAGGAGCATGTTATATTCATGTGCGGAAGATGCTATGTCTTATGCTTTATAATATCCCATGGTACCACTCACTGGCCTGGCCACTATTTACCTTTTAATGGGTACCTTTTAAAAGGCTTTTAATAGCTGCCACCTATGTCCTTGGTTATACCCTCGCCCTCATCAGTATCTATAACTGTTCCTTCCCTAAAATGTCGATGTCCAGCCTCACCTTTTTGAGTTCTGTCCTATGTTTTCAGTACCCCCTCCTTAGTTTCTTCATAGCACAAATCATCTGGAATGGACTCTTTATTTATTTATTATACTGTCTGTCTTCCCTGGGAGAATGTGGGCAGGACAGTGGGAGAACCTGTCTGTCTTGTTCCCTTCTGTGTTCCTAGCCCCTGGAAGAGGCCCTGGCATATAGTAGGTACAGAGTTAATATCTACTGAAGGAGTGAACCACCACAGGACCATTAAATGATCCTGGGTAAATCACTTTTATTAGTGTTAATTTTTCTTATCTGTAAATTAAGAGAATTGGCTCCCTATTGACGCGTGCCTTTTCCGGGTTCTATTCTTCCTAAATGAAGGTCATTTGAGTAACTGCAGTCATTGTCTACAATCCAGCCATGGGTTTACTGTGTGTGAATCCTGAAGGCTCTGCCTGGCTGGAACTCTGCCTTGTTTGGCTAGAGTGTTCTAGTCATGGAATTTCAACAGAAGACAAATTGAGAATGCTGTGGGCATCTGAGTCTGCAAGTGCCAAGAGATCATAGGGGAATTTAGAGAAGGCTGCTGTGCAGGTTAGGATGCCTTCAAAAAGCAGGCACGGTGGAGTCTCAGCCAGGCTGCAGGTTCTGTGGAGAGTGTGTGCTGAACTGGGCTGATGGTCCTCTGGGTAGTTCCATATGGCAGTGTCCCAGCGACCTGTCTTTTTTTTTGGTCTTTTTTCCATTTCTAGGGCTGCTGGCATACAGAGGTTCCCAGGCTAGGGGTCGAATCAGAGCTGTAGCCGCCGGCCTACACCAGAGCCACAGCAACGCGGGATCCGAACCTCATCTGCAACCTATACCACAGCTCGTGGCAATGCCGGATCTTTAACCCACTGAGCAAGGCCAGGGATCAAACCCACCACCTCATAGTTCCTAGTCGGATTCGTTAACCACTGAGCCATGACGGGAACTCCCCCAGATCGACTTCTCTTTTCACTCACACCTCAGCTTGAACAGGTGTCAGTCTCGAGGCTCTTTCGGTTTTACTCTAGGCTGGAGGGAGGCATGTGCGTTTCCAATCTGGTAAGGAGAGCCTATGAAGTGTGATGTGAACCCCAAAGTAATAGTAGTAATAGTAATAATAGTGATAGTAATAACAATAATAATAATAAACGAATTTCCTTACACTTGGGCTATGTGCCACAGTGCCAAGGGCTTTGTACATTATGTCATTTAATCTACCCGAGTGGCTTAGTAGGCTAAAGATCTGGTGTTATTACTGCTGTGGCACAGGTTCAACCCCTGGCCTGGAAACTTCTGCATATTGTCGGCACAGCCAAAATACAAACAAAACAAAAATAAAAGTAAAAATAATCTACCCTACAAAGGAGATGAGTGTAACAGATGCTCTTGGTGCCCCAACCATCTCCCTGTCCCCACCTCTCCCTGTCCCCTATGGGTGCAGTGGACATTTCTCTTGCCCACTGACAGCTTTCCACCTCAAGGCCCCATGTTTCTCAGTTTCTTGCCTGGGGAGGTTTTCTCCTGTTTGGTAGCTTGCTCTGCGCACACACAAGACAGCTCAGAAGTATAGGGGCCTTAATTAATTAATCCCCAGGGGCAATCTTTAACTTGTAGGGCCAAGAGTTAGTGGGAACATGCCCCAGCATCTCTGTCCTTTGGTGGGACAGTTTTGAAGTGCATCAGTCATGAGTCCTAAGGAGGCCCCTGGAAGAGAGGTCCTCAATGCCCACCATGGTGACCAGCTCATTTTCTGGCTGTTCTCTGTTTCTTGCCTCATTTTCCTTCCTCTCTCACTTGTGTGGCCTGCCATCACCTCCCTGATAAAATCAAGTTCCTGAGCCCAATCCTTCTCCCAGGGTCTGCTTTTGGGGGAACCCAAACTAAGCCGATGCTTGATCGCCATTTTTCTAATGAAGACCTCACAGAGAGAAGGAGCAGAGGACTCTCCATTCCCCTAACCTGTGTTTTTCGCTAACCAGTTTGGAGCTCCCTTGACTGGCTCCCACCTCCCCATGTGACCCAAAACCACCTTTGGTCACCAGATTCTTAGGCCTTGGCGCACCTGTTTCTGTGCTCTGAAAGTGTTTGACTGTGTTTGATCTCTGGGAAGGAGCAAGCGTCCCTGTGAGGCTGGAGGTGGGAATCATGTTGAGACATGCAGCCAAGACATCTAGGCCCACCTGGTTGAAAACCTGACACACTCTGGAAATGCCAGTTTCAACGCCTGGGTAGACATGACTGGACAGGCTGTGTTTGTCCTGTTGTGTTCCATGCTTCAGTGACTCAGGTACAGGTGTGACTTTCTTCTTTTTCAAAGTCTCTTCTCCACCCCCAGAGATCTAGGCTGTATTTGGGTCATAGCATGTCCTTTGAGGAGAACCTTTTAGCCTGAAGTGTTGGAGGGAGGGAAAGAGGCTTGCCAGCAGGGGTGGTAGAATTCAAGCCAGGTATTTGGAACTGGAAAAGGTGGGATTGAGGGGAAGGAACAGGATTATATTTTCTGGATATCAGTGAGCTTGCCTCCTCTCTTCCTTGACATTCTGGTATCTGAGTTCTCATGATTGCACCATTCTCTCTCTGTTTGGAGAAGAGAGGCTTGCTTGGCCAGGAGAAATATGTTGTAAGACTTTAAGACTCCACCATAAAATAGGAGGAATGACCTGTTGTCCACGGGGCTGTTAGGAGGATAAATGGGGATTATATCAGATAAAAGGACTCATAGCCCAGGACACTGTGGCCTCTTGCCTGCTGACCTTCCTCAGTGCCTTTCCATGGAATGGCAAATTATTGAAAGGGAAGCTTTCTCCCCCATAATGTCTGTGATATGGAATATATAACATAATAGGCAGGAGAAATCTTTGGTGAGAAATGTTCATTGAAGGAAAGGTCTTGGTTATGTAATGGGAGGCTTCCCTTTCCTCTCTGATTTCTCTGATCACAAGATGGATGATAAGCTCCCAGCTTAGAAAGCTGAAAGAGCAGTGATTCCCAAATGGTTGTATGGGTGAAATTATCTGGGGGAGCTGGTTCAAATGTAGATTATCTGGCAGTGCCCACAGGGATGCAGATTTAGTAAGTGTCTACGTTTTGGTAGTTTCATCTGCTTCTCCTAAGAGATCATTTTGAGTATCAGTGATGCTGGCAACACCGACATCCGCAAATTCATGATGCCTCCCTTTGTCAGTGCCCATCCCTGCTGTTTGGGGTATCACTGACAGACGGGAAGGTCCCTCTTCCTCAGTGACAGATAGATTTTCCAAGCAAGCCCTTAGCAATAGCAAAACAGCTCCTGGCCAGGGACTCCCATCTCATGAGCTACATTCCGTCCTGGAGACAGTCCAGGGCAGCCTTGGCATCTCGTCAGAGGGAATCCACCACTTTAAACCCATTCTTCCTTTGCTCAGATACTGGGGCAGAAAACCTTTCCCCACCTGGGATGTCACATCTACTTCTTGACAACCCAATTCAAGTGTTCTAGGCCTCAGATTGCACATTTGTCCTTGAGCTGGCCGAGATGTGGAGCAGCTTAGCTGTGATTCATTTGGCTTCATGGCTAGGGATAGGAAAGGTCGTGAGGACTCTTAAGGAAAATAGTTGGTCCCCTTCCATTGTGGGTGAAGAGGGTCCTGTGCTGCTTCTCAAGTCCATAGTCATAAAAGCCCCACAACATCTCGAAATCCAGCTGGGCTGCAAGGTGAGCTCCTTGACATGCACCGCAGGCCAGCTGGGCCACACTGAGATTTAGCATTTGACCCCCAGCCCTGCAACGTGTTTGCTGCCTTTGCTCACTCCAGTGAGGAGGGCCTTTGCTGTTCCTCTTCCATCTCCAGCACCAGGTTTCCTCTCTCCTCTCTCCCCTCCTTCCCTTTTGATTTTCTCTTTCACAATCTCTTCCCTCTTTGTGTTTTCTAGCCCTTTACAATGGAAACATCTGTCTTAAATCTGCAAGGCTAGTCCAAATGTTTACTAGGCTTATTTAATAGGAAGAATGATGATAAGTGCTTCTGTTTGTTTTACTAAGTGATCCCCAAGCAGGAAAAAAGAAAATCCTCTTCCTGGGGGAAGATACAGTCACCCTAAATTTGTATTCATAAAGGGGAGGAAAAGACTAATATTGTCATTATAATCATCATCCATCAGTATTGGTCAGATCCCTTTCTATCACCTCATCAATAACCACCTTGCGGCAGACCAAAGCCTGAAGAAGAAGAGCATCCTTGGGGGTTGGCTGAGGTGAAGGATGGTTGAACTGCCATGTTCTAAGCTCAAAGGGAGCCACATGCTTTTTAAAAAGAGCTCCATTAAGGAATCATTAACATTCAGCTAACTCCATCTTTAAAGTGTATGATGATAAATTTGGATAAGTTCACACACCTTTGAAACCATCACCACAGTGAAGATAGTGAATATATCTATCCCTCAGTGTCCCTTTGTAATTCTTTGTTCCTGTCCCTCTGGTCCCCCCTGCCAACCCAAGCAAACACTGATCTGCTTTCTGTCATGATAGATTAGTGTTCATTCCCTAGAGTTTTACACAAGTGGAATCATGCACCATGGGCTTGTTTTGAGGTTCACCCACGTTGTTGTGTGTTCACTAGTTCCTGCTTTTTATTGCTGATAAATATTACCTTATATGAATATACCACAGTTGTTTATCCAGGCACCTCTTGATGGATATTTGGGGCATTTATAGTTTAGGCTATATAATAATGCTGCTGTAACATTTGTGGACAAGTCTTTGTATGGATAATATATATTTTATTTTCTCATGGTTACATACATAGGAGTGAAATGCAGAGCCATATGGTTTTAAAGAAGCTGAAGAGATGATTGGAAAGAAACTAGGTCTATCAGTCAGGAAATCTGGGTTTAATCTCAATTTTTCTAGTTATTAGCTGTGTGACCTTAGGCAAGACACTTAACAACTCTGGGTCTTGTGTTGCCTATCTGTCAAATGAGATGAAAACCAATCTCTATGTCTCATACAAACAGATGAGAGGAGAGCAAAGGAACATAACCCAGCACATTGCCAAGTTTAAAGGCCCCCACAGAGCATTATGAAGAATAGGCTCCCAGAGGATAATTATAATGCTTAAGGTCTCACTTTGCCAAGAGAGGGAACTGTCCAAAGGCTTTGGAGATGAAGAATTGCATTTGGTATTTTCTTGCTGCTCCCAGCTGCAATTTCTCTCTTGTCCCACTTTCCACATCCCTTCCATCTCCTTTTATGATTCCTCTACAAATGCAGGCCTATTGAACAAGAGTGAACTATTAGACACATTGAGTGAAATAAGTCATGGCTGGAATTAACTTTTTTTGCCTTCCTTTGGTTCATAAATCCAGATAGAAAAAGCAAAGAGGTAGAGTGATATCATAGAGTTTAGATCTCAAGAAAGTTCTGCTGTCCTTAAGAATTTCACTAAGAAAAAAATTGTCAAAGGAGATGTGTGTTTGTGTGTGTATATATATATGTGTGTGTATGTATATGTGTGTGTATGTATATATATATGTACTTTCTCTTCTAAGAGGTGTTATGCACATTGGTTAGTGTCTTTAGGGTGTAACCGGCTTATGTTCATTTCCAGATCTTACTGTGTATTGATTGATATGTCTTGGAGATACTGCTTCACCTGTAAAAATCCATTTCTTCATTTGTGAAATGTGATTACTAATAATTCTTACCCAATTTGATTATTCTGCGGATTAGCTCAAGTAAGGTGTACACTTCTGCTTTGAAAGTATAAAGTTCTGCCAGAGCTTTGTAGCTCTCTCTCCAACCGCATGTCTTTAAGAAGGGATGATCCTTCAATGGATGAATTGGGTAAGCTATACATTTTGTGGCTTGGGGTGGCAAAAGTCATCCCTCATGGTCAAGATATTATCCTCCATATCTGAAATCCCTAGTATTAGTCACTTCTTTGAGTTAAGTCAGTCCTGTCAGAAGGCAACTTTAAAAGGGCACATATGTTTATGTCACAGTAATCATACATGAATTAGTGTATAAATTACATCCTTTTCTTAGCAGAGGTCTTCAGAATATGAGTAGAGGGTGAGCATAGGGAGAAGTGGTTGTGTATGCAGAATGCTGGACCATACAAGAGAAAAGTAAGGGCATCTCGATGGGTAGGAAATGACAAACTTCAACTACTCCTTTACTCCTAGGACCGTTCCCGGCTGTGAGGAGGCAGTTTGCTCCATCATTTTAGTAGTCCTATTGAAGACTGTTCTTTATCTCCTTTAAACATTCCATTATTCTTTCTTTTTTCCCAAACCCATCTATATATCTTACTCTACCATGGGGGAAGTTTCCTACCAGATCAAATGACACTGTATTGGGTAAAGAGAGTTTCTCTTGCACATGTTACTTTTTCTCAAGCCTCTTCTGTGAATCAGTGAAGAAAACATATGTTGCAGTCCACATTATAAAGATGTAAAAGTTGAGGGATAAAGAGGCCAGGGTTTTTTTTTTCAAGATCTCAAATTTAGTGGCAAAATCAAGTGGTCAGATGTTCAGAATGTCAAGTTACTGAGACTGCTGCCTAGGTGAGACTCTAGGACTCAAAGTCCTGATATGGGGCTGATTCTAGTCAGAGCAGGATAATTCCTAACCGAGGAAACACTGGAGAGAGGTCCTGAATATTTTCCTGGAGGTGTTAGGAGCACAGAGTTCTATCAGATTAGTGTCCTGTTTATCTTTGATGTTTCAGGGACATCCATATTATATGGATAAACAGAAGCGGAAATAATTTTGGCAAGAACATGACTTACACACAAAAGACCTCAAGTAGATAAAGTAATCTTGAGAAAGAAGAACAAAGCTGGAGGCATCATGCTTCCTGATTTTAAACTATATTACAAAGCTATAGTAATAAAAACAGTATGGTGATAGCATGAAAACAGACACATAGATCAATGAAACAGGGTGGAGAGCCCAGACATATATGGTGAATTTCTTTATGACAAAGGAGTTTTCCATACAATAGGAAAAATCAGTCTAGTCTCTTTAATAAATGGTAGTGAAAAAACTGGATAGCCACATTCAAAAGAATGAAACTGGATCACTATCTTACACTATACAAAATAGAACTCAAAATAGATTGAAGATTTGAACATAATATTTGAAACCAGAGGGGGAAAAAAAGGAGTTCCTGTTTTGGCACAGCAGAAATGAATCCAACTAGGAACCATGAAATTGAGGGTTTGATTCCTGGCCTTGCTCAGTAGGTTAAGGATCCAGCTTTGCCATAAGCTGTGGTGTAGGTTGCAGATGCAGCTTGGATCTGGCATTGCTGTGGCTCTGGCGTAGGCTGGCAGCAACAGCTCTGATTCGACCCCTAGCCTGGGAACCTCCATATACCACAGGTACAGCCCTAAAAAAAGACAAAAGACAAAAAAAATTTTTTAAAGATTTGAAACCATAAAACTCCCAGAAGGAAACAGGTGGTAAGCTCCTTGGTGTTGATTTTGGTGATGATATTTTGGATTTGACATCAAAAATAAAAGTCAACAGGTGAGACTATGTTGAAGTAAAATGCTTCTGATAGTAAAAGAAACTCTCAACAAGATGAAGAGGCAATCTATGGAATGGGGAAAATATTTGCAAATCATATATCTGATAAGAGGTTGATATTCAAAATATATGAAGCACTTGTATAATTCAGTAATAAAAAAATCCAGTTAAAAAATGTAGAGGATCTTAATAGATATTTTTCCAAAGAAGACACACACATGGCCACTAGGTACATAAAAATTATTTCGACATCACTAATCATTATGTAAATGCAGATTAAAGCCACAATGAGATATCACCTCACATCTGTTAGAATGGCTATATCAAAAGGACAAGAAATAAGTGTTGGTGAGGATATGGAGAAAAGGGACCCCTGAAGCACTGTTGGCAGGAATGTAAATTGCTGCAGCCACTATGGAAAAGAGTGTGGAGGTTCCTCAAAAAATTAAAAACAGAACTACCATATGATACGGCCCTTCCACTTCTGGGTATTTATCTAAGGGAAACAAAAACACTAACTTTAAAAAATATCTGCACCTCCATGTTCATTGCAACATTATTTATAATAGCCAAGATATGGAAATGACCTAAGGGCCCACTGATGGATGAATAGATAACGAAAGTGTGATAAATCTGTGTGTACACACACACACACACACACACATTAAAAGCCATATAAAAGAAGGAAATCCTGCCATTCATGACAACATGGATGGACCTTGAGAGCATTATGCTAAGTGAAATAAGTCAGACAGAGAAAGATAAATGTAAGTGTCTTTCTCTGACACTTAGCTATGGAATCTAAACAACAACAACAAAAAAACTGAACTCGTAGATACAGAGAACAGGTTAGTGATCGCCAGAGGCAGGATATCAGGTGGTACATGAAATGGGTGACAATAGTCAAAAAGTACAAACTTCCAGTTATAGAAGAAATTAAGTCCCGGGGATTTAATGTATAGCCTGGTGATTATAGTTAATCATACCATGTTGTATCTTTGAAAGTTGAAGTAGTAGATCTTCAAAGGAGTTATCATAAGAAAAAAAAAAACTGTAACTTTGTGTGGTGATGGGTGTTAACTAGACTTATTATGGTGATCCTTTCACAGCTGAAAGACATATTGATCGTTATATTGCATACCTGGAACTTATAGGATGTTACATTTTCATTATATCTAAATTTAAAAACAAGTTCACTACTGGGCTGAATTCGTATACTTGGAGAAGAAATTCCTGTAGAATTTTACACACACACACACAGAAAGAGGGGGAGAGAGAGAGAGAGAAAGGAGAACAACAAAAAAGAACATGATTTCCTTTCCCTTGAGTTAACAGGACTGCCTGTGGCAAAGTTATCCTGTTATCCTGTTGGCCAGCAAGTCCTGAAAAGGCAGGCTGAATGGAACACCCACCTCATGTTGTTTCTTTGCCTGTGTTTGCCTGTGATCCCTCAGTGCTGCTGGCGCTGGACATGGCGATTCTGCTTTCCCCAGTTCCTCTCTGTAGTGTGATAAAGCTAGAAGGGATTTTGGCACCTCTTTACGAGAAAACTAAGGTATAAAGAAATGTGGTGACTCACTTGAGGTTATGTGCCTAGTTGATGAAAACTCAGATCTCATTGCTGTTTCAGTACTCTTAGCAGTACAATGCATCTCACTCCCAAACTCTGAGAAGTGGGCCCAGTGGGCTCTTGTGAGTTTATCATCTGGAATAAGCACCATGCCTACCTTTTACCTCTGATGGGGAGGAGTCCTCATAGCAGTGTGCCTGCCTCTCTGCAGAGATAAAGACCACAGAAGCACTAGAATCTGATGACTTCTTTGAGAAGAAGATGACTCACTGTCACGGGTACCCCAGTCTTTACCTGTGAGCTTTTGACTCACACTTTTCCCCCTTGATGATCCATCAACTTTCTGAAAATGAAATCATCTCTGAGAAATCTAGGTTGCCAGAGATCCAGGTAGATGATTAAGAACAAGGAAATGGGCCAGCACAAGAAATAGTTATGAAGTAGTTTGCATTTGCCTTTAGGTCCCCTTGTCTGTCATATCACCCCACTCCCCTTGCCTCCCTTTTTGTTCTGCTTTTCTGAATAATAAGATACTGACCATTCCCATACCTCACCTCCCTGGACCCGACCCAAGTAGGGTGCTTAGTGCTCCATGCCTCCTGCCCCAAATTACTATTCTTTGTCCTAAGCCACTTCTAGGGAACCAATGAGCTCTATTCCATTGGACAGATTGATGTGAGGATTTGGTGACTGATGCTTTACTGTGGTGGTGATGCTTTACTGTGCTATCTTCTAAAGGACATTTGCATTTTGAGGGGAGCCTTAAAGCTTTCTTAAAGTGACTCAGTCAGAGACTCTTGGGAACTGCAGCCACTATAGCAGGCTGTTGGGGATGGCTGACAGTGCTGACCCTTGAATCACATCACACAGAGGCAGCCTGAGGAATTGAGACGATGCCATCCTCTGTCCTGAATACCTGGCAGCCTCCTTCTCATGCATTCATATATGTAATGTTTCAAGCACCAGCTGACTGGCTGAATTTCCCCCATATTTCCATGACCTTCAAGTTCAATATTTCTCTTTTTGAATTCAAAAAAGGAAAACCAGGAAAATGTCATTTATGTGGCCATATCTACAGGGTCATACTTCACCCTTGGAGCTTACTTACCTGCAAGCCTAAACACGTTGGGAACAGGGCCGTAGACCTATTCCTCATATTTGTAGAGTCTAAGGCAAGAGTGCAAATGTAGGACCATATAACATATGTCTAAATATTTCATAGTTGTAAATCAAGCTAATAGACTATTGCATTCAATACATTTACCCTCCTATCTTGACAATTATACCTCCTAATGGCAAAATTGACAAATAGGTTTAAAGCTATTCTTATTGTATGACTAAAGGTTGGCAGAAAATCAAAGATGGCAGAATTTAATTGTTCCTACGCATATCTAAATAATTTTTATGGTTGATGATGTTTGGCTAATTAATAAAATAAAGGCATATATGTATTTTATTTTATTAATTTCAACAAAAATCAGAAATTGTGGGATGCCATTTAAGATTTTTCAGGAGTTCTGGTTGTTCCTCAGCAGGTAATGAACTTGACTAGTATACATGAGGATGCGGGTTCAATCCCTGGCCCTGCTCAGCAGGATAAGGATCCAGCACTGCCCTGAGCTGCTGTGTAGGTCATAGACACAGCTCAGATCTGGTGTTGCTGTGGCTGTGGTGTAGCCTGGCAGCTGCAGCTCTGATTTGACCCCTAGCCTAGGAACTTCCATATACCATGAGTGTGGCTCTAAAAAAGACAAAAAAAAATTTTTTTCACTCATTTGATTTTTTTATTGACAGCAGTGGTCTTGGAAATAAAAACTATAATAGTGATAAAAATGTACAAATGAAAATATTTTCATAAAAATGGAATACACATTAAACATAAAACAAAAAATTGAAATTATATTTATGTATACTTTCAAAAAATCCCTTTTTTCTAAAATATTTGAAAATATTACAGTAACTATAAAATGTAAACTATAATTAATGATATTACATTTTAAAATTGAAGTTTATAAAGAAACCCCACATTTTTCATTTATTTTTGAAAACATAATTAAATCATATTTGTAAGAAAGTAAAATTGTTCTTAATTTTAGTATTTGATGTCCATCTACTTGTTAAGCTAAAGATACAGTATCTTGCTTCATGAATGTTACACATAACTTTATTTAAATATGTAAATTTAAGGGTTATATGTATTGTTGAATATGCAAAATGTTCCCTAGTTACCCTATGCAACTGTTTGGAATACCATGCTTCTTCACAAATACCTCTGAAGTCATGATTTAGGACACAAAGAAAAGCATGGAAAGAATGCTCAGCAGCGCAGGGAAACCAAAGTTATGCAAGAATCTATTGAATTCAAGCTATCTAAGAGGAAAGATTTGACAAGATAACTCATATGTCTATTCTTTTAGCCAAGCAATTCTAATGCTCAATTTTTCCACGTTCTGAAGTAGTGTCAATATCAATGTCAGCAGCAGTGCAGCCCACAAATGTTCATGGCATTCAAACACAGCTGCTTCGTGTTTTGAGAACACAGAGAGATGTGGAGAAGGCTTTGCTGGGGCCTGAATAAGGAGTGTTCATGAGAGTGGATGTTCGGGGTTAGTGCTTGTGCTGTGGCAGCAATGAATGCTGGGTCCTGAAAGACAGAGGTGCCAATGTGTTCTTTAATAAACGTCTTTTATTTTGTTTACTTATTTGTGATAGATATAAGCTTTTCTAAAGTATGAGACCTATAGCAAGAATTCTTCTTGTCTAGGTTTAAGGTAACTGAACGTGACTGTATTAGTCAGGGTTCTCCAGAGAAACAGAACCAACAGGATATAAATATGTAGAGAGGAGTTCCCGTCGTGGCGCAGTGGTTAACGAATCCGACTAGGAACCATGAGGTTGCGGGTTCGGTCCCTGCCCTTGCTCAGTCGGTTAACGATCCGGCGTTGCCGTGAGCTGTGGTGTAGGTTGCAGACACGGCTCGGATCCTGCGTTGCTGTGGCTCGGCGTAGGCCGGTGGCTATAGCTCCGATTGGACCCCTAGCCTGGGAACCTCCATATGCCGCAGGAGTGGCCCAAGAAATAGCAAAAAGACCAAAAAAAAAATATGTAGAGAGCAATAGGTAGATAGAGATATATAACATACATACATATATAAACAAATAAATATAATAAAATATAAATAATTAAAATATAATAGTAATAAATATACAGTATATCAAATACATAAATAAAATGGAAAAGTTTACTCGTATTTATTAATATTCATATTATTATTTAGTGTATAAATTAAACATGTTAAAATATTAAAATATAAAATATATGTCCTGTACATATTGGACATGTGATTATGAAGGCTGAGAAGTCTTCACTTGGCAAGCTGAAGACCCAGGAGATGTGATAGTATTGTTCCAGTCTGAGTCTGAAAACCAGGAGAGCCAGTGGTATAAGTTTCAGTCTGAAAACTGGCAGACCCTAGAAGTGATTCTTTAAGTCTAAAGGAAAAGACCACTGTCTTAGTTTAAGCAGCCAGGCAGAAGCCGTTCTTTCTTATTAAACTTTCTGCTGTATTTAGGTAGGTCTTTAATAGATTACATAAAGCCTACCCACATTAGGGAAGGCAACCAGTTTTACTCAGTCTAACCTATTCAAATGTTAATCTGATCCAGAAAAACCCTCATGGACACATTCAGAATTATGTTTGACCAAATGTCTGGGTACTCTGTGGACCAGTCAAGGTGATACATAAAATTGCCATCATAGTGACCAAGAGCCAAGAAATATGCAATAAGAAGTCTTCCTAGTAGAGTAGCTATTTCCACATGCATGGGGTCAAGTTCATGGCTCTGGCTTGGAAGAGGGGACATTTGTATAAAAATTCTCCATTTTTGGCGTTCATGATGTCTTAGCTATACTATAAGCTGATCCTGTAACACTAAATCCTTGTTTCTGAGTAACCAAACAGATCAGGATACATGTAGTAAACTTGGTATAAAAAGGTGGGGAAATGTATAAAGTGGAAAAAAAAAAAAAGCTCATCTAAAACCATCTCAACATTCTGAGCAGTATTCATAATACAGTAGGGTTTAGGTATCAGGAATACTTAGAAGGATGGATAGTTCACTCTTCAATCACATGAAATATGACTTTATATGTGCACATATTGTAAATATACTTGATACAGTAACTGAGTACTAGCTAAGAATAAGGTGCATCAGGTTTTCAAAGGGATTTATGAAAGGAGTAAAATCATTGACTCCGAGGAGCCTGAAATTTTATAGATAATTCAAGGCAGATCCAAATACATATCCATAAACAGAGGCCATAGAAATGTTCTGATGGGGTTTCCCTCTGTGGTAGTGGGTTAATAATTTAGCTTGTCTCTGTGGAGGTACCAGTTCAATCCCCAGCCCAGCACAGTGGGTTAAGGATCTGGCATTGCTGCAGCTGTGGAGTAGGTTGCAGCTCCAGCTTGGATTTGATCCCTGGCCCGGGAACTTCCATGTGCCACGAGGATGGCCAAAAAAGAAAGAAAAAATGTTCCGATGTGTATATAATTATGTGCACTTTGTTCTTTGGTTTTCCACTCGTTTATAATTGGTGATAATTTTGACCCAGGGCTTTCCAAGCTGATGATGATTGTTTGGGGGGCCCAAGAACAGGATTTTCAAAGAAAACAAATATTTCCTGGAAACTCAATATGTGCCAGATTCCAAGATGGTTGTTTTACATATCTTATCTCACTTAATTCTTTTTTGTTCTTTTTTTTTTGTCTTTTTAGGGCTGCATGTGTGGCATATGGAAGTTCCGAGGCTAGGGTTTGAATCAGAGATGCAGCCCATGGCCTACACCACAGCCACAGCAATGTCATATCTGAGCCACATCTGTGATCTACACTGAAGCCTGCAGCAATGCAGTGGGATCCTCAACCCACTGACTGGGGCCTGGGATTGAACCCATGTCTTTGTCAATACTAGTCAGATTCATTACTACTGAGGTGAACTTTTTATAAATGAGGAGACTGCGTCTCACACCAGTTAAATATAGATCCAAATAAAGATCACCATTAACTCTAAAGTTATATACCATCCAAACAAACTAGCAAGAAAATGCTTAGTGAGCCTCAGAAGGCCAACCATTTTTGAGAATATTAGAAATTGTCATGAACAAATACTGATAAATCCATTAGAGATCATCCTATACTTTTGTTAGAGAGAGTATTGAGGGATGCCAATCAACTTACGGTTGATAGCCTGTTGAAAATTATTACATGCACTCTGAATAATATTACCATTATGTAATAGTCAAATAATTTGACTTTTAGTTAATTTACAACTTGAGCTGTCTCTCATTTTAGTCTGAATAAATTGAACTTGACTTTTCAAGAGAAAGAGAGAGCCAAGTGTCTTAGAATGAACATTTTTGTGAGTTGGTGGTCCTCAGAGATCCCACCAGGATGGGTATTAGGGAAGAGAGATCATTCTCCCTTTCTAATCATTATAAGTAAACTAATGGGTACTATTAATTTGTTAGTCTGTCTTGTTGTTCTATGTAAACCATCATAAAGATGGTGCAGCCTACCTGAGTCCTCCCCTCGGCCCTTGATCCAAGCAATGAGGCTCAAAGTTATAAGTAAGGTTTATGTGTATAATATGTATACTTAGGTTTTACAGTATTATAATTTTTATCATTATTATTAAATTTATAAAAGTTGATGACATTTAATAAAATAGCAGCCATCTTGTATCATTACAGAGACAAGGCTCAGAGATATGTGGACCCAGCTGTGTGATTTGGAAAGTGTTGCTGATGACCAGGGTAGGTATGCTGAATTAAACACTTTGTTTTGAACTTGGATCAGAATTATAAAAAATTAGAAAGATAATGCAGGAATGAAAACTCTACTTGAGTTAAGATTTATTTTTACAGTGCCTTGCTTCTTAAATTAGAGATTCTGTGCTCACCAAATCTTTGCAGGTAATTAATGTCAATGATTTATCTTGAAGAAGTTGCATTGTTCCTGTATTCAGAGACATAAGTGCTTATTTCAGAATTGGCTGGTGTGGTTTAGATTTTGATCTGTAGCTTTGGTTTTCTTGTGATTCATATTGATTGCTCCAATTTGTATGCTGCTTTGCTCAGTACATTTTTGATCCACCTGTTTCTCTCCTCTTTGACCGTGGTTATAAGTTTATGCTTCTAATTTTTGATTTTCTTTTATTCTTGGATTTTCAGTGTTTGTACTCAAGGTGGCTTTTTTTTTTTTTTTAATAGTTCTTGCTTTTGTTTATTTGCCCTGCTGTCAGGCCTGTTTGGCCTTGTCCATGAGATAATGGAAGTGAAAGTGCTTGTAAGTTGTAAAGCACTATTTAAATGTAAGAGATGATTACTATTTTATTAAAAATAATAATTTTATTTATAGCTCTGAGTCTTCATATTGTAATCAGGGGCAAAGAGGAGCATCTGATTGGACAGGTGGGTCATCTTTATACACTGAGATCCTAGTTTGCAATGGCTCTAACAACCAATGTCATGGCCAAATTCTCTGCATACATGAATCCATTAAAATCCATGGATTAGTCCATGTCTAATCTTGAGGGTAGAGGCATTGGCCTAAAAAGGAGACAGAAGGCCACAGCTCCAGCATCCTGATTGGTCCTACTTAATGCCTGACTCTTGACTTATGCTCACATCCTGATTTTAGAGGCCTGAAATACTCTGCTGGATTGGACTAGACCTAGATCCCATCTTTACCTTCTATGTGTCAAGGATCTTATAGTAGGCTGAATAGCAACACTGGGGGATGTCTTTGGTGACTATGTTGGTCCACACAAAAATTCTCATCACCTTTTAAAAATCTGTCCTAGGAGTTCCCGTCGTGGCGCAGTGGTTAACGAGTCCGACTGGGAACCATGAGGTTGCGGGTTCGGTCCCTGCCCTTGCTCAGTGGGTTGACGATCCGGTGTTGCCGTGAGCTGTGGTGTGGGTTGCAGACGCGGCTTGGATCCTGTGTTGCTGTGGCTCTGGCGTAGGCCGGTGGCTACAGCTCCGATTTGACCCCTAGCCTGGGAACCTCCATGTGCCGCAGGAGCGGCCCAAAAAATAGCAAAAAAAAAAAAAAATCAGTCCTAATACATTCGAGAACAGAACTTTCATCCTGCTTAAGCAGTTCTGCCTCCCTATTGAGAAGTACTACTCAGTTTAGGCCTGAACTAAAACCAGTCCCCATCTACAGGTTTTCTCTTTCAATTTGTATAAGACTGGGCCAAAAATATGGCTATAGATGCTTTAAACTTGTTTATATCTAAAGTTAATCCTCAACTTTTGAAAAGTTGCTGTTTGTTCCAACTAAGCCATCATTAGTGGAACCCATCCCAGTCTTGGAGAAAGATGTCCTTATTGGCTCCTTAGTAGATTAGAAATGCAGAAATTTTCTTCTAGGGAAGGAAAGGATTTAAGAGTCCCCCCTCTCCAAAAAGTTGTGTGGTATGCCAAGGGAGAGGGTTGGGGTAATAGGGACAGTGTTTTGTAAAAGGAGGTACCTCTGTAACTGGATAGCTTTAGGATTAGCACAGATACCCTCATGAGGTGGGCAGCATGAGTCCATCTTTGTCTTCACAGGTCCACCTTATTATTCATTCACTCAGTGAATTCTTATTGAGCACTTATTTGGTGATAGGCAGATATTGTGTTAGAAGATAGGGATGTCATTTCTGACAGTTGTCCCAGGTATGGAGGTCATCTGAGCTGTAGCTATACACAAGCTTTAGGCCAGATAGCTCTGAGTTCCAGTGCCTTCTCTGCTTTTGATATTTGTGTTACTCTGTAAACATACTCAGTAACTTATTATCCAAATCTTACTTAATGCATCTATAAGATTGGGTAACAATTACCACATAGAACTGTGGTGAAGATTCCATAAATGATGAATATAACACTCCATGCTGGACACACAGTAGGTATCTCACTTATTAATTGATACTGTATCCTCCATACTCATCTTCTTCATTACCATTTAAGACTCACTGACTGTTCTTTGTTTGGGGCAACATGGCCTCCAAGTAGACTTCCATAGTGTTTAAGTCTTTTTATGAATAGATGTATGGATGAGATATTTTCAGTAGATAAAAATCCCAGTTCAGGATTCTAGAAATGTCTAGAGATGGCATATTTAAATCCAACTATATTAATAATTTATTAAATATAAATGGTCAAAATATCCCAATTAAAAGACAGAGATGAATATAGGGTAAAAAAGAAGCAAGATCACTATGTGCTTTTTATAAGAACCCTACTTTAAACATCAAGACATGAATATATTATTATAAGTAAATTGATGGAAAATATATATTAAAACTAATCTAGGAATTTCCACTGTGCGCAGCAGGTTAAGGATCCAGCATTTTTTCTGTGGCAGCTTTGTTTTGATCCCTGGCCTTGTGCAGTGGGTTAAGGATTGCTGCATTGTGGTGTAGGTTGCAGCTCTGTCTTGGATTCAGTCCCTGGCCTGGGAACTTCCATATGCCATGAGTGTGGCAAGAAGTAAAAATAACCCACATCACTTATATGTGGAATCTAAAAAAAGGACACAAGGAACTTCTTTGCAGAACATATACTGACTCACAGACTTTGAAAAACTTATGGTTTCCAAATGAGACAGGTTGGGTGGTGGGGGTATGCAATGTGGGGTTTGGAATGGAAATGCTATAAAATTGGATTGTGATGATCATTGTGTAACTATAAATGTAATAAAATTCATTGAGTAATTAAAAAAAAAAACCCAAAACTAATCTAAGGAGAGCTGGAGTAGCTATATTATTATCAGACAAAGTAGGTTTCAAAGCAAAGAATATGACAGGAAATAAAGAAGATCATCTAATAATGATGAAGAAATCTCATCTATAAGCCATATAGTGTTAAACATTTATGTACCTAATAACAGAACTTCCAAACATGAAGCATAAACTGATAGTACTGCAAGGAGAAAAAACAAACATATGGTTATAATCAGAGATTTTAGCACCTCCTCTTAATAATAGATAGAATATATATATATATGTATGTATATATATATGTATGTGTATATATATGTATGTGTATATATATGTATGTATATATATGTATGTATATGTATGTGTGTATGTATGTGAATGTATATATATATATGTATATATATATGTATGTATATATAGAGAGAGAGACAGAGACAGAGAAACGATAAGGGTAGAGAAGACCTACACAACACTATCAACTAGCTTGATATAATTGACCTTTATAGAACAGTACATCCAACAATAGAACAATACACAGTACTCTACATCCAGTAGTCTAGCACTTGACATGTCACTCTAGTCATTTTTGTCTGTCAACAGGAAAATGTTTCTGTCAATAGTAAATACCATTGTTCTGGGTCTTCTTGGGTCATGATAAATCCCACAGAATTCACATTAGATCTGTACTGCCCCTTCCTTTGGGCATTGCTACTCAGTGTTTTAGTAGCAGCTCAGTGTTATTTCAAGAGCATAGCTCACCCACTCAGGATGAAGTCAGAGGCCGAATCTGAACCAAGTCTCTGAACCAAATTTGTAAACCCACATATTGTCTTCTTGTTGGGGATAACAGTAGCCTCTAAACTGTGTCTGAACTTGTTAAAATGTAAATATTATTGTCTTCAGAGACTTGTCATCAAATGAAACATGATAACAGTGCCAGAGTTAGGCCCATCCAAAGATTTTATGCCATTTTTATAGGATATCTGAACTGTTGAAATCAGTCAGACACTAGAGATCCATCCCAAAAAAACCTCCTGAGAGCTTTTGCTCCATAAGATAATATATTTCAAGATCCATCTTCTTTCTCCCTATCTTCCAAAAAGGAGAAAATTCAAAATCATAAGAATTATAGTCAAGTACATATGCGCTGTACATGTGTTATCAACTTTAAATTATAAAACATAAATACAGTTCATATATAGCATAACAAATTATATTTTGATCAAGGGAAAAAAATATGGGTACCATCATCAAATTCCAGTGAACTGTTCCTCTTGGGAATCAGATGTACAAGTGAAGGAATGGAGGAGAAAAATAGCTGTAGCCACATTGTACCTTGCATATACCTGGCCTTGAATCTTGGCTGATTTATGTGTTTCTGCACTCCATATGGGCTTCCTCCACAAAACCACCCCTCCTGTGAACATGATACTATGCCCAGATTATGGTACACATAATAATTTATCACAGTCTACCTTCAAGTGATATTATACTACTTTAGGCATAGAAAAAATTTTTACTGTGGTATACTTCCATTTCTCTCCTCCCGGCCCTTGTGCTATTCTTATAAATTTTACTTGTATGTATATGATAAACCCCACAATGAATTTTATTACTTTCTTTTAAATAGTCCCAAATATCTTTTAAAATATTTTAAATAAGTTTAAAAGTATATCTTTACCCATTTAATCACCATTTCCAGTACTCCTCATTTCTTTGTGTAGTTATAGACTTACACCTGCTATCATTTTCCTTCTGCTTGAATTACTTGCTTTAATATTTCTCATAATTCAGGTATATTGATAAATGAATTGTTTCAGCATTTGAATGTCTGAAAAAAAATTTTATTTTGTCTTTGCTTTTCAAAAGGCAAAGACTTCCATGTTGACAGTTTTCACCGTTCAGTACTGTAGAGTTGTCACTCCATAATGTTCTAGTTTGCATCATTTCCAAGGAAAAATCTGCCTCCATTTTTGCCTTTTTTTCCTCTGAATGTAATGTGTCTTTTTTTTTTCTCCATCTACTTTTAAGATTTCCTATTTATTATTGCATTTAAGAAATTTGACTATGATATGCCTTAGTTTGGTTTTCTTCATGTTTCTTGTACTTAGATTTCATTGAGATTCTTGGTGATGTGAGTTGATAGTTTTCATCAAATTGGGGCTTTTTTCACAGCCAGTGTTTTCCGAAATATTATTTTTTGTCCTTCTTCCTTTCAGAAACTAAAATAGGATGACTATTAGGCCTCTTACAGCTGTCCCCCAGCTCACACATTCTCTGTTCTTTTTTCATTTTGGAAAGTTTTTATTGCTATGTTTTCAAGTTTACTAATGTTTTCTTTTGCAGTGTCTAATCTGTTCTTAATCTAATCTAGTACATATTTTTATCTCAAACATAGTAGTTTTTATGTTTAGAAGTTAGTTTGGAGCCTTTTTATGTCTCTCATGTTTCAATTAACATGCTAAAGTATTCTGTCACCTTCTTGAGCATATGGAATACAGTTTTAACAGTTCTTTTAATGTCTTTGTCTACTAATTCTATCATCAGTATCAATTCTGAGTTAATTAGGAATTTTACCTTGTTTGGTGTTATATATTTTAGTATTTCTTTTCTTTACTTTTTTTTTTTTTTGCTTCTTTAGGGCTGCACTAATGGAATAGGGAAGTTCCCAGGCGAGGGGTCAAACTGGAGCTGCCACAGCCACGGCAACACTGGCTTCCTAAACCCCTGAGCAAGGCCAGGGATCTAACCATGTCCTCATGGATCCTAGTCAGGTTTGTTAACTGCCAAGCCACGATGGGAACTCCTATATTGTATTTCTATCCATGTTTTTGGGCTTTTTTTTTCTGGGAAATTATTGAACTACTTAGGAATAGTTTGAGCCTTTTAGTTCTTGTTTCTGTGCTTCGTTAGGCTGGATCAGAGGCGTGTAGTCTAGGGTTAATTTTTTCTAATACTGAGGCAAAATTCTTCTTTGTACAATTAATAGTTTTTTTCACTCTGGCTAGTGGAAAGAGGTGCTGTTTCTTTTTATGTCTAATCCTTTCAAATGATTTTGCCCCCTCTGGTCTTGAATAGTTTACGTATATACAGTCTTCAGTTGATCAGTACTCAACTCTGAAAGAGACCTTTCTTCCTGTGCATCCTCTCTCTTCCTGTGCATCCTTGTCCTCCCCACTACTTGCCCTGAAAGCTCAGCTGTCTTCAGGATTCCCAGCTCCATGTCTTCTAACTCAGGGAGACTGATAGGCTCCAATATGGGTCCCTCTCCTCCTACTGTGACCTGGAAATTCTCTTCTGGCTTTAAATTGTGCCAATTGTAGGTTCATCTCTCCAGGATCCCTGACCTTCATTGCCTCCTGATGTACAGTGTTTTGAAAACTGTTTTTTGTTTGTTTGTTTGTTTGTTTTGCTTTTTAGAGCTGCGCCCAAGGCATATGGAGGTTCCCAGGCTAGAGGTCAAATTGTTGCTGTAGCTGCTGGCCTATGCCACAGCCACAGCAATGAAGAATCCAAGCTGCATCTGCTACTTATACCACAGCTCATGGCAACACCAGATCCTTAACCCATTGATCAAGACCAGGGATCGAACCTGTGTCCTCATGGATGTTAATCAGATTCATTACTACTGAGCCAAGACGAGAACTCTGAAAACCTTTTTTTGTTTCTTTGTTTGTTAATATACATATTGTCTGCTTTTTTGTTGTTTCAAGGAGAGTATGAATCCAATCTCTTTTACTCAGTTTTGGCTAGAAGCAAAGTCTGTAGTAGCTTTTATAATTAAAAAAAAATCTTGTACCTTTTCTCTATTTTCATTTAATTTCTTTTTAAACGAGGTGGAGGAGCTTCAAGAGAGAAACAAGAAAAGTTAAAAATACTAAAAAGATTATTTTCATTTCTTTTTCACTCTCATAATTTCTTGCTTTGCCAGAGTGATCTTTTCAAATCTAATCATGTCTTATTTCTGCCTTAATCCTTCATGGCTCCTGAATCACTACTCAACACCAACATACTTTGGAGATACTGTAGGTTCAGTTCCAGACTACCATTATAAAGCAAATATCACAGTAAAGCAAGTCATGGGGCTTTTGGTTTCCCAGTGCATATAAAAGTTATGTTTGCACTATACTGTAGACTATTAAGTGTGCAATAGCATTTTGTCTAAAAAATTGTACTTACTTTAATTAAAAACCACTTGATTGCTAAAAAAGACTGTAATCTCAACCTTCAGTGAATCATAACAGCAACATCAAAATCATTGATCACAGATCACCATAACAAATACAATAATAATGATTCCTGTTGTGGCTTAGTGGTAATGAATCTGACTAGTATTCATGAGGATGCATGTTTGATCCCTGGCCTTGCTCAGTGTGTTAAGGATCCGGCATTGCCATGAGCTGCGGTGTAGGTTGCAGGCTCAGTTTGGATCCCGCATTGCTGTAGCTGTGGCATAAGCTGGCAGCTGCAGCTCTGATTCAGCCCCTAGCCTGGGAACTTCCATATGCCATGGGTGCATCCCTAAAAATGCAAGCAAGCAAGCAAGCAAACAAAACAAATATAATAATGAAAAGTTTAAAATATTGTGAGAATTACCAAAATGTGACCTAGAGACATAAAGGGAGCAAATGCTATTGGAAAAACAACACTAATAGACATGCTTGATGCAAGTTTGCCAGAAACCTTCAACATGTAAAAAATTGCAGTATCTATAAAGTGCAGTAGAGCCAAGAACAATAAAAGGATGTGTCCATAGTGTCCAGACTCCTTAGTATCCATTCCAAGTCATTTGTGTACCTGGTAACCCTCATTTTAAACACCACTCATCTCTTCCAGCATACTCTGTACCCTAAGCCTCTGCTATCTGCCACAGTAGTGTGGTATGGGTTCTGGAGTCAGAACAACAGTTCGAGTCCTACTTAATGGCTGCCTAATCTTTGAAACTTAACTTCTTTAAGATCTTATCTGAAAATAAGAGTAATGATACTACATATCTTTCATGGTGGTTGTGAACATTAAATGAAATAATATGCGTGAAGTGATCCACAAGATCTGGCCTAGAGTAAGTGCTCAATTAACATAATTTATTGCTATGATGATTCCTCGAATGCATCAAGTTCTGCTTCTCTGCCCTCTGGCCCTTTAGACATGGTTCTTCTGTTGCCTGGCTGTTCTTTTCCTCTTCTGTACACTCTTCCCTGCTATGTCCTGCTTTTCTTTTCCGATGCATCTCTAGCTTTATGTGGGAGAATGTCCCTCACCATCTGATCTTAGTAGGATGCTCTCCCTGTTCCATGGTGCACCATTAATGTTTTGAAATAGTTTTCCCTCTTCCATCTCTCCCAGTAAGTGGCCACTTATGTTAGTTGAATGAATGAACGAGTGCATGAATGAATGAATGCATAAAGATTGTCTCTTAAAAACTTAAATAAAATGATGAAAGGGACATCTAGAAACTGTGCCATAAGATGTGGCTTGAATGAGCACCAGTAGAGGCCTTGAAATTCCTAGACAAGTTCAGGAGAAATTGAGAAGTAACATGCCCAGGGATACAGCATGGCCAATCACCACTGCCTTTTGAGCCTCTCTGTGAAATTGCCACAAGAGGCTGCAATTCAATGACAAATAATGCCTCTTGGCAAGGAAAAGAGCAAAGCCTGGTGAGGAGAAGAAAAAAAATGCAAGAAAATGAAAAGCATGAGCCAAACAATGTGAGAACAGCCTCCTACCCCCATCCTCACCCCATGGCCCAGGCACCCAGCATTGATGGCATTATCTCCACACAGCCAGAATTTTAGGAAATGCCTGCCAATATTGACATTACCCCACGTTACGAAATCAAGGTGGATTGGTGAACAATCACTTTAAAAGTTAATTGTTGAAAACCTGCAGGTTAGAGCTCTTAAGCTAATGCCTGTTGGCTTGATGGCAGTTTTTGGTGCATGCTCTTTTTTTTCGTTTTGTGTGTGTGTGTGTGTGTTTTAGTGAGGGGTCTCTTGTTCTCCTGATTTTGATGGCAGAAAATACAGCTCTTTTTAATTTTATTTCCTAAGACAGGTTAAGGGATGTCCTGCTTGGGTTTTTTTAGCGGTTGTTTTCTTTCCTCCCCTCCACTTCCTTTTACACTTCCTTTCTCTTTTCATTTTCTTCTAGCCCTTTAGCAACTCCCGCCTCTTGTCCTGCAGTCTTGCACAGACATTTGGGGATCCTAGGAAACCAAATCCCTACCATCTTCAGTCTTTCTGAAGTCCCTGGAGGCTGTGTGGAAGGGGATCCCTCATGGATAAGTCACTGGCCACATCCTCAGAGCTCTGCCAGAATCCCCTCCTTAGGGAACCAGTTCCCCAGATGGTCCTGGAAAGAATTTGAGGTGGGAGACCTTTGTGTTTAATGGAAGATTTTTCTGTCCCACAGATTGGAGGCTGATACAGCAAGGGCCCAAGAGAGCTTCACATCAAAACTGATGTCTCTCTCTCCCTTCCCTTCAGACCTCAGACTGAGCCTAGTGAAAACAGAGAATAGGAATTCTTATTTGAGGCAGGAAACTGACAAGGTATCCATCCTTTCTTGACCAAAGCCTGGCATGAATTTGAGTCTCTTGGTATATTTCCATTTATTGACGAGCAGATCACAGCCTAGCCTGTGGGCATGTTTTCAAACTTAATGAAGAAAAGACAGTTTCTGCCGCAAGATCTCTTCATCTAACTGACAGCATCACTCAAGGGCTACTCTGACTCCTAGCTGCTCTTAGTGATGAAACCTTTCTCCTACAAACTAGAGAGGCTGGTGGGGATAGGACAGTGGGGCATGGAAGAACAGGACAGAAGAATACTGCAGTTCATCTAAGAGACTTAGCTCACATGGCCCTTGGTGAAGGCATGAGGGAGTCCAGGAGGGTGAGGTTTGGTGGCATCTGAAAGTTCATGGATGGCTGACAGTAGGGAGTCTTTCCCTGAGGGAAATGGTACTCTGGCAGCTGCTTTCAACTTGGAAGTGTTTTTTTTCATCCTCTGTGGTGAAGAGCCAGCTTCTAGGAGATTCTCCTTCTAGAAGTTTATTGTCCTTTCCATGTAGAACCCCCCAAATAGAATTTCTCTTCTATTTAGAGATCTGAGACCTGTCTTGGTCTCACAGGTATTTTAGTGGTTTTCAAATCTTACTTTTTCTGGGAAACACTTTTTCCCCCCAAAGGAAAGAAGCTTTGGCTTCCGGGACAAGATGCTCTCACACCCCTGTTTGATATCACCCTCTTCTCACTCAAATTGTAAAAAACACTGAGAATAAGGCTTTGGAGTCTTTTGGCTCCACCACCTACCTCAGGAAGCTGTGGGAGGGTGTGCTTTCCCTTGGCTACTGGAAACAGTGCCTTTCCTCTGATTTTCTCCAAGGATAGCCCTTCAGCGAGTGGTTTCTTCCTCATCCTTCCTCCTTCTGTCACATGAGGAGATGGGCCAGGAAAAACTCTTAGTTCCTCACACAGGCAAGTGAGAGAACAAAACCATATCTCTGATGGAGACAGGAGCATGGGGATGGCAAAATAAGTCACAGGCTGTGTCTTCCAAGTAATTTTGGCACAACTTTGGCCTATTATGCCATCTTTTAAAAGGGTGATTTAGTTTTTTCCCCTTCCTCAATCTGGACCTTGCTACTGGTGGCTCTGCAAACAGTAGGACCTTCTTAACTATCCAGAAGTTGTTTGAGTCCAAGATTCAAGAGGACGCTTCCACTACTTACCACTCAAAAGGAACATCTTTCCCCCTTTCTAACCGCTGAGGCCCATCCATTCTATTTGAGAAAGGCTAAATAGGGCAGGTCACCTAAGAAGTGGCATGTGGTGCAGAAAAGATCGGTAGACTTGCAGATTGACAGCTGTGGGCTCTGACACTGGATAAATTACTTAGGCTCTCCAAGCCTCAATTTACTCAGCTGTAAGATGGAGTTAAAAGACTGCAATGTTTTCCTAAGTAAATTTATAAGCTTTTTGGCATAATGCTTGGCTGAGATTCCTTTTTTTTTTTTTTTTTGTCTTTTTAGAGCTGAACCTGTGACATATGAAAGTTCCCAGGCCAGGGGTCCAATCAGAGCTATAGCTACTGGCCTACACCACAGCCATGGCAACATCAGATCTGAGCCGGATCTGCAACCTACGCTGCAGCTCACCACAATACCAGATCCGTAACCCACTGAGTGAGGCCAGGGATCAAACCTGAATACTAGTCGGATTCATTACTGCTGAAGCACAGCTGGAACTCCTTGGTCGAGAGTCTTAATGAGTATTTATTTTTTGTCTTGAGGGTGACCCTCAATGGTCCTGCCTAGGATTGCAGATCTATCAACTGTCTTGTTTGAAGTGAACATTAGGCTCCTGTTTCTTTACTACTGATTTTTAGCTACAGTTGGCACACGAGGATTCTTGTTCTTTGGACCTCTGTTTGGCTTACCTTAGTCCTCCCATCACAGACATTCCTAAGACATGCCTGGTCCCTTATACTCACATTGAAATTATGCAAAAAGTACATTGGTGGGGCTGCCCCCATTGATATTCCCTGGGGTTCCCACTGGAGTACTCCTCAAAGCTTTGTCACCATTTTTTGAAGAGGAAGTTGCCTAAGCTGGAACCGTCAGTGGCATCTCTGCTATCCTGGAGTTCTTGGTCCTTAGTAGACATGGGTACCACTGGCCATGTGCCCAACAGCCTCTGCGGCTAGAATCCCCAGTCAGGATGGTGTTTCAGCCTGGAAGTGGGGGTGGGAGCTATGGCTTCCACCACTGCTTTTCTAAAGGATGTTTTGGGCTTTTCACCTCTGTGGTCCCTACCAGATGGCCCTATGGCTGATAGAACTTGGTTGCTTTTCCTGCATTAGGCACCCCAGCCAGGGGCCTGGCAGAAGAGGCTGCATGGGTCTGTCTTTGGAGCTCTTCTCCTATCCCCTCCCCAAGGTCTGGCATAAGACCTATGGCTCCTGACTCTTTCTCTCTGTTGTTTCCCATCCCTTTATCCTGTGTTGGTCTAGTCAGTGGTTGATCCCTAACTTCTCATCTTTTTCTCAGCTACTGCAGCCGTGATGGATGATTTTTACATCCTCAAAATATTCCCAAACACATGTTCAAATTTTGAGCACCTCCCCAAGAACTTTTTGAGGGAGGCACAGCCTTACAGTAACTTGCAATTGACATATAGCTCCATGGCATATGTATCAGTGGTTCTTTTCTCTGTAACCAGCAACACAGATCAGATGGTTGTCAGATTTGGCAAGTCCCAGACACTAGCTATATTTCTTTGCTTTCTTTATCACTCAGATGTAAATACTTTGAGTGAGAAAATTAAACTAGAATTAGTTTAAATATGTTAAAGGAGTTTTTTAAATCTTAGAACTTTATTATTAGTAGTAAATCACTGTGACCTCCCCACAGGTGGTTAAGACACATTGGCAAGGACATAGGCTTAAGGTATGGAGCCCAATGAAGGTCTTTCAAGATCATCTTCAAGTCTTTCAGTGAAGGGCATCTTCGCTGACCTCCTAGATATTCATAGCCTCTTAGGATAACAGGGGCCCAGTACTTGGGAATGACCATGGGTCTTACTTGAGGTGGGCAGGCATTCTTGTTTCAGGCTACTTGAGATGTTCTCCAGTGACCACTTAATGAAGTTGAACTCTGGTCCTCCAAGCTTGGCTATGGAAAGGCAATAATGGCATAGTGGTTGATTGGTCTTGAATTTGGTCTGCTCAGAGCCACATTTCCATTGCAGGTTTCACTCATCCATGCTGCTCCTACATGGAACATATTAGTAGAGGAGATTAGCTTCATCTAACTCGGGCCAACTCTTTTCTTATACTTCCTCCTTTAGTGTGTGCCATATATCACCTGACGGGGCTCCCTTGTTTCAGACTTTGACACCTGATCCTTATAAGCTACCATAAGAACAAGAACACTTGCTCTCACGGGTTTGGTGGAGGTTGCAACACTTTTTTGAAGCTTCTATTGCAGCTGGAATAAGAAGAGCAAATGCTGCTTCCTCTCATGCTTCTTATCATCTCCCTTCCAAGGTCAGGGAATATCTCAGAGCCCAGCAGTGTTGAACCTGTGGCTACACTGAGGAAAAACAGCATCCTTGACTTTTGTGGGAATGACAGCACTATGGCAGGGTTGTGGAGTTCGGGGCTGTCTGTGATTCTACCAACTGGTTGTCTTCTTCGGCTTCACACCCACTTACTCCCCTACCCCACCTCCCTCCCCCCTGAACCCTGACCCAGGAAGTCCCTAGGGGCCCAGACTCTAGGATTTACGGAGCCAATGACTCTGTGTCCTCTGAGTCTTCAACAAGGCTTAGGGCTTTGATGTCTTGTCAGCTTTGGTTGTGGTTGGGGGATTGCAGAGAGAAGTGTCACTGTCACCTCTCTACCCCATTATTCCTGCCCTGCTGATCCCTGGAGCTGCAAAGAAAAATTCCAGCTTTGAAGATGGGCCCTGGTCATTTAAGAATCCCACAAACAGGTGCTTCTGGCCATCAAAGTCTTGAAGCAGTTAAACTTGCTTTCACCTTTGTTGTAGTTCCCTTAAAAGAAAATAGAGAGATCTTGGAAAGGTGGAAGAGGTGGCAGGCCAGCAACGTAAAGTGTGTGCAATCACTCAGATACAAGTGGCACCACTAAAAATTGCCTTCATATATCAGCTTATGGTTTACACACTCTGGCAGAAAGGACACTAAAAGGTCAGCGGGAAAAAAATTTATATGTCAGGCCTGGAGCTGTGACTCCAAAGGTGGTGGGAAGACCAGATCTGGGAAGGGTTCTAGAGGGACCGGCTAAGTGCTTGATGTGGCAGGATTCTTTTTTTCACTCTTTATTTTCTTTTATTTTTAAAGAAGTTGCTTGCAAACGTCAGCAGAGAAGCTAAGGTATAGACTTGGAGTCACCTCTCGCTCCGACCCCCGGTGACAAGACAGATAGTTCCATTCATCTATGGGTGAGCAGCAGAGGCTCCCTGCATTTTTTTTTCCTTTTTGCTTGGATTCAGGATGTATTTGTTTGCAGAGAGGGATGTCACGCTTGTGAATGCACTGCTCAGTCATGTGCTGGGGGTGAAATCAGAGGAGGGGAGAAGAGAAGAGACAGGAGGGAGGGAAAGGGGTGGCAGGGGGCGGGGGTGTGGGGAAAGGGCAAGCTCTATTCTGAGGGCTTTAAGTGATGCCAGCTCCGATCCAGAAACAAATCTTCGACCAAATGCTAATGGAGAATGTGTCTTCCAACCAGAAGGATCAGCACACACGCTGTAAATTAATAATGCACCCTTTTAGTCACAATTGCCTTGTGAAGAAGTCTGGGGAAGGCTTATTCATCCACTGCCTCTTCCCTTCCACCTCCCTTAAGAGAAGGAACCAGAGCATCGTAGGTCTCTTAAAGTTTTGTTTAAAACTGACCCTCCCCCCTTACTTTATTAACCGTGTAACATTTTCAGGTTGTTTTTTCCTCTCTGTCTCCTCTAGCAAGTCTCTATTGATCACTGTTTACAGTTATAATCCCTTTCAAATTTATCATCCATGACTAACACCACATGTATTGATTAGTGTTGACGGATGTCCCTCTATAGTATAGAACCACCATGATCCCGGCCCGTGACATACAGGAGAGATGGAGAGAGATAGAAATATACATTTTCCCCTTCTCTCACTTTTCTTCTGGTAGTTTTCTGCTACCCCTCTTGTTCATAGCTTAAATGACTTCTTTCCTACCTATGTGCGGAACTGCTTTGTGTATATTCAAGATAATTTCTTTACTCCCACCAAAGCCTTTGGGGAGGAAAAGGAAGTAGCCTTGTTGCTCCTGGGTGGTTTCTGGGGGGTGGGGGTGGCCTACAGGTTCTGAAGGAGATCAGATTTATGAGAGACATCCACGCGTCTTAGCTTAAAGCCCCAGGTACCAAAGATAGAAAAGCTGGTTGTTTAGGGACAAATGAGATGTCACTTGTGACTAAGGACAAGGTGTCCAAAATCTGGACTATAAATGGAGTCATTTGTGAATAGTGCAGTTGGGGAGCTCTTTCGGGCTTACTCTCTGTAACATCCTATTTGCCTGTTGTGGGTCAGGGTCAAGAGATGGGCTGGTTGGGAAACTCTGCACTTATCATCCTGCTGAGCTCATGTCTGGGGCTTCCTGTCTTGGAATGTTCTGCATGTGCCTGTGAGGTACCCACCCAACCCACCCACATGGCTGGCACACCAAGTTGTGGAGGGATCTGGCCTACACATGGATGAGCCAACATGCAAGTCCTGAGCTCAGCTGCCTTCTCTGTGCAATGATATTCACAGTACTTTCCTTGCTCGCCTCACAAGGAAGCTGAGGGGTACCAACCATCAGAATGCTTCAAAAAATCAGAAATGGCCACCTGTACCAAGAAGGTATAATGATTACTCTAGAAGGTTTCTCCTCACTCTCTCTAGGTCTCCATCTCTTTCCCTGTCTGCCCCACCCTTCTCACTCCAAGAAGATTTTATTACTCTGTGAGGTTTTTCTTCTACTCCAGGGAACTTTACTAAAGGACCCAAGGACCAGGTTTGAGAATAGAACAGAGGATAGAAACACAGGGAATTCAGTGGTCTTGTAGTTTAACCCTTTTATTTGCTCTGGGAGGAAACTGATGAAGCTGAAATCCTTGGACTAACTCATTCAGTGTCCCTCAGTGTGTGAGACAGAAGCCTAGAAAGAGAACTGTTTTCTGACTCTTAGGCAAGTATCTTTCCTACGCTCACACTTGCCTCTCATCTCTTTCTCCCTTCTTCCTCCTTCTCCTTCTTCTCTCTCTTTCTCCCTACCCCCTCCCCTCTACCTCCCTCCTTCTTTCTCCATCTCCCACTCCCTCTGCTCCTTTCTCTTTCTCTCCCCCCTCCCTCCTTACCCCTCCCCTCTCTCTAGCTCTCTCCCTCTTGCTTTCTCTACAAGCACACAAGCCATTGCTCTTAAAGCTCACTTTCACTTTGGAAGACAGAATCATCATCTATGAAACCCTAGAGTTTCTGCACTACACAAAATTCACATTTAAAAAGTTAATTTTATTTCTAAAGGGAAAAGGGAGGACTGATCAGCTCCTAGGAGAGGGCATATCTGCCTATGGAGTGTGCCATTCTGTCATGCTGTAGTGCTTTTGAATAGCTATTTCGTTGGCTCATATGTAAATGATATTTTGTCCTTTCTTAGTGCCTCAGCCCCCACTATTGACAATAATTTGATGGGGTGTTTTTTACCTCTTAACTTAATCTATTTTCCAAGTTTTCATGGTCTGTTTGTAATAGTGCTTTTGGTTCTTTGCACTACTTTAAATTAAGTTTCTCATGTGGGTCTTATTATACCTGAATACTGCTCAGCTATTTGATGGCATAGTTGTAAATCCTCAATAAAAAGATCTTTAATAATCAGTTGGCATTTATTTAATATACCACCCATCTTATTAAATCTAACTCCTTAGATTTAATAGGACAGTTTATTGTATCTTTGCCTCAGAATAGTGATGCTATAGTTATGCTTGAGAAGGCACTTTCATTATAAACTCCTGTTTTTAGGCACTTATAATTTTCTCAAGTAGCACATTTATTTCAATGTGCAATCATTTTCTGTTCTCTTCTCCCTCCCTCTCTCCATTTGAACCATTTTTTTCTCGTTTTTTAAAAGTCTAATAAGGAAATATATCTCAAACTTTAGGGAGAAAAGCTGTGTCATTGGCTGAGAATAGCTGAGCAAATCTGTCAGGCTCTTGAAATCCAGATTCTTATTTGGTGCCTTCAGTCAACTTGATGCAAATGTTGGTGAAGGGGGCTGCTGGCCCCAGGATTATGCTCCCATAATGTGGGCAATGTACTCCAAAGTGCCTTCAAGTGCATTTTTTTCCTTTTAAGGGTTTAAACATTCTTCAGCTTTGCTAGTGGTAGGAAACTGAGGAATTGAGCAGGCAGGAAACAGACCAGAATGGACTAGAATGGAGATAGACTTTCCAACTCCTCACCTGATGCTTTCCCTCTCCAGCCCACTCAGGGTAGAATATAGGCTATGATCCTCTGGCTGGTGCTTTGCTCACTCTGCCCAGTTAAAACTAGCTCATTCTTTAGATCTCAGCACAAACATCACTTCCTCAAAGATACCTGTTGTAACCATTTAGCCCGAGACTGATTCTCTTGTTACATCCTTATAGAATTAGAATGAGGCTCCCTTGCTTTAGAAAATATGTCCCATTTTCATTTATTATGGTCAGTGATGCACTGCAGTGCTCATACTGTCTTAAGAGAGCTCATTGTGTGTATTGCTTCCCAACTCTATGTTCAGTTATATCACTGTGATAACCTAAAAACAGTCACAGTGGGAGTTTGAATGGGCAAATGCTACAAATCAGAGCTTACTCCCCCACCAACTCCCCACCAGAGAGAGAGAGTTTTTAAACATTCACCAGCATACCATTTGTGCGATGATTTGTAAAGCCTGTCCTCTCCACTAAACTATAAACTCCATGAAAACAGGGACTTTGTCTATTTTGGTCTGTGTTTTATTCCAGTCATTGTCTGGCATGGAATAAGTGGTGAAAAAACCAAGTTTATAAAGAGCTTTGGGAATAGATAAGAATTTTACATAAGCAAAGAGGCTGGACCTCTCCAAGGATCTTAGTCTCACAAAATCAAGGTTCACCATGATTTACCTCTAAGAGTAATTCATCCTCCACCCTTTCCAGCTTCCTAAGAAAAGGATGATTCTAAGGTATTCACTTGGTCCCATTGGTGAAATGGTTCATCAGGAAGTACTTGAAACTGTTTGCCATGTATAGCAAGAATAATTCTAGTTACACAGGGGAAGAGGCAAGAAGATGTTTTCTGCCTTTTTTGAATTTATTTCATTTTAAAAGTCTCATGTGTTCTGTTGGATAACTAATTCTATGGGATTCTTATTGATGATAATAAGAGAAGAAACATTTTCCTTCTTCCTCCTCACCATGCTCCCACCTAGGCAGTCACTATCTTTTCGGGAACTTCTGTTATCTAGTGGAATGGCATCTCAACATAAGGTCAGAGAGATCTGGGTTCATATAAGGGCTATACCTTGAAAATAATTTCATTCTTAGAGCCTCAGTATCATCATGACAAAAGTATGATACATCATAAACTTATTACATGCGTGAAAGTAAACAAAACATGAAGTTGCTATTGTGTTTAAACTCTTTCATCTTTTCTCCTAGACCTGGGTTTTGACTTTGTTATTGTAGTTGAAGAATGGATGACAGAGAGATTAGAAATATACAAGGATGGCACACATTGTTTGGGTGGGTGAATGGAAACATTAATATTATTGAATCATTAAAAATGTTTCTTGTCAAAACTTTTGCTTTCTCCAATGGAAGACCGATTAATTTGGACATCCATAGCATTGAGAACAACTAGAAAAGCTGGAAGGGCATAGTAGAGCTAATAAGACAGTGAAAACTAATAGGACTAAGATCTGGGAGAGTAATGAGACCAAGACAGGTAAGCCCAGATTTGAAGCAATTTTTCCTAATGGCAACCATGAGAACTCTGGAAGAGGTTATTTTAGAAACTGAGAAGCTGGGCACAACTCTAGAAAGTCTCATGAGATTAGAGAGAAAGTAAGAGTTCAGGGGCTGCAAAGGAATGAGAACCCTGGAAAAACACCAGGATTTCAGTTGTGATTAACTCATTTTATACTGATTTACAAGCTTCAAATCATCTCTATCTCCTATTGGAATAAGGTGATCTGGGGTACTACTACTCTTAGCCATCTTTCAAAAACAAATGTAAATCACTTCCAAAGGAGAAATTTATGTTCCTAATTCTGAAATTACTACAATAATTTTCTATATACAATGTTATGCATCCAAACAAAAATAGCCAAGTGTATAAAAATATAAGATAATGTGATAAAAAAATTAAGAACACAGTATATAATAAAAACAGACCAGAGAGGATCCAGATAATGGAGTTCTCAGGCATGAAGTTTCAAATAACCATGATATATTGACAAGTTCAATGACATGATAAGAAAGATTGAAAATCTGGATTATATAAACCATTCAAGTAAATACATAAGCATTCTAGAATTTAATGGAATTTAAATTAAGAAATTAAGAAATCAATGGATGGAGTAACAGTGAATACCCACAGTTGAAAAGAGAGTAAGTAAACTGTACTAAAAGTCAAACAAAGACCTCAGAAATGAAGCTTTGAGTATAAAGGGAGGGAATAGAAAAAAAAAAAGAACAGGGGCTACAGAGAAAGTTCTAAAGTGTTTAATTGGAAGCCCAGCAGGATAATAGAGAGATGATTTGGGTAAAAGCAGTGCTGTAAAAGACAATAGTTGAGAGTTTCTTAAAATTGGTGAAAGATATCATTATATATTAAAATATTAAAGAATCACTCTGAACCTTAAGTAGAATAAATATAATAAAATTGGATGCAGTATGAAACTGCACAAAACAAAAGACAATGAGAAAATCTTGAGAGTAGCTGAAGATAAAAGAGTGACAAGATTAACAGTGGACTTTTCAATAATGACAGTGGAAGCCAGCAGTTAATGAATGGTATATTAAAAGCTCTGAAACAAAGTGGCAACTTATAATTTTATATCCAATGAGAATATCTTAAAAACTGAAGGCAAAGTGGAAATATTTTAGCTAAGCAAAAACTGAGAGAATATGTCACTGGCCGATTTACACTAAAGAAAGTATAAAGGGTGTTTTTCAATGATTTCAAATTGAAGGTTGCAAATGTAGGAGAAGCAAAAAATACACATATGTGGATATATATGAATAAATATTAACTATAAAATAATAATGTCATGTCTCCTGCTGTCCCTAGTTTATTAAATGGTGTTCCTTGTGCTTTTAAAAAAATGTGTGTTCTGCTTTTGCTAAGTGGACTGTTGTATAAATATGAATTAGGGCGAGAGGACAAGATGGCAGAGGAGTAGGGGGACATGCTCACCCTCTCCCACAAACACAACAAAAAAAAGCACATCTACAGAATAAGTGACTCGCACAGAACAGCAACCAATCACTGGCAGAAGAACCTAAACTCCAATAACGGCAAGAAGTTCGTGACATTACGAGGCAGAACGGGAGAAAAGAGGAGAGTGAGAGAAGGTGAATCTGAGCAGGACGGGCGCTCCCGAAAGGGAACTGCGGAGGAGAAAGGGATCCTACACCCTGGAAAGTCACCTACATGGGGGAAAGATCAAACGAACCGGAAGAATCTCCAGATGCAGAGAAGAGTGTAGCAGTAAGTTGGAGTACGGAAAAGCCGATCAAGAACCGAACGGACCATCTGAACTACGGGCACAGTCACCAAAAATTGAGACGCCTGGGTCGGGGCTGGGCACCGAGTCCTCGGCTCCAGAGGTTAGTCCCCGGGAAAGGGCCGGGGGATGCCTGGGTGGGGGCTGGGCACCGAGTCCTCGGCTCCAGAGGTTAGTCCCCGGGAAAGGGCCGGGGGACGCCTGGGTGGGGGCTGGGCACCGAGACCTCGGCTCCAGAGTTTAGTCCCTGAGAAAGGGCCAGGGGACGCCTGGGTGGGGGCTGGGCACCGAGACCTAGGCTCCAGAGGTTAGTCCCCGGGCTGGGGGGGCGGGGCGGAGCGGAAACTGCTTAGGTCTAGAAACCATTTGACGGGGCAGAGACTGCCTGGGAGACTAGAAAACAAATCTGTCGCAGAGGAAGGGAGCAATACTCTAGGGGCGGGGAAGTGGAAAGCCGCATCAGAGGGAACCTGGGAGAAGAGCCTGGTCTGCGCCCGTGCTGGGGAGGGGAGAGAAGAAGGGGTGGGTCCCCATAGAATACCCCCCACGCCACAGCAAGCTTACAGGCCCGCTAGCTAGCTGAACGCTGTGCGTCCCAGTGCGTCCCCTCCCCCCACCCCTGCCACCCCCTACGCTCTTGCCGAACCTGGGGCTGCCTGCCATCCAGGAGGGCTGGCCTCAACAATTGCCTGAAGCCTACCACCACAGGGGCTGTCCCTGCACAGGCCTGCTTGCCCTTTGGAGGGGCTACACTTCCGCAGAGTAGCACCAAACACCACCAGCCCCCGAGAAAAGGCCTGCAGCCCAGAAAAGCTAGAACAAGCCTAGCCAGGCCGTGAATAGATCTGCCTAATTCCCTGATGGTTTTTCTGAGTCGGCTGCCCCAGGGAGGAGCCTCTTTGGTTTCCAACGGCCCTGCTACCCGCCCAAGCCCCCAGGGGGTGCCCTAGTGGATCAGCTGCATAGGACTGCCAGCTCCAGGCAGGACCCCCTGCAGCCCAGAAAAGCTGCAACAAGGTTGGCCAAGCCGGGAAAAGATCTCAGACGGTCTTTCTGAGTCGGGCTGCCCTGGGGAGGAGCCTCTTGGGTTTCCAGTGGCCCTGCTGCCCACCCAAGCCCCTAGGGGGTGCCCCACTCCCTCGGAATAGCTGCTCAGCACCACCAGCCCCCTAGAAGAGCCCCTGCAGCCCAGAAAAGCTGCAACAAGCTTGGCCAGACTGTGAAAAGATCCGCCTACATTCTCAGGCCGTCCTTCTGAGTTGGGCTGCCCTAAGGAAGAGCCTCTTAGGTTCTCAGTGACCTAGATAGCTGCTCCAGCCCCCAGGGGGTGCTGCACTCCTGAGGAACAGCTCCCAACCCTGCCAACCCCCTGCAAGAAACCCAAAGCCTAAAAACACCAGAGCAAGCTCTGCCTGACCAAGTGAAATCTGCTACCATCGTGGTGTGGACCTCCCAGTCCTGTCTGCCCTCAGGAAGTCCTCCTTTGCTTCAAAGAAACACTGTTAGCCCCATCAACACTCCAGAAAAGCCACACTGCCTCAAAAAAGATTGACCAACAACGCCAGCCCTCAGGAAATATTCCACAGCAGTGACAAGGCAAACACTGCCCGATAACAGAGAGTACAACACCCTCAGGAGAAAGAAAACAACAAGCAAGATGAAGAAGCTGAGAAACCACCCCCAGTCAAACCAACAGGAGAACTCACCTAAAACAGTCAACAATGAAACAGATCTCTGCAGTCTGACAGACCTGGAGTTCAAAAGAGAAATAGTGAAAATACAGAAGGAATTAAGAGAAGATAGGAACAGTAATGTAGATACCGTCCGAAAGGAACTAGAAAATATAAGGAGGAGCCAAGAAAAACTAGAACATTCATTTGCTGAGATGCAAACTGAACTAAGGGCAGTAAAAACCAGAATGAATAATGCAGAAGAACGAATCAGTGATATGGAAGATAGAATAATGGAAATCACTCAATCTGGTCAACAGACAGAAAACCGAATCAAAAAACTGGAAAGCAATATAAGGGACCTATGGGATAATACAAAGCGGGCCAATCTACGCATAATAGGAATTCCAGAAGGAGTAGAAAAAGATAAGGGGATGGAAAATATATTTGAAGAAATTATCGCTGGAAACTTCCCAAATCTAAAGGATACTGGGTTCAAGATACAAGAAGCACAGAGGGCCCCAAACAAACTGAACCCAAATAGACCCACAGCAAGACACATCATAATAAAAATGGCAAAAGTTAGTGATAAAGAGAGGATCCTAAAGGCAGCAAGAGAAAAACAGAATGTTACCTACAAGGGAACCCCCAGAAGAATATCAGCTGACTTCTCTACAGAAACACTACAGGCCAGGAGGGCATGGCAAGAGATATTTAAAGTGCTAAAAGGAAGAAATATGCAACCTAGAATACTCTATGCAGCAAGAATATCATTTAAAATAGAAGGGGAAATAAAAATTTTTTCCAACAAACAAAAACTTAAAGAATACTGCAACACAAAACCCAGGTTAAAGGAAATATTGAAAGGGCTTCTCTAAACCAAAAAGAAAGGAAGGAAAGGGAAGAAAAAAGAAAAAAAAAAAGAAGAAGAAGAGGAAGAACTAGGACTGAGGAAACCGCAATCAGAGAGCAGTCACTCAAATAAGCCAGCATACAGATTTAATCATGAACAGGCCTCAAACAAAATAAAATTAAAAAGAAAAAAATAAAAAAGAGTCATCAAAACCATAAAATGTGGGCAAGGGATGTTAGGAAGGAAATAACCCTTTTTGTTTGTTTGGTTGTATGTTTCTCTTCTTAATTTTAATATAGTAATGAAGTGTTTGAACTTACAGGACCATCAGGCTAAAACACACAATTATGGGAAGGGGTTAGCATACTTAAAAAACAGAGCAACCACAAGCCAAAACCAAACATTGCATTTGCAAAAAATGAAAAAATAAATACACTCAAGCAGATAATAATAGGAGACCATCCAACCAAAAAAAAAAGGAAGAATGGAGAACCATAGAATCAACTGGAACACGAGGTTCAAATGGCAATAAATAATCATCTATCAATTATCACCTTAAATGTCAATGGACTGAACGCCACAGTCAAAAGACACAGAGTGGCTGAGTGGATAAAAAGGCAAAAACCTTCAATATGCTGCCTACAAGAAACTCACCTTAGGACAAAAGATACATATAGATTGAAAGTGAAAGGGTGGGGAAAAATATTTCACGCCAATAGACATGACAGAAAAGCAGGAGTCGCAACCCTCATATCAGACAAAATAGACTTTAAAACAAAAGACATAAAGAAAGACAAAGAAGGACACTACTTAATGATTAAGGGATCCATCCAAGGAGAGGATGTTACTATCGCCAACATATATGCCCCAAATACAGGAGCACCCAGATACATACAACAAATATTAACAGACATAAAGGGAGATATTGATGAGAATACAATCATAGTAGGAGACCTTAATACCCCCCTCAAATCAATGGACAGATCCTCTAGACAGAAAACCAATAAAGCAACAGACTGAGGAAAATGAAAACAATAGAAAAGGTAGACTTCATTGATATCTTCAGGACCCTACATCCAAAAAAAGCAGAATACACATTCTTCTCAAATGCTCATGGAACATTCTCAAGAATCGACCACATATTGGGACACAAAGCTAACCTCAATAAATTTAGGAGCATAGAAATTATCTCAAGTATCTTCTCTGACCACAATGCCATGAAATTAGAAATCAACCATGGGAAAAGGAAAGAGAAGAAACCTACTGCATGGAGACTAAACAACATGCTACTAAAAAACCAATGGCTCCATGAGGAAATCAAGAAGGAAATTAAAAACTACCTTGAAACATGATAATGAAGACACAACCGCTCAAAATCTATGGGATGCTGCGAAAGCAGTGTTCAGAGGGAAATTTATAGCAATACAGGCCTTTCTCAAAAAAGAAGAAAGATCCCAAATGGACAACTTAACCCTCCACCTAAATGAATTAGAAAAAGAAGAACAAAAAAGGCCTAAAGTCAGCAGAAGGAAGGAAATTATAAAGATCAAAGAAGAAATCTAAAATAGAGACTCAAAAAACAATAGAGAAAATTAATAAAACCAAGAGCTGATTCTTTGAAAAGGTAAACAAAATTGACAAACCCCTGGCCAGACTCACTAAAAAGAGGAGAGAAAGAACCCAAATAACCAAAATTATACATGAAAAAGGAGAAATCACAACGGATACAGCAGAAATACAAAAAACCATAAGAGAATACTATGAACAACTATATGGCAACAAGTTTGACAATCTGGAAGAAGTGGACAATTTTCTAGAATCTTACAGCCTGCCAAAACTGAATCAAGTAGAAACAGACCAACTGAACAGACCGATCACTAGAAATGAAATGGAAGAGGTCATAAAATCACTCCCTACAAATAAAAGTCCAGGACCAGATGGCTTCACAGGTGAATTCTATCAAACATATAAAGAGGAATTGGTGCCCATCCCCCTGAAACTCTTTCAAAAGGTGGAAGAAGAAGGAAGACTCCCAAAGACATTCTATGATGCCACCATCACCCTCATTCCAGAACCAGACAGAGATACCACCAAAAAAGAAAACTATCGCCCAATATCATTGATGAATATAGATGCAAAAATTCTCAACAAAATCTTAGCCAACCGAATCCAACAACACACCAAAAAAATTATACAGCAGGACCAGGTTGGGTTCATCCCAGGTTCACAAGGATGGCTCAACATACGCAAATCAATCAGCATCATACACCACATTAACAAAGAAAAAGTCAAAAATCATATGATCATCTCAATAGACGCAGAAAAAGCATTTGACAAAGTCCAACATCCATTCATGATCAAGACCCTCGCCAAAGTGGGTATAGAGGGAACATTCCTGAATATAATCAAAGCCATTTATGAGAAACCCACAGCAAATATAATCCTCAATGGGGAAAAACTGAAAGCCTTCTCGCTCCAATCTGGAACAAGACAGGGATGCCCACTCTCACCACTGCTCTTCAACATCGTTTTGGAAGTCCTAGCCACAGCAATTAGACAAACAAAAGAAATAAAAGGCATCCATGTAGGAAGAGAAGAGATAAAACTGTCACTGTGTGCAGATGACATGATACTATACATAGAAAACCCTAAGGACTCAACCCCAAAACTACTTGAACTGATTCATAAATTCAGCAAAGTAGCAGGATATAAGATTAACATTCAGAAGTCAGTTGCATTTCTGTATACCAGCAATGAAGTATTAGAAAAGGAATACAAAAATATAATACCTTTTAAAATTGCACCTCACAAAATCAAATACCTCGGAATACACCTGAACAAGGAGGTAAAGGCCCTATATGCCGAGAACTATAAAACTTTAATCAAAGAAATCAAAGAAGATGTAAAGAAATGGAAAGATATTCCATGTTCCTGGATTGGGAAAATCAATATTGTAAAAATGGCCATACTACCCAAAGCAATCTACAGATTCAATGCAATCCCTATCAAATTACCCAGGACATTTCTCACAGAACTAGAACAAACAATCCAAACATTATATGGAACCACAAAAGACCCAGAATCGCCAAAGCAATCCTGAGAAACAAAAACCAAGCAGGAGGCAGAACTCTCCCAGACTTCAAGAAATACTACAAAGCCACAGTCATCAAAACAGTGTGGTACTGGTATCAAAACAGACAGACAGACCAATGGAACAGAATAGAGAATCCGGAAATAAACCCTGACACCTAGGGTCAATTAATCTTTGACAAGGGAGGCAAGAACATCGAATGGGAAAAAGAAAGTCTATTCAGCAAGCATTGCTGGGAAACCTGGACAGCTGCATGCAAAACAATGAAACTAGAACACACCCTCACACCATGCACAAAAATAAACTCCAAATGGCTGAAAGACTTAAATATACGACAGGACACCATCAAACTCCTAGAAGAAAACAGAGGCAAAACACTCTCTGACATCAACATCATGAATATTTTCTCAGGTCAGTCTCCCAAAGCAATCGAAATTAGAGCAAAAAGAAACCCATGGGACCTCATCAAACTGAAAAGCTTTTGCACAGCAAAGGAAACCCAAAAGAAAACAAAAAGACAACTTACAGAATGAGAGAAAACAGTTTCAAATGATGCAACTGACAAGGGCTTAATCTCTAGAATCTATAAACAACTTATACAACCCAACAGCAAAAAAGCCAATCAATCAATGGAAAAATGGGCAAAAGACCTGAATAGACATTTCTCCAAAGAAGATATACAGATGGCCAACAAACACATGAAAAAATGCTCAACATCGCTGGTTATAAGAGAAATGCAAATCAAAACTACCATGAGATATCACCTCACACCAGTCAGAATGGCCATCATTAATAAATCCACAAATAACAAGTGCTGGAGGGGCTGTGGAGAAAAGGGAACCCTCCTACACTATTGGTGGGAATGTAAACTGGTACAGCCACTATGGAGAACAGTTTGGAGATACCTTAGAAATCTAGACATAGAACTTCCATATGACCCCGCAATCCCACTCTTGGGCATCTATCCGGACAAAACTCTACTTAAAAGAGACACGTGCACCCGCATGTTCATTGCAGCACTATTCACAATAGCCAAGACATGGAAACAACCCAAATGTCCATCGACAGAGGATTGGATTCAGAAGAGGTGGTATAGATACACAATGGAATACTACTCAGCCATAAAAAAGAATGACATAATGCCATTTGCAGCAACATGGATGGAGCTAGAGAATCTCATACTGAGTGCAATGAGCCAGAAAGACAAAGACAAATACCATATGATACCACTTATAACTGGAATCTAATATCCAGCACAAATGAACATCTTCTCAGAAAAGAAAATCGTGGACTTGGAGAAGAGACTTGTGGCTGCCTGATGGGAGGGGGAGGGATCGGGAGGGATCGGGAGCTTGGGCTTATCAGACACAACTTAGAATAGATTTACAAGGAGATCCTGCTGAATAGCATTGAGAACTTTGTCTAGATACTCATGTTGCAACAGAAGAAAGGCTGGGGGAAAAATGTAATTGTAATGTATACATGTAAGGATAACCTGACCCCCTTGCTGTACAGTGGGAAAATAAAATAAATAAATAAATAAATAAAAAATAAATATGAATTAGGTCGAACTTGTTGATTATGTTTTGTTCTTCTTTATACTTACTGATTCCTTATTGATTTTCTGTTTGCCTTTTCTCTCAGAGGGTTAAATTTTTTGACAACAGTTGTTATTTTTTCTATTTCTCCTTTCACCTTTGAGTTTTACTTTAGGTTTTTTAGCACTGTTATTAAGTGCATGAATGTTTAGTATTCCTCTTATTTAGCCCTTTACCATGATGAAGTAACTCTTTTAATTTATGGTAACATTCTTTGCACTGAAGTCTACATTAGTTGATATTAATATAGCTATTCCCCACTTTAACAAGTATTAGCACAGTATATCTGTTCCCACTTTTTAATATATTTGTGTCTTTGTATTTAAAGTGAGTTGCTTATAGTCAGGACGTAGTTGAGAATGAATGCTGAGCAAGGGGTAAGGATATGGAACAAAAGAATAAGCAGAAGAAGGGGTTTTACAGTAATTTATAAATATCTAAACCAGCTTTTCAGAAGGAAACTTTCATTTCTGTTCCATAACATCTGGTTTAGGGAAAAAGAAAGTGGCCAGATTAAGGGAATCTTAGTGTGAGGGATAAGAGACTGGATTTAGGGGAAATGGAAAATATATAATCCACAAATATAAATCTGATCCTATTTCCAGATTGAAACTGGAATTGAACCATTTGCACCTCAGATGTTTCAGCATGATGGATGCTAATCTTTGCTTCTCTACCATTTCAGTCTGTCCTTTCTTGAGTACATTAAAGCTCCACTCCAGAGCGTATGTGTCAGTTGGAAAGTAGTAGATATTTTTGGCAGAATGGCAGACTAAACACCCTGACTAACATCTCCGATTGGAATTTTAAAAAATGCTACATGAGATAGCAATAATACTTATTTCTAATGTATTGCATAGTTGAGAGGAAGAAATATGTAGAGACTGAATAGAAGGGAGAGTAAGAAATATGACAAGTAAATTAGTACTAATACTGACTTATGCCCCAAGAATTGATGCTGAAACCTGGTGACAATGGATTCTGACTCAGTGGTGAAAAGAAGGCATGGAAAGATGGAGATAAAATCTCCCTAAAGTAGAAAGTCTGGCAAGGTCCCCCATATAAATGTAGAACTCCAAAGAGCTGCATTATAAATATGAAGGTGAATAAGAAAAAAAAAAAAGCTATGTAGAAGTATATAGCAAGGATAAAATTTACCTTTGTTGCTGAGCAAAAGGGGAAAATATTCCCTGAGAATCATAACCTTGCTCTCTTGTGAGTCTGAGGTCAGAATTCATGTTATCTGTATATTCCAAAAAAGTACAAATAGGGAATTTAATTGAAACTAGTTCTGGGCTAATTAGAAGCTGGGTTGCCTTCCTCTTTTCTTTGAAGAAAAACTACTTCAACTTCTGCCTAAAACATTCCAAAAGATAAAGTTGCAAAGCAAGTTAACAACTCCCAGTCAAAAGTCATACAACACACAGGGAAACAAGATATCATGGATAAAGGCTGGTGGGAATACTTGAAAATAAAAACAGACTTTAAAAATGTTTTAGTTATTGTAATTGTCAGATACATAATTTAAATTAACAATGTTCAACATATTTAAAGAAATAAAAGGAAAGCCTGAACATTTGAAACACAAGAAACTATAAAGAATGACCAAAATGATTCACATAAAAAAAATCAAATTGAATTTCTGGAGAAAAAAATTTAGTAATTGAAGTCAGAAACTCCTTGGATAGATTCAGGAGCATGTAGACCAAACTAAATAGAGATTTAGTGGTCAAATAATATCAGTGACAACAATAGTAACAGACTGGGAATGCAGAGCTGAGAGACAAAGACATGAACTGAGGGATATGGTGGGCAGAGGTAGGAGGTCTAACATACTTCTAATGAGAGACCCAGATGGGTATTCTAGGAAGCATAGAAAAGAGTCAGTATATGAAGTGAATAATTATTGAGAGCTTTCCTGAATTACATAGAACAAATCCTCAGAACCAGACAGCCCAACACATGTCAATCAGCATAAAAATAATCCCATACCTAGAAAGAAAAATTGCAAAACCTCAAAGACAAGGAAAAGATCTTAAAAACAGCCAGAGAGAAATGACATTATCTAGAAAGGATGGTATTTAGATGTTTCAACAGCCACCACAGAATAGGGTAGAATAACAGAGCCTATGTACTGAAAGAAAAATAACTTTCAGTTTTGAATTGTATGTAGAGAAAAGCATTAGGAGTATATCCTAAATAAGGACATTTTCAGACAAATGTAACAAACCCACAAACATCCTCATTAAAGGCTACTCTAGAGGATAAACTTTAGGTAGAAGGAAAATGATTATAGACAAAAGGCCTGGGATGAAGGAAGAATTATAAGCATAGGGAGTGGTTTGGGGGCAGGCACACTAGCAAATGCTGACTGTATAGAAATAAGAATTGGGGTGGGGAATCAAAGCAAAATGTGCTAGTTTCTTATAATTTGGAGGAAGAGGTCCACAGTATTTATCAGCTTTGGATTTACTTAATTTTATTGTATAAGTTACTTAATTACATAATTCACATCTGCATGTTAAAATTTCTAGGGTAACCACAGAAAGAGAAAATGTAGATCATAGAGCATATCACTTCCAAACAAATGGGAGAAATAGAATAAGAAGAAATTTAATGTAAAAGCATGGAAGAGAAGAAAATTTTAAAAGAGAAGCAGAAAATAGCAGAGAAATAGAAAATATACCATAAAATGGTAGAAATAAATCTGATTATAACAGTAAGCATTGTGAATATAGGTAAGACAGACTCTCCAATCAAAAAAGTATGCGATTGGATTTTTAAAAAATTAAATTAAATGCTACTTATAAAAGATGTCCTTAAATTGTAAGGGCACAGAAAAATTGAAAGACTAAAGATAGAAAAAGTTACCCCATGCAAATTCTAATGAAAATAAATCTGAGATAACTATGTTAATTTCAGATGGAAATGTTACTAAAGTATAAAAGAGGTATTATATAATGGTAAAAATTAAAATTGCTGTACAGCAGAAATTGACACATTATAAATCAAATATACTTCAATAAAAAAATTCAAATTGCTAAGAATACATTACATTCCAAAAATGTACCAAGTGTTTATAATTTATGCATTAACAACAGGCAGAGCTGTTGGGTGAAGTGGAGAAATCTACCATCGCATTTGAGATATTACCAGACCTCTCTTAGTAACGTATAAGAAAGGGAGGTAATATTAGTAAGGCAATGGAAGACTTGAACAGCACAATTAATGAATTTGATTTAACAGTCATATGTAGACCACTGCAGCCCACACTTGCAGAGCACTCATTCTTTCAAGGACACAGGACACGTGTGTGATCACTCTCCATTTACTAAGCCAATCTCAGGGGGTCATTAGAACACAGACCACATCCTCTGACCACAAAACAATTACATTATAAAACAATAATGTTAACTAGAAAAAGGCCATATGTTTGTAAATTAAGAAATATACATCCAGGTTAAGTCATGAGTCAAAGGAGAAATCACAAAGTATTTAGAATTGCATGACAATAATAGTTTATGTCTCAAAACTATAGGGTTTGCTAATGAAGCACTTAGAGAACAATTCATAGACTTAAATATTTATATCCCCCAATAGGAAAAGCTCAAAATGGACTAAGCATCCAGTTTCAAAAGTCATAAAAGTAGAAGTTCTTTTGTGGCTCAACAGGTTAAAGGTAAGGTGTTATAACTGTAGTGTCTTGGGTTGATGCTGTGGCATGGATTTGATTCATGACCCTGGAAACAGCCACGTGCCCCAAGCGTGGAGAAATAAATAAGTAAAGGAATTAATTGGCCTAGTGGTTAAGCCAATAATAAAGAAAGGAAGAGAGGAAGGAAGGAGGGAGGGAAGGAAGGAAGGAAGGAAGGAAGGAAGGAGAAAGAGGAGCAAAGCAGAGCAGTATAACCCCCCCACACAAAAAAAGTTGAAGGAAAGAAGTAATGAAGATAAAGGTAGAAATGAGTGGAATAGAAAACAAACACTCAGTGGAGAAGACCAACAAAGTCAACAGCTGATTTTATTTGAAAGTATTAACAATATAGTATTTCTGGAAGGATTAATCTGTAGACAAAAAGAAGGCAAACTAAATTAGGAACGAAAGTGGGGACAACTGCAAATGCTGTAAGATAAAAAGATGAATCCTGTTAGGATATCCCTTATGAAATTGCCACGTAAAGGCAATTCAGCATCAGTGTTTAACTGTCATTGTGTTAAATGCCGTATCTCCAGTGGGAGATGCTGCAGGGAAAATGCTGCGTAAACCCAAGGGGAGAGGGTAGCCAGTGTAGATGGCTTATCTAAGATACCAGAAGACCTATCCTAGGACTTGAAGGCTGAGAGCTGGCTGAGAGCTGGCTGAGAGGCAGACAGGGTGGCATGAGCTGAAGGTATAGCAATTAGCTTGGGAAATCAGGTAGATGGGGAATTAGAAGAGATACTCTTGCTTCACAGGAAAGGCAGGGGAGGTGAGGTTAGGACAGGGTACAGAAGGGGTAAATGGTGAAAAGAATGAGGAAAAGGTTGAAATTCAGACTTAACTCCAGAGCTTGGGAAATCCTGAGCTCTTTCTACTAGCTCTCTGTCTTGGGATCTTGGCTCCAAGCTGCCCCTCTGGGCCCCATCTGTCCTCTTGGTATTTTTTTCTTGGAATACCACCCATGTTGTATCAAGGTTCACAGGAAGAGCCTTTGAATCTAAGAACGCAAACAGCTATTCTTTCTCTCAGTGGTGTTGGATACCTGAATGACTGACCTCTGCTCAATTTCAAGCCCTTAAAATAATTCCTTGACTATCTTGCCTTCCTTTCTTTATTCTTCCCTTTCTTATATCTATTCTTCTTCTCTCCTTTTCCAAACCTCCACCCTCCCTCTATCTCTCCCTTCCTTCCTTTCTCCCTTCCTTCTGGCCTCATATGTTCCTTTATACCCCAAACATTGCTGAGTTCTTACTATGGTGTAGACATTGCTGAGTTCTCACTATGGTGAGTTTTCTGTAAAAGACCAGGTAGTAAATATTTTAGGCTGTGAGGGCCATATGGTCTCTGTCACAAGTACTCAACTCTGAGTTGTATTGTGAAAGCAGCCGTAGACAATACATAAACAAATGGGCGTGTCTGTATTCCAATAAAATTTATGGACACTGAAATTTGAATTTCATGTCATTTTCACAGGTCACAAAACATTATTCTTATTTTCGTTATTCCCAACCACTTAAAACTTGTTAAAAAAACATTCTTAGGTCATGGGCTAGACAAAGAGGCAATGGGCCTGCTGGCCATAGTTTACTGACTGACCCCTGGTGTAGAATCCTAGAAAAAAAATCAGAGTCTAAATGCTAGCCCTGCCTTCCTGCATCTCTGTTGCTATGGCACAAGTCTATGCCACCCTTCAGTGTATGACTGCTACATGACAGTTTATGCCCAGATTAGAAGTGGCAGAAGTAATGGGGAGAAAGGGGAGACTGCCCTTGGAGAAGGTGGCATGCATACTGCCCCTAAAAGGATGGGTGAGTTCAGATGTCTTAGACTATGCTGATGTGTGACTCTCAATTCTCATGTCGTTTCTGAACATAAAACGTCAGTCACAGCTCCTCTTTCCTGAATTTGGAAGTCACTGGACTTTCTTAAGGGGCATAGATTCAGCTACAACCAAGATTCCTCCTTCTCAAATGCTCCTGTGCTGTGGAACCCTTGAAGGATGTATGTGAGTAAGCTGTGTGGTTGGTTGGGGGCAAGGGGAGGGGGTCTCAGGAGGCAGAAATCCAGCTGAGTTCTGCCCTCACACAGCTTGGCTCAGGCAGGCAGTTCTCAGAGCCAGAGTTTCGCGAGCTGGAAGAGTAAGTACCTGCTTCAAGCTTCTTGTCAAGACCCTGTCTAAGAAATCCATGTCAATGGCCCCATCTGGACCTGTCGCATAGTCCTTTATGTTTGGACATGACCCAGCTAGAGTACCAAAAGCGGGCTCTGCTTTTCCAGCTTCCTTTCTCTTCCTCCCTCCTCCTTCCCTTCTCTTCTTCCTTCAAGCCTTAGCGAAAGGCCAAGGTACTGAAATATGAATTGACTGTGCAAAAACAAACTAAAATTTGCCTAAGGCAATATACGGATTTTTCATTTATTTCCCTTAACATCTTCCAGTCCTTGAGTGTGTGTTTAAAGGATAGGAGTCCTCATTTATCACAGGGATCATAAAGAGATGCTGTGGTTTTTGTCTTTGAAATTCTAATGATTTGATGGCATTGTTATTTAGAGCTGGGGCCCTAGGGCTGGGGCAGCCCTGAGAAGAACCCTCACTCCTACTGGCATTTTTTATGATGAGAGAGCAAATCTTCACTTCATTTCCCAACACTGTCATGTAGTATAAAGAACATTGAACTTGAACCTGAAGAACTAGATTAAGAGTCCATCTTGGCTACTGTATGTTTATTACCTTGGGAAAATTACTTAACTCCTTAAAAAGTCAGTTACAGTTACCTGTTCTTAAAAATGGAAATAATTACTAATTTTCAATATGTGTGTTTCTGAGAGGGCACTGTGAGATAACAGATGTAAAAGTGCCTTGGAAAGTATGAAACTGGAGAATCTTTCTAGAATGGTCTCCAGCTCACCCAAGACTTTCCTGAGCTCCCAAGGACCTTATTATTATAGAAAGTGGTCAATGTCAAAGAAAGCAAAAGTATTCCTTGGACAGATTTAAGACACTGCTTAACAATCTCCCACCTTCCTATTTCTCTCAGTGCATCTGTCCTTAGTCCATAAATGTCCCCTTTCCCCAGATACCACCCAACTCTTTGATATATAACGTCTATGACATGGTCCACAACACGGTCCCTCCAACTATAATAACTTGTCATATTGAATATTTTAAGCTGCAAGAATTTGAGAAATGGCAGGTGCAAAAAGGGATTCCTGACCTCCCCTTTCTCCCCTGAAGCAGGTCAAATGACCAGCATGTGAACGGTGCCCTCCCTAGGCACCTCTTATCTCTGCAGATAGAGGGATATAGGGACACTGAGAAGAATCCAAAAGAACAGGATGTGCTAAATTTCTCTTACCTCTCTACTCTTAACTCATACCCTTTCATCCTATCACATTTTTCTGTGACTTTCCACTCTTCATCAAACCTAGGAAAAAATGCTCAGTCTTAACGGCTTCTTTAGGTCTTCATTTAGTTATGAAGGCTCATATGTTACATGAAATTTCTTTTAAATTGGTGTGCTTTTCTCCTTTAATGTCTTTGTCAGTTTAATTTCCAGGGCCAGCTAGGGATCCTAAGAGGATAGAGGAAGAGTTTTTCTTCCCTTATACCTTGTACACGCCTATATTCCTTCCTTTAAAGGTGTTACCAGTTCATTCTGAAACTCCTCCCTGCTCCCTTGTGGCTCTGGAACTTTGGCTCTGCTTTCAAGAATGGTCTTCCTCTGAGGACTGTCGTATAACCTCAGTCTCTAGACAGAAAAGGATTTCTACTCTGAGTTGCACTCTTTGGAATGCAATCACACAGTCTCTTTTGCTCTTATGTAAGGATTTCTTGGGTGACTCTGTGTGTGTGTGTGTGTGTGTGTGTGTGTGTGTGTGTGTGTGCAGAAATTGTAAATGCTTTAACATATATGTCATTCAATGCCTAGGTACTTCTGGGCCCACAGTTAGTGACTGATAAATAGTTGTTTAATCAAAAGTAAGTTAGACTGGGAGTTCCTGTTATGGTACAGTGGAAACGAATCTAACTAGTATCTGTGAGGATGTGGGTTTGATCCCTGGCCTTGCTCAGTGGGTTAAGGATCTGGCATTTCCATGAGCTGTGGTATAGGTTGCACATGTGGCTTGGATCCCAAGTTGCTGTGGCTGTGGCTGTGGCTGGCAGCTGCAGCTCTGATTTGACCCCTACCCTGGGAATTTCCATATGCCACAGGAGCAGCTTTAAAAGGCAGAAATAAATAAATAAAAGTAAGTTGGACTATGTAGATTGCCTGAATTCGAGGCTTTCCCCATGTCTCAGGAATTCTCATAGGTTCAGTGGAAGCTTTGCTTTTATTCTCTACAAGACTGGTCTGCAGTAGTTGTTAGCAGAGCCTTAGCTGTTTAAGTTGCTGTTCAACTCTTTCCATAATCACCTGGATCACATGCTTGGTGCCCAAGGGAAATCAGGGCTGAATTAAGGCTTCCAGTGTGGTCCCCTGTCCCCATCCTCGAGCTGACCATAGATGCCTAATTTCAGATATTTTCATAGGCACTGAGGACTTTCAGGGTCCCTTACATGAGGTGCTATTGATAAATAATTTTAGGTGTTGAATAAAGTGGGTCCTTTCTACAGGTACACTATACTGGTTTACCCATTCAAGCTACTGAAATAATATTAAAACTCACTCAGGCCATAATGAGCTTAGCTACTAGGGAAAAGAAGTAGGTACACAAACACTCTATTTTTTCTCTTTGAGGAAATTCTAATTTGTGACTGTTCTCCCTGGATAAGAGTGTCTTAGGGTCAGTTCCCTTTAGTGCCCCTAGTGTCACCAGACGGAACTGCTGGGAGCAGTAAAGAACATTGCTGTCTTCTCAAGAATTTGAGAATGTCTAGGTACTCAACAGTGCTCTCAGAAAGTGACTTACTGCCTATGTAACATTCATGAGTGCCTTTGTGATTACATATACAAAGTGTTTTCATCTACTTGTAGTTCTCAATGCTGACTCTACATCAGAATCATTTGGGAGAGCTTTTGCAAAAACAGAGATGTTAGCACCCTATACCCCAGAGATTCTGACTTAATTAGTGTAGGATGGTATAGACACTGGTTGTACTTTTTAAAAAATCTGCACTGCCTTGTTACAGCATTTTTTAACTTAAGGTATAGTTGACTTACAATGTTGTGCCTATATATATATATATATATATATATATATATATATAGTTTTTAAATATTATTTTTCATCATGTCTATCCCAGGAGATTGATTGTAGTTCCTTGTGCTTTACACTAGGAACTTATTGTCTATCCATTCTTTGTAATAGTTTACATCTATTAACCCCAAACTCCCAATCCATCACACTTCTTGGCAACCACAAATCTGTTCTCCATGTCTGTGAGTCTGTTTTGTAGGTTCATTTGTGCCATATTTTAGATTCAAGATATGTGATAGCATATGGTATTTGTCTTTCTCTTTCTGGCTTACTTCACTTAGTATGAGACTCTCTAGTTGCATCCATGTTGCTACAAATGTCATTATTTAGTTCTTTTTTATGGCTGAGTAGTATTCCATTGTGTATATATGTATCACATCTTCTTAATCCATTCATTTGTTGATGGACATTTAGGTTGTTTCCATGTATTGGCTATTATGAATAGTGCTGCTATAAACATAGGGGTGTAAGTATCTATTTGAACTATAGTTTTGTCTGGATATATGCCCAGGATTGGGATTGCTGGATCATATTGTAGTTTTATATTTAGTTTTCTGAGAAGCCTCCATACTGTTTTCCACAGTGGTTATACCAATTTATGGTACCACCAACAGTGTAAGAGAGTTCCCTTTTCCCCACACCCTCCCAGCATTTGTTATTTGTAGACTTATTAATGATGGCCACTCTGACTGGTGTGAGGTGGTACCTCATAGTAGTTTTGCTTTGCATTTTTTTAATAATTAATGATATTGAGCACTTTTTTTCATGTGCCTACTGGCCATCCATATGTATGTCTTCTTTGTTGTTGTTGAGTTATTTAAGTTATTTGTATAGTTTGGAGATTAAGCCCTTGTTGGTTGTATCATTTGCAACTATTTTCTCCCATTCTGTAGGTTGCCTTTTTTTTTTTTTTCTTCGATGGTTTCCTTTGATGTGCAAAAGCTTGTAGGTTTGATTCGGTCCCATTTGTTTATTTTTGTCTTTATTTCTATTGCCTTGGGAAACCAACATAAGAAAACATTTGTACAATTGATGTCAGAGAATGTTTGGCCTATGTTCTCTTCCAGGAGTTTAAGTCCTGGTGTCTTGTCTTATGTTTAAGTCTTTAAGTCATTTTGAGTTTATATTTGTGTATGGTGCGAGGGTTTGTTCTAGTTTCATTGATTTACATGCAGCTGTCCAATTTTCCCAGCACCACTTGCTGAAGAGACTGTATTTTACCATTCTATATTCTTGCCTCCTTTGTCAAAGATTAATTGATCATAGGTATCTGGGTTTATTTACTGATTATTTGTTCTTTTCCATTGATCCATGTGTCTGTTTTTGTACCACTACCACACTATTTTGATTACTATAGCTTTTTAATAGCGCCTGGAGTTTAAGAGAGTTATGCCTCATGCTTTGTTGTGTTTTTGGTTTTTTTCCCCCCTCAGGATTGCTTTGGCAATTCTGGGTCTTTTAATATTCCATATAAATTTTTGGATTATTTGTTCTAGTTCTGTGAAAAATGTCATGGGTGATTTGATAGTGATCACATTAAATCTGTAGATTGCTTTGGGTAGTATGGCATTTTAACAGTATTAATTCTCAGGATATCTTTCCATTTCTTTGAATCCCTTTTAACTTCCTTGATTAATGTTTTATAATTCATAGCATATACATCTTTCACCTCCTTGGTCAGGTTTATTCCTAGGTATTTTTGGGGGGGTGATTTTATTTTATTTCATTTATTAATTTATTTATTGCTTTTTAGGGCCACACCCATGGCATATGGAAGTTCCCATGCTAGGGGCTGAATCAGAGCTACAGCTGCCAGCCTATGCCACAGCCACAGCAATGTGGGATCCAAGCCACATCTGCAACCTACTTCAGAGTTCATGGCAATGCCAGATACCTGACCCACTGAGCGAGGCCAGAGATCAAACCCACATCCTCATGGATACTAGTTAGATTCATTTTCACTGCACTACAGTGGGAACTCCAGGGGTGTGATTTTAAAGGTTTTTTGTTTTTTTTTTTTAAATTCATGGTTATACTTTTGAAAAAGCTCCCTGGATGGTTTTAAATTGCAGCTGGGACTGGGAACCATTGCTCTAGACCAGGGGTCAACAAACATTTTCTGTAAAGGGCCCTATAGTAAATATTTTAGGTTTTGCAGGCCATACATTTCTGTGACAATTACTCAGCCCTGTCATGGCAGTGCCAAAACAGCCATCCATGGGTATGGCTGTGTTCCAATAAAACTTTATTTATCAAAACAAGCAGTGGGCCAGATTTGGCCTGCAACATATAGTTTGCTGGCTCCTGCTCTAGAGCCTAGACTATCACCTTTATGAAGACAAAGCACTGTGCGTATGAAGTTCAAATCTGGGTCCCTGGCATAGTCAACTGGCATGCAGCAGACACTCCATAAATACTTCTTAAATTAAACTGAATTTATGGTATTCATGGGACAATATCTGAGAAGGAGACAAGAGTGGCTAGTCTTGAAAAAAAATTTAGCATTTGGGGTGGAAAATGTTTATGGCTTAATGGTCTGGGACAATTCATATAAAATCCTGTTTAACTTTGTTAAGCTTTGTTGAACTCTTTTTAAAATGGATTGATATTAAGGTGTGTGTGTGTGTGTGTGTGTGTGTGTGTGGCAGTAGGCAGAAAGATGAGATTTTCCATAGTTTTTATTTGCCTGTGCCTATAAAAATGTATATAGCAACCAACGGAACTCCCATAATTGGTCAGTCAGTGACTCAGTTTATGAAAAATTTGTTAAGTCAGTTGACCAAACTATCCAGCCAATTTGGTCAAACCAATGCCATAACAATCCCATGTAAACACAATCTCTGCATTATCATAGCATCCAAAATACACTAGTTAGAGAAAATGTGTATTTGGCTTTTTAATTTTTGCCTTGGTTGGCACCAAGCACATGTGTTAATAACAAAATGCCTATATAGGGCAAGAAGTGGAGGGTCACAGCCATTGCATCATGACCTCAGATGTGACCAAATGTCCTCAGGGATGGGAAGATAGAGATGATCACTGGAGGGTAGTTTAAAAGCAAAACAAAATAGAATGCATTGGAAATTGCTGCAAAAAAATCACTCTTGTATACAGATGCCTAGAAAACAAGGTTAGGCATCCATTTTTTTCTTCTCTTTAGTCAAATGCATCAGGTTTTTTTTTTTAATTTTCCAAAGTCTTTATTACCATATGTTCAAATATGTAGATAAAGGTGTCTAGATAGGGGAATGTCCAAGGCCTTAAAACAATAATAAAATAGTTCTTAAAATATTAATAATACTGTACAATACATTATGCTTTAGGTTTCAGCAAAGATGACTTCTGAGAAGATGCATGGTTGAGAGAAGGGAAGGGAGGTGGATTATAGTTGGGAAGAAGAATTACTGTGACATTCCTCCTCCATGTCCTGGATATTTATTCTCCGTGGTCATTTCTGAAAGGTGAATCCTGCGCTTGTGGCCTTAGTCTTATTTTTAACACAAGTCTATTAATCATTCGAAATACAGAGATACCTTTTATGTGAATTGGCTCTTCTCTCCTGATAGGAGCTTAGGATTCCTAAATTTTGATGTCCTGAATGTGGACATGGCAGGGTATGTGAATGGTGACACCAGCATCCTGGACCTCAACTAATCTTTGGAAGGAGTAAGTAATACCCAGGGACATTTAATTCACTGAGACTAGCACATGCAGATCATTTCATTGAAAACTCTTCCTTGATTTTAATTGGAGATTTTGCACATGTGATGATCTGTGGGCTCAATGGCCTCTGGAAAGACCTTCCCTCTAGGGGACCCTGTGTGGACACAACGCAGAAAGGAGGAAGGTGTTGAGGGAAGTCACATTTATGAGCAGTGGGTCACTGCCCGTTATGTGAGCCCAGAGATCTATCTTTAGTGCAAAGCTTATTGGAACAAAAGGGAGCGTATCCATAGTTAAGCAGCAGGAGAGGATTTTAAAGTTTTCATGGAAAACCAGAATTGCTCAGGAAAATCTCAACTGTTTTCCTTTTCTCCACGTGTGACTTTTAAATTGAATTTCTTTTTAGGCAATAAGCTATTCTTTAATCCAGGACAGAACATGGAGGGGTCTGAGTCTAAGCTCCCAACATTTCTTTGTATGATTGCTAGCGGAAATCCCTTGGGGAGCGTGGTTTTCCGTGCATGTGTCCTATATTGTCTTTTCTTTTCCCTCCTCCTCCCACCCCTTCTCCTTACTGCAGAGGTAGCCGTCCTCCTGCTATTAGCAAGATGTCTATTATAGTGTCATTAAAAAAGCCATAGTCAGTGCGAGGAATGACTCATGTCATGGAGGACTTAATAATTCACTGTAATAAAAGTATAAAGTTTTATGATAAACCACTCTCAGGGGAGTTAAATATAATCCTTAGCAGGTCACACACTGACTAAAAAGCTTACATTTGTAATGGTAATTTGAATTTACTACATTGCCTTTAGTTTTTAAGCGTTTGTGTGTCATTAGACCTTATAAATTGATTTATATGTTTCAACTCCAGTATAATTCTGCATAAAGGTACAATAAATTTTATGGATTGGAGATATGGCATCTAAAACATTTTAATAAAATTATTGTTCTAAATTCACGTAAATGGCATTGATGAAGAGCAGCAGTGAAGATGCCAACATTTCAGAACTTTGGTGAACTGGGTGAGGTGGGAGTGGAAACTGCATGTGGGGCCTTGAGGGTATAATCCCTCACATCCCCCTCCTGCCTTTGTCAGTAAAGAGAGACCTCTGAGGCCATCCCTGAAAAGGTGTCCACTGCCATGCAGCTTTCAGTATGGGGACATCAAAGCTCTGGGTAATGCACTGATGATGAGTTTGTAGGGAGAGGAGCTGACTGCATCCCTCACCAGGACCTTTCTGTTATTCGTGGACCTAAATGGAATACTGGCTCTCCAAGAAAACAAAGGAAGATTGTCCAAGCAAGCAGCATTCTCTGTGACTAGGCACAGAGGGCAGATCATCTATTCTTTAGCTTATTTTCTCCTCCAGTGTCTGAAGGGAAGACATTACCCGCCACCCGCCACCCCCCACCCAAGTACCCCTACAACAAAAACCAACCTACTTGGAGAGTGAAATGTGAGGTGCCGCTAAGCCATCCTTAGGGTTCATTTGGCTGCCCTGGACCCTGGCCTCCCAGGCCTTTGGTCTCACTGGCTATAACTTGTGAGGACTACATCTCAGCCACATTCTCCCTTTCCCTTTATTATCAGAAAAATAAAGGTCACATAAACTGGATTATGAAAAATGAAAACCAAAACCTACAAAAACAAAACGCTTGTTTGTCTCACAGGCTTGGATCCAAATGGCACCAAGGCAAGCTCTTGAAAGTAAAGGAGGGAACCGACCCTCCCCGATCCCCTCCTACCCTTGCCCCCAAATCCTCCTATTAACTTTTCACTTTTTCTCATTGGTCTTATTTCAGCTAGCCAGCCAGGAGTGAGTTGTGATTAATTATATTTTCCTTCTGACTTTGCAGATTCAGGGGCAATCGCTCACTGGCTCTTGTCCTGAGAGAACTTTGTTTACATTTGGCAGTGTGCTTTTAAGTCACTGAAAGCAGCACTGAATTTGGCTAAAAATACCTGATAAACTATACCGTCTGTTTTAGGGCTTTAAATAATTACCCGGCTTTTTTTTTCTCTTTTTGAATGCAGCTTCCCCCAAAGCTGGTATAATTTCAGTGCAGATCTTCAAAACCTTTTGTCTAATCCTGTGTATAGGCTTTCCCATAACGAAACTTAAAGAGGTCCTGACTGGCTCGGGTGGGCAGTTCTCACCATATTCCCTGTAGCATTTGCACATTAGAAAAGCTTTATCCCCTCTTTGGGGGCAGGCTTTTTTGTTAGAAAAGCACCGAGGTAAACCTCTAGGGGACGGCAGGACTCAGTGGGTGTGTCACTGTTAAATGACCCAGCCAGCTGGACAGGTTGAGGTACAATTTACTGGAAATACATTAAAAGTGTGTTGGGAAATGATTCTTAAAAATGTTCCCACTGCTGGTGTGATACAGATTAGAACCCCAGTGCGCAACTGAGAAAAATTAAATTGTAACAAGAAACCCCTGACGGTACAATGATGGCTTATGGGGAGAAGGGTTGAACTCAAGGAACTAAAGAGAGAAAATTCAGCTTTTGGTGACTTTCTGCCTAGGTCCAAGACAGGTCTGCAGAGGGCAGGGGCTGGATAGGTAGGGGCACTTCTAGCTGACATTGACATCTGTGTGTGTTTTCCAGATAGTCGATGTATCAAACTTGGCATTCTCCTCTCTCTTTACCCTCTTGGTAGTGACATCCCAAGGGAATCAGAGGTGGAGTCTTATGCAGCCTTCTGTGGAGACAAATTTGGCAGCCGCTTGTATGATATGATTTATGCAGCAGAAAAAAGTTTCTGGCTGGCAGGGCTACCATTCAACGTGTTCTTTCTCCTAAGGCAAGGACTCTCCAGGAATCCCTGTTTAAAATGCAAATGGTCCAGAGAAATGGAATAGACATTTATCAGTCATCAACACCATGGTGAGAATTAGTGTCAACAGAATTTAGCAAGCTGAACAATCAGGACCTGAGAGAGAATGGGACACAGACAGAGGAATTTGAATGAGGAGGAAGAATTTCTCTGGAGTTGCTTAAGGCAGGCAAGCCAGAGTGGTGCATTGCAGAGGGCACCTGGGGTCATCATAAAGAGTTGGAGAGACTCGGGGGAGTGGCGGGGAGGGGAAAGGATGAACAAAGCATGGAGAAAGAGGCTATAGAGAGGAGATATGGGAGACCATCAAAGTGAATTTGACAAACCCTGAACTTTGCCTTAGAATTGTCCTTCACGAGACACACACAGTTCTACAAATCTTGTCAATAGATCCTTGTCCTAGAAATCTCATCTTGGATCTCTGCAGTTTTCTTGGTCCATTGGCAGATGGCCCTGAACTCATTAAATTCTAAATTTAATATATGTGTGTTAAACATACACAACAAATATAAAAATATGCAAAGCATTTTTACCTAAGTCCCTTTGATTATTTTCATGATCAGCCTGACATATAGTAGATGGTTAATAAATATTTACTCAGATGAATTGAATATGTGGAAAGGCGTTACCATTAGTCCCATTTGATGGATGAGGAAATTGAGCTTTAGAGGGGTTGAATTGCCCAAGATCAAGCATCTAATTGGTGCTGAGGTCTATTTCCACATTTAGTCCCCTCCACTTGACCCCAGCCGCCTTTCTTTAGGCCCAGAGTCCCCCCTTACAATCCCCCATTCTGGCTTGCCTTCCCTAGGTAGCTTCAAAGCAATGCTTTCTGCTTTTGGAGGCCTGACTCCCAAGGCCAGTTCTCCAACATTGCCTTCCTATGCGAACAGAACTGAGCAAGGCTTTGTGTTCTCTACATACCCCTCTATGTAGACAAATTGAGTGTGATCCACAGGGAAGTCTTTGACCTTTTAATTACAAACTTTTGGGTCTGCTGGACTTCTAGGTCCCCAGCTGCCCAACCAGATAGACTTTTCCAGGCAACTTGAGGCCTTGAACAATATTTTAATTGGAAATAACTCAAATGTCTAAAACTGGGATTTGTGGCCCATTTTCTTCTATCATGTGTGATAAAGCATGTTTATTGGAAGTACTACTCGAACCAAGAATTTGGTCCCCAGAAAGCCAAGGACCTAAGAGTAGTCAGTCCTTTCAAAGTGGCAAGAGCTGCTGGAGAAGATATCTTTGATATTCCTGAGGGGCAGCTTAAAGCCAGGAGCCAGAGTGCTGGATGGTAAAGAAGACTAGAGTGGCATGATAGGGGAGGAGCTGGGGTGATTATCTTGAGACACTGATGAGTGCTTGCATAATAGGCTGACTGTGGATGGTATTTGGAGAATCAGGTTTGCTTAATGGTAAAGAGTAGAGATGGCTAAGCCATATGCAGGCTGCCTGACCTTGACCACAAAAATTTGTTTCTGTCATTTTATCTCACTCATTGTCCCTACCCCCAATTCAATCTTGGCTGTAGTTGTCCTTTCTGAGAAATGGAGTTACTCTTTCCTGACCCCAGAGTAGTAATCCAGTGAGTGGCTCTTTGAATGGAATTCTCTACATCATTCCCTCCTTTTTTTAAATTTATTTTTTTATTATGGACTCAGTTTGATTCCCAGATATTCACAGGTAATTCTCAAACATTCCAGCAGCATCATAAAGATGATGATACTTTTTAGGGTTACTGTTTTTTTTCTTTTTTGAACAGGCTGTAGCTTAATTATTCCACCCTATGTCTCTTAAAAGTATTACAAATCATATTTTCTTTCTTCTTACCTTTTCCCCCCACTACTTTGTGTATGTGAGTGTATGTCTGTAATATGTAACAAGTAAACGTGTAGAGCAAAGAGGGTGACCCTCTAGGCCTGCACCATCCCCCAGTTGGAGCTATTAGCCACTTACATGCACAATTAACCGGCTGATTCTTAGATTGAAGGCTGAGAAAGCTAATTACAGGTACAAAAATTGCACCCAGATAAAAAGAAATTGGTCTGGAAATTTAACCTTTAAACCTTCTTCTTCAGGGTGAGTAGCTAGTGTGTTTGTGTGTACGTGGTATGTATATACATATACGTATATTTGATTTAGGTTGACCCATCTTCTTGATTTGCTTTCATCATAATTACTAATGGCATCCAGTGGAACCCCTTATTTATGCCATAAATAGCTTCTCCCAAATCACATTCCATTCAAATTCTGAAGGATCTGTTGCAGGCTCTTTCTCTATGTATTATTAATTTTCTTATAAATCTAGAATACTGCAATAATCTCTTGGAAAATATGAATGATGTATGTGTGTCTATATGTGTTGATTATCATTAAGAAGTACCTCTGGAAAGGGAATTTGTATTTATTAATAGCCTACCTTGTACCAAGCAAGTTTATCCATTCTCTTACCCAGTGAGCTTGGTAGATTATGTCCATTTAATACATGACATTACTGCGGTTCTACAAAGTGAGGTAACCTGCCTAGGGTCCTATAACCTGTTTTAGGTGAATTTGCCAAACGCAGGCTCTTTGCATTACTCACAATGACCTTTCAGCTTGATAAAGTTCCATGAGTTGGATGAATTCTACATTTTTCTCTGTGTCGATACAAAATGCTATATTGTTCAAAACAATTCTCTTTACATTGTCTCTGGAATTTAGAGCTAGTGGTAGTAAGACTAAAAAGATTGTCTCAGACTGCATATGTTAAACAGACCATCTCAATTTCAGCTTCAGTCATTCACAATGGTATATGGTGATGCTGAGGAAGCGCCTTTGGTAATCCTCCTCTGTGCTTCTTTTCCATTTTTCATAACCATTTCTCTGGCATCCCTGTCTCATGCTATCTCCTGATGCCTTGGGAGTCCTCCCTTCTCCAAGGACACACCATCCAGCTCTGTGCTCCCTAGATAGAATTCCATGATCTGGATTGGTCCCTTTCTACTTCCAACAAATGCCCGACTCAGGCTATGATCTATGTTTTCTAGCTAGTTAATAAAATAAGTCCACAAGAACATGGAGAGTGTTAGATGTTAATGGAATTAATAAATTATGGTGCAGCCACTGTCTCCCACTATCAGGTTTCCTCCTTAGAAAAATGAAGGGGCAGGTGTGAAGAAGCTCTAAGATCCCATCTTTTTCAGTTTCATTTTCAATATATGATCCATGAACCTCTACACGTTATTCTTACGTTTTGACAAGGGCCTCCCATACATAATGGGTCTTAATTAAAAGAGCACTTTCCCCACTTCTGCCCCTTAAATGGAATGGCCCAGGTTTGACGCTTGGCTGTTTTTCCTCTCCTGGGGGATCCCTATGACCCCACATTTATGCTAATGAATCCTAAATCTACATTTCTAGTCTCCCTCTGATATTGACTACTAGACGTCTACCTATTACTATCTTTTGGCCGTTTCCATTTGTGTTTTCCACAGTCCTCCGAAATTCACTAAATAAAGTAAAATCATCATGCTTATACTCTTCCAAGCTTCTCTTCCTTCCTTATAGATCATTAATGAAAAATGTCACTCTCCTTGTACCCCAGTGGAGAAATTTACTAATAGTCCTACATTCTCCTCCTTCTTCACCTCCTATAGCCACTTAAGTTGCGAAACCTGTTCATTCTTCACCTTAAATTTCTCTGTCATTCATCCAATGTCCTTAACTCCCCAGAATAGCCCCCATTAAGTTTCTTAGAAATTATTGCAATGACCTCATATAGGTTTCCCATCACTTACTGCTGTTTTAGGCCAAATCTTCCTGTTATGACTATGTCACAGGGTCAATGAGAGAAGTAAATAAGATGAGGAACATGGACATGTTTTATAATATTTAAAGAGTTCTACTAGTGTACTCTATTATTTGATGCATTCTGAAAAGACAGATTGCTGATTCTGGCTTCTGAGTCTTTGTGCTGCTTCCTGTGTCTAGAATATTCCCCTTCAGCCCCTCTTCTTTTTAAAATAATGCCCAGGAATTCCTGTTGTGGCTCAGTGGGTTAAGAATTGGACATTATCTCTGTGAGGATGTGGGTTCAATCCTTGGCCTCACTCAGTGCATTAAAGATCCAGCATTGCTGAAAGCTGCAGCGTAGTTTGCGGATCCGGCTTGGATGTAGTGTTGCCGTAGCTGTGGTGTAGGCCTCAGCTGCAGCTCAGATTAGACCCCCTAGCTGGGGAACCTCCATATGCCACAGAGCCATAAAAAGAAAACTTAAAAAAAAAATACCCATTTTTCAAGGCCTAGCACAAGCTCACGTCTTCCAGAAGCACAATCTAACCATCCCTGACCTCTTTAAAGTATCTTTCCAAACACCTGTACTTCTAATCTTTGCTCTTTATTAGTTACACCCTTGAACTCCCATTTCCTGGTTCATGGTTTGTTCTCCATGATCAGGTTGTGAGGTCGCCAAAGGCAGGGACCATATCTTTATACTTCTCTGTAAGAATAAAGGTCCTCAAAAACACTGGGTAGATGGGTGGATGGATGAATAAGTGGATACTTCCATGGACTTTTATTTGATTTAGCTTGAAATTATAAATCTGTACATGCAGTCTGTATGAGAAGGATTCCTACATCCCTCTGTCACAGAGGTCCAGCTCTCTAAGCAAAGGAACCATATCTGGATCCTGAAACCTGATTCCACCAAGGGGCAGAGAGAATGAAACTAGTAGAAATAGCATGGGGTAATAAATTCATGACACCTTCCTCATCACATGCTTTTCTTTGTTTCATGGTGTACCAGGAAGAGATTGCAGAGCCAGGTGTACAAGGAAGGGCCAGTGTTCCAGGTGAATCCACAATCCAGCACTGCAGTGTGTGTACATGTAGCAGTGTGCCTGCCCCTCTCTAGCAAGTATATTTCATAAGCAGTTTGTAACCTACTGTTTCCTCTGCCCAAATAGTTGGGTGTCTTTAGCACTTCCTCCACAATTGTGGCCACTGTCCCCCACTTGCTTATCCAGATACACAATTGGACAATAAAGAAGCCATAGAAAATTCATAGAGCCAGAGGTTGTCATTCGTTGCTGATTTTAAATGAACCTTGATGCATAGGATGAAAGAGCCATTAGCGGGAAAGAGCTTAAACTACATTAAGAAGAGAGGAGAAAATTGTCCAACATTTGGTCAGTCTGACAGGTAAAAGGGAATGTAGGGTGGGGGTAAGCTATTAGAGAAGGAAAGACTTCTTTGCACAATGATGCTGAAGAGCAGGCATGGGGTGGAATAAAGTGCCAGCCTGGGTTTGGAAACAATGCATAAGCACCATAAATATGTGCAAAGTTCCCAGGCAGGAGAACAGTTCTTTCTTTACCATTAAAAACATTACAAATGCCTTCACGCTTGCCTCTTTCTTCTTCCAACTCTGCCTCCTCCTTCCTTTGATTCTCTGTCTATGAAACTTAAAGTATATCTGAGGCGCTTAAAGGGAGTCTCCAACTACTGTTTAACAAGTCATTACTAATTATTGTTTAGCACTGGATTATGGGCCGGATCATGGAATTAAAACAGAGCTTTTAGGACACCTTTGTACCTGGCAAAGAGTTAATGAGCACATGCTGGGTCCCTGTAGTAACTGCCAAGCTGGTTTGCTATTTTATTTCAGTGGCCTAGGAACAAAATCTAATAAATCGTTTTACTTTTATCTCGATGCTTCCTTTTTCATTAGCAAAATGAGGAAGCTTCGTTGTAATGTTTACCATAAATTGGGAATTTTTTTTACATTGTTCAATTCATTGGTTATCTGCAGAGTGGGGTGTATGTGTATATTGGAGGAAGAGAAAAAAATTACATGCAAATCTGGGAACAACAAAGTACTGGATTAATAGTTTAAGCAGAGAAAGTGATTTGCCTCCTGAGACCCTGGCTGATGACTGGACTTCCTCATGACTGTGTGTGTTTGTGGACTATGGACATAGAATATAGACAGTGGACATTGTGTGTGTATGTGTGTGTGTGTAATAAGGCAGCCTATATTTCTAGAAATGGGAGGGCAAGTTTTCTGCCTCTAGGCCCAGACACTTGGGGTTTCTTGGTAAGGGTTCCATAGCTAGGAAAAGAGGAGAAAGCCATATATGGGAAAAGAGGAAAAAGCCGGGAAAAACAGGGTGAATTATGAGCAAATGGTTTGTCCTGATGAGATGTCCAGCTGGGTTGGCAGCCAAACTTCCCAGAGCAACACAATTCACCAGATCTCTGAGCAACCAAATGGGCATGGTTTTGGGGTCCTGCTGACTGGAGTGAGATTTGAACCAGTGACCTGTAAGCGAGAAATGCTATTTGCTATTGCTAGGTGCATGTGCTGTTTAGTTTGACCCTCTCACTGCACCCTGTGGGCTCCTTAAAATTAACATTTAGACATGTTCAGCCCTGAAATGTGGGGTGCAGATGACTCTCCCACTTATTCTGGTGATCAGATCTAGAATTGATTTGTAAAAGCTTTGGATATAGTTGGTAACATATATTATTTGCATAAATTCTACAAATTTTTATGTGATAACAAAGCAGGGGATATACTCTACATGTAAGTCAAGGTGTATAAGGGATAATGTATAACTTAGTAACAGATTCTGTTTTTCTTCCCATTAAGTCTTACTACTTACTTCTGTAATTTACAATATTAGAATTGCTTTGTGGAAAGCGGGAGCCCATTAAGATGTGTATCTCATGCAGCAGGTATTACATGTAATGTTTTTTAAAAAACACTTAATCTTTAACCTCAGTATTGCATAAAGGTGCAGGGGATCAATTATAGATAAAAAGAGGGGAGATCTCAAAGGACTTGCAAACTTATTGGCAGTTTCTCAAGATACAGTACCAGTTCTGTATATATTGGTATTTAGTTTTCCATGGCTCAGATGAGGAGAAATGTAATTGATTTTATTTGAAAGCCAGAGATGGGGCCAAAGGGGAACTTTTGGTCTATGGTTTTTGCTTTCAGCCCATATAAAGTAAGCATTCCTACCAGAGGTGTTTAATGGTATACTCAGTCTTTTTTTTTTTTTTTTTTTTTTAATACAAGTGTGAATGGATGCCTCAGGCTAAGCAAACTCCACCTCTCAGAACCTCAGAGGCTGTGGGAATGATCCCTGCCCTCCTGACCCATCCTTAATTGGCCTATAGTCCAAGAAGCAATTAAAACTAAGGGTCTGATTCATAAAATGTGAACATGCCATTTAAATGTGTGCAGGGGGATTCCTGCTCGTAATGCTGGGATAGAAGCAGCAAGGACTTAATTTTTATCCTCTAAGCCTACCTTTCATAAATTTTCCTTTCTTTTCTCCTCTGGGCTCTAAATGCCCTCCATCCTTTTTCTGACAAATGTAAAGCTGGCTTCAGGGCCAAGGTTGGGCTCAAGTCCTTGGGTGCATGTCCTGATGGCCTTGCTGACCTAGTTCCCACCCTGCCCCCACCCCCAGGCTGGATGTTTTAATCATAATTTTTTTTTTCATATCTGTTCCTATGATTAACCATTTTATTATTGTGCCCAATAGAATATGGGGAGAAAGCTCTAGAAACTGAGTTGAGCATTCCTGTCTGCAGACACTGAAGCTAAGGGAAAGCTGCCAGCACTTGCCAGAGATGAGCTTCAGAAATGAGTTGTGGGAAGAGAATATACCCCAGAATTCTAAGATCTTTAATTACAATACCAGGGAAACCCTCATTTGTACAATTGCTGTTTACGTTTTGTTTCAATGCATATATTCTTTACTTTCAGCCCTCCACCCCATACTATTAAGCCCCTAGTGCTGCTGATAATGAGTTTCTGAAATCTGTATGGGAATTCTTTTAAGTTGAACGTGATTCCTGGGAAGCATTTCATAAATTTCTCTATTTGTTTTAGAATGAACTCTGAGGAACAGAGGAAGTCTCTTGTAGGAGATACTAATTAAAGCATAGAAATCATATATTTTTTTTAGTTTAACCACAATTCCAAGCACAGGAGTCCATTTGAGGTGTCTCTTAGACTAATGTCCAACGCTAGGAAAGAATTGTAATAACAGGCCCTTGAGAATATTGTGCTAGCTGTCTGGGACCAACTAAGTTGACAAATAATCACTTGATTCAGTTCTTGTGTTTGCTTTGTCTAATAAACCATAGTCTTATCCTTTATTGTTTCTTGCAGTTTGTATTATACTGCTCTTCACAAAGTTTCGATTTATTATCCAGGAGGCTGCTATCAGCCTTGTTATCCTGGACTCTTTTTTCCAGCCTTTCAGATGGGGCAGGGGGGTTATCTGGTGCCTTAGCCTATAGTAAAAGGTTGTATCTACACCATAGCAAACAACCAGGCAGAAAGTGAAAAACTTCAGTCCCTTTCCCAGATGGCCCCAGATGCATGGCATTGTGTAGACTGAAACAGCCAGATGGCTGAATGGATTTTTCACTTTCCATCTGGGTGCGTGACATGGTGGAGATGCAGCCAAAGTCTTGAGCCAAAAGAAAATGCCAGCCAAGGAGATGAGGTATTGCTACTTTCCAGGCACCTAATTCCTGCTGGGTGGTATTGTGACCTTGGTTTAATTTATTCTTTCAGAAGCAAGTCCCTCTTGTGGAAACAATGACTGTCGACCTGTAGAAATAAAGAGGGAAGCAGAGAGACCCAAAGAAACTTGGAGAGAGTATATCTTTGGCTTTCCTGGAAGGACAGGTCTTTCACTAACTTGGTGGGAATAGTCACACCTGGGGAACGCCCTCTCCTTCCAGGTCTCTGGAGGTCAGCAAGCTAGAGGCACTACGAAATACCAAGTGACAACAGAAATGTCAAGGGACTTGCTGTCCATCATGGGCATCACTAAATCTCTTTGAACAACCCTGGGCAGTGAATTATGGCAGCATGGAATTGACTTACAGTTTATTTCTAGTAACAGGCAGTTACTATGTCAAATCTGAAACCATTCAGCAAAGCCTATAAAAATATATGACAAAGTAACAGGCTACCTCTAGCTCCTTTTAGCATGTTTATGAGTTTAAACTGCACTGAGCTTGTGTTTATAGAAATGAATACAAGGATTTCTTATGTCCTATTCTTTTTCTCTCTCTCTACCCTGCAGTCAGCTCTTTTGTGACTGTGGGGTGATATCCAAGCCTTTCAGAATGTTTGAACTCCTAACCAGAGCTACCATTCTGTTTAGAGGCAGTCTTATTGGTACACATACAACTTGTATTTTTCTGGAATAGTTGAAGTTCCTTTGTTGAGGAACAGGATAGATAAATGACAGTTGCAAAAGAAAATCATTGCCAAGTTACCTTTCACCCAGTCTTTCTCCCCCAACACTGTTTGACACTTACTGAGAAACTAATTGCAGCCCGAGTGGGGCCATGGGACAAATGCTGCAATCCAGGCATAATGCGACACCAAATATAATAAGGTAACATATTGTTAAAAGTCAATATCCCAAGTCTAACAATACGGTGTCACAGACTCATAAGCGTGTAACCATATAATACATAATTGTCATCTGCAGAGAAAAGATCTAATTTTGATAATGCATATTGAGATTGGTTGTCTGAAAAATGCTCATGGCTCCAGAAGGTTTGACAGTCCTGAATATCACATAATAGCATGTAGCCAAGGAACATGGGATGAAGGGAAGAAAGAGAGACTCTATTCCAGAACGCAAGCACTCCCACTCACAGTTTTATTTTTAAAAGAACATGATTCTGCTCAGACAATGAGCAAGTTTACTGTGAAGGGTGTTTTTTCCCCTGGGTTTCCATATTTGGAATCCGTGTGTGCATATGTGTGTGTACACGCACGTGTGTGTGAATGTCCCAGTTCATCCTTTGGGTCTGAGCTATAGGATTCTGCTTTGACAGACACAGATATCCTGAAGTCTCTTACTTATAAGGACTTGGTATAGCTTTAAATTCCAAAGAAATTAAGCAAAATCAACAGACTCTTGAAACATGCTACTACTATACTTCTTCAATTCTAGGAAATAGCTTTTTAGCATTTTAAGATAGCTGTGGTCAGCATTCCTCTTAAAGTCTGTGTGTAGATTTCTTCTCCCTAAAACACTGTTTTTAAAGGAAAGACATATCTTTCAATTGGTGGCATCTAAGAGTCTAAGAAAACATGTAATAATAAATATGCTAGAGGAGTTCCCCAGTGACTCAGCAGGCGAAGGATCCGGCATTGTCTCTGCTGTGGTTTGGGTCACTGCTGTGGTGCAGGTTGGATTCCTGGCCCAGAAACTTCAGCATGCCATGGGCGTGGCAAAAAAAATCACTCTAGGTTTATTTATGGAGTGTGTGTGATGTCCCTAAGGTAGCAGAAGACCTTTGACAAATGTTTCCTTTCAATTTAATATGAACCCTCTGGAGGAGCTCATTTTATTTCCATTTTACATTGCAGATTCCAAGACCCATAGCCACTGAGTTATATCATAGGCTCTCTTCCTCCCGTATTCCAAGGCCTGATCATCTCAAAGTGGCAAGGTGCAGTCCAGTGGGGTGCTTTGTTCCCATACCCATACCTTAGCTGGGGTCCGCTGCCCTGGACTCGCTGATCCTCACATTCTACTAGCTCTTTAAACTCAGGGTGTTGTTGATCTGGACATGGCTCTCATAGCTAGAAGGTTTGCACTTCTTTTAAATTCCTGGAGAGCTTTTTTGTATCTCTTGTCACATGTTCATCTGAGGTTGCCCTGTCAATATACTTTTATGATGACGCCCCAAGTCCCTTTACTGGATGAAAACTTCTCAAGGGCAGAGACATTTCTGAGGCCTGTCATCAGTCACAACATCCACACACTTAGTCTGTACATAGTACATGAACATTTAATATGTGCAGAACCAGTAAGTAGCATGAAAAATTGTACCAAACTAGTACTGTTTATGGAGGGTGAAGGTAATCTGAGATCATTGATCTTGTTTTTCAAGAGCGCCTGACTCCCTATGTTACTTTCCTCTTGAGACCCATTCATTCATTCATTCATTCATCAAAATTCTTATTGTAAATGGTTCTATTTCATAGTGTAAGGTTAGATGACCAGGAGGAATATAGAGAGAAATAAGAACTACCCCTGAAGGCATCATAATCTAGTTGATGAGATCCCAGAGATGCAAATATTAGAGGAGACTATGGATGTGTGAGGTCTATATAAGAGGTGTAAATAGTTATTATTATTATTTAAATATCTATCATTCAGTGCAGAGCATGTTAATTGATGCCATAGTTCAGAGAACAGAACAAGTCAAAGTGGATGATTAGGAAGGACTTTGTGTGTGTGTGTGTCTGTGTGTGTGTTTATTTATTTTTTATTAGTGTATAGTTGATTTACAGTGCTATGTCTTTTTTTCTGTACAGCATAGTGACCCATACATATATATATACGTTTTTTTTTTTCTCATCTTACCTTACATCATGGTCTATCCCAAGAGACTGGGTATAGTTCTCTGTGCTTTAGAGTAGGACCTCAATGCTTTTCCATTCTAAATGTAATAGTTTGCATCTACCAACCCCAAACTCCCCATTCATCTCACTTCCTCCCTGTTGTACAAGTGGAAATGAGGGATAGCAGAAACCAGCAAAACATGCACGGCAGTCGTTTTGGTTTTAGCTGAAGTTGGAATGCCAGTGCAAGAGTGACCACAGATGAAATATTGGCTTGGGTAGGATTATGGAGGACTTTGAGTGGCAGGTCAAAGTCCTTGGGGAGCCATGGAGAGTGAGGAGGAGAGAGGCCTGGTCAGGTCTGTAGTCTTGGGAGATTAGCTTGGCTTGGCGTAGGGATGGTCTAACTAAAGGATGACTCAAGCCCAAGAATAGGAAGTTATTAAGAGAGAATGAAGAGCATCATTCAGAAGGGTGCTATTTGGTTTAAATATGCTTAAAATATGTAAAAAGATGGGAAAAGTTTCTCTTTAAAAACTGGAATTGTTAAAGCAGATTTTAACTGAATCATCACCCAGAGCAGTAGATTCATAGATTTATCATCAGAGGCTAGTGTTGCCCCCTGTTTATCTGTAGTTTCTTTAGGTCTCTGTATCTTTTTATTTTGTTTTGTTTTGGTTTAGTTTAGTTTAGTTTAGTTTTTTGGGCTGCACTTGCGGCATATGGAAGGTCCCAGGCTAGGGGTCGAATCAGAGCTGTAGCCTCCGGCCTACGCCATAGCCACAACAATGCCAGATCCAAGCCATGTCTGTGACCTACATCACAGCTCACAGCAACGCTGGATCTTTAGCCCACTGAGCAAGGCCAGGGATCAAACCTGCAACCTTATGGTTTCTAGTGGGATTCATTTCCGCTGTGCCACGATGGGAACTTCTCTGTATTTTTAAAAGTAAGAAAGATCCAAAATAGGGTTATGGAACTGTGATGAGAGGGAAATGTGCTATTTACATGATAATTGCAAAATTTATAAAATAATATTTACCCATAGAATATAATTGTATGTTACTAGTTTAAAGCTATGTAGTGAGCTCATTCTTTCAAGCCTGTTCAGGTGTCTTGGTAAGGCCAGGTATAATTTCATCTAGGATATATGCTGAAAATCTACATGTGATACTTTTGTGAATCTGAGGTCCAGGACAAATGGAACTGCCCCTCTCATGCAATAGGTTCTGATGGGTAATAATAACTATAAGTGATAGAAATAGATTAGGTGATTTCTATATGCCAGGTACTAGGCTTTTACAAGGACTGTTTACTGTAATCTTCATAGCAACTCTGTCCCTGTTTTACAGATGAATAAACTGAGGCTTAGAGCGAGAGGTTAAGTAACTTGCTCAAAGTCACATGGCTATTGAATAATGGCAGTTTGATGCAAATACCATTGGTACCAATAGATCATGCTGCCAGAATTTTTAGAGAATTCTCCTTAGATGTAGGAAGAAAAAGAAAAAGAAATTGCAAAGCGTTATTTGCTAACAACTGGCCTTAAAAGCTGATCCCTCAGAGATACTGACAACAGTCAGTAAATATTGTGTATTACAGTTGGTGAATTCCTCTGTACTCATAAGTAGCGAATGGATTTATTTAGGGTTACTAGAGTTAGTAAAAAAACTACAAAGTGCCCAGATAATTTTGAATTTCAGGTAATCAAGGTATGACTTTTTTAATGAAAATTTGTTTCAAATATTGCAGGGAGCTTACTTATACTAAAAAAATTATTCCTTGATTATCTCAAATTCAAATTTAACTGGGAGTCCTCCCTCTATTTTTTTTTTCTGGATATCCTAACATTGCTGATATTGTCTGTTGATAGGTGAGAATTTCCTTTAACACTTATGACTCTTTGATGACCCTAGACAAAGGCAAGGATTATTTATTTATTTATTTATTTTTATTATTACTCAATGAATTTATTATATTTATAGTTGTACAGTGATCATCACAATCCAATTTTATAGGATTTCCATCCCACACCCCCAGTGCATCCCCCAACCCCCCAAACTGTCTCCTTTGTTAACCATAAGTTTTTCAAAGTCTGTGAGTCAGTATCTATTCTGCAAAGAAGTTCATTGTGTCCTTTTTTTCAGATTCCACATGTCAGTGATAGCATTTGATGTTGGTGTCTCATTGTCTGACTGACTTCACTTAGCATGATAATTTCTAAGTCCATCCATGTTGCTAAAAATGACAGTATTTCATTCCTTTTTTTAAATTATTATTATTATTTTTTGTCTTTTTGCCTTTTCTGGGGCCGCTTCCGTGGCATATGGAGGTTCCCAGGATAGGGGTCTAATTGGAGCTGTAGCTGCCAGCCTACTCCAGAGCAACAGCAACGCAGGATCCGAGCCGCATCTGTGACCTATACCACAGCTCACAGCAACACCAGATCCTTAACCCACTGAGCAAGGTCAGGGATCAAACCCGCAACCTCATGGTTCCTAGTCGGATTCGTTAACCACTGAGCCATGATGGGAACTCCTTTTGTTCCTTTTAATGGTTCAGTAATATTCCATTGTGTATAAGTACCACAACTTCTTTAGCCACTCCTCTGTCAATGGACATTTAGGTTGTTTCCATGTCTTGGCTATTGCAAATAGTGCTGCAATGAACATTGGAGTACAATGTCTTTGTGAGTCATGGTTTTCTCTGGATAGATGCCCAGGAGTGGGATTGCTGGATCAAATGGTAGTTCTATGTTTAGTTTTCTGAGGAATCTCCATACTGTTTTCCACAGTGGTTTCTCAATTTACAATCCCACCAACAGTGTACTAGGGTTCCTTTTTCTCCACACCCTCTCCAGCACTTATTGTTTGTAGACTTTTTTGATGATGGCCATTCTGGCCTATGTAAGGTGGTACCTCATAGTGGTTTTGATTTGCATTTCTCTAATGATGAGTGATGTTGAACATCTTTTCATGTGTTTTTTGGCCATCTGTATGTCTTCTTTGAAGAATTGTCTGTTTGGATCTTCTGCTCATTTTTTGATGGGATTGTTTGTTTTTTTGGTGTTGAGCAGTAGGGTGTTTATAAATTTTGGAGATTAATCCCTTGTCAGTTGATTCATTTGCAAAGATTTTCTCCCATTTTGTGGGTTGTTTTTTCATTTTGTTTAGGGTTTCCTTTGCTGTGCAGAAACTTCTAAGTTTGAGTAGGTCCCATTTGTTTATTTTTATTTTTACTGTCATTACTCTAACAGGTGGATCTGAGAAGATGTTGCTGTCATTTATGTCAGAGAGTGTTTCACCTATGTTTTCCTCTAAGAGTTTTATATTGTCTGGTCTTATATCTAGGTCTTTAACCCATTTGGAGTTTATTTTGTGTATGGTGTTAGGGAGTGTTCTAATTTCATTCTTTTCCCTGTGGCTGTCCAGTTTTCCCAGCACCTCTTATTGAACAAGGTGTCTTTTTTCCATTGTGTATTCTTGACACTTTTGTCATAGATTAGTTGGCTGTAGGTGTGTGGATTTAATTCTGGGCTTTCTATCCTGTTCCACTGATCTGTATTTCTGTCTTTGTGCCAGTACCATATGGTTTTGATGACTGTTGCTTTGTAGTGTAGTATGAAGTGAGGGAGCCTGATTCCTCCAGCTCCATTTTTCTTTTTCAGGATGTCTTTGGCTATTCTGGACCTTTTGTGCTTCCTAGCAAACTTTAAAATATTTCAAGTTCTGTGAAAAATGTCCTTGGTAATTTGATATGGATTGCATTGAATCTGTAGATTGCCTTGGGTAGTATAGTCATTTTGATAATATTGACTCTTCCAATCCAAGCGTATGGTATGTCTTTCAATCTATTTGTGTCATCTTTGATTTCTTTCATCAGTGTCTTATAGTTTTCAGAGTACAGGTCTTTTGTCTCTTTAAGTAGGTTTACTCCTAGGTATTTTATTCTTTTGGATGTGATGGTAAACAGGATTGCTTCTCTAATTTCTCTTTCTGATCTTTCTTTGTTAGTATATAGAAATGCAGTGGATTTCTGTGTATTAATTTTGTATCCTGTGACTTTGCCAAATTCATTGATGAGCTCTAACAGTTTTCTGGTCGAGTCTTTAGGATCCTCTAGGTATAGTATCATGTCATCTGCAAATGATAGTTTTACTTCTTCCTTTGCAGTTTGGATTCCTTTTATTTCTTTTACTTCTCTGATTGCTATGGCTAGGACTTCCAAAACTATGTTGAAGGGTAGTGGCGAGAGCAGACATCCTTGTCTTATTCCTGATCTCAGTGGGAACTCTTTCAGCTTTTCACCATTGAGAATGATGTTAGCTTTGGATTTGTCATATATGGCCTATATGATGTTGAGGTAGTTCCCTCTATGCCCACTTTCTGAAGGTTTTTATCAGAAATGGGTGTTGGATTTTGTCAGAGGCTTTTTCTGTGTCTATCGAGAGGATCATATGATTTTTATTCTTCAGTTTGTTAATGTGGTGTATCACACTGACTGATTTGCAGATATTGAAGAACTCTTGCATCTGCGGGATAAATCCCACTTGATCATGATGTACAATCCTTTTAATGTATTGTTGGATGCAGTTTGCTAGTATCTTGTTGAGGATTTTTGTATCTATGTTCATCAGTGAAATTGGCCTGTAGTTTTCTTTTTTTTGTGGTATCTTGGTCTGGTTTTGGTATCAGGATGATGGTGGCCTCATAAAATGAGTTTGGAAGTGTCCCTTCCTCTGCAATTTTTTGGAATAGTTTCAGAAGGATAGGTGTTAGCTCTTCTCTAAGTGTTTGATAGAATTTGCCTGTGAAGCCATCTGGTCCTGGACTTTTGTTTGTTGGAAGTGTTTTAATCACAGTTTCAATTTCAGTTCTCGTGATTGGTCCATTCATCTTTTCTGTTTCATCTTGGTTTAGTCTTGGAAGATCGTACTTTTCTAAGAATTTGTCCATTTCTTCTAGGCTTTCTGTTTTATTGGTGTATAGTTGCATATAGTAGTCTCTTATGATCCTTTGTATTTCTGTGATGTCCCTTGTTACTTCTCCTTTTTTTCCATTTCTAATTTTATTGATTTTATTCCTCTCTCTTTTTTTCTTGATGAGTCTGGCTAAGGGTTTATCAATTTTGTTGATCTTTTCAAAGAACCAGCTTTTCATTTCATTGATCTTTTCTATGAATTGCTTCATTTCTATTTCATTGATTTCTGTTCTGATCTTTATGATTTTTTTCCTTCTACTAACTTTAGGTCTCGTCTGTTCTCTCTCTAGCTGCTCTAGATGTAAAGTTAGGTTGTTTATTTGAGCTTTTTCTTGTTTCCTGAGGTGGGCTTGTATTGCTGTAAACTTCCCTCTTAGAAAGGCTTTTGCTGCATCCCATAGGTTTTGGAGTGTTGTATCTTTGTTGTCATTTGCTTCTAGGTATTTTGAAATTTACTCTTTGATTTCCTCAGTGATCCATTGATTGTTTAGTAGCGTGTTGTTTGGTCTCCACGTGTTTGTGTTTTTTGCAATTTTTTTCTTGTTGTTGATTTCCAGTCATATAGCGTTGTGGTTGGAAAAGATGCTTGATATAATTTCAGTTTTCTTAAAGTTACTCAGGTTGGATTTGTAGCCCAGGTTGTGATCAATCTTAGAGAATGTTCCATGTGCACTTGAGAAGAATGTGTATTCTGTTGCTTTTGGATGGAATGTCCTATAAATATCTATTAAGTCCATCTGGTTTAATACTTCATTCAGGGCCTGTGTTTCCTTATTGATTTTCTGTCTGGTTGATCTGTCCATTGCTGTAAGTGGGGTGTTAAAGTCTCCCACTATCACTGTGTTATTGTCAATTTGTCCTTTTAAGGTTGTTAGCAGTTAGTTGCCTTATATATTGTGGTGAACCTGTGTTGGGAGTGTAGATATTTAAAATTGTTATATCTTCTTCTTGGATTAATCCTTTGATCATTATGTAGTGACCTTCCTTGTCCCTTAAAATATTCTTCATTTTAAAGTCTATTTTATCTGATATGAGAATTGCTACTCCAGCTTTCTTTTGATCCCCATTTGCATAGAATATTTTCTTCCATCCTCTCACTTTCCATTTGTCTGTGTCCCTAGAAGTGAAGTGGGTCTCTTGAAGACAGTTTATATATGGGTCTTGTTTTTGTATCCATTCAGCCAGTCTATGTCTTTTGGTTGGGCCATTTAGTCCATTAACATTTAAAGTAATTATTCATATGTATGTTCTTATTGCCATTTTATTAATTGGTTTGGATTTGTTTTTGTTGCTCTTTTTTCTTCCCTTCTTCTCTTGTTCTCTCCTCTTCTGGTTTGATGACTATCTTTAGTGTTGTATTTGAGTTGATTTTTCTTATTTGTTTGTGTATAGTTGTAGATTTTTGGTTTGCAGTTATTCTGAAGTTTTGATATAAGAGTCTATATATATACGAGGTTCTTTTAAGTTGTTGATCTCTTAATTGCAAGTATATCTCCAGTGTCCTGCATTTGTACCCTCCTCTTCTCACGATTTCTGATTTTGGTGGCATAGTTGTGCATGGATGACTTCTTATCTTTACTGTATATATATATCTTTGCTGGTGAGCTTTGTCATTTGTGGTATTTTTGTTTCTGGTTTTGGCCTTTTCTTTTCTGCCTAGAGAAATTCCTTTAGTATTTGTTTTAAAGCTGGTTTAGTGTTGCTGAATTCTCTTAGCTTTTGCTTATCTGTGAAGCTTTTGATTTCTCCTTCAAATTTGAATGAGAGCCTTGCTGGGTAAAGTAATCTTGGTTGGAGGTTTTTTTCCTTTCATCATGTTAAGTATATCATACCACTCCCTTCTGGCCTGCAGAGTTTCTGCTGAAAAATATGCTGATAATCTTATCAGGGTTCCCTTGTATGTTATTTGTTTCTTTTCCCTAGCTGTCTCAATATTTTCTCTTTGACTTTAATTTTGGTCAGTGTGATTAATATATATCTCGGTGTATTCCTCCTTGGGTTTATTTTATATGGTACTCATTGCACTTCCTGGATTTGAGTGAGTGGTTCCTTTCCAATGTTAGGGAAGTTTTTGGCTATTATCTCTTTGAATATTTGCTCTGTCTCTTTCTCTCTCTCTTCTCCTTCTGGTACCCCTATAATACAGATGTTGGTGCATTTAACATTGCCCCAGAGTTCTCTGAGACTCTCTTCATTTGTTTTCAATCTTTTTTCTCTTTTCTGTTCCACATCTGTGATTTCCACTAATCTGTCCTCCACCTCTCTTATTTGTTCTTCAGCCTCCTGTATTATGCTGTTGGCTGCTTCTAATGAATTTTTTATTTCAGTTATTGTATTTTGCATATCTTCTTGTTTGAATTTTATATTTTGGATCTCTTTGCTCAATGTTTCCTGTAAGTTATCCATCTTTGCCTCCAGTTTATTTCCAATGTCTTGCATCATCTTCTGCATCAACAGTCTAGTGTCTTTTTCCTGGAGGCTGAGAATCTCATGATCACTTAGCTGTTTTTCTCAGTTTTTTTTTTCTGTCTCCCTCATCTGAGTTATAGTTCTCCGTCTTTTCATTTTTTTTAGGTTTTTGGTGTGGTGACCTTTTTACAGATAATAGAGTTGTAGCCTCTCTTACTTCTGGTGTCTGTCCCCCCTTATGGCTATAGTTGGTATGGGGGCTTGCTGTAGGCTTCCTGATGGAAAGGTCTGATGCCCGCCCACTGGCAGGTGGAGCTGATTCCTATCCCTCTAGTGAGTGGAGCTTTGTCTCTGGGTGAGATTAGAGGTGGCTGTGTGCCTGGAGGGTCTTTAGGCAGCCTGTTTACTGATGGACAGGGCTGTGATCCCACCTGGATTGTTGTTTGCCCTGGGGCTTCTCCACACTGATGGGTAGAGCCAGATATTCCCAAAATGGCCACCTCCAGAGAAAAGCCCACTGATGAAGATTTTCAAGAGCTTTGCTTCCAATGTCCTTCCCCACAAAAAGCCACATTCATCCCTGTTTTCCCAGGAGGTCCTCCAAGAACTGCAGTCAGGTTTGACCCAGATTCCTCTGGAGACTTTGCTTTGCCCTGGGACCCAGTGCACATGAAAGTCTGTTTGCGCCTTTAAGAATGGGGTCTCCATTTCCCCCAGTTCCATGGAGCTCTTGTGCATAAGCCCCACTGGCCTTCAATGCCAGATGCTCCAGGAGCTGTTTCTCCCACTGCCAGATCCCCACACATGGGAATTTGATGTGGGGCTCAGAACTCTCACTCCTGTAGGTGAGTCTCTGTGATAGAGTTACTTTCCAGTCTGTGGGGCTTCCCACCAGGGAGGTATGGGGTTGTTTATATCGTGTAATTGCTCCTCCTACCTCTTGATGAGGCCTCCTCTTTATCTTCTGGAGTAGGATATCTTTTTGAAAGTTTCCAGTCCATTTGGTTGAAGATTGCTCAGTATTTGGTTGTAAATTTTGTTGTTTTTAGGAGAGCATTTAAGCTCCAGTTCTTCTATTCCACCATCTTAATCCCTTCTCTCTAAAGGCAAAGATTACTTAAAATAGCAAAATAATTATGACCATATAATCACAGAAGAAGGAGAAGCACAGAGAATTATTATAGCTTTGCTACTCTCCGCTAGACAGTGACCATGTTCATACCAAGAATAGACTAGGTTTTTGCGTTGTGCTCATAAGACAAATCAGAGGAAGCCACTGAAGCCATAAGCCAATATTTGGAACATCTTGGTTTTGTGAAGATTTGGGAAATAAAAAGGAGTTCCATTAATGAACTTTCCTTGATGTGGATCTTCTGGAGGAAGTAAAAAAAAAGATAGTTGAGAAGAGGGCAGATCTTTCTAAGTAGAAAAGAACAGACATGGGCATACAGAGAACAGAATACAAGCTCCTCAGAGCCATTATGGAGGGAGGTGAGGGTCACCTGGCTCGGAAATGGGTCATAATATATGATGAAAGGCACAGAATAACATTTATCAAATACCAAGAACTGGGTTGTTCTGAATTGAAGACTACCCTCCCAGCACGTCTGAATGTGACTTTAGTTGGAAATAGGCTCTTTGCAGATGTAATCAAGTTGAGATGAGGTCATACAGAATTGGAGTGGGCTCTCAGTCCAATGGGACCAGTGTTCTTACAAGAAGAAGAAAATTTGGACATAGGGATGCAGACACAGGAGAATGCCATGTGCAGATGAAGGCAGAGGGCAGAGTAATGTGTCTACCAGCTAGGGGATACCAAGCACTTTCTGAAGCTAGAAAGAGGCCAGGGAGGGTCCTCCCCTGGAGTCTTCAGGGAGTGCCCAGCCTAGGCCAGCTCCATTTTGATTTCAGACTTTTAGCCTCCAGAATTATGAAAATGAATTTCTTATGTTAATTCATTTTTTGTTAGACTATGGCAATTTGTTATGGCATCCCTAGAAGACTAATAAAAGTACCTGCCACATTCTGTGTTATTGCTACTTTCCACACAGATAAAAAGGTCAGATGTCATTCAGGAAAACTGGACAATTTACCAAACATTTCCTACTTTAATTAGCTTGTAAAATGGATTCAATCACAAAGAATTGGGGTGTGCAAACTTCTTGTAAAGGGTCTGATAATAAATATTTTACAATTCACTGGCCATAGGTTCTCTGGGGTAACCACTCAGTGCTTCCCACTGTAGACTGAAAGCAGTATAGGCAATACATAAATAAATGGGCATGGCTATGTCCCAATCAAACTTTATTTACAAAAAAAAAAAAAAAAACAGGCAATGGGCTAGTAGGCCGGACTTGGCTGCTGGGCTACAGTTTGCCCAACTCTGACAAAAAGGCCTGACTTTTTAAGACTTTGCACATGTGGATGTTTACAACTGTCCAAGTGAAATGAAACTTCAACTCCTGTGTCCTTGACTTCTCAGATACCTGGTGGTTCTAAATATCATGAAGCTAATATTTTCTCAGGCAAAGTGATGTCTCATTGAGTATGTCTTTCAATGTTAGGGTCTTATGCTCAGGCTGCCATTTCTCAAGATACCAGGGAGAACTTGTCTTTTACTACCATTCTTCAAACCAGAATCTGAGCCAACCAAGGATAGCAGACTGTTTCAGAGCTGAACCCGGTTTTAAATCCTCCATGTGTGCCCCAGTTTGATCACTCAACTTTTTTGCTAGACTTGGTTCTGAGCAACTTTCTGACTCATTCCAAAAGTCAAATCCATCCTCAAAATATAAAAATTGTTCCTGATGGGGGCTTTCCAAAAAATTTGCAAAAGAGTCTGACAAGTAGTCCCAATGAAGAGTTCCATAGCCTTTTTGTTCTGGTAGCATTAGCAGAGTAAGTGCTGAGCATCCCAGGGCAGCCCTTGGAAAAGGGTGGAGCCTCAGCTGCTTGTGTAAATGTTGCTGGGATTATTAAAAGCTCATTTCTATCATTGTCTTAGGCTCACCTCATTCACTAGCCCAAGTGTGGCATGCAGGTATATTTAGATACTCCAAGGGTCTGGGAATGCCAGCCACCCTTACCCATCAGCCACCACCTTTCCTTCCCAGTCAGTATCCAACACCTCTGAGAAGTGATTCCTCCTGAGGGAGCTTTTCCGTAAACATCAGCAACTTCCAGGCCTCTGTCTTGTCTTGGCAGAGGAGCAGCTGTACACATCACAGTTTATCAGTATTTCTGAGAGGAACTGGTTCCCCTGCCCACTGTTGCAGATGTGGGTCTCAAAGGAGCCCTTCTGGTTGCTATTACAGGACGTTTTCTTCCCCTCTCCACTTTAGAGTGTTAGTTTCCTACTCACCACGGTGTTCCTTCTTGTCAGAGGGATGCTGAGTGTGTGAGAGCATGTGGCACCTGAGACTCACTTGAGCCTGTCAGATGTGATTTTACCTCATCTTCTGAGGCGTTGGAGGAGGAATGCTGTGTTTTATTTGAAAGTTGAGTCTCACTTGGATACAGGAAGTGGTCTTCAGACTATCTTCCCACTTCCTCTGATTTTTAAAATTTAAATACAATGTAATGTGTTATTAATTGTATTGTAATCTATAATATATTATGTAAACATATGATATATTATTATAATTATATTAAGTATCAATTATGGTGATGATTTGACTTCCAAAACTCCAAAAGGATCATATCCTTTTTATGTGGAGGAGCAAAGCATCTCAGATTTGCACAAATAAAATATTCCTAGGTAGCAGGCCATGTAACGGGAATGATATCTGCAAACAGCTTAGCTTTACCCAGCTTCTGAGCCAACCCCAAAGTGTTCACAGAAAGGAATCATGTTAATTTAATCATTTGTCAGTGTTTAGAATCATATTTATCTGCTAGAGAAGTAGCAGCATTTATGATTTTTTTTCCTTACATAGCAACTTGGACTGTTTTTCAGCCTCCTGAATGCTAGTAATGTACCTTAACATTTTGGAGCATGTTATTTAGTGAAATACACTTGCCTTTGTCCAAGAATCAGCCTGACCATATAGAGAACAAATATCAGTAATTTTTTTCTTTTTGGGACAATTATTTTTATGGACTGTCATTGCTAAATACATGTAATTATTTTAAGAATGAAAACAGAGGTCATTCTGGTAGTGCTGAAGCAGGGAATATGTACACCTTCATTGATACGGCATTTCATGGAGGACTGGAAAAAAGCAGTGTGTTGCCAGGGAGTGAGGTGGAAGGTCTGCTGGTTGGCATTTGAATGATGGAGCTAGAAGGCAGCTTTGAGGGCCTCATCACTGAATCACATGCTTAAATGGAGTGGAAAGGTCCTCTAACTCCATGGCCCATGTGGAGTGTGAGACCACCCTGCACCCGAGTAGCCTGACCTTGGGAAGTAGGACTGATCTTTTCTGTGAACTGAGCTTCCTCAGAGAGGCTTCTAGCCAATTCTACCACCATCCATTCTTAGGTTATTCAGATTTACTCAGCAAGGCATTTAGACAGTCACCTGATTGAATTACCAGTCCCATTCCTACAGGTGGAAGGCTGGTTCATTTGGTAATGCCCACCTCCTGGTGATCTATGGTAGAGGGCAGCAAACTTTTTCTGCAGATGTCCAGATAATGAATAGTTTAGGCCTCATGGGCCATGCAGTCTCTGTCACAACTACTCAGCTCTGCCGTTGTAGTGTGAGTGCAGCCATGAACAACACTAATGAACAGACAAGGCTGTGTTCCAATGATACTTTATTTATAAAAAAAGCAACAAGCAGTGTTTGGCCTGCAGGCCATAATTTGCTGACCCCTGGTGTATGGAGCCAAAAGGATTCTATTCTTATGCACTGACAAATCTTGCATTTATAGATTTAACCTGGAACAACACAAAGATTGTTAAATTAGCAACTAGGAGACATAGGCTCTAATCTCAGCTGTGCCATGGCTCACGGCAACTTATTTGACCTCACATACTTTAATTTTGTCATCATAAACAGGGTATTCAGATTAAATGATCATTAAGGTTCCTTGCTTGCAGTTGGAAAATTCTGGTCTCCTCTAAGTATCAGCAGCTCTAAATTACAAGCTCTGAGGAATATCCTTCCCCATGTCTTCATCATTGTGTAGCATTCTTAATGGCAAAGGTGGCATCTTAGAGAGGGGTCTGGAAGAGAGTGTGATGCTTTAGCAAGTGTCTCTTGGCTGTTCCAATGTTATGCTTCCAAATCTGACTCTGGATCACCTCAATCTGGAGACTCATTTATTCCCTCAGCAAATCCTATATTAATTTTCCATGGACACCATTTTTCTTTGCCATTGACAGCACGATCAGGAACTGCTCTATCTCTTGCTTTTGTTCTGTTGTTCCCAAGAATGATGAGCTCTTACCTTGCATGATTATTATACTTTTCATTTGAGTGACTCCGCTCCCCAGTGGCCTGGGATGGAGTTACTTCATGTTGGTGTATCTTTCCCCAAAGGACTAAATGTGGTGAAGAGCACACAGCAAGTGCTATGTCCCTGTTGATTTTGAGTTTAGGAAAGAAGATGATGGACCCATTTTCCACCATCACTCCACATTTAACTGAAGGATTACTGGGGAGAGAGCTTGTGGGATAACCTCAAGGTAGGAAATACAACTGATGCTAATTATAATCATAGCTATGAAGTGTTGGGTGCTCTAATGGATGATGTTGGTATTTGTCCAAATGCTCTTGGAACCTTTTTTACTATTTTTGTGTACTCCCAACCACTTTGCTTCCAACAGTCAGCAATAGTGACTCTTCTTCTGGAGGACTATCTTCAGACTATCAGAACCTCCTTTGCCCATGGTTTGGAGAACTAAAAAGTACCTAGGAATTAAGAGTTCCCATTGTGGCTCAATGGAAAACAAACTGACTAGTATCCATGAGAATGTGGGTTTGCTCCCGCAGTGAGTTAAGGATATGGCCTTACTCAGTGGGTTAAGGATCCAGCATTGCCATGAGCTGTGGTGTCAGTCTCAGATGCAGCTCAGATCTGGCTTTGCTGTGGCTATGGTGTAGGCCAGTGGCTGCAGCTCTGTTTCAACCCCTAGCCTGGGAATTTCCATGTGCTGCAGGTGTAGCCCTAAAAAAAAATAAAAAATAGAAATAAAAATAAAAATAAAAAAGTACCTGGGAATTTAGATTGCCCCAGGGAGGCCTTGACCAATAGGCCCAGAAATATGAATGCCCAGTTTCTTGCCTTCTGATGACTCTGAGGCATAACTTACACTCTAGAGTTGTCCTGGGGATCAGGCTGAAATGACCTGACTTCCATAAGACTTCACCCAAAACCAAGTCTCTTTTTGGCCATCTCCCCTTTCTTGTCCTGCTTCTTTTAATTCCTTCTGGGTTTTCCCTGGGAAGAATTTCTTAGTAAATCACAACCTCACACTAATTCTCATGTAAGGATCTGATTCTAAGGAAGTCCCTGGAACAATGTATTATCTTGCAACCAGTAAACTAGGCACTTGGCACAATTGTCACTGGTCTTCGACCCAATTCTGCAAGGAAGGTATTACTATCCCATTTTTCAGATGAGGAAACTGAGGTCCAGAGAGAGAGAAATGACTTTCCTAGGTTCACTTAGCTAGGAAGTGTCAAACCCAGAATTCCAAGTCCAGAATGCTGGCTCTGCCTCTAGGGTCCACACTTTTTTTTTCTTCCTTTTAGGGCTGCACCTGTGGCATATGGTAGTTCCCAGGTTAGGGGTCAAATTAGAGCTGCAGCTACCAGCCTATGCCATAGCCACAGCAACATCATATACAAGCAACCTCTATGACCTACACCACAGCTTGTGGCAATGCCATATCCTTAACCCACTGAGTGAGGCCAAGGATTGAACCCTTATCCTTACAGAGACTGTGTCAGGTTCTTAACCCCCTGAGCCACAACAGGAACTCCCACACTTTTTCTACTCTGTAGGATTTGTTCCATGTAAAGCGAAACATTCTTTGAGGGAAGTTATTACAAAGGTGCCAGAGGCTCTTTGCTGCTTTGCCTCAGAGGGGCCTCTGTCTTAGAAAGGGCTCCTTCCTGCATGCCAGGACCTGCAGGCTAGTTCCTCCTTCTGGGGGAACTGGAAAACTTGGGCAACTGGAAAGGTCATTTACTTTTTTTCCTTTTACTTATTTATTTATTAAATACAAAACATCAGAATATGTAAAATGGCAGCTTCCAGAAATATTGTCTTTGTCTCTCTCCAAATGCCAGTAAAAAATTATGATTCTATCCTCTGCTGAAACGAGCTTTCCTGGCATTGGAGTAGTTATGGTCCTAATCCACAAACTATTCATCACAGTGGCATTGGCAAATGTTTGCTTGCAGTAACTTCCCCCCAGTGAATCTCCTGCATTTCCACAGCTAATGGTTAAACAGGACTTGGACCAATATTTGCATCTCTCCAGCCTCTGGCAATCTGATTATTAGCGCAATAAATATACAACATTTAATAACTCTTCACTTTTCCACTTTGAAACCATTAGTTGTCTCCAGGTTGACTACGAAGAACTTCAAATTCAATTCATTAACATTTCCTTAAATAGTCCTCTTAACAGTGCAGGTCTGGCTTTCCCATTATGTACTGTCACTAATAATGGTTTTTACTTCTAACCTATTATTAATTAAAAAATAAAAAAAGAGTCCTCCACTCTCTCCACTTCTGAATAAGGTTTAGATTCTCTCTGTGTGAGCTGCAAAGAGGCCTTTAGAGAGTGGCTTGTAGTGTTAGATAATTGCTATCAAGGTAAATAATTTAGCTGGCCAGACAGAGTGCACTTCTCCCTGCCTCAAGTGGATGGCTCGAGTCTCGGCCAGTCGGGCAAACCAAACCCACAGCAGAATCAGAACTGCAGGAAACTTGCATTAAGAGCCAACAGGAAAAGGCAGCCTTTCCTAGGGGATGCCGCGGTGACCCCTGAAGCTTGCTGTGACCTGGACACCACTATCCTTCCCACATCTGCAGCCAGGCATGGACATCCTGACCCCTGGAGCCCCCACAGACAGAGGCATCTTTCCCCAAAGGCTTTCAAGATTTTTGCCATGAAGGACAAATGAACAGGCACAGATCCTCTGGATGCCCTAATCTTTTCTTTCCCTACTTCAAAGCCTCTGCGTTGCCTCTGAGCCTGTAATTACCCTGGAGGTATTTTAGATTTGAAGCGACACCAGCAAAATTGCACTTCCTGATCATGGGAGTCTACAGTTGTGTTTAATCAATTATGAAGCTGGTCACGAGATGGAGGTTTTCAGCCATAACCATTAAAGGGGAATCATGATCTCGCTCCACTCCTCGTGTGAGTAAGGGACCCACAATCTGAAATTAAAGAAACACTAGCCAGTTGATGTGGTTTAATTTAGTCTCTGCCTCCTTAATTAAAAGCATACCATTACCCACCCACATAACAAACTGACACTTTTATGCCAGACTGTAACTCAAAAAAAAAAAAAAAAAAAAAAAAACCCAAAAAACAAAACACAGAAAAACCTGCTAAAGTTAGGTGGAGCTAAAACACTGATTTTAAGACACCAACAGAGGCTCCAAAGCACCACCAAAGAATCTAGATTTATTTGAACTGAAAACATTAAATAAGCTTCGAAGCTGTTTGAGAGTCAATTCTCCGTCTGTCTCTCCCTGCCCCACCCCACCCCACTCAGCTTCATCTTTGTCTGACTGTCTGGAGCTCTTCTCTCTGTTCTGTCTCTGCCTCTCTCTGTGTGTCTGTCTCTCTGCCTCTCTGTCTATCTCTGCATCTTTCTTTGCCTCTCTGTGGCTGTATCTCTCCCTGCCCTCTCTCCCACTCCTGTCTGTGTCTGTCTATCTCTCTCCCTCCCTCTCTCTGCTTACGGCTGTGATTTTCTGCCCACCACCCCCACCCAGTTTGTGTTTGTCTGTCTGTCTGTCTGTCTGTCTGTCTCCTTCCTTCCTCTATCTCCCTGTCCCCCTCTCTCAGTGTTTCTCTGTGTCTCTGTCTCCCTCTCTCCTGCACAGTCCCATGCACACATGTATCCCAATCAGAAACACACCTTTGGTTATTTGCCATCAGCAGTCCAGAAAGGGAAGAAACAGTTCCTTTCTCGGATGTTCTTTTTGGAGATTTGTATGTCTGTGTGGTTAGGCCTGGGGAGTTTCAGGGAGAAGAAATTCAGACCAACTCTCAAGGCCTCTCATCCTCCCATAATCCTAGCCCTGCAGCCACAAGCCCAGAGAGTCCCTGCCTGGAGAAGCTGGCTCTGGTGGGCTCAGGACCACACAAGCCGACTGCCTGTCTGTGACGACGCCCTGCTTGCTGGTTCTGCTCAGAGCCATCCGCATGCTTTCAGAAACAAGCTGCTGGCAAGGGAGTCAACTCTAGACACTCAGACAGGCCAGGCTGGGCTACTCCCTGCTCAGATCTCTTGCTACACTCTTTTGTAGTACTCAAACCCCAAAGCTTGGGTAGCTGGACTACCTGCCCTGGCCAGCATCCTTGCCTCTTTCTACTTGCCCTTGACCCACCCTCCCTACCTTATACCTTGGTGGCATATTGTTTTTCTTCTTTGAGAGATCACATAGCAGGGTGATTCAGAACATGAGTAGTCACCCTGTTGTGTTCAAATTCTTGCTCTGTACCTCCGTCCCTCAGTGATTGCAGATCAGTTTCTGGATCTGCAAAATGAGGACATAAGAGTAATGACTTCGATGTTTTTCTGAGGATCCAGAATTAACCTGAGTTAATTCAGGTTAAGTATTTAGAATAGCATATAGCAAACCCAATATGTTATTAACTTCTAGAATTTGGTACCACTTTCCATTTCCCTATCTTTGAATGAGTCTTGACAGGTCGGAGCATAAATTTAGCAATTCAGAGCTGAAAGCTCTTCATACTTGACCAGCCAAACTCCCTCCGTTTTTACGTGAAGAAACTGAGGCCTGGTAAGAGAAAGTAACCAACACATTAAACAGATTGAGTGGTGAAGTGGATTCTGCTTAATCCAGTGATCTTTCAAACACGCTCTTTGCAAATATTTCTCCTCTTTCCTGATGAGAGCTCTCTGGGACTTGGGATTGCTAGAAAGAGCAGCAGCTCTGAGTACAGGGTTTAATACTAAAGCCTTGCTGACCAGCCTCAGATTCATATAGGAAATCAGTGGGCCCTGTAGAAGGACTTAAGGGATGCTTCAAAGGCCCTAAATAGCTCCACTCTTGCCGCTGGCCATTCCATCCTTCTCCACTCCTGGCATAGCACTTGCTATGTGACCTTAGGTCTTAATTTCTTCTTCTGCACAGTGAGAGAGGGGTTTCTGTGCTCTCTTCCAACTGTACAATTATTTGACTCTATAATACAAACCAAAAGGATATGTGTGCTTTAAATGATACATTATTAGTTTGGGGTGTCTCCTATAAGGTCTATAATTTGATATTGTTTATAAAGTAATAAGGATGACATCTGGGTAAGTCTGAACATTTCATTCATTAATCTCACTTAGAAATAAGACTACGTTAGAGAGACCTTATTATAGCACATGAGCAGAAGAATGCATTTCATATCTCTTGATTCTAAAAAGGACAGTCTATAAAGTAGGCATTTCTGAACCCAAACCCCAGATTCTAATGGGGTCCCACCATCATGCCCTTCACACATCTGGAAAATATAATCTCATATTCTCTGTAACTAAGACCATCATTTCTTGGCTACATGAAGCAGACCAGTAGTTTTTAAATCAATTTTAGGTAACAGATCTCTTTGAAAACTGAATACAAACCACGACTCTTTTCTCCTAAAATGTACCTATGTGCGAAATATGACAAATGAGATTGGTGACTCCTTGCACCTTCTAGAAGACCTTAAATGTCAGATCAAGAACCTCTGTTATGCAGTTACGGATATGTTAATGAGGAAAGGAAACAATCAGCTATTAGCATGGAAGTAGTTTGAAAAAAAAATGGTACCTAAAATCAAGCACTAATCACAGTTTTCAGATATTTAGAGGTCAGAAGGCAGCTAGGTCTCCTGTACCCACCAAGGCAGAATATCTTGAGTCACTGCTCACACCAAGGTACAGGAACCCCCTTTTGAGTCTCTGCTGGACCTTCTGGGATGTCCTGCCAACACCAGGCTCCTCTTAATTGGAGGGCCTGTCACTTTTCTTGGGGACATATAGAAGATCCACGGGGAGCCCTGGGTGGCTGTTGGGAAGTCATACAAACCTAGCACCCACTCATTTTCCTAGAATGGAGACTCTTTGTGTTGGTAGAGATCACTCTGTCAGATGGCTTGCTAGGCAGGTTTGCTTCCTGAGACATGGCTCTATTCTCCATCCCCCTTTATTCAAGAACTTCCAGAGGAGTGCCAGAGCAAGAGAGAATAGGAGAGACACATTGCGACATAGCTTTGGAGTTTTCTGTCTCCTTTGCTTTTGAATTTTCGATTGTTGACCGTTGGCTAGTACCATATGGCTCTCTGTTGTTTTCATCCCTGTCTCCTCTCCAGCTCCCCACACAACGCTGGGACTGTTTGCAAGGCTCCTCTCCATCAGTCCGCCTAGCAGCATATGACATCTTGGGGATTTGCATTTCTTAGTTTAATCATTAGCTTAATGTTTGGGGGACATTAGTCATAGGAAGTTAGTTTCATTCATCCAGATGCACTTTTGAAAATTACAGCTCTTCTCTCTCTACCATAATGCCCCCCTTGAGCATGCCTTCTCCCATTTCCTTTTAAAAACACTCTGTTCTTCTGGAACTCTCAAATGAAGATATCAAAGCTGGAAGGTATTATTAATTCAGGAACTACATTTGAGTCTTCCAGAGGAGCTGAACCTGGCTGGAGTTGTGGAGGAACCGTGCTGGTGTATGTTCAGGAAATGACTTAAACCTGATCTTCAAGGGCCTGAAATTGCTCCCCTGAAAAAAGAGGAGGCATTTCTCTTGCCTACAACCCTCCTGGGAGACCCGAGTCCAGTGTTTGCATCTCTTTCAGTGCTAATGAATGAATGAGTTTTCTTCCCAGGCTTCTGGCCAACAGACCTGGGAACCATTCTTGGGAGCTAGGCTGCTTTTTGAGTTCTTGAGCTTTGTAAGAGCTAGACAAATGGCTCTGGAGGGGAAGATGGGGCTTGACATGGACTTTGGAAAAGTTGATTTTAGATAGAAGGGAGAAAGATTTTTCCAAGTGAACAAATGACATGAGCAGAAGTATGGAAGCAGGTGTAATAATGAATATTCTGGGCCTCATGAGTGCATCCATCTGAATGTAAACAGGGAATCAAAGTTGCTGAGCCTGGATAGGGTAGACTAGGGCACTGGTAGAAGACTTTCTTCAGGTTCTTGAGAGTTTAGTTTTATTCTATGGGTAACCTAGAGGCATTGAAAACAAGTGAGTTTAAAGATCAAAGAGTGTTAAAATTGTGAATTAGGTAGTGATAATTCCACAGCTGCTCTCATGGGAGTGCCTTTTGGGGGCTTTCTTTCTCAAAGGCTAATTTAATGATAATGATATTTTTCTTGATAATGAAATTGTCATACTTTTAGAGTTGCCCTTCTTTATATATCTAAGGACACTCTTTCAATTTTAAATATGGTTTAAGAAATCTTCCTATAACCCTCCCATCTCCAAGTTGAGCTGTTAGCCTGCTCTTGTCCAAACACAAAACTTTGACAGCACTGACCTTGGAAAACATTAATCCACTTAAGTGCCCTGGGATTTGTCCAGAGAAGCCATTCTTCTGGATCCTGCATCCTTTTCTGGGCCACAGACTCAATGCCCTCATGACTCCCACATGCCCTATATTTCCACTTTCTCTCCCTGACTTCCTCTTAATCTGACCATTTTCCACCTCCCTCAGTAGAAAAAATATTCTTTGCTCATTCTTGGAACTGTAAAAGTAACCTTCTCCTTATAGCTTAACTGCTCAAGATCCCCACTACAACCCTTTTTGATCTCACTATCACCCTAATTCATTGATTCCTCCACTTCCTGTCTATCACTTCCACATGCCATGTGTTTAGCTTATTACATTCATAGTCTTATAAATATCTTAACCCCCTTCCCTTCCTTCTCACCTGGCGGAAAAACACACAGTTGAGATGAGCTCCACAACCTATTATCTTTGTGCCTGTAATTAAACAACAAAGCATTTCTGGGGAGACAGAGAGACCCAGAGACCTAGAGAGACAGAGAGTAAGGGAGAGCGAGGAAGAGAAAGGTAGAAAGGGAAAGGAGGCAGAGAAGGGAGGAGTAGGAGAGGAAATTGTCACATACCCAAGCAGGGCAGTTCCACTGTAAATTGACCCTCACAGCCCTCAGCTGGGCTGTCAGCAAGGCTGGCATTCTTCCTGCGTGTTGCTGGCAGGCTTGCTTTCCTAGTGCATCATCCTCTTTTCTCTCCTACCGTCTTTGCCACCCACCTCAGTGGTCTACCAGGCCTCATGATACATGGACAAATGCTTTTTCTCTAAATTTATTTAACCATAATTTTATTTATTGGGCTAAACTATATATTCAAGTTTTCCAAAATTCAAAAGGTACAAAAGTCATCATTCTACCCCAGTTCCCTGTACTTCCTGTTTTCCTTCATATGGGCACCAGTGTTCTCAATGTGTATGCTCCAGAGAAAATTTATGAATATATATGCAGTTTGTGCACATATATAAAAGTACATATACATGTATATTCTCAACTTTTTCTCTCTTACATATATGGTAGCACTTTGCTTTTCTTTAAACTTAATAGTATGCCAGAGATAAATCCGTAATAGTGTATACAGAGTATTCTCACTCTTTTTATTATATGATAGTACTCCATTGTGTAGATGTACTTTATTTAACCAGTCTACTGTTGATGACTGGTTAGGTTATTTCCAATATTTGTTATTACAAATTATGCTATCATTACCATAGTTATTCTTTCATCCTTTTGCATGTGTATTGGCATATTTGTAAGGTAAGTTCCTAGAAATATTATGAGTAGATCACAAGACGTGTCATTTTTTCACTTCTGATAGATGTTGTTGAGATGCTCTCTACAGAGATTGCTCCAGTTTGTGCTCCCTCCAGCAATATGTAAAAAGGATCTTCTGGCTCACTACCGCAGCCTGCCATCCACACATCTATTTTATCTTTGCCCCTCTGATCAATGGGGAAGGAAGATTTCTCATTGTGGTTCTAATTTTCCATTTCCACAGAGAAAATTGAAGGCACTAAAGAAAACTTCTCTAATTTTATCTCCACCATAACCATAAACATATCTGATTCCATTTTTGTCCCTTCTAACTCCCATCTACAGCATTGAAAAGTGCATAGTCTCCTCAGTCAAATGCTGGTCCTTCCGTGGATTTTCTAGATATCATCCCTTTTTTATTCTCAGATACTGATTTTAACTGATGAGCCTTTCTTTCTGTTGCATCTTCAACTTTTCCTCCCTCTAGATTCTTTCCATTGACTTGCAAACAGGCATTATTAGCTCCCACTCTTAAAATATCTTCCCTGAACCCCAATACCTCCCTCCAGTTTCCCTAACTCTTCTTCACAGCCGAGCTACACAAAGGAAGTTTGTACAAGTGCTTCCTTGTCCACTTCCTCACTTCACAGTTATTCTTCAGTACTTACAAGTGTTTCTTTTTCTCTACCATGCTTCACTCTACTCACTGAAGTCACCAATGACCTCCATGTTGTTGACTAGTCGTTTTTCATTTTTCTTGATTTCCTCTTAGTTGCATTTGTCAAAGTTGACTTCTTCATTCTTCTGAAATACTTTCTGTCCTCAGTGTTCGTGACCCCATACTCCCTAGTTTCCCTTATATACTGATGATCATTCCTCTTGGCCTCTTTGTTTATCTTTTCTTGCCTGGTCCTCGTTGTTGTCTACCCCAAGAACCCAAAATCCATTTCTTCTTACATTTTATTCTCTGCTAAAGAGAGTGCATTTTACTTCCAGTGATTTAAACACCAGTAACTCCTATTTACCTCTAAGTTCGACTTCTCTTCTGAGTTCTTGGCTTGTGTGTTCAGCTATCTACTTTATATCTTCAATTGAATAACTCACTTGCATTTTAAGTTTAAGATGTGAAGAACTGTAGTCCCTCTGCCCCCAACACCCAAACATTCCTCTTCTCTAGTAAATTCCATCTCTATATGCGGCACCTCTATCTATATGGTTGTACCTGCTACCAATTTAGTATTTTCCTGGAAAATTCCCACAGCTCCAATCTCATATCCAATATATAAACATTTATGTTCTTTTTACCTTTGATGTGTATCTTGATTCTACCAGGTTTTCCCATTTCTAATGATTCTGCCTTTAGCAAAGCCACAATATCTCTTTCCTGGACCACCATGGTAGCTTCTGACTGATGTTTATTTCCACTCTTATAGTCTGGAAATAACTATAAGAGTAACAGACTACTCTTATAGTCTGTTCTCATGAAGCAGCCAATGTTTCTAAGAATGCCCACTAGGTAATGTTACTCCCCTCCTTGAAACCTTAATAGGTTTGCATCATACTGACAATAAAATCCAAACTTTCCATCATGATATGGCTGAGACTACCAGTGGCCTTCCTGGTACCCCCTGCTTCTTGAATAACAGAATCTGCTTTGGTTACAAGATTCCATTTTCTCCCCTTCCTTGCAAGCAAGTATGGCTATCTATATCTAGTCAAATTTATAAGCGTAGAAATGTTGCCTGGGAGTTCTGGGAAGGATCCTTTAAGGAAGGTGACTTAGGGCACCCCTTTGTCCTGCCCCCCCACTGCCACACACACACACACCCCTCTTTCCTCTTGCCTTGTGCAAACATGATAGCAGGATCTCCACAAACCTTGGACCATAACAGGACCCACCAGAGAGAAGCCACATGCATCATGGCAGTGTAGAAAGATAAAAAGAATCTTAGTCCTAAAGGCCATGAAGCTGTGATACTAGCCCTAGACTGCATATCTCTGGATTTCTTTGGTGTGTGAGAGAAATAAGCTTCTGTTTTCTTTGTGCCACTGTTATTTTGCGTTTCAGTTCTATGCAGCTGAACTTAATGTTAACCGATACATATGGCTCATAAGGCCCCGCACGATGAGCTGGCCCTAGCTGTCCTCTCTGACCTTGTCTTGTGCGCCTGTCCCCCTGGATCACTGTCTACTCCCTGCATTGGTCTACTGTCAGTTTCTTGAACCCCTTCCCACCTCAGGGCCCTCCTGCCTGTCGTTCCCTGCCTGGAATGCTCTTCTCCTTCTTTGCCTGGCTAACTCCTGTCATCTTTCAGGTCTGAGTTTAAATGTCATTTACTTGGAGAGGACTTCTCTGATTCTCTGATCTAAATTAAATTTCCTATACCTCTCACACTGCTCTGATTTCTCCCTGCACAATACTGATTATGAAATGACATATTTATTTGTGAGATTAATTTTTTTATGTCTGATTCTCCACCGTGCTGAAAATTATGCTTGTTTGCTCAGCATTTATACCCTACAGCCTAATTTTAGGCCAGGCATATACTCGGGTAGTAATCAAATGGATGGAAGAAAATATAAAGTATGGTTTAGAGAGTCAGGAATCTAAGAGTCTGGGTTTTAATCCCAACTCTTAACAGCTGTGTGACTTAACCAAGTTACTTAACCTTCTAAAGCCTCATTTTACTGATCTTTAAATGAGGCTAATAGTAGAACATTCCTGAGGGGATTGTGGTGAAGATTAAGTGACCAAATAAAACTAAAGAATGCAACATAGTGCCCTCCACAGAGGAAATGCTCAGTATACATGGCTCTTACTAATGAATAAACAAAGAAATCAATGCAAAAAGCCAAGGTCATGTTGGCAGCATGTTATCTGACCCAGGAAAGAGACCACTGCTTCAACAGTGGCTGTCATTTGCTGAGGTCAAAATGCCTTCAGCCACAGGATCCTGGGAATATTGTTTGTCACAGTCATTTTGTTTTTGTTTTTGCTTTTTAGGGCAGCACCCGAGACATATAGAGGTTCCCAGGCTAGGGGTCAAATTTGAGCTGCAGCTGCTGGCCTATACCACAGCCACAGCCGTGAGGGATCTGAATTGCATCGGCAACCTACATCACAGCTCATGGCAATGCTGGATCCTTAACCCACTGAGTGGGGCCAAGGATTTAATCAGCATCCTCATGGACACTAGTCAGGTTCGTTACCACTGAGGCACAATGGGATCTCCTGTCACAGGCATTTTGAAGGTCCACTTTGACCCTCTGTAGAGGCAACTCAAATGCCCCTTCTTCACAAGGTCCCCTTGGCCACCGATGGCGATTTCTCTGGTTTCTACAGCTCACTTACTCACCAACTCACGTTGCTCTTCACGCCTCTGCCTCATCTATACTGGGTGCTGGGCTCCTCCCTGATGTGCCAGGTTTTGGATGCTTTCCCTCCCAGACTCCTCCCCAGACTAATGAGCAAAATCCTTTCAAAAGTGAGATTTTAGTCTATTATCAAACAAGTGTGAGAACCAGAACACCAAGAAGTGAAGAACGTGGGAAGGGAGGGGGCAATTGGCTTCCTGTGTATAAACCACTCCTTACCAATTATTTTAAACCCTTGCAAGATTTGGAGAAACCACCTCAGTTTGTTTTGGTTCTGTTAGGGAAACTCTGAAGCCACAATTTTGGAAAGGCTTCAAACATTCTCCAGACAAGCCATCTTTCCATTTATAAGATACTCCAAAGTTCTGTCTTTTAGTGAGAGTGGAACAGGACACACTCTCTCTCTCCCTCCCTCTCTCCCTCTCTCTCTCTCTCTCTCTCTCTCTCTCTCTCTCTCTCTCTCTCTCTCTCTCACACACACACACACACACACACACACACGAACCCACTCTGGATTTTCTGTAATCTTGGCTTGAACATTCAAGAGAATACTTGAATAATACTTACCCACCTCACTGGGGTGTTGTTAACGATTAATTAGTTAATGTTTGTAAAGCACTTTGCAGATGTAAAGTGCTTGTATAAGTGCTGAGTAGTATTATTATTAAGTAGAAGTTCTATGGTTTGGCTGAAAAATTTTTTTTTTTTTTTGCAATCACACATTTAACTGTAAATAAATCAAGTTTATTTACAAGAGGGTTTTCCTTTTAGGGTCACCTCTTGGTTATTATCATTTACCTAATGTTTTATTTTCACTTGGGTTTTGAATAGAGCTGCCTTGTCCTGAAAACCTCTATCTTTGAGAGAATTTCAGCACTATCCTAGAAAAATAAATTCCTGCAGACACTGTCCATTTCCTCTGAGGCAAAGTTGAATGTGTATTTCTTCAGCAAGGACTCCATACCTACCTAATATCTAAGACTTTCTCTGTAGAGTTTCCACCTAATTTGGTAATTTAGTTCTAAATTTAAAAAAAAAACTGTCTACAGAATAGTGTCCTATCAAATAGGTCATTAGAATAAATTGGCTAGATTTGATGATGGTAACAGCATCAGTAACAGTAACAAAAATAGAGGTTGGAAGTATTTTGGTTTTTGTTTCTTCAGTTCTCTGTGTTTGGTCTTTGGAGGAATGAGAAGAAGATGAGGGTAGGAGGCTGAGGAAGGAGTAAGTGGCTTCTATGGCACAGCAACACACAGACTGTCCAGTGGAAGAGACTTAATGAAGTAGGAATCGTCTAAGTCCTTAGCAACCTGCACGTAAAGTTCTTCCAGTGCCTTAAGCAATTCCATGGGAGACACACAAGAGCTTTAAGAAACCTAGTACATTATAAATCAACAAGGAATATGACACTAGGGAAAAGGATGAAACAGAAGAAAATCAGACAATGAAGTCTGCTGCTCCTCCCTTCCTAAAAAAGCATACTGTGTTTTTGATGGACTATATTCTTTAGCATATTTGTGTGTGTGTGTGTGTGTGTGTGTGTGTGTGTGTGTGTGTGTGCGCTTCTCAAGGTATGATGGAACAGTGGCTCTTTTTAGCAGGGGCTTATACATTATCCAGATATTGGATCAGTACCATGCAAGGGTTACATCCTTACTATGTAATTCTAGGGTAGGTGGGAACAATCAAGTTGAATTACTGACATTGTAAGGAAATGAAAAGTCAAACTGCTGACCACGTGTATTTTATATTATTTAATTAAAAGTAGATAACGGTGCATGAATGAACCACAAATCAGATAAAAATGGCAGCATTTTTTCATATTTAACACATATTTGACTTGTGGTTGTGTGACAATTTACCAGAACAGGTCTATGATGTCTCCAAATAGAAAATCAGAAGTGTAATTAAAAAATACTGCAGGGGAGAAGCAATATTAACTCCAACCCTGAGCAGAGCTAATCACAGCCACAGTTCCCATCACTGTTATTCCTATTTAATGAGAGTTGCCTCTGCTGTTTTTTGTTTGTTTGTTTGTTTGTTTGTTTTTTGTCTTTTTGCTATTTCTTTGGGCCGCTTCCGCAGCATATGGAGATTCCCAGGCTAGGGGTCAAATCGGAGCTGTAGCCACCAGCCTACGCCAGAGCCACAGCAACGCAGGATCCGAGCCGTGTCTGCAACCTACACCACAGCTCACGGCAACGCCGGATCGTTAACCCACTGAGCAAGGGCAGGGACCGAACCCGCAACCTCATGGTTCCTAGTCGGATTCGTTAACCACTGCGCCACGACGGGAACTCCTCTGCTGCTTTCTTTAACTTGAAATTAAAAAAAAAAGAAATCAGAATTTTTATTTTAAATATACTATGTGCCTTTTACTGAAATTTAAAAAACAATCAGAATTTTTATTTTAAATATACTATGCGCCTTTTGTTGAAATTTAAAAAACAATCAGAATTTTTATTTTAAATATACTATGTGCCTTTTATTGAAATTTTTAAAAGGATGGATTACAAATTCTAGGGTGTTAAGATTCCTTATTTATTCTTTTTCATGGAGTCTAAGATAAAATAAACATCCAACAGCCAGTCATTCAAAGTTGTCCATCAAAACAGAACTGCTAATTCACTGAACTGTCTAGAGTTTTTTGGCTTCATCAGACAAGCAGTTGTAGGGAATGTCCATCTCTGCTTGTTTGGTATCACTGGAGTGACTATTGCTCAGTGGTGCAGAGAAGAGTCCCAGGGAACTCCATCCCTTCAGCACCCATTCAGACATGCCTGGTGTAATCAGAGCTCAGCATCCTCAAACCCTGAGATAAGTCCACAGCCAAAGGTTCCAAGTCTTTGACCTTTCCTGCCAGACTGCACTTGACTTCCAGACCAAATAGGGAGGACTTTGGTGCATTCACTGCTTTCTCATCTTCAGTGGTTTGATGATTTAGTCGATTTGCCCACCTTTGTTTAGAAACACTCACAAAAAATCTCTCCCTATACTTTGGTTGTTCTGTCAGAAGGTGAGAGCAAGGTAAGTCCATATTTTCAAGGTAAATCAGTTGTTGATAACCACTAGATATTGCTGTACCTTCTTCTGCGTTGGATTGAGTAAGACTCTGAGGGGTTTCTGTATTAGAATCTGGTCTTTTACTGCCACTATTCACACTTCTTAATCCTTAGAATAAGTTTTCTACTCTTTAAATTAAAATTTTACATTTCTTATCCTTTTTGCCCCCAATTAAGAGACTATTTTACTGATTTTCACTTAAGGGCTCTCTTTGGAGCCAGGACAGAGAACTTTTTTTTTTTTTTTTAGTAGAGAAGGGTTTCATTGAATAGGAGAAGGAGAGCTATCGAAGTTGATGGTTCTAGGAAGAATGAAGCCAATATCTTCTGTCCTGAGTAAGCCTGGTGCCCTCATGCTGCCCATGAAGGTTGGGAGCCAGGGAAAGAGAGTTCTGGGCCAAAAGAGCTGGGCAGTCTGATTATCAGCATATCAGGTTCAACGAGGCGTTGAGGGGGTTGGGGAAACTGGGGCTGTCAGGTCTGTAGATCGTTGTGAGGATGATGACAGAAGGCGATAGGAGAGAGTTGAAAATGTGGTAGATTCAGGTAGGAGACATGGTTCAAGAGGGAAGTTCAGAACTAAGACAGTTTGGTGACTGTGGGAGAAAGAATTGCCATTTCCCCTGAACAACTGCCCAGTGGGTATTAAAAGAATGGTCTTGGTGACTTAGAGGCTTTTCAGGAGGTGTGGCAGGAAGAGGGAGGATGAAACCAAGTCAAGTGAGTGACACTGTAATGTATGCTGAGATCTCCAGTAGGGAATAAATACAAACTTAGTCTGAAGGCAATGAACAGGGTCAGATTTACTCTGGTTCATAGATTTTTAGGCATTCATGTTCTAACATTTTAGCATCTCTAGCCCTAGTCTGTACCTCACAATGGATAGCATCTTGGATTTAATAAAATATGGTCTAGCATGAATGACATGAAGACATGAAAAAGAGATGAACCTCTGGCTAAAAACAGTCCTTAATAGATGTAAGGGGCCTAGGTGTGCTTTCTACTGCTTATCAAGTGGGAATATTGTGAACAAGGCCCTTTTGCCTATCACTATGGTTTCCCAAAGGAAACTTTTGGAATGTCTCACTGAGATGCTGAATCTCACCTCCCTCTTTTTTTTCTCTTTTTTTCTTTTTTCTTTCTTTTTTTTTATGTTGCCACATGTTCCTTGTCTTTTCCTTTTTGACTCCATTTTGACTTCGAGAGAAGTGGGGGTGGTAAGAGATCAGATTAAATATCAGCCCCTCAGAGAGACCTTCTCAGACAACCCAACAAATAACCATCCTCCATTCCCTTTCTATCACCTCAATCTATTTTATTTCCATCATGGCACTTACACGTTTCCGATAGTTTCCTATTAATTCATTGAATAATTTTGTTTACGCTCTGTCTTCTCTGTTAGAATGTAAGCTCAATAAGCATCAGGGCTTTGTTCACTAAGGTGCCCTCTATGCTTACAGCAGTGCCTGGCACATAGCTGACTCTTTGTTAAAATGTGTGGAATGAGTAAATGAATATATGACCTTGAAAATAGTTGAAATCTTCCCTGGAGAGTTAGGGTTCCTGCAGCAAATTTATATAATGAACATTATATCCAACTAATATGTTTTAAGGTGTTTTGTGCTTCCTCTATGTTTCCTAATATATTTTAAAGATATATGTATATAAATCTTTAAGAACCATGCAATTCTGAATTTCTAAGACAGCAATCCCTAAAATAGAGCTTGAGATTTTCCAGAATATTAAATTAAAGCCTCCTCATCTCCCTGTCTGGGCTTATGCATGCTGACCCAGCTTCAAATCAGCCAGCATCTATTATTTGCCCTAAAATTAAACAGCAAGAAAACAACCTCTCTTCTTGCAAACAGACATTCATGGGAACTTTTGGTCTTGTTTTGTTGGCTGTGGTCTTAGTAATCCATATTTATATGGTTATAAAAGTATCTTTCAAATGTTCAAAAAAGATTTATCATTAATATTATATAGTAGTTATAATTACTAACATTATAATTTCAACACATTTAAATCAACTGAAAATACTATCAAAAGAAATTAACCTATGTTCACATATGCACACCTCTTAAAATAGCTTGCTTACTGCCTATAGATAGATATTGTGTTAGAAGTTGTGAAAATGGACATGAGTCATAGAACTTAATTTTAGCTTAATCTACATTAATCTCTTGAATGAATATCACTCTCAGAATGAAATTTACCTCTTTGATTTTAGAGATCAACTCCCATTATGCCCTCATTCCAAGTTAAAAGCTAAAATATACACAAAACCTGTCAATATTTAGGTGTGTATGATGCAGAGTCATATGGAGTCCTTAAGGAATATCTCTTGCTAAATTTTAAATACAAATGTGTGTGTGTGTGTGTGTGTGTGTAGATATATGAAGAAAGGCCCTTACTTGATCATATTAGAGCCAGCATGATGCTGGCAGGGATCCTTGTCATGCTGGGCAAGAGGAGTTTATGCAGATATCATCATCATTAGTTTAATGGTTCAGGGATGGAGTCCACTGCTTATATGAATAAGTAGTAAGTATTCATCATTTCTTAATTCTGAAAACTTCATCCTTCTTTATTGTATTTAGTGAGTGAGTCTGTCTAACCTACAGTGACCCAGACCTCATTTACTCACCAACTATTCAATGAACATCTACTATGTGGAAGACACTGGGCTGCTTTCTGGGACTACTAAGAGGGAGTCCCTGATCTTTTCCTTCACCTGCATGTCTCTGGCTTTCCTGACGACATATAGAAGAGTATAAATGACACTGGGGCATCTGAGTCACAAAGGAAAAAGAGTCATCGTTTGCCTGGAATGTCTTATTTTTAGGCTATTGATAAGTGAGTTGTGACCCAACTACCAGATGACTGATAGAAACTTCACTTTTGATGTAAATGTTTTCATCCTGAATAGATATGACGATTGGAGTTGGGTCATACCTTGAATACCTTGTTGATTTGCTTAGATCTGCAACCTTATAGAGTATGTGTCATTGTCTCCATTTTACCTATGAGGAACATAAGGTTTAGGGAGATTATATTAGATTCCTATGGCTACTGCAACAAATTGCCACAAACTGCTGTCAACACCAACCACTAACTCACTGGCTACTGGGGATCTAAAGACAGACATTAAGTAACACATGAATGAATGTATAATCATAAAATGAGAAGGAAAGGGGAGATATGAAACAAGAAAAGCTGACCCAGGCTGCAAGTGAAGAGAAGTTTTCCTTGAGGAAGTGATGTTTGAATCAAGATTTGAAAACTGGGTGGAGTTAGCTAGGGGAGGGAGGAAAGAAGGCAGCATGGAAAAATATTCCAGAAAGGTGGAATGGCATATGTAAAGGTCCTGTGGCAAGAGAGATCATCAGCTTTTTAGAAATTGAAATAAGGCTGGTACAGAAAGTGAGGCAGTTTTGTCAATGTGGTGTGGTGACTGGGCATGGAGTAAGACTCAAAGAAATCTCTACGTTGGCAAGTTCTTTGAGGGCAGTGGATGGCAAATGTGTTTTTTTTTTCATCTCTGGATGCACTGGCCCAACACAGTGTCTTATAGAGAATATATGCTAAAAGCCATACCTGCTGACTGATTTCATGAGTAAATGAATCAACAAATTAGCCTTGACCTTACCTGTGCAGGGTGTTTGACAAAGCTGGAGAAATAGCCATAATCTTCTTGCTGGTGTTCCCTTTCCAAACCAGGGGGTCATAGTGTAGCCAAGTATATTCTGGCCATTTGTCACACAGGTGAGGGAGCCAGGAGTCAAAGCCATTCTGCACACAGTTGTGAAAGAATCTGGGAAGGCCACTGGCCTAAGGAGAGAAAGCCAAGATAATAAAACTTGAAACAGCTTCCTCAGCCCTCTACATGCTTCACCCCAGCACATATATTGCTGATTGCATTTTGAGCCCCCATTATTCCTCCATCTCCTTCGAGGTAAGAGAAAATGGGAGCTTCTTCTGCAAGCTGACCTTTATCTGTTGCACCATTTTTAGGGCACAGCACCAGGAAAGAACTAGCTTTGGGTATTTAACAAAAAGGGACAGGCTAAGAAGAAGTTTTTCCCATCCCATCTTTCAGTCTGAGAGTTTTACCTATCTTATTCACCACACATCGATGGAACTGCCTCCTGTTAGAGGAGGTGTTTGTGAGATGCATAACTTTTATTTTTTTAAATTTTATTGAAGTATAGTTAACTTACAAGGCTGTGATAATTTCTACTGTACAGCAAAGTGACCCAGTCATACACACATATCCATTCTCTCTGTTTCTTTTCCCATATAGGTTATCACAGAACACTAGGTAGAGTTCCCTGTATAGCAGGTCTCTTTGGCTGATCATTCCATATACCTCATTGTGCACATGCCAATCCCAAACCCTCAGTCCATCCTTCCCACTCCCCCACCTGTCCCCTTTGGTATCCACAGTTTTTCAAAGTCTGAGAGTTGGTTTCTGTTCTGCAATTAAGTTCATTTTCACCCCACTCCTTTTTTTCTAGGTTCTACATATAGGTGATATCGTATGATGTTTGTCTTTTACTGTCTGACTGACTACAATTGGTATGATATTTTCTAGATCCTTCCATGTTGCTGCAAATGACATTATTTCATTATTTTTTATGGCTGAATAATATTCCATTGCATATATGTACCACATCTTTATCCATTCCTTTATTGATGGACCTTTAGGTTGCTTCCGTGTCTTGGCTATTGTAAATAGTGCTGCAATGACCATTGCATGTATCCTTTTGAATTACGGTTTTCTCTGGATAGATGAGCAGGAGTAGGCTTGCTGGAGCATAACATGAAAAGATGCTCACATGAAAAGATGCTCAACATCACTAATTATTAGAGCAATACAAGTCAAAACTACTATGAGGTACTACCTTACACTAGCCAGAATGGCCATCATCAAAAAGTCTATAAATAATACATGCTGGAGAGGCTGTAGAGAAAAGGGAACCCTCTTATGCTGCTGGTGGGAATGTAAATTAGTGCAACCACTATGGAAAAGAGTATGGAACTAAAAATAGAGATGCATAACTTTTATAAATTCTCTTGTAGCCTATTCATCTGAGAGGAAACAAATTTCATTTCTATGTAAGAACCACTCGAAAGGGCATGGTCTCAGAGATGGTCTTTGGACTCACACAGAGAGAGTTCTCTTTGGAATGCAACCAGGCTGGCTGTTTTAGCCACACAAATGTCACAGATGTAAAGCTCTGACCATGGAAATCTCACAGGCAAGGAGGCACAGACCCTCAGTGGCCTGCATCTATAACTGTCACCATTCCAGACAGTAGGTTCTCAGGGTTGACAAACTGTGTCCTGGACAATGCCAAATATGCATGGTAGTGTCAACTCAGATATGGGTATGATTTTTTTTAGATTTTTATTTTTAATATTATAGCTGATTTACAATGTTATGTCAATTTCTGCTGTACAGCAAAGTGACCCAGTCATACTTATAAAATACATTATTTTTCTCACATTATCCTCCATCATATTCCATCAGAGATGGGTATGATTTTAAAAACTTACTCCTAAAATAGAACCTTGAGGCTGATCTCTAACCTCATGCTTCTAAAACTACCTTTCTTCTATCCCTTCTTTATGTTCTTCCTCCTTCCCCCTTCTCTTTTTTCTCTGGTAATTTCTTTATTCTCAAGACGGCATGAGGTGCTAAAGATGGACAGTCAGTCAGGAGAGTTCTAGACCAGACCCTGGCCCTAAGTAGCCCTGTAGCCTGGGCCATGTCACAGAACTTCCTTGGGCCTCAGTTTCCTCATATACAAAAAATGGAGCACTGGACTCTTTGAATACCTGTAAGGGGCCCACTTGGGTCTTCAGATCTTTCTTGTTTCCCTCTCCCCTCTAGACAGTCCATTTTTCTCTTCCCTACCCACAAGGCCCTCACCTTTTCGTTCCAGTCATCTTCTTCACCTACTTCCCTCTTCTTTCTTCCTTGTTCTTGCAGGGAGTGGATGGTCACAAGTCTGAGTTGGTATTTATCCTATATGGAGAATAATGGAGAGATTTCTAAAGCCCCAGGTGAGAAGGTATCAGGCTTAATTCCATGAACAAAGGTGTTTGTACTGCTTTGATTAGGACAGTTCATGTGTTATGATGTCACAGACTGGGAGAAGCCATGGATTTACTGCCAACACGTGCCTGTTCACAATAGAGAAGGGAATTCGGAAGGGAGGGAAGAGCTGATGGCATTTCCTCCCTTTCACGTCTATGGGGGCACGGTTGGTCCCCATGGCCCCTTCTCAGACGGAGGCTTAGAGATTCCCCATCTGCACCCCTTCATGGGGTTCCAACTTCTCCCCTAACGGCAGACAGTGTTGGGTAAACTCGCAGGAGAGCCTCCTCCTCCTTTCATCTGTTCTCCCAGATTATACCTTCTTTCTACATTGTTTTTCAAAGACAAGACCACCTTAGAACATGGCTTCTTCCAAAACAGCATTTGGCAGCTTTCTTCCAAGCCCAAGGGCAGACTGAGAAGTGGTTTCTTCTTTTTTCCTAATACAGGTATTAAGCTGACTTAATATTCACTTACTCTGAAAAATCCCACTTCACAGAAACATTTTTTAACATGAGCCAAAGCGTTTCTCCCTAATTCAGCACAATTGCGCCTGGTTTATATCCATTGATGTTAAATGATTTCCCGTTTAATATCAATTGGAAATGGCTGATTTCCTACCCCAAACAGTACTTAATGTCAATTATGGCAGGCAGGGCAGAGCTGTTTTTCAATTAACTACACCACTCCATTTTGTTTGCTGGCGAGTGGTACAAAATATATGCACACAGAGATGCCTCATGAAACAGTGACAGAGAGGGACTGAGTATTGATTTTGCTCCCTGTTCCTGACCATTGGTTTGGGAGGTGATGGCGGTACGTGTGTGTGGAGAGCAGAAAGGAAGTTCTCTTTTCCCTTCTTTCAGGGACAAGTCATGGTTTCATGAGAATCTACCTTTCCATCAGATAAACCTCTGGTGTGATGATGACTAGAACTTTGTTGGGGAAAGTACAACACTTAACCATAAACAGTCTTGCTAGTACAGAGATCACAGAGATGTGAAAGGGGATATGATATCCTCCTACAGAGGATATGACTGTGATGTGGATTCACTAGTATTCCTCAGCGTCTGGGTGGGTTGCCACTTAAGGCTGAGAGTGGCTCCTAACATTCACTGAACACCTACTATGAGTTTGCAGTGTTACATTAGCTTGAATTTACTCAATAACCTTGTAAGTAGTATATACATATTTTGTAGATGTCTGTATCTGAGGCTGGTAGGATGCCATTGAGCTGTTTAACAATTGAAACTAGAGTACAAATCCAGGGCTGTCTGATTCTATCTCATGGACAAGACTTCCTTTCTAATGAAACAAATGGTTGAAAATATCCCTGGTGAGTCTACATAATCTCTAGGATGATGCTTCTGTGGTCATGAAGGATAATACCAGAGAGGAACAAGATCCAGAGGTTTCTCTTTTCTTTGGTCTAGGATCCAAAGCTCTGCACCATCTTTCTCCTGTTGTCTTGTGATTTTCCACCTCTCCCTGTGTAGATTCTTTCCCTCATACTTCTGCCTGTGCTAATTCCAAAGCATTCAGGAACTAGATTGAATTGTCTATGAAGTTCCCCTTGACTTCATTGCACACTTTGGGCACTCTCCTCTGAACTCTTTCAGCACGTCTGCTCTAAGATCTTTTGCTAACATTTTTCATATATAGTTGTAGAAAACTTGCTGGAAAGAGCAGAAACCATGCAGGAAAGAACTTGGAGTGTGGGCCTAATAGGTCAGAGCTGATATCCAGTTTTTCTATTCCTTACATTATTTGTCTTCATTCAATAAAGATTTAGGAGTTCCTGTTGTGGCACAATGGGTTAAGAACCTGACATAGTGTTCGTGAGGATGCAGGTTTGATCCCTGGCCTTGTTCAGTGGTTTAAGGATCTGGTGTTGCCAGAACCTGTGTCATAGGTTGCACATGTGGACAGGCCTGCAGCTGCAGCTCTGATTTGACCCCTAACCTGAACTTACATGTGCTACAGATGTGGCCATAAAAAGGAAAAAAAAAAACACGCAAAGATTTATTAAGTGCCTACTATGTGCCAGGCATTATGCTAGAAGCTATTGATGCCAGGGAGCTTGTATACCAGTGGAGGGGATAGACGTTAAAGCTATAGCTTCAATAGAGTGTGAAAGGTACTATGGAATTCCCAAGAAAGAGACACTTAACTCTTTGGTGGGGTAGATAAAGGGATCAGAGAAGCGTCTTTGGAGTGGGCGTCTAAATTTTGAGAAGATGGCTCAGTGATAGCAGTTAGGGTCAGAGGAAACCTGAGGGAATATGTCGGCAAAGGAGTCAGCAGCTAGCTGCATGAGTATAGGTAACACTGGACCTGCCAGGTTATTGAAACCCTTGAGGCTCAGTCCTTCAACTACAGCTTCATCATAGGGATGATATAAGGATCCATAATAGCGTACATTATAACTGAGTGCTTATTCTGGGCCTTACATTGTTATGTGTTCCTTACTTGTGGTAACTCATTGAATCCTCATAACCTTTTTATGAGTTAGGAATTGCTGTTATGCTCATTTTACAGATGAGGAAACTGTCACAAAGAATTTAGTTAATTGGTCCAAAATAAACAAGCTAGGAAGTGGTAGGGTTGGAATTCAGACCTGGTAGTCTAGCTCCTAAGGATAACCTCTTAACCATTAGTCTGTGCTGTGTCTTGAATGAACTGGGGCCTACAAATTGCATAGTACTGTGCCTGAATAAACTAGTCACCCCATTAATAGTTAATTGCCTTTATTTATATACTCATACATTTAAAACAAAACCCACCTATTTGGAAGGATAAGTCTTTCCTCTTCAGAACACCATTTTCTTGGGTATTGGGTGATGCTAGCTACCTGATGATCCACTCTCTTCTCCACTTTGAGATCTATTTCAATTTGTGCAAATCAACAACACATGTGTCTGAGGTATTCAGGTTTTGTGCAAAAATCTATGAAGTTATTTAGTAAGACCATTTGATAAGACTTTGAGTTTTCTTTGAAATTTTTATACTAGTAGGTATTTATTCTTTAAAACTTAAGGTAATTAAGATCATCCATAAATGCTAATTGTATTTATTTTCCTATGTGTTTTTGAGTTTAAGATCAACTTTAAATATGAAAAAAAGGGAAGGAGAATAAAAGACAATGCCTATAGGGAGGAGTGGGACTCAAGAACCCTTAGTAAGTTATTAAGCCAGCATATTATTGTTTTCAAAATTGGTGTCAATGATAACTCTTATGCTGTAATGTGTAGCCAGACAAAGTGAATTTTGCTAGCTGACATTAGGCAGAATTTATGTACATTATAACATTCATCCTTGCAATATCTCAGAACATCTTGAGAGTAAATATCTTCTTCAATTCAGACTGGCTCAAGGTCAATGCCTGGAAGCCAGACCTTTGAACTCTTTAGGACACAGCTGACTCCCGGTGGTTGTCCTGTGCCTCAGCAGTCTTCTCTAAGGTGGGGCTTTCAGAACTGGGAAGAATGGGCAAGAAGAGATTGGTGAAGAAATGAGAAGTTTATAAAGAATGCCTACTATGTGCCTGTAATGTGCTAGACAGGATTCAAATATTCTTAATTCTTCAGCAGAGCCCCATTCCCTGCCCCTGAAGTACGTGCCCTTTTCACAAGGTCATTGCAATAATAGGTGGTGATTATGTCAGAGAACCCCAGGCCTTGCCAAGCAGAAACATGTATTTGGCATGATCTGGGCATCAGGTTTACATTATTACATCCATTTCAGAGATGCGGTAGAGAGATGGTCTCCAGGTCCTTGGGGGAAATCCTTGACGTTTGGTTCAGATCTCTCCTTCATTCCTTTAATCCCTCACTTCCAAGGGTACCTAATCCAACTGCCAATTAAGGGGAAAATAGAGACAGCAGATGAGAAGTGTAACTTTTTTTTTTTTCCCTTTCAAACAATTTAAACCTTTGGAAGGTACACAAACGTGGTCCTATTATTCAAGTTAATTTACAATCCTTCCCTCGTCGTCCACCACAAGGAATTTATGAACCTGGAAGAGCTGGAAGTCCCTTAGCAAAGTAAACAAACTGTAACTCAGGACTGTGAACTTCCAAGGATCCTCTATCAGCAGGTTATATTTTCACACCAGAGGTGAAAAGATAATTTGGTGAGCCATACTTTGTGTCATCGGGAGCGGCTGAGAGCCTGCCTGCCTGGTGCAGAAAGAGAGGGGCTGGCTAGGCAGCTGTCTGTGGGCTAACACACAGCAGCTGTCATTGTCCATGGTGGTGACAATAAAAGCTGGCATCTACTGAGCCATCGCCATGAGTCAGGTGTTGTCCTACACTTTGCAGCCTCACCACAGCCCTTTAAGTAGACACCATTGTCTCCATTTTATAGATGAGGAAACTGAGCTTTTAGATATTTGGATATTTTTCCTCTAGAAACAGTTAGAATGTCACTTCACACAGTTTATCTACATATGGGGCATTGCCTGAGTGCAGAGAATGGACTCTATGTGTTTGAGGGCGGGGGTGCTAGTGTTTTCTTCTTAGAAAAAGGTCCGCTTTTCTCTTTCCATCCCCATCTTCCCTGTTCAAAGCAGACAATGAGCACTGGACGGGGAGTCAGGAGACCTGTGTTCCAGCCCTAGCAGTAAAAAGTATTGGCCGCATGATCTTAGACAAATCTCTTCCCCTCTCTGATATCACTTTCTGTGTTCATGAAATGAGAAGAGCAACAGAGGTAGTTGATGTCTTGGACCCATGGCTCGCAATTTCAGTGACTCCAGAATTCTGTGAACCAGGCTGATCGATCTTTGCCTTTCGACCCCTCCCTCATCCACCCTTGTGTGTGGGATAAGAGATGCTTCTCTCGGATGTGCGAGGCACCGGAAAGAAGGGAAGTTGTTGGGTTTTTGTTTTTTTTTTTTATGTGCTGTATACCAGATGACCTTGATGTGATGGACTACGGGATCTGGTGACACTGCACACTCAGTACTATTCAACACTTTGCCTGAAAGAGAGGAAGGAATGGATTTATTGACTTGCGACTTTGACTCAGGCCTGTGTATCAGGCCTGTTATTATGTGGAATGATTAGGCTGCAGTGGCAGGGACAAGTTAAACTAGAACAACAAAAGACTTCCTTAACCTTTACCTGGACACAAGGCCATTCATAATGACTTGCATGGTTTGGAAAACCAAGTCTGTCCCGGAGCACTCAATACTTCTGCAGCCCCAGCAAATGAGCAGGAAAAGGGAAGATGGATGGGTGAGGGAGATGAAATGTAATCCAATTCTGCATAGTTCTGTTTAGAATGCTGAGTTCAGGTCTGTGTCAAAAAAACAGTGATGACTTAGAGATCATCATCATTTTCTTTGGCTTGAAAAGGGAATTTGAAATCAGATACAATGGTTGCTCACTGAGAAAACTTCCAACTATTTGTTATCCACTAGAGCAAATTATGTTCTTTCTGAAAGATATTTTCCCTCTTGAAGGAACTATGTGCCTTCTATTAATACGAACGGAAGTAGATACACAGAGCTTTCTCTTCCTCTTACACACACACAATCTAACATAAGGTCTCCTTGAAAAGTTTAAATAGCTCCAGCCATCTCAGGCTTCTCTTGCTTCTGAAAGGTACTCTTCCTTCTAACCCAGGATGAATTTTTCCCATATATTTTCCCCTAAATATTGCAAGTTATAATGGAGCTGGATATGGTATAAGAATTAGAGAATCCCAGTATTACTGTTTGAAGAGAACTTACCAATCATCTAACCCAAGGGTAACCTAACTTCTTTAAAGGGCCAGTTGGCAAATATTTTAAGCTTTATAGGCCAGTCAGCATTTGTTATCACAAATACTCAAATCTGCTGTTGTGGCAAGAAAGCACCCATGGACAGTACACGTACAGTGAGCCGTGGCTGTGTTCCCTGAAACTTTACTTTCGAAAAAAAAGTGGCAGGCCAGGTTCAGCCCACAGGCATAGTATGGTCTAACGCTTTGTTCGGATGATGGAGACTGAAGCCCACAGATGTGAAGAGGGTTACCCCAGGGCCAACTTAGCCAGCTAGTCGAGGGCTAGGACTAGAAATTCATGAGGTTGGCATCAGGTATTCAATTCCGGGGTTCCTGTCTGGGGACTCTCCTTCAATGGTATGCTCTTAATCCAGATGAGTGCATTAATATTTTAAATCAATTGGTTGTGAAAGTTAATTTATAAGCTATAATATGGAAACCATGCTTGACTAGTAGAGGTCATGGCTGGAGTGTGTTTTGACTTGTGTATAGGTGTTGTGACCCTGAAACCAGCATGCCTTCACACTTATCACCTGGGAAGGCTCTGACCATCCACAGATTTACATGGGTCTATAGGAATGTAAATTCTTTGCATCCCTGGGGCTCATATTCATGCAAACGTATTTGGGAAACTTGAGTGGGTTGGTTCCAACAGCTGCCAAATCGCAGAGGATGGTGGGGCTTTAAGAGAAACATGCACACACACACACAAACACACACACACACACACACACACACACACACACACACACACACACACACGCAGAATGAGAAAGTCTGGTAGAAGTGGTACAACTTAGCCAGAGGGAGTTTGTTTGGTGAAGGACCATAGTTCTAGGACAAAAAAAAAGCTCTATTAAAACCTAGCTGACCTGTAACCTGGGAACACCCCTATATCTTGGACCCAGTAAAACTGAAAATCCAAAATTACTGGGAACCCATGCATCTCTGCAAGATGTTTCCATGTCCCCCAACAAATTGGCACAGCTAGAAAGAGTGCACATTTCTTTTTCTAATGGAGATTCATGAGACTTGGAAATCTGGAGCAAGACAGTAATGGAGTGCCAGGTGGAATCAGGTGAGAATGTGGGCATGAAGGGGTGACAGAAGTCATGAATGAGTTAATGCCACTCCCAAGTGCCCTGCAGAGGGGAGCTGGCCACTGTAAGGACCTGCCCAGAGACATAAAATATGGCAGACCCAGAGGCGGACTGTGATAGTGCTCAGGGGCAGTCGCCAAGTGAAGGGATTACATGGAATGTTGGTGAGGGGCTGATCTAAGGTGAGTTGGTATCATGTGTTAGGGCTCAAGCTGAACATCAGCAACGTGGCAGGTCAGTGTGCTTGGCATGGGTGTGGATACACCCGGAGAAACAGACCTGTCATAATAACTTAGAGTTTCTGATCAGTCACTATATGTCAGATGCTATGCTACCTGCCTTTCAGGCATTATATCACTTGATCTGCATAACATTCTGTTATTATCTTCTGGGCTAACCAGCTGTTGTGACCTACACCACAGCTGCAACAACACCAGATACTTAACCCATAGCACTGGGCTGGGGATTGAACTTGTGCCACCGCAGAGGCAATGCCAGATCTTTAAGCCACTGCACTGCAGCAAGAACTTCCTCTTATTCCTCATAAGCCTTTCACCTTTTGTTAGTTTTACCTAGTAAATATACAGATGCCTATTTAAATTTGAATTTAAGATAAAAAATGAATTTTTTGTGTAATATGTCCCAAATATCACATGGATCATGTGTATACTAAATTTTTGTTGTTATCTTAAATGTAAATATTACTATGCATCCTGCACCTTACCTGCCAAGCCTAGTTTCTATATTAGGGAAGAGTGTTGTGGAAAAGGATAAGAGAAGGGAAGGTACCAAATACTGAAAAAAAATTGTATGGATTTGGTAAGACTGCCTGGAAACAAGTTTACACCTAAAGGTTTGGGAAGTGTGGCTGGAGGTGCAGAAGATACAACTATAAAGGTTTGGGAATGGTCACAGTGATGTATGAGGATGGTCTGAACAGACGCTCAGTTCATCCAGCATGTACTCTTCTAATTCCTTCTGCATAGATACCCTGGGGTGGGCACCAGTGTAAGACAGAGTGGTGGTCTTATGGTTATTTTTGTAGTTGTTCAGTGAATTTTGGACAGTGAAGGGGCCTGAAGCTTGAAGTCTGGGAAACGATAAGGATTAGTATCATATCTCTGCAATGTCAGTGTTCATTCAGATCATCCTAGGATTTTGTGAAAATACAGTAGGTTTGGAGATGGGTCTGAGATTCTAAATTCTTAACAAGCTTCTGCTGATGTTGACTTCTCAAATGATCTTCTAGCTGTCTAACATAATGGATAAATGAATGGTTTTGGAGCCCAAGAGACCTGACTTCAGGTCTTGACCTTGTACCTTTTGATCTATGTGTCCTTGGTAAAGTTGCATAATCTTTCTAAAGTTCAGTTTCTGCTTCTATAAAATTATATTAATTATATCTAGCAAATAGGGTTGATGCAAAGATTAAGTCAGATAGTGGCTGCAAAGTACTCATCGCAATGCCTAGCATGTTGTAAAATGTGCAGCAATGTTTGCTGTTTTATTAATATTAACAGTAATCTAATATGCAGAATGATTAGATGTCTTCAAGCTCATGTAATTTACTCTGTTGGAGTGGAGGAGAGTCACCCCCAATTTGCCATGATTTATTTTACAGTATACAAAGTACAATAGACAAAGAGGGCAGCTATCCTCTTCCTCAAAGAAGTATGTTTCTTCCTAGAAAAAAAGACAGCTGATATTTCCAAAAGAGGACAACATTTTAATAGCAGCAAATTCCATGAAGGGAGGAAATCTGTGAGATAGAGAACTAGTAGCAGCCTTGAGATCTGAAAAGTAACAAGCGAAAAGGAGGGATGGGACAGTAAATAGATAAGTCAGAGGTTCCCTGGTGGCCTAGTGGTTAGGACTGTGCACTTTCACTGCTGCAGCCCAGGTTCAATCCCTGGTCTGGGAACTAAGGCCCCACATCAAGCTGCTGCAAGCCATGGCCAAATACATATAAGTTATATGGTGTGAAGGATGAACAGCCTTGCATAATTTCATAGTCACTGACAGAATCCAGTTTCCCAAAGAAAATGAGCGACAACCATAGCAAAGATCTATACAAGAAGGAAGTATAAATTTATTAGAAACAAATGACACTCAATTTTTGATTCTTCACAGTGCAGTCTTCATTTCTTGAGGTTGCCTGATGAATCCTTCCATTTTGTAATGATGGTAATATGATTGGACCAAGAGGGATTCAAGACTTGTAACCAGGATTCTGAGTTTGGGGGCTTGTGCACATGTATGTGTAGCATGGGTTTTCAAGCCAGACAAATCTGAATCCCTGTCTTAGGCACTAGTGGGAAGTGGCCAAGAGAACCATTTCAAGTCAGACTGTCTGGGTTGAATGCTACCTCTACCCTTTATCAGCTGCGTGACCTTGGGCTAATTAATTTAATCTCTCTGTGCTTTGGTTTCATCATCTGTAAAATGAGGATAATAATCATAATATCTTCCTCATGGCATTATTGTGAAGTTTAAGTAGTTTAAACTATATAAAGTATATAGTGTTGTGTTCAATAAATAGTAGTCCAGTGAATTGCACCATTAATAATTCCTCCATTATTGCATAAATGAAAATTGACTCTTTTTTCTGTGTCCAGCTCTGAAAGTACAATATTATCTATTAAGAATAAATCTCTGCAAATGGCCACGAGGGAGCATTTGCCTGCTCTTTTAACAAGAGTGGCAGGACATACAGCAACTTGCATCGGAAAGATCTTGTTGAGACAGGAGTAGAGGGATGGGGGTAAAGGATGCTTCAGGGCCTCAACAAGAAGCGTGGGGATGTCATGGCACGTGAATCCAGATGGATTTTTGAAGGGCATTATCAGGAGATCTGATCCATAAGGTCAAGGTTGAGACCACCTGGCTCATTATTGCAGTTGAAGGTGAGGAACTGAGCATATACAGTTTGGAGAAGAGTCAAGCAGCCTGAGATGTGGTGGTGAACACAGGTCAAGACCACAAGTGCAGACTGTAGTTTGGGCAATTGTCCCTCCAGTTACACAAACCAGAAACCTAGACGAGCCCTCACCCTACATATCAAATCCAAATCTCTTTTGCTTTTGTCTTCTGCATTCACTTTTTTCCCCATTCCCACCTCCAGCATTACTCTTAACCAAGTCAAATCATCTTTCACTTGGACTATAAAAGACTCTCAACTAATCTCACTGCATCCGTGCTGGCTTCCTTCCTTTCTTTTCTGCATCCTGCAACCAGAGGGACTTTTTCTAAAATCATATATGGTCATGTGGCAAAAGCTTTTCCTGGTTCATAGAACAGCATCAAGATTCCTGAAGAGTGTGATCCAACCCTCATGTATCTTCTGCAGCCATGTCTTCTTCCAGGCATTTCTTCATGCTGTGCTTCAGCAGCCCTGGCCCTACTTTAGTCCTGCTGCTGACCACAGGGCACCACACTCTGATGGCTACAGTTACCTCTGCCTGGAGCACTCTTCCTTCCCTGCTTTTACCTACTAAACACCTTCTCATCCTCCCAAAGTCAAGCATCAGGGAAATTAGCCCTAATCTCCCTGATCAGATCAACCCTTCCTCCCTGTTTCAGGCTTTCACAGAGCACTGTGAATTTCTCCTGCATGTCATTTACACAGTTGAAATTCTACATTTACTTGCAGTTAACTATTAATAAGGTCCACAAAGCCAAGAATCATGTTTGGTTTTGCTCAGCATTATACTTCTAGAGTGCAAGCATGATGTTTAGAAAATACTAGGTCCTCAATAAATATTGGTTGACTGAATAAATGCATGTGTGATTAAATAAGTAGGTACATTCATGAACAAACAGAGATTCAGGCAGAACCAGGATGTGGGATTGTATAACATTGTAAGTTCATCAGGAGGTATTGACAGCCGTCTCGTCTTATTGTGAAGGCTTAGATCCTCCCTAATTCGTCCTATCCCTTGAGCTCACCTTTCAAACTCTGAGGGGTCTTCACTCTGCTACAAGGTTCAGAAATGCAGAAGCTGCAGCTTTATTTGTTCATCTCTGCATCCTGAGCTTTGGTGTGTGGGATGAAGTGGACACTAAGTACATTTTTCCTCGATAAATGAATGAATGAATGACTGCAAGGGAGGAATCCTTCCCCACATTCTCATCTTTTCTGCCCTTTTACTGTTGGGCCATTAGGCTGGGATGTATGTTTTCTGTTGGAGCTGGTACAGCTGATGCCTCTGAATGTGTCTTAGATCCACTTCTCTTTGGGAAAGGAGTCTGAACTGTGTGGTTTGATGTTTAGGGCCATTCACAGTCAGAGCTTTGGCCTCTCTATCCCACTTCTGCTGAATTGTGACATACCAAGCCTAAGCCCTGTCACTCTGGGATGAATTTGGACGAGGGCTGTTGTCATTCCCTGTGGCCCCCAAGCTGAGTCAGGAATCCTCCTCCCCTTCGAGGCCTGGGAGTCCCTCTGTTTCCTCCGTCATTCTGAGGAAATGACTTTTCCGGAAAGAATAGACCCAGGCCTCAGTTTCTTGGCAGCCAGACTGGAGGGAGAATGTAAGCTGAGCCTCATCCCTTCTCCCTGCACTTTACAAATATCTCATTTTTTATTTCCCTCCAACAACATGCGATGACCCTTTGGCAAGTCCTTAGTGCTAAATTTCTTTTTTATGGAGGCAGCAGTAAAAACTCTAGGGCCTTTGATAGGCAGAGCTGGGACGTAGAGTGGATGTAAATCACTTGAGCATTGGCTGGATTCAGTTGACAGATTTCTAGGTTCAATGAAACTTTCCTTTGCCAAATAAATCAAATTCTGACCTATGAAGGTCTACTCCAGGAACACTTCTAAAGTGTCTGAATTTGGGCTGAAGTTGGAGGTTGTCCTGTCCGGGTGATGGGCATGGGTTTTAGAGTAAGCACAAAGGGGAAATTCATGTCAGAGATTTGCACTTTTCCCTTTTGCTGTAGGCTTTTCGTACTTTTTTGCTCCTGGTCCCTTAAGTGAAATGGATGCAAAACACATATAAAGGAAACCAAAGAGGTCTTGGAATAAACATGGAAAACTGAACCCAAGCTTTTGTAGTGGAGATGTTTCTTTTTGAAAAGAAGTGTGAATCAGTGTGTGTGTGTGTGTGTGTGTGAGAGAGAGAGAGAGAGAGAGAGAGAGAAAGGAATTCTAAACTCTGTGACTTGTTAATGTTTCTGCACAGCTACAGAGGACAGCTATGGATGGACCCTTACAGGGGATTTATATGTAGAATGGCATTGAGAAGATCTGTTTTTAGAAGAATTTGAAGTTTTAGCATTGTCCCCAAAGTATCAGTTATCTTGCTGTGACTCAGAGTACCTTGAGGATCAGAGGGACCTATCTATTTGTTTTTGGATTAGTCTTATCATTTCCCATGACATATTGTTTTCCCCTTATTACCTAAGCACCCATAAGCCTGTTTGCCATAGGAATCCTAAACATAGACTATGAAGGGACATGAGGTATCCAAAATGGGTAATTTAGAAAGGCACCCACCCACTTCTCACCTGTGTGGGAACCATCACCAATGCAAATATGCAGCCTCTCTGAAGCCACGTATCAGTCAGGTGGGCGACTGTACTGACACTCACTAATGGCCCAGTTATCACGGAATAGCATAGTGCCATTAACAACTGATTATACACATTATTGGGTAGCTCACAGCTAATGGGACCTGTCACAAGATCTCAGAAGACTGGGCTTATGATCTGTTGATAAATAGATACGTGGTACACGTGGGTCAGTCATTTCCTAGTTAAGAAGGGAGGATGAAATGAAGTGACAGCCCCAGCAGTTCCACGCAGACCATGGCCACGTGCCTGGCTGCAGTTTGGTATCAGGACGTGAGACCTGGGGTGGGCTGTGATGCTGTGGGATGTGTCTCCATTAGTCCTGCAAATATCAAGGGCAGTGCAGGATGAGGCAGTGGCATGGATATTATAAAAGTGCATTGGAACTTGAGCTTTGTAAAGGAGATGTCCTGCTCCCAGCAGTTCCCTTGGGAAGCTGAGAGCTCTTTCTAGTGAGGCTGCCTCTGCTCTTACACCCCCTCCTTTGTGCGGTTTGGGGGGAGGGTTGTGGTTATTCTTTTTGGGTGTCCTCAATTGTGTCAAATCTTCGAAGGAGTAATTGGCAAATGTGACATAAACACAGATGGGAGTATTGCTGCAGACTACTATTGTATAACTTCAACCATGGTTGAGGTCTGCTTCTCATCCTGATACAAATATCCAGGGTGATAGGAAAGAAGATCTGAATTTTAGGCCACAAATACATGTGTGTAGCATTGTTTTATAGGCATGACTTGGATGAGAAATTCATTCTAGCTCATTCTGATGGAGAGATGGAGACCAAGGCATTTCTCTAGGCCCCTCTGGTGTCAGCTTACCCAAGTATCGTTCACATCCTTACCTGCAATGGATTATCTGAGTCTGGCGAATGCTTCTTTGGCACCACATTTTTTTTTGCCAAGACTGGGAGCCTTCCAGTCTAGGAGCAGCCTCTTTAGTGCATTATGCCAACTCCCTACCAGTGGCCCTGTCACCTCCCATTGGTGTCACCACTGTTGCATTGCAGCAGAGTCCTGGAGTCCAACTCCCCTCCAATCCTTTCTCAGTCTTGAGAAACCTCTCAGCTCAAAAGTATTTGCTTCTTTCCCTGTGTCTCTGGGAGCTCAAACTTTTAGGGAGGAAAAAAGAAAAAGTGAGGTAGGGATTTTTCTGCAGGTAGTTTCTACTTTCAGCTTTTACAATCCTCTGCTAAAATGAGGGGACACAGATAGCCTGACTACTCTTTGAGAACCAAGGAAGGGGAAATGTAATGAGGACAAAACACACAATAATATCTCATTGTATATGATGGTGCTATGATAAGGGAGGTGATGGCAACGATGGTGATAAAGATGGTGATTTATATTGGTGTCTGCTTTAGAATTTCAAACCATTCCCTGGCATGATCCCCACAGTAGGTCAGTGAGGTAGGATATTGTGCCAAAAGGAAATGAAGACTCAGAGAGGTTTCGTGAGTTGCCCAAGGCTACACAGCAAATTAGTTACCACAAGCTCTCATTCGTTAGTTCAATACAGTTTTCTTCAAAAGAGGCCACATGTTGCCAGTTTTGTTTGGAGAATATCAGACTCAGCCTTCTGGGAGAAAGTGATCAGAAGTGACTTAGAGACAGCCGGGGCCTCGGGCACCGAGGCCGTAGAGGATAGGTTAACAGAAGGTATCTGGAGACCTCCTGAACCCTCAAAATCTCCCTGCTGTCTGGGCAGAAGGGGACCTCATAAGTCAGGCAGAATTGGAGCCTCTGCCATCAGAGCTGGGTTCTCCTGAAAAGAAAAGAAAGTTTATCATGACATTCTTTTTCTCTCTTCCATAGACATCTCTCTAAATTTCTGCTGTTCCTTTCCTGTACCAAGACTAGCTGTTTACTTAATTATTTTGCCACTGAGTGTGGTTAGGGCAGGAAAAGATCAGGCTAGAAGGAAAGAGAAATGTTCTTTTTTTTTTTTTTGTCAGAGGGATACAGATTTATTTCATTTTTAGTAGTTGCTATTCATATTCACCCGAAGTAATTAATGAAAGCTAGAAGAAGGCCTATAACACACTGCACGTGCACACACACACATACACACACACCTTCAGAGGATTTTTTCACTCTTACTTGAATTATGTTGAGCTGTTGGGTCTATTGGTTCAGTACCCCAAGCCTAGTGCAGTATTGTCATCCCTTGCTTTACAACACAGTCATTATATCCCTAAACCACATTGTGATACACAGTGCCTTCTGTTTACGACTCCCGAAACTCCCACTCCATATATCACCTGCCATAAAACCCATCAAACTGCTGCTACTAAAATGGTGCACAGTGGTCTAAGCAGGAGCCAGGCAAATTGTGTGCTACCCTACTGTGGTTAATGAGAGTGAAAATGTGGTTAGGATTTTATTCAGGCGATGTTCATTTGCAGGGCCATTGTAGTGAGATGGCAAAGAAAGATTCTTTTGTTAACTTGAATGACAATATATTCTCTATTGTATGGAGTGGCTCAGTGCAGAGTTTGCCAAGTTATTTGTCAATTGTAAATAAGTCAAACTGCGACCTTGAATGACTAGATTTTTATTACTTGGGGGTCTCGAAAACTAATTAATATACAGAGATTGTGATATTGAGTGTCAGAAACCTGTTGCCAGATTTGGAAGTACATGGTGCATTTCAATGCTAATAAAGACCAAAAAAAAAGTTAAAATAGAAGGTCTCTTTTCTGTAGAATAAATCCAATTTATTGTGTCTTCTACCTGGGGGATTTTTTTTTTTAGATGGAGAATGGGGAAAGGGTACTGTACCTCTTGAATGATTTGAATTCTTCTGAAACCTGCACATAAGAAGAAAATTCTTGGTAATATCCTTAACCATCATTGAGGAGCTTCACTGAAAAATAATTAGAGCAATTGAACATAGCTTTGCTCTGTAAGTAATCTTCATTCAAAGGAATTCTCACTCCTCCCTACACCCTCTCACCATCTCCATCCAATTCAAGAGCCAAGACTCTTTTTTTTTTCTTTTTCTTCTGAGGGCCACACTTGCAGCATATGGAAGTTCCCAGGCTAGGGGTCGAATCGGAGCTGCAGCTGCCAGCCTTTGCCACAGCCATAGCAACGCGGGATCTGAACAGCCTTTGAGACCTACACCACAGCTCATGGCAACACCAGAGCCTTAACCCACTGAGCAAGGCCAGGGATTGAACCCACATCCTCATGGATACTGGTCAGGTTCATTACTGCCAAGCCATGAATTGAACTCCAAGACTTTTTGATCTTAGAGAAAGGATTTCTTAAAATGGTTCAGCAAATGAATAAAATGGTTATTCAAGGAGGAATGATGTAAACTTCTCTTTTGTTAATTCATGATTCCCCTTATTGTCTCACAGCTCTTTCTTCCCCTCCAGACAACTAATTGTGCAGCATGGAAGATATACTACTAATGGCATTAGAAAACTTTCTTCCATAAGCTGATGTCCATTTATGAAAACTTTAAAGAAAAAATCGGCACTGTGTACATATGGCACGTCTGATCTCATTAAGTCATGAATTCATCACTGAGATATGAGTGTCCCCAGAGACGACTCTGGGCAATGCCTTGGAAGCGGAGCTTGTCCCCTGTGTGTGTCACCTCTCTAGTTTGATCTTCTCCACTGCTGCCCCCAGGATGATTGGGGTCATGGGGCTGTCCCTGCAACAGCATTGTCGTCACTGCCAAAGCTGGCACAGACCACCCACCAAACCGCAAGTTATCTATCTACTGAGTCCTGTATATTATTCATTTGACATACTCAAAAATGCTATGAAATGCATTCTAGTATATTTCCCACTCTACCGATAGAGCAAATTTGAAACCCATGGAGATTAAGCATTATTTCTAAGGTCAAGTGAATCAGAAGAGGCAAGACCTTCTTTTAGGCCCTTTTTTTCTTTCTTCTGACCCCCTTCTCCTGGGATTCTGTCCATCCCCAGTTCTCTTCCCACCCCCACAATTTCTTTAAAGTCTTATTCTCTTTGGAGGAAATCATGTTGCCAAGGGATGAGCTACCTACACCCTCTCCACTTTTGCATAAGCACATGCCTTGTTCTCAGTGCAGGACACTCATTTCCTGGAGATCCTTAAAGCATGTTCTTACCAGGGATGTCATAGACTATGGCCTCAGCAGAGAAGGGTCATTAAGCCCATTTCCTAAGTATTGCTGGCTGGTCCTGTCTACAAATGAACAGGTTTCCTTAGAGATTCAGATCTCTATGTTCTTATCTTGGCAGCCCTAACCATGGAAAAGAGTAGAGTTAATATGATCAGGAAGGACTAAATAGGGGCTGAAAAAAAAATATTACCCACAAAGTTTTTGTGGGTGATACTAATACATTCTGTGTACTTACAGAAGCTTTGTTTATCAACCCCAATACTATACCATCATAAAGGTGAGAAAAACAAATCATTCAGGTAGAAACTGAAGAGTAGCAAAGGAAGACTAGCATTCTCTATGGAATGACCACAAGCTCTGGGCAGAGTTTTCAGACTGGGCCCCTCTGTGATCCGTTTGACTTCTTTAGGAAAAATCTGATTTCAATTGAGTCATATTGTTTTTTAAAAATTCCAACCCCAAACAGCACCACAAAAAGGAAATTAAACTATAAAAAGTGCATTAAGGTAAGGGTAGGGATCTAAGTTACTGGCCCAGAAACAAGTCAAAATCAAAGTTAAGAATAGAACCCATAAGTTGCTCCAGTTAGACATTACAGATGCCACCAGTATTTACAATTGCTTGATGTAAAGCAGTCTACCTTGCACTGGATGCTGACATCATCATCATTGCACTTAGGACTTGGGGAGCTCCAAGTACTTTATAAGCATCCCTTTACTTATTCAGCCCTTGTGGACAATCAGATAAATGGAAAAGTACCATTATCCAAGCCCCATGGATAGAAGCACTCCAGTTGGAAATGCATTCCCAATGTAGGGTCTTACTGATAATTTGGGGGCCAGCAAGGTATTGTTGGCCCTCAAAAGACTTGGATACATTCTCTCCCTGACTCAGCTATCCCATACTTTGTAATTCATATTTCTGGCACTAAAGATCTGTATTAAGATAGGCAATTGGGTAAAGAGGGCTATTTATATTCTAGCCTTGGTGGTGCCACTAACTAGCTTTGTGACCTTGGGCAAGCTACTTATCCTCTCTCCCATGCTTACTGTCCAAAGTTGTTTTGAAGATTAAGCATAAAAAACAATATAGTCAAACCTAGGGAAGTCGAGAGTACAAAACAATTGTATTAATATTATATTGAAGAAAAAGAAGAAAAACAAAGACAGAATTTAAAAAGTTGAGGATTGGCCACAGCATTTTGCAGGCATGTAAATATAATATTAAATTTAATTCAGGTATGGTAGTGCCCTTCCTAATTATTTCTCACACCTGATGTGGCCCATGGGACAATTCTCTCAGAGGCCATGCATTTAGGGTCTTGTATATTTTCAAGTTTCCTTATTAAGTAGAAACCAGAAGCCTTTTTATATCTCCATGGGGACACCTCCAGAGCTTGTATCAGCAAAAAAGAAACCATAACCTGAGGTATTGGGTTAGGACAGAAAGTCCAAAGGGCCTCAAAACCAGAGAAATGGGAGACCACTCCACCTGGCCAGCCTTGTGGGCTGCACAACCCTGTGGTCTTTCCCTGGACGTAGAATGGTCATTGTGTTAAAAAGGAGCTTTATCTTTTAAAGAAGAAAGAGTTTGGAGAAGTGCGCGTGTGTGTGTGTGGGTGGGTGGGTGGGTGTATGTGTGCGCGCACGCGCTGTGTTAATATATAGGCTCTTGATCAAAAAGTTTTGGGTCTCTCCATCAGCAATTGGAAAGAAGAAGCAGCGAGAAGGAACAACATTACCTAACAAATATTAATTGAGCATCTGGTGACACAGAGTATTATGCATTATGTTGTCTGTGATAATTCTCTTTTAAAGGACGTTGAAGGAGTTCCCGTCCTGGCTCATTGGTAACGAATCTGACTAGTATCCGTGAGGATGTGGGTTTGATCCCTGGACTTGCTCAGTGGGTTAAGAACCTGGCAAGGCTGTGAGCTGTGGAGTGGGTTGCAGACATGGCTCGGATCCCACATTGCTGAGGCTGTGGCATAGGCCTGAAGCTGTAGCTCTGATTCAACCCCTAGCCTGGGAACTTCCATATGCCATGGGTGTGGCCCTAAATAAAAGGGCAAAAATAAATAAATAAATAAATAAATAAATAAATAAATAAATAAAAGAGCTTGGACATGGTCGTATTTTTTATTCTCAAAGGCTAATTGTTTTCAGGCTCACCGAGCGTTTCTTTCTGATGGTTAATCCACCTCTGTGTGCCTAGTCCTGAGCATGGTGCTCTGGAATTCAAAAGAAATCAGAGTCATGGTCACTAACCTGGAGAAATTTCTGGACTGGTCAAAGAGAATATATTGATAATAAGAGAGAGCATAGCATAAGCATGTTTGCTGCCTCAAGGGTCAAAGATAATCCATGCTTTGGGGGTTCAGAGAAAGGAGAGCTCCAGTACTGGAGAAATGGGTGTTGGAGTTGTGGGTAGGGCTAGGGAAGCCTGCTGCAAGTGCCTGAAGGAGAAGTGGCAGAGAGGTGGGGGTAGAATTTGGAGACTCACCTCTATAAACACCTTTGTTCTGTGAGCCTGGGACCAGCAGGGGGAGCACAAGGTAATAAACAGCTTTGGTTTGAGAACTTGGCTGTGTTTTTTGGAGATCCAGGAAAACAAGGCTGTGAACAAGATGCGAGCAGTCACTACTGTTTTCTCACCTTTTTCATGTACCCGTTGTCTATAAGCCCTCTCTCACTCGCTTCCAAAACTTGTTCCATGGTAAATGCAGAAACAAACCCAAACTAAACTAAGCAAAAGAGCCCTGCAAGCAAACAGAACATCTAGACAAGGAATGAAACAATAACATTCAGTTTTTAATTGTTCTTTCAAACAAATTCAATCCTTTAGCCTCTCGATTCTTTGAATAATCAAGTAATATGAGGAACTCACAGGATATTATAGCTCAGAGACCTGTCACTTTAATATTTTCTCTGCCTCAGGGAAATGGGCTATTTAACAAAATTCAGCAAATCAGTGACTATTGGAAAGGAGATTTGTGGAAATGAATGTGGTCTTTATAAGGCTTCAGTGGTGGAACATGCATTTAAATAGGCTGTAGCCTCATGTTTTTTCTCAGTAGGACTACTTTAAGTTTTTAGCAACTTGGTCAAACGAAGGCTCATAGATGTGTTAGAATGAGGCTTCAGCTTTATTGACCTGCCTCTACCTGGTTCTTCATGGCCCTTTTCGTGGATTTTCTATCAGTTTATCAAACAACAACACAACTTTGCCTCTCTCAGGTCCTTTGCACATGCTATTTCCACTGAAAGTCTCACTCTCTATCTCTTTCTCAAACTTCCTTTTGTCTAGTTAAGTTCAACTCATTCAGATCTCAAGTCTGGCATCACTTCTGAGAAAAGTCATCCATATCCTACAGATCTGGTTTGTCTGCCATATAGTTTCGAGGCACTGTATACTTTTTATTTATTAACATAGCTTGTAATTGCATATATATTTTTGTGACTATTCTGCTTACCATTGTTTACCTTACTAGACTGAAAGTTCTAGGGTACAGGGTCTGTCCTTTTTTTTCTGGATTTATTTTTTTTCCCATTTATATAATGTTTTTTATTTTTTTATATTATAGCTGGTTTTTTGGAATGGATAAGCAATGAGATCCTGGTGTGTAGCACTGGGAACTATATCTAGTCACTTATGATGGAGCATGATAATGTGAGAAAAAAGAATCTATACATGTATGTGTTACTGGGCTGTCCTTTTAATGCACCATTGTATCCTCAGCATGAAGTGTAGTTCCTCATACCTAATAAGCACAATCACTACTCACTTATTGGATGAAAAAATGCAGACTTAAGAATTACCAACTGCTAACAGTAGGTGTTACTTTCTGCTAAGAGCTTAAAGGAGTAGAGGTAGTTGGGACTTATGGGAGGACAATAAGGTCAGTGAAGCCTTGACAAATACTAGCATTTGAAGGAGAAGGATGAAATGGGGGGAGAGTGGGAAGGGTATTGGGAGAGAGGCTGGACAGTGAGTGCATAGTGCTGGCTGAGGGGTGTATGGGGACTTATGACAGAGATGTGGGCATTACTGCCTGTGCCTCAGGTAGGTTAAGCCCAAGTCATAGTTGAGCATCCCATGATCTATAGACTATTATTGACTCTGCTAGTGATGCTTCATTTGCTTCCCACTCCTGAATTCACTCGGTGATTTTTACATCCTGCTTCTGTCCCCAGAGGCTGACCTTGGCTCCTGGTTGGACTCAGCCAGTGGAAGGCACTGGCTTGCACTGGGAGTAGGGGTGGGGTCTGCCCACTCCCTTGCTTCCTTGAATGCACATCTCTAGTGGCAGCTGCACCCCTGCATTACTCCAGCTCCAGCTTCGTGGCCCCTCTCCCTTGGCCCAGCTCTCACTAATCTCAGGAAAATATTTCCCACCCCCACGCCCTCAACCTTTGGGCCTCTTGCTAACCCCAGTCTCTCCCAGCCTCTCTGCTCATTCCTCATCCCTTGTTTGTTTCTTTAACTCTGCTTACTCCTCGGTCAGTAGCCCTTTCTTTGAAGTCTCCCGTTTAAAACCATCTGGAGACAACCGTGTTTCCTGCTGGGACCCTGACTGATACACTTATTTTCTCCAAATGATAACACTTACTCACAGGTTGCATTTGGTACAGGACTGCTTGCCAACAGGCAGCGTGAACACAACTGGCCATTTATCTAGATTCACATTAGAAATGTCCTCTTTTATTTCTGGGCAGCCCATTGACTGTTAGACTCCTGACGCTGTCAGTGGAGGGAAAGGCATGTCTTTCTCCTTCCTCTGCTGTGCTTGCAGAGACTGTACTGTTAATAACCTGATCCCAAACCTAAAATCTTTGACCGAAGAAATGTGACTTAGAAAACCCTACGCTGACAAGGGCATGTAGAATAGAACCATTAGCAGGTAAGAGAGCTTATTAGACATCCAGTCTGCAAAATTCAGGTCACCAAATTTTTTTTGAACTGGATTATTACACTAGCTGCCTCAGTTCTCTAATTTATTTTGCTGGTGCAGACCCTGGGTCCTCACTCCTTCCCTCATCACCCCCCCACCAAAAAAAAACTGCAGAAAAGTAGAACAGAAGGATTACAGGTGTAAGAGAGTCTTTCCTCGTTCCAGTCCTATTTTGATATTATTGGCTAGTTAGATTTTTCTCCCTAGACATATTGAACGTGTGCCCCCAGATCTATAAAATGTCCAATTAAGAAACCAAAGAAAGGGTTCAGGAACCAACTCTGTTACACTGATACATAATGTAAGTCCTTAAAAAAAAACAGAAGTGAATAATTAAATATGTTTTTAAACTTAAGGTATAATATTTCTTCTGACACTTTCCTCACCCAAACCCCCTGCCGGATACCCAGAGCGGGAAAATATTAAGGATGAATTTTCTAAATTAGGAATTGAGAAATGACCCATTTACAGAAAATCAAAAGCAGTCTCTCTCACGTTCTGCAAATACCTGAAGAAAAGATACTGAGGACTCATTTTAGATTCTGCCACGAAAAGGACCAACGCTTGATCTGTAGAATCCTGTTCGCTAAGGAAACCTTTCCTTGTAGGATAGAATGTTGGAATCAAAGATACCAGGGCCTGGATCCTGTCTTCACTTGGGTTTAATGGGACTAGGCTGGGATGCCACCCAGAACTCAGTGACCTGAGGAATGGAAATTTCTGTTGGAAATTTAAGATGGAATGGCAACCTGATTAGTCATTCTAAGTTTAGCTTCCTTCAGATTATTTTAAAGAACAGACTTGTACTATACAACTTGTACTTTTCTGCAAATAGACTCACTCTGTTTGTTTTGAGGCTTTACCATTACTTCCCTTGCATTCCTGTATAGGAACTCCCACTCAGCGACCATGGTCCATAATCCTAAATAAAGAGATCTCATGGGGCCCCTCGCTAGACTCCCTGTGTGCAGACCCTCCTCTCTGCTGAGTCTGTGATGGAGGAGAACAAAGATAAAGATAAAAATATCTGGACTGTACCTGAATCAAACCTCTGGACATTTTCCTTAGCCTTTTCCAATGTCCCCACCCTTTCGTTTTTCAGAAAACATATGGCTAAAGGAAAATCAAGCTTTTTACAATTGGTCTTGGAGTATTTGCCATATGTAATGGACTGTTTATAGGGCTGATTTATAAGCATGTTGACTATGGTTCATAGCAGAAATTCACTTAAGTAATAACTCCAAGCCTTGCTGTATTGGTGCTCTAGGGTGGCTGGACTTAACTTCAAGGGGAACCAAAAGATGCTTGAAGAAAATTATTTTAATTCAGTTTCATTTCAAACTTATAAGCCAATGAGTTGTAGTGGACTGGGAGTCAGAAGAATAGCTCTGTTTCTGCCAGGAGCTTGTTGTGCAATTTGGGGTAGCCTAGACATGGCAAAATGTAGCCATAAGGATTTTTGGACTACCTGATGTTTTATATTATTCATATTTATTTTCTCTGTTGATGAGGAACTGAGACTTCAATCAATATTTATTGAGTGTGTGGAGCACTGTTAAGAATGCAAAGGTGGGTGACATGTAGTCTGTGCTGTCCGAGTTGGGAAGGTCAGATGGATTTCTAAATAGCACAGATGGACTTTGATAAGGGCTTAGCAATGTGCCATAGGATTCGGAAAGAGAGAGAAGCAGCGCACATGCACACTTGGCTTGGAGGATCAGAAAGGTCTCCCTGTGAAGGTGGCTTCAAGATGCTGCCTCCTTTTTCCAGGATGGGCCTGGCCTCTGTCTCACACTTTCATGGCTCCTAATACTTTGCCTTGATGGCATAGATCCAAGTTATAATTACATATTATTTTATTACTTGAGTACTGTCTGGGTCACTAGAGTGTAAGTTTGTGAGAGTGTCCTTTTTGCTTACTTTGGTACCCCCAGGATCTTAAATGGTGCCAGTTTAGAAGGAAGTTAAAAATATCTAATAAGTGAATGAATCAAAGAGTGGCATTGAAGAAGAGGTAGAAATTGGAGTAGAGAAGGAATTTTCCAGGTGGAGGGAACAATTGGAAAAATGGCCATGTGTAAGTGATCCCCTGTCCATCCTTAGAGATATTATGAGTATGAGAAATGGCAAATGGCATCATACCCTTTTCCTGAAGGACAAAAGGACTTAGTGAGAAAAACTGCCTCAGGCACACAGGTATCTCTAACCTTTCCCTAGTAAACTCAGACGGTTGTATCACTCTGGTTTTATTTAAGCTCTTCTTAAACCTAGTAGGTGCTCATTAAATATTTGAAAACAGAATTAGAACACGGATGGATTTACGGACGTTTTCTGTCCAACAACCTTTTGGAATAACAAGCTATCATTGCCCACCCCCTGCCCCCTCCTGCTTCTCACTTAAGCCCTGTCTTTATGCTGTGAGAAAAATGGTGCAATATGGGGAAAGAAAAGCAGGGCATCTGGTTCACCAGATATGCATATGGCCACAACATATGGCAAACCCAGGGCATTTGACCATCGTGCTCATTAGAATGTGCCGGCAACCCGGATGCCGCACACACCCCGAGTCTGTGTCGTTCTTCTCTCAGCATGCCGGCCTGGTGTTAATCATCGGGATGCACTAGCCTTTCCCCAGCAGATCACTTCCTCCACCCCTTTCACCTCTGATTTCTTCTGCAACCCCGTCCTGTTTTGTGTTTACTGTCGATCCGGTGGCCTTCAAACTTGCAGGATGACTGACTCAATAGATCTTAACTAAAAACACCAACACACCCTGCTAACCACTCAGAGCAACCACACCAGCTCATGGCCTTCTCGGGTGGTGAGAAGAAAGTGCAAGGTTCATTTGTGTTATGGCAGTAAGGCAGTAAGGAAAACAGCCTATTTTTCTCAGAGTCTGGGATAATTAACTTCCCACAGGAAGAAAGAAAAAGAAGGAAAAGAAAAGAAAAGAAAAGAAAAGAAAAAAGAGAAAAGAAAAAAGAGAAAAGAAAAGAAAAGAAAAGAAAAAGAAAATCCAGCCCACCCTCCAGAGTCCCTGATTGTCACTCAGGGACTTAGTTTCAGGAAGAGGAGGGCCAGGAGAGTGCCACCGCACCCCCCCAACCCCTGCAAACAAAACAAAACAACAAGTGATTCCAATGTTGAGTGGAGATCAATCTTCAATAGCCAGTGAGCTGCTTATTCATTTTGTGTCTTTGGTAGTTTCCCTTAAAATGTCCTGTGTCCAGCTTTTCCAGGCCCTTCTTAGGTTTCTATTTCCCTCTCCCCTCTCTAAGGAGATTTCATTTTTCAGTTCTCATTGGCAACTGAAGCACCATTCATTTGGTACATTTGCATATTCCATTTCTGTCCAGGTTGCTCCTCTCCTGTTGCATTTCTAAAAATGAGAAATGAGATCAAAACTCACATTAACCCCAGTGTCATCCCCTTTGCTTTTCGTTCATTGCAATTCTTTGTTTATCATCTTTCAGCAAATTTTCAATCCATATGACAATACTCCCATCGAAATCAATTAGAACCAGTTTCACAAAATAGACTTACGGATGCCCTCTGTCAGTCTGTTTTCAAATTCCAGCTGTCTGCCATCGATGCGCATTCACTTATTGCTAGGGATACATTATTCCTTTCATCTGCTAGTAACTATCAAAAAACAGTAACAAATTTGTCCGGAAGGATTTCTTCTCCACATAGTTTCCTTCTCTTTGTAAGTATCACTGATGATTTGATTGAACTCAAAAGAGTTACAGATTTTTCTCATTTAATACCCAATCCATTATTTCAAGGCAGGAAAAGTACAGATTTTTTTTTTTCCTTTCAAATAGTTTTATAGACAAAAGTGAAAGATTTTTTATTCTTGCTTCAAATTCATTGTGAAAACAGAAGGCAGTTTTCCCAGATGGAAATCTGTCATATCATTATGGAAATGTCAGATTTCCACCCGGGGCATATTGACAAAAAGCCATGGTTTTTGCCCAGGGGGTGGAATTTCACAAATTTTCCCAAGAAGAGCTGCACTCCCTGGTAGAAGGCAGAGGCAATTTCTTTCCAGGTTTCAGCTTTTCGAGACTAAGCTCGAAGAGATTGGTTTCAGGCAAATACCCAAAGAGAAGAGAGAAAACTTTAGCGTCCCTAGTACTGGCTATAGGGGGTTGGCTCTTGTTCCTGAGTCAGTCCTGGCTGTATTTACTTTAATGTTACAGTTACCCTGAGCTGTAACTCTATGGGCAATATCACATAAAACTCATGTGTCTTATTGCAGAACAGAGGAGAGATTTCCTTCTTTGACATACCTGATTCTGCCACATAAATATCTCCCCTTTGGTTAATACATATGCTCTTCTTTAAAGTATCTCTTAATTTTGGTAATTGTATTTTTTTTCCCCTGAGAATGGGAGCATTTTAAACCTCCGTTAGTGGATTATTCATGCATGTATTAGAAATATTAGCAAATCGTGTCCATGTTAATGAATGATAGGGCATTTAGAGGAAAATAAAACAATCCCAAACATTTTCATACATTTATAGTCATCAGGATCTCACGTTTTAAATAGATGAAAAAGATTTGTGAGTGGCATAAGTCATGGCAGAAATAGCCTTGGGACATGAGTTACTCTATTCTATTACGTAAAAGTCTTTCCGTTTGTATAATAGCCCCACAGATTAGCAAGTACAATGTGAAGGATCTAAATATTTTTCTTAAATAGATTTGCTGTTCTCAACAAAAAAAACCTCCTCCAAATATTACACTGGTATAGGTACTCTGATCCATTAATATAAATGACTCCAATGTATATATTTTTTCCTGGCAGGAATACCTGCATTTAAAAAATGCAGCAATAACTTCAAACTTCAAAGGTCTAAACTTCAAAAGGTTTCTTGCATTCTGCTTGATGGGACAGCATCTTATGCACACATGCTTTTTTCCTTGCTAAATGCCTTAATAATGAGCTTGGGTTCAGATTTTGTGAATCAGAGCCAAGTAACTCTATTTTATTATATTTGCTGGGAAATGAACTAGCTCAGGGTAATTAGGAAAGCAATTTTATTAGCTTCTATTTCATAAAGATTGTTTTTTAATCAGAGTCAGAACTTACTAGAAATGATTCTGTGCTCATTGCTTGGGTCTCAGGAAATGAAGTGGGGCACCGTAGGTCCTAACCCACAGTAAAACCAATGTGATGAAGACAGAAGCTTTGCTCTTAATCTCTAACAATGCTGTAAAAATAAACCCAATCTGATGGCGTTGTAAATAAAAGGGTCACAGCTAACGATTACCTGTGTCTAGTTTATTATAGACTAGAGCCTCGATAACTGAAGGAGTTAAAACTCTTTTAATTGCCCAAGGAGTTTTGGATTCAAGTTGTGAACAATTATGGTTTGGGGGCTGGGGGGCTGGGGCGGGTAGGAAGCAAAGTAAAATACTGGATTAGGTGAATATGTCTTCCAGAGACAAATGGGAGAAGGAATTGGGACTGATAGTGTATTTAGATAATGTAGTGCAGCTGTGAAAAAGACAAATGCTCTACTGAGGCACAGTGCATAGAAGGGGGGTGTTGCTTATAGGAAAATGGAGTTTCTGCAATCACGCCTCTCCTGGCAGCCACTTATGGAGCACGGCATACTGTTTGGGGCACCTCATTATAAAGAGAACATCAATACTGTAAATTAGAGAGAACTCAGAGAAGGGTGACAAAAAAGATAAAAGGATTAGAAGAGATGACCTATAAAGAAAGGTTAAAGGAACATAACATTTAAAGCTTTCAGGAAAAGGAGCTGGAGAGATGGAAGCCTATGCTAACTGTCTACAAATATTTGAGCAATAATAATTTTCAGGAAAGAAGGGGATTGCTTGTAGTGGTTGAGAATGGTCTAATAAGAAGTAACGGCTTGAAACTAAGGAAAGGGGAAAATGTCGGTTAGGAGACATTAGGAAAAATTTCTTCCCAGTAAGGGCAATTAGGCACTGAAGTGAACTGCCTGGGGGAGGTGGCTGAGGCCCCATCACTCTAAGAGTTGCAAGTATTTAAGGGGAGTTAAACACTGGGGAAGCTCCTCTGAAGGGAAGGAAAGCCCACCCTTTTCTGAAGATTTTTCCTGTCCAGGAGAATTGGGCTAGAACCCCGGACTTTCCAGTGCCCCTAAATTGTGGCTTGAAGTTTGTAAAGCAAGTGTGTGGAGAGTGGGGGTGGAGGTGGGAAATACGGTCCAAGAGAAAAGCCCATCCACCTGCATGGGAAAGATCTTTCCAGAAATCCACGATGTTCTACTATCGGTCATTAGCATTTGTGTTCCTCATTTACCTGTACAGTTGTCCAGACATTTACATAAATCATCACACGATGCCTTCAGAAGTCAGAGCTAAACTGGGAATCGAAGGCTGTCCCTGACAAGGAGGCGCATTTAAAAATGAATGGTGTGAGGTTGTGTGCATCAGTTTCTGTTGTGCAAGCAAAGGGAAATAGAGAAAATTGCCATGTTTTATCATGTTGGACGAGCTGGAACAGGTGACACCATGATCAGGTGTGCATGCATAATCACTCCCCCAAATAATCGCCATGTGGAATAATTTCCCCCCAAATCTTGCAACTTCAACTTATTCTTTGCGAGTGACTCATAAATCTTGGCCTTGAATGTGAATCAAGATTCCAAGCTGCAGGCTCAGGGGTTTGTTGGATTTATTCAACTTTAGTCTTTATTTATAGACATAAAAGTGTATTATTGGTTGTAACATCCAAACAAAAGAAAACAGATTGTAAGCATCCATTAATGTTTTCCCAAAAGGGAAATCGCACGTTTCTCTCGGGTCTTTCATTCTCTCCCTTGTAATATTAAGATGATGTCATAAACTCGTAATTACTTTGTGATGTTCCTGTGCACTTTATATCTGTTGGTTCAGAGACACAAAATCCCTCTCTGATCAGAATGCAGCAAACAATATGAGCAGGTGGAAGATAAGTCTTCGGTGGCTTGCAATTTAGAAACCTCTGAAGTTTTGAATTCACGCTATTTAAACTCTGTTCTCTCGGAAGGAAAAGATGCATTTTTAAAATCTTGGGTCTTGCATTATACACATGAGATGAGGTGTTAATTTTATTGGAACAATTACTCTTACTGCCAGAAAAGAAAATTATTTTGGCTAACAATGAATGTAGAGGCTATATGAGAACATATTATTGTATTTATCTAGTAGGAATTTTTCATCCACTAATCATATCCAAGAAAGCAAAGATACTTTAAAAGAAGGAGTACATTTGTGTGCATATTATCAGATGTTTGGCTTTCAAGTACCTGTGACACTGGAGTAAATAGAAAACACAAAACATAGGAAATGAGAGAAAAATGGATCACAAGATGGTGACTTTCTCTTTTCTTAGCCAAATCTTTGTTCTTTTACTCTCAGCTCAGCTCTTCATTCTGTAAGAAGGAGGCCATAAAGTATCTATTTCCAAGTCCTCTTTAAGCCTTGCTCAGATTTCTTATTGCTCATTGCTAACCATTTTAATTTCTGACCTCTTCTGCTCCACTAGTTATAGACCCACTCACTGACCCTCTAGGATTTCCAACTCAGTGATTTATGTCCTTGCCATATTCATGTGAAGCACCAGCATCAACCTCAGAGAGAGGGGGAGAGAGGGCAATGCTTCCTATCATTCTCTGTTCTTCTGCTTGGTGTTTTAACAACTTTTTTTTTTAATTTCTCTTGTCTTATAATATTAATAATGATCTTGATGCTACAACTTTTGATGTCCCTGGCAATATTCCACCTTCCCCCCTCTGGGGGAAAAAAAAAAAAAAAAAAGGAAAAGGACTCTTTTGAGTTTTAATTGCTACAGCTATAATAGGCTGAGAGGCAGCATTTCCTTGAGTGGTGGTATTTGGGGAAGAATGGAAAGAGGGTGATCCTACAGTCTCTAACCTGATCAATAAAGCTCTTGACTTCTGGGAGAGTCAAATGGAAGAGTGGGAGAGTAGGGCCTGGGGAAGTCTGCCTCCACCTTGGCCCTAATACCATTTCTCTCCTATGGGGAAGCAGAACCCTTTTTTCTTTATTATTAAGGAATTGAGGGTTATGAGGTTATCTGCTAGGAGGAGCTAGGCCACTGTTATCATTTGTGTAATATCTGCCCAATCTGGTCTTTCCACAGCATATGGAAATTCCCAGGCTAGGGGCCTAATCAGAGCTGCAGCTGTTGGCCTATGCCACAGTCACAGCAATGCCAGATCAGAGCCAGATTTGCAACCTATACCACAGCTTGCAGCAACACCATATCCTTAACTCACTGAGAGAGGCCACAGATTAAACCTGCATCCTCATGGATACTAGTTGGGTTTGTTACCGCTGAGCCACAGTGGGAACCCCTGGTCCTCTTATCCTTTGATAAGTAGACCATCAAATGTGGATGCCTTTTGCCATCCTCAGCTGAGTAATTTGCATTCGCAGTTGAGTTAAAGGTGAGTTCCCGCTATGGTGCCAACAGGATTGGTGGTGTCTCTGGAACTCTGGGACACAGCTTCAATCCCCAGCCTGACACAGTGGGTTAAGGATCCAACGTTGCCACAGCTGAGGCATAGGTCAAAACTGCAGCTTGGATCTGATCCCTGGCCACGGGGTGACAAAAAAAGAAAAAAAAAATCATAAAAAAAGTTGAGTTAAAAGTAATTTGGCTTAAGATCTTTATTTTGCCGGTTATGCCTATGTGCCTTTACGTATCTTTTTCTCACTCCAGTGTTTAATTTCCATCTTTTCCACCATTCTCTGCATTCTTTACAAGTCCTCGGTATCCAGCAAAACAAGCACTTCTCCTGAGAGCCCCGCTTGAGGATCAGTTTTATCTGTGTCTGACCCAGGCATGTGTTGTGTGGTAACACTGTTCGCAATTGAATATGAATGCAGGCTAGCGAGCCTCTTTGTCAGGACATGGATGTGCCCCACATGTCGATCCTGTTTAGTTATTAGAATCTGAAAACTTAATCATACACTCTAAGAAAAGGCTTTAATAGAGGATTTTACTCCTGCATGTTCATTTAAGTTTTAGACTTGACGTATTAACGGCAAATTTAAAATTGTGTCCTCTTCATTGCAATCCTCTGTAGTTACAAGGTTCTAATAAATATTATGTCCTCCCATCATGCAATTAAAATTTTCCACCTCATTTCACAATGCAAAACATTCACATGTTGTCAATCATTTTGAAACATGATTTTTTGACATCATATAATTTCACTTCATTTTTTCAGACAGACATCGCACCAGGAAATTATTTAAGAAAGAATCCTATTATATCTTTATTTTTCCACCAAATTTCACCTTCAGATGCAGTCATTTGTGTACATTCAGTAATTTCGACAATAAACTTGCAAGGAGAGGGAATGGCAAGTGCTCAGACAGACATTCACATATGGGCTTTTCACTCTTGCGAGGCTGCAGCTCAGTTGTGGGCACTCAGTTAGAAAACACGGTTTTAGCCACGGGAAGTTTACAAGTCTTGCTGCACAAAGTGAAAAGGTTGCTGCTTAAAACAGCTACCACCTGGGAAGCTGGGAGAAAAACATGCATGTGCTTTTGAACTTTCCTCTGTTTAATAACTAGCAGACACTAATGATTTGCCAAACATCCTGATTGAAAATGGCGGTAGTCAAAAGCAAGACTGCCTGCTGGTTGTCAGGTAGCCCACCTGTTCTCCAAACCAAAGTTCCCCTGACCTGTGCCCAGCACAAAGCTGTTATCCTTTAAGCCACTGCTAGAAGTGTGTGTGTGTGTGCCTTGCTGGGCTGTCTCGCTAACATTCACGTCTGCTGTCGGAGAGAAGCTCCCTACTGGCAGCTCCACGGTGCCTTTTTTTATGAGGGAAGATCCTTGGGCAGTGATCTCATATATCGTTATTGGGGAGGTTGGGGCAGGTTCGGAGTGGGAAAGAAAGAAAGCTCCTCTGGTCTGAACTGCAAGGGACAGTTCACAGGAAAATGTTGACTAGGGTACTGGTCAGTTCAGAATAGGATGAGGATCCCTTCCTAGTATTTTCAGTTAGTGGGGTGGTTTTTCAAGAAGGGTCAGCCATATTATTCATGATTTGGTGTAATTTAGGGAAGGAAAATAGCTAGTGGTTGAGGATGGGGAAGATGTAAAATAGAGAAGGCGGTAATCTCCAGGAGGGTGGGCAAAGGTGGGTTTCGATTAAAGCAAAGATGCCCGAGTTGGGGGGAGAACACCACTTTAGGCTGACCTAAAGAAGAAAAGTGATGAGAAGAGTTTATGAAGTGCCAGTTTGGTTATTATTTATTAGCACAAAAAAGTTAATTAACACTGTGATATTCAAAATTGCAGTGAGCCATGTTACTCTTTCCAGCCAACTACATAATGGCAAGAACATGGGCGCTGCTGGTCCTGAGCTCTTTCTTCATGTTCTATGATTGCTTATTTAAGGTAGTCTAGGTTTATGTAGATATCAGTGAATATATGAGAGTAAAACATTAGATAGGACTAGAAGGAATTCTTTTAAGATAGTTCTATCTACTACTGAGTATTATATTAAAATGATTACATTTAGGATTTTATTAATGATTAATCTGTGAAAGTCTTTGGTATGGAGTAAGATTCCATGGCACATTTTTAAATACCTACTATGTACTATGCTTAACAAATGTTATGTCATTGAAATCTCACACCAACCCAACAAAGAGGATATTATGATATATTTTTCACTGATGTGAGATATAAGACTCACACAACATCTACATGGCTAATAAAGTGGCAGAGCTCAAAACCAAATCTCCCATACCCTAAATGTTTGTTCAATGAATGTTGACAATTAAATCCATACCATAGTCACTTATGGATATTCACACATATTTATTCATTAATTATACCTGCACATGTCAGAATACCAATCTGGTCTTTAATGGGATGATTAGTAAATTAGAAGCAGATCCTTCATGCTAGACAAGAACATGCATCCCCTGTGTTTCTTCCAAGAAAGTCCTTTGTAATGTTCTTTAAGCCCCAATCCAGAGGGATTGTCTCCAGGGACCAGAAGATACCTAACTTTGTTCTCTAAAGCCAATTGTACTACAGATGAAGATAGGAATTAGCATTCATCATCCATGGTGATTTTTATCTCCCTCTCTGGGTTGACACAGTGCTTAACACTGTGGTGCCTAAGTGCATTGACATGCTTGCTAACTTCTCAAGTAACAATGCTGGGAAGAGAATCCTTCTTCTGAGCTGTTCAGTGTCTAACACAGAGATAACCATTTAATTTTCGCATTCTTACAAGTTCTTCATCATCTGAACTCCTGTGTAGTTCACAGTTGCCCTATATTAATGCAGTTAAACTCTTATGTGGTGGTGAGCAGCCCTTTGAATCACAGCAAGCTGTATTAAAATTTATGCCAAGGGAGTTCCCTTGTGGCTCAGCGGGTTAACAAACCTGACTAGTATCCATGAGGATGTGGGTTCAATTTCTTGCCTCGCTCAATGGGTTAAGGATCTGGCATTGCCGTGAGCTGTGGTGTAGGTCTCAGACATGGCTTGCATCCCACATTGCTGTGGCTGTGGTGTAGGCCGGTAGCTGCAGCTCTGATTCAAAACCCTAGCCTGGGAACTTCCATAGGCCACAGGTGTGGCCCTAAAAAGCAAAAATAAAAAATAAATAAAATAAAACCTATGCCATGGTGTATCTAATACAACTTACCACTTATTTTAGGAATTATGTGGTAGAAAGAGAGTCTATATAAATATGCTTTTAAAAAGTAGGTGTTTTTAAAAGGCTTCATGGGGATCTCATGAAACCCATAGGTACTGGTAGAGCTTTGCTCAGAGAAATGGAAGCAGAAGTGCATATCTCTCACTCCTCTCTCTCATTCCCTCTCTCTCTTCCCTGCTTCTCTTTGCTTCGGTGCTTTATTTTCATCTCTGATGATCAGTTTCTCAGTTTACATATCTGCTTACACATGGCCCATTGCGGCTGCCTTCAAATGGTGGCCTTAGCCTGCAAATCTGCATGACTACTCAGCTCATGTTCCCCACATCAAAATCATGCAGATCCTACTTTCCCTATTTCATATTCCTGGGAGAAGGAAGCTGCTGAAGCCCCGGTCATATGTCTACTCCTGGTCCAAACAGTTGTGATGGGAGGTAGGAGGGTAAATCATTATATTTAAGAGAGAGAAACAGAATTCTCAGGCAGGAAACCCTACCCTGGATGTTTTTAGATAGAGATGCTTCCACAGAGCACCAGGGAAACAGAAGCACCTGATCTTCAATCTGAGGTCCAGAATCCCCATTCTTTCTGGACTAAAATCTTACAGTGTATTTTGCAAGATTCCATTTCTGTTTCTACATACAAACCCATTTGTTGGGATTCAGCCAATATTCTTCCTCACTCCACCCTGCCCTACCACCCCATCCTATCTCTGGAATACACTGGGGAGCCTCCTTTCTCCTCTCCCATCCATGTGAACTTCATACGCAGACATAGCCACCATAAGCTCTTGTTGGCTTTGTGTGCCCAGCCCCAAAAGTTTTTGAAGACCCTTGAAAAGCTCTTCAGATATTGCTCTCAGTCTTATTTGTCAATCATAATCGGGATTCCTGGGTAGATGCCTGAGAAAATATTAAATTATCCTCAATTTTTTCAGAAGTTTTGATGGGAGGGCAACTTCTCTCATGCCTGGGAGCACCTTCCTTCTCCTGGAAGCCCCATCATGGTCTGGACGTGCATAACTTTGCACAGTTCAATTGCTGTTTCCCCATCCTCGAGTTGTACCCAGACAGCCAGTTCCTTCTCATGAGATGAAAGCGGCTCTATTTGAACAAGCTATAACATCAAGTTTTCCCTTTCATTCTAAGGTTCAAAACAGAACTGTAATACCATCAAAGGATGACCAATATGGCCTATTAAGTAAGAAGTCTGATCTCACTTCTCATATGCTATTTGCATCTTTCCTTTTCCAAAGAGAACTTTTCACACAGATTTCTGGCCTAAAAGTATGTGGCTGAGGGTTTATAAAAGACTGATTTCTCTCCAAATGTGCTTCACTCTACAATTTGAGACAGATACACATACAGGAGCTTGAAGGACTGTGTTCTAGTTCTTCTAAAGGGAGAGTTCTAGCACAAACCCCTTTGCATTTTCCCTATCTTCTGAAAACTGTTTAAAAGCCTTAAATTTTGTCCCTACTGTTTCAGTCTTTGGCCTCTCTAAGGGACCCCACCTTAGGTCAATGCGGGACAATCACCACAACCATGACAACTATTAAATTGCTCCACCAGGGGAAATATAAAAATGTATGGAACCAGGCTTGAATGTAACCGTACAACACTAGAATTACTGGAAAAAGCTGCTGGCTTCCATTTTCTTGTGCTTTGAAGGCTTGTTGTGCGTGGGCAAAAGAAACCAACAGCCCTGAGTCTCTGCCCCTTTCAGGGCCATGTAAATAGCAACAAAAATAATATTTTCAACTAAGTGGTTTACCAGACAGTGTTCCAAATGCTTCACCTGGATTATTTCATTTATTAATTCTAAAAACTATCTTTCCAGGTAGGTATTTTCATTATCCCAATTTTATAGATGATGGACTGAGGACCAGAGAGTTTAAGTAACTTGCCTGGAATCACAGAGCATGGCTCGGATTTGAACCCACTGTGAGTCCAGACTTTCCATTTGTAATCAGTATATCATACTGCCTTCTGCATACAAATGTGCTCAGTCAGCTGTGATGTGAGCATTTGGGGGGCATGACCGAGGTGCCTTACCCTGGTAGTCCTTCTTTTCTAGTCATACCTAAATTCTCTTCCTGAGACCTCAAACCTAATGATGCTCCCCAAACCTTCTACTACTTCGGGGTTTTGAGGATAAAGTGAAAAAAAGGGTAAAATAAGTTCAAGAAGAGAAGAAAAAGCTAGGAGGAGTTGGGGTGAAGAGAGATGAAGAAGAGAAGCACAGAGGGTTTTTAGAGCAGTGAAACTACTCTGTATGATGCTATAATAATGGATTCATGTGATTATATATTTCTCCAAACCTGTAGAATATATAACACCAAGAGTGAACCCTAATGCGTACAACAAACTTTGGGTGATGATGATGTGTCTGTGTGGATTCATCGGTTGTAACAATTGTACCACCTGATGGGGGATGCTGTTTATGAGGGAGGCTGTGCATATGTGAGGGGGTTTGGGAAACTCTGCCCTCACCTAATTTTGCTGTGAACCTAAGACTACTTAAGAAAAAAGTCTCGGAGTTCCCTTTGTGGCTCAGCGGTAACAAACCCAAGTAGTATCCATGAGGACAAGGGTTCAATACCTCACCTTGCTTAGTGGGTTAAAGAGCTGGCATTTCATGAGCTGCAGTGTAGTTTGCAGACATGGCTTGGATCTAGCGTTGCTGTGGCTGTGGCATAGGCTGGCAGCTACAGCTCCTATTTGACCCCTAGCTTGGGAACTTACATATGCTACAGGTGCAGGCCCCAAAAAGACTAAAAAAAAAAAAAGTCTCAAAAAAAAAGCTAGGAGGAGAATGTGAGAGGAGTGCTAGGAAACCTGATTATGAAGAAGGCGATTGGAAGAGAATGGGTACTCTGCTTCCCTGCTTGGAAATGCCCTTCTGATTTTAATGCCTTCTTTCTCTGCTAAAGAGACCCCCCCCAAATGACAGAAAACAGGCCATCAGAAACAGGCACTGTGAAAGACAAGGATAAGGCTCTTCTGGGTGTTTGGGGATAGACTTTGCATCAGAGTTTCTCATGATGCCTCTGCATTCAGTGAATTATCCCAAGTGGAGCAAATCTGGCCCACAGGGAGGAGCCAAGAATCAGAAGACTCTGGGTCCATCTTTCCATCTCTAAACAGGTCTATGGCAGGGAGAAGTCAGGGCAGGACTCTGTCATGGGGAGTTTTAATGAGAGCAATTTAAGTAAAACCTAATAGCATTATCAGGATAAGCATAAGCCTCTCCCTCTGTGTGGCATGTCCCAAATTATGGCAGGTGAGTGCCCAGTATGAACCCCCACTGCCTGCACTCATCTACTTCCTAACCCTCTGGCCCTTTCCCCTCTTAGTGCTATCACTGAAGACCTAGTATGTTTTACTTATTTAGGTCATTTATTATTTAGTTTCTTCCTCTATGGAGTGTAAATACTATTGAAGGAATGAATGAATGCTATTGTTGAATCTGCCTTCGGACAGTCTGGCCAGGAGACCAGGTCTTTGCTTTCCTGTTCACAGTAGTCATTCTGTCTCCCTCTCTCTCATTGTCTCAGCTGTTTCATGGCCAAGTGGCTGGCTGAGATTTTTCTTTTGGCTTGGGCTTTCTCTCTCTTTTTCTACTTTCCATACTATATTCTATCCAGTGGTTCTCACTGTCATTTATATCAAGTGTCTTTCTCCACAAAATATTTATGCTAAGCCATGAGGTGGTGTGAGAAAGATGAGGAGGACAACCTAAGGTAGACAAGGTGACTAGAACTTCATCCCAGGAGAACTTCACTTCTCCAGGGAGCATCCTGGTGTCGTGAAAGCAGACCCAAGAGGATGCAACCATCCTGCTCTAGGTCCATGGGACTAAGTTATCCAGACAGAGTATGAAACATTAGCCAACATTTACACTATGCTGTGAGTCAGTAGTTTGCCAGTATCAAACCGTCAGGATACAATGTTTTGCTTTTTGTAGGAAAGAAGATGTCAAAATCTCCCTTGATTAATTTCCTGGATAAATACTATGTATATATGTATTTATTTATTTAGCTAACACTACCATAGAGCTTAATTTGTTCCAAACACTATTCTAAGTATTTCAAAAATAAATATTGTCAACAAATAGTAAGTGCTATTATTATCTCCCTCCTTCACTCCCATTTTGTAGATGAATAAACAGAAGCCAAGAGAAAGTTAAGTAACTTGCTTGAGCCTAAGAGGTAATAGTGGCAGAGCTGAAATCCATACCCATGTACCCAGCTCTGGCTCCAGATTCAACACTATCCACTAAGTAGGCTACCTTTCCAATATTTACTAATACTTTTAAAGCTTTGGCTATAGTCTCATTTAAAATCTATAATTCTCTGGATCTTTATGAAGAAGATGACAAAAACCCACAGTAGAAGATGGGCAGCTATTTTAACTTCAAAGAGAAATTTCCTGATCTGATTTGTCTTGTTTTAATACATTAATTATCTAGTATATATATGTATACTATATATTAAATATATATAAGCACACATAGATCAGAATATATACATGCATATACATATATATTCAAATGTTACATGAATGTATTAATATATTTTGCCTAATCCATACAGATCTTCATCAATATTTCTTCTTTATTATCTTTTATGCCAGCAGCTTTCTTTATGCATTTCTACTTTCCACATTTTTCAGAGTGATTGGATTAGGTTGCATACACTTCTCCTGAAATATTAAGTGCATACAATCTGCATCCACATGTATTGGGTCTATAGTTATGATCTATCATTTCAGAAGCCCACATGGTAAAAAAAGAGCAGAACAGGCCTTGAGTGCTATGAAGTATTAGGTCCAAAGAACCCCCTGCCATTCATCTTCTCACTAATGCAGGGACTAACAAGACCCCAGAGTTTCTGTCTCATTGGCAGATCCTTTGTTCTCAAACCACAGAAACCACACACACACACACACACACACACACACACACACACACGCACACACACACATATGCATATTTATACTCACTTGCACCCATTTTGTATATCTAAGAGTATCTATTTCATAACGAGTAAGTTGTTGCATAGTTAAGTAGGAGAAAGATACCTAACTAACTAGTGTGCCATTCCTGAAATTTTTTAAAGAGGATGTGATATCAACACAAGTGTCAATCCAGATTCTTGAGCTCTGTCTCCAGGACAATTTGGGGGAAAAACTAGATATGAAATGGTTGGGCAAGACATCATTTTTTAACTTTTAATTGCTTCCACCTGATATCTCTCTCTGTATTGTTTCTTCCTTATAACTTTTATCATTAAATGCTCTCAGCATCTAAAGGTACCACTGCTGGATCTTCCTACCTTATTTTTCCCTTCTCATGGCTTAAAAATAGGATAAGGCAGCCTTTCTTGTTTGACTTATAGAAATTGGTCTTACTGCTTTCAAGTAAGTTTGTTATACTTACTTACTTATACTACGTTTGTTGCAGTATAATTTTCTGACTGGTGGCGTTTCACAGTGCTAACTTCCCAGACACCCCCATGCCTGCACTGGGTCTGCAAATTCATTTTTTCTCCTTTGTACCCAGTGGATTTTTGTTGTGATGCATGCTTATGCCTCTGAGCATACATTCTCTTTCCTTCTGTCTTCCCTTGAAGTCTACTGCTCAGAACTTCCAACTCACTGTCCTCTGCTTTGTGAGATTTCACAACTTGTCTAAGGTTGAATTTATAAGTAGAACAAAACCACTTACCCCTTTGATATGAGATAAATTCATGAGAAGAAATCAACTTGATTGAATTAGTTTGTTCAAATGGAAAAAAATACTGTGTCTTGTGTAGACATAGTATTATTCACTGGGTATTTCAGTTACTAGTTATTTTTGCTTGTAAAGTCTACAAAGCCCAAACACCTAGATGTGGTCAGTCATCTTTGCCTATACAATTCCCCAAATAAGTATACTCTCATATATGCACATATTCCAATGGGTAAAGTCATGGACCAAACATCCTTATTATTTTGTGAATTTTTCACATTTCAGCTAGATGTTTTGACCTGTGTAGACACAGATTACAAAGTGCTTCCCAGTAGGTATCCCTTTGAATCTGCTTTTTTGTTGTAGAACAAAGTTTCATTTGCTCACAGATTTTAATTTAAAAAGAGAAAAGCTAATGAATGTTGGATCTCATTCTTCAGTGAAGGTAATAAGCCTCATTTGTATATATAAAAAGATACCATCCTCTGATTGTCAAAGTTTACTTCTTTCTTTTAAGATTCTTCTTTGTATTGTTTTACAATCTAGGTATATCTGTTTAACATGAAATGCAGAAAATGACAGGGCTCAGACAGCTACTGCATCCAGTGACAAAGATTACTGTCATCCTGGCTCATCAGTTAATTCATCATTGGCAATGGTCCATTCCATTTCCTGGTAGCCTAGCAACAGCCAATGATGGGGAGGGCTGTTTGCCATGTGACAATGGTATGTGGTACTTTCCAGAATGCTTTTACATAAAAATAGGATGATAATTTATAAATTTACATTTTTATTTTAATAAATGGGAATATTTGGTTTTAGGGGTTGACATTCAAAAGGGAGACAATTTTATTTCGCAGACCATGACTTTAAAGTGCTGGACTAGTGACTTGATAACAGAAATGGAGCTATCAATTTCACACATAAACAGGGTTTAAAGTTGAGCCTGTGAATGCCTTACTTTACCTTAGAATGAATGATCTTCCCCCACAGAGTAACTATAAAAAATAATATAATTAAATGAGAGCTGTTCTTATATCAATGCATGCACCAACACACACTCACACATACACGACATAGGATTTTGAGTCTGAACTTTGGCTCCTAATTTTCTTTATCACTGGATAGAAAAAAAGCAAAGAAATGCACGGGCAACAACAATTATTGTTGTCCTCAATATAAAAAAAAAATCTTTCAGTTTCTCACAATCCTCCTAACCCTCTATTGATTCATGGTTCGGCAACTCATTTGAAAATCTGCTCATTTGTTTTCTCTGATTGAATTCCCTGATTGTTAGTGTATATAAATGTGTTAGCTACTTTTGAAGCCATCTTCTGTTAAAGAATTGATAGAAAATCCTATTTAAATGTCATCATGCTTTTTCTCTTGTTATGACAGTATCATTGAGTAAATAGTTTTATTTTAGTGTTATAGTTAAGAAAATCTATAATCACCTCCTCATAAATATTTTTTTTAATCTATATTTAGCCCCATCTGCAGAGACAAGAGTGGAAAATAGGCGACTACCTAAGACATGAATTCCGTTAAATATTAAAGAGATCTCATCAATGATTTTATTAGTCTCTGAGCTCAGGAAAGGCCTCACTGACATCTAAAGCCTAATGATTTTTTTAAATATATTTAAAGCCTTGCACTGCACCTTTAAATATTGAACAATATTGAAAAATATTGAAGCCCTTTTTTTGTATATTAGCTTTAGGCAGAACTGTTGTATGATTTCCACTCCTTTCATGACATTGTAATGATGTTACCACATACAACTTTATCTTGCATGAAAAGGTGAAGTCATGAGTGATTTCTCCAATTTAAAAGCACTCAACCCTCACAGTGCTAGAAATGAATATTTTGCATATATTCATGCAACAATGATTCAATTTAAGATTTCTATTTTCAAACATTGCTTGAAACCTTCACTATGTTAGTAGTAAAATTGCCAAAATGTGTAATAAGATTTATTATAGATGAGTAGCATTTTATTTAGTATTTCATGTTAACACGCTTTTAGGGTTACCTGGTTTAGCAGGAGAATCCATCTTTCTTTTCTAATCAGAGATAGCGTTTTATTGTATTTTAAAAAATACCCTTACCATACACATATATATTGTGGCACAAACTGAATTTTTCCTTGCTGGCAACACAAACCCAAACATTGCTCACATCAAAGCTCAGTGTACCCTCACACAAAGCTGCTCTGATTGAAAAAAATAAAATAAAAGGAAGAGTTCCATTTTTTCTTTGTAATCCCTGTCCCTTCTCTCTAGAATGGCTGACAAATTCTTTTGCTATACATCCTTAAAATGGGTTCAGAATTTTGTTGCAGGCTTTTTCCCTTTAAAGGAGTCTTGTTACACTCTTGTTTATACTGTGTAGATGCCTGGTGCTGTAACAGCATAATAACACATTATAAGTTTCCTAGAAGCCACGGCATATGTTACAGTATAGGTTGGCGCTCTTAATTGAGGGACTGTGTTTCTGAAAGAGGCTTGCACAGATGGAGGATGAGATGTATCTAAACATGGTTACCTGTGGGCTTATATACAAGAGAGAGGAGAAGTGTGTAACCATTTCATGGCTTACCTGTGATTATCATGGGGAAGCATGAAAGGATATAAACTCTTACTATTTTTGTGTTCATTATGCATCTTTAGGCCCTAAATCTTATTTCCATTCTAGGTTTTCAATCGTTTCAGCAAGGAAAGAGGGAGTCTTCACAGACCCATTTTATAAGGCAGTACAGCAATGCTCTTACTCCCAAAGGTGTATTTATAAAGCACGAGCACACACAGACACACATACACATGAAAACACATAACAAGGCTCTGTGTATATAGAAGAGCTTATACCCAAAGTATACACTTCTTCCTCCAGAAAGGAAATGCTAACTTGATTTTCCTTTAGAAAAGACTATCGTTGCTAGCTACCAACCCCATTTGTTGGTACAAAACTACTCATAGATGACACATCTATAAGAATGTAATTTTGGAGGGGTTACCTCATATTTTATATTTTAAAAAGTATAGGCAACTGAAGGCACAACATGCCAGTTAGTGACTTGTTCTGCATTTGGGGGAAGGAAAGAGAGTGGTGATCTCATTAGGCTCCTGGGTGGGCCAAATTTTCCTAATTACATGGAAATCAGAGGCAGCCCCAAGACTGGTATCTTACCTGCACGGAGTAAACACTCCCCTGCTGTCACTAATATCCTATAAATCATGTTAAAGAGAAGCATAATTACCATTTTTGATCAAATCAAGCTTCAAAGTCATGAGGTGCCTGATGAATAAAGCCACATTCCATCCGCAAATAGGTCCTTCACTAGGGCTTAGGATGGCTCTAGACTCCTCCTCACTGCCCCACTGCCAACCCTTGGGTACACCCAGGAGGCAGAGGAAGATGGGCGAGGAAACCCTCAACAATGTACCACATGCTGTTCCATGGATCTAGGCTCGTGAGATGGCCAAGTACATGGGGTGCAGAAAGGGAGCAGCAACTCCGAGTCTGAGAAAATAACCAACTTAATTGTTTTAGTCTGGTAAAAGCAGATCTTTTCTCTGCCTGTCCAAATTGGTTCTGCTTGTCCTGGTTAAAGGACAGGTGGTTTTGCACAAATTATTTCCATCTTCACTTTTTATGTATCTTGAGAAAATTTCCCGCCAATAGCCAAAGGCTAATTAGAACTCAAGCTCGGCTAGAGATGGGTGCCCAAGTGGAATAGTCGAAATCCATCTCAAAGGTTTCTAGCCCCCAGGACAACATCCATATGGAACCTTGGAACTCCTGTCATGGGAGACTTTCTTTCAATGACAGAAGAGACTTGCATTGCAAATTTCCCTGGGGGTTAGGTAAACTTGCATTCACACCAAGGAATAGCAGCTGATAGCAAAGCTGTGGTGAAGGGAGTAAACAAAGGGTGGAGAGAAAGAGGGAGCCATGGATGCCCAACAGATCAGTAAAAGGAATGAGAGAGGTAGAAAAGAGGAGGTCATGTGATTATGTAATCCTCTTCCTAAACATCACAGTTTTGATGTGGGTTTGGCTCTGGCTCTGAGAAGGTCTCAGTGAGTGTCAGTGACAACAAAAACAGACATGGTAATGGAGAAACACCACCTACCCTCTACACCACATCTAATGTAACTGGAGAAGGAAAGTTGCCTTCAGACTCTCCACTGGCCTGGGTACACAGGGAGGAACATGCCCTGGCAACAGGGGATACCAGGAACCTGGGAGTAGAGTCTACATCTTCTGCATTCCTGCTGGCTTCTCTTGTAAGCATGGTATGCAGATTTGCTTCCTCCCAGTATACCATCAGTCAGTACTGTCTTCTGCATTGAGTTGGGGTGGAGCCTCTGAGAGGAAATGATCCTTACAACTTACTGGTCCTTGGATGGGTGTGGGAGAGAGGAGAGGCAGGAGGGATGTGCCTGGTGCTAGGTTCTTGCTAAGACTACTTATTTAAATAAATACAATATTAAAAGTTCAGGAGCTGTATGCACTCTAGAAAGGAAGTGTATTTTCTACAAGGGTAATGCAGATTACATTGATTTTGAGGAATACTCATCATAAGGACCATAGGTGATGGGTTTCTGGAGTCTATTTCAATTTTAAAGTTTCAAATACTGTATTTAATAATGCAGATGTGTGTGTGAGTGTGTGTGTGTGAGTGGGTGGGTGGTATGTGTGTATGTGTTTTGGTAAAGTGTATGTTTTTAGTTATCTAACTATATTCTTGCCAAGAAAGTCATTTTTTTTTAAATAGCAAGGACTAAGACTGGTTTAAACTTTATAACTGGGAAAGGCTTTTTTTTTGTAAATGAATTCACAAATTAGAATAATAATTCTTTATCAGGTACTGAGATCTAAATTATGACTTGGGAAATATGGTCACTACAGATACACATACTGCCCCGTCTTTCTTGGGTCTAAATGCTTGGAAAAAAACAGCTTAAAAAGATGAATCCAACCAAACTGGATATTCGGCTGCTTAGAAAGACCAGGTCCTACTCCACTTTCCCTTGTAACCTCTACAGAAAGCCCAACACGGTTTGACTCCCCTCTTTCATTTTGCTTTATGTTGTTTTACTTTGTTGAATGCATACAAACTGGTCTGTGTTTAAAACAAATGAGAAAAATGCAGTTATTCTGGGGGAAAAAAAAGTGTTTAGCTCCTCTTTTTAAGACTTGTGTTAACTTAAATCCATGCTCTTACACAGGAGCTGCAGTCCATGAACATCTTCCCGGGAACCCTTTGAATTTTTCCTAACGTTATGCTTTCCAGAAGTTGTTGGATCCATTCAATCCTCTCTGCCCTCAAAGAGGAAAAGCTCATTCCAATCAGTGATTCGACTCAGTTTTTATCAAAATAGGCCAATGATCTAATTGGCCAGTGGGTCAGATTTTACCCCTTCAGAGATGTCTTTACGATCACACTCTTTAAAATTACATAAAAACGCTCCACCCCACATGCATGTTCCACCCCCTTACCTGTGCTTTATTTGTCTTTATGGTACCTACTACCCTCTGACCTACTATATATTTTAATTATTGGTTTATTTTCTGTCTCCCTCCACTGCCAGCCACCCCACCATTCGCACCTAATATAAATTCCATGAGAGCAAGGATTTTTTGTTTGTTTTGTTCACTGAATCCTCAGGCCCTAGACTCATGTCTGATACATAGTAGGCACACAATAAATATTTACAGAATGTATAAATAGAATAAATTAGATTTATTAAATCTTCTGGTTATTTTTTAAGATGTAAGAGATTTAAATTTGATTAACTAGCCAAGTTTACTTTTCCTTTTTGCTGTCCCTTCCCGTCCTTACCATTTTATTCATTTCCTTTTCTATGTCTTGTTTCTTTGACAACTCATGCAATACCAAAATGTGAGGAAAAGCAACAAAAACCTCCATCATAAAAGTTATTTTGCCTCATGTAGACCAAGAAAACAGGCTATATCAGCAAATTTTTCTCCTTCCAACTGGTTGTTTTGACACTTTGAGGACACTTCTTCTGCTATAGGCACTGTCATTTAGTCTTCATGGTTTCCCAGCACACGGATTTGATCATAGAGTGCTTGACACATTCTCCAAAGTAAAAGAACTAAAGTGGGTAGCTTGAGGCTGCCATACTGGAGTGTTGAAGCTTGAAGCTTGAAAGTACCAAGTTGCATGAAGCTTTCCTTCTTCTGACCCTCACTTATACAGTTTATATTATACATAACTATTGACTATCAGCCGTCACTGAAAACCTGGGCCCCATGTCTTATCCTTTTATTTCTGAGAATGGAGATGGATAGGTGGATAGACAGATAAGCCATCTATCTATCAATAGGGAAAATGAGAAAGAGAGAAAAGGGAGAGAGTGAGGAAATGAATGAAGAAATGATGTGTTGGGAGTGCCCGTTGTGGCACAGAGGAAACACATCCGACTAGTAAGCCTGAGGCTGGGGGTTTGATCCCTGGCCTCGCTCAGAGGGTTAAGGAGCTGGCATTGCCGTGAGCTCTGGTATAGGCCGGAAGCTGTAGCTCTGATTTGACCCCTAGCCTGGGAACCTCCATATGCTGTGGGTGTGGCCCTAAAAAGCAAAAAAAAGAAGAAAAGAAAAGAAAAGAAATGATATGTTGAATAATGCTTGAATCAATATAACTGAGCATAGTTCCCCTTTCTGCTCCAAGCTGCTTTTAGCCAGCATGAAGAATCCATGCCTTTTACTTTCTACCCCTCTCCTGTTTCTTCTGGATGAGGAAACATGCCCTACACCTGCTGGTGTGTTTTTATGAGATGTTTGGGATTTTCTGGGGCCTTCCTCAGAGGTGACTGTGTTTCAGTGGTGAGTGAATAATGCAAAACAGTCTACAGGCAGCATGCACTGAGTAATCACTGGGAATTCTTGAAAACAATCTCAGGTTGGTAAAATTTTCTACAGAAAATAATAATAACAGTAACAATAGCGACACCAGCAACAATAAACAAGATATGCCCTGTATGCTTCCACCCAATTATTAGCTAATAATGCATAATTATGATTAATTCCACTCTTTAAATGCAGATTCTAAATAGCAATAACCATTTATTTTATGTTTTCATGTTATTTTCCTGCACGTCCTTTATGTCAATTATGTGTTTTCAGGCACATCTGATTGTGCTCTACTGTGGTTTTGATGGTTTGGTAATTGTACATTAAAAAAAAAATAACAACACGTGTTTAGTATAAAAATTAATTACGTTAAACATTCCTACTAATTTTGCCAGGCAAAAAAATGGCATCCCACAAATTTTCAGTGTAAAGTGGGTGGCCAGCCCACTTAGGAGCTTTATGATCTGTGGCTGGGTTTTGCAAGTGAGCTCTGTGAAGGCAGTTTTCTCAACACTGGAGCCAGGATGCAGTGGACGGCATCATGCCCCTTCTGTGGTCCCTGTGTTCCCTTAAAATTCCTCTCTGGCCTCCATCTAATCAACCACTTCCCAGTTACAATTATAATAACAGCGCTGAAAATATCATTTTGAAATGTCGCTGAAATCCAAATTGACGGAGCTTCTGCCAGCAAGCTGGACGGTCAGGAATGCAGCTCCCTTCTTTTGGTTTGCTCCTATTTATAAGAGGTTGGTTTGCTCTCTGGTAATAATGAAGAAAAACATTTGATGTGCTTTAAAAAAAAAAAAAAAACTACCCAGAAAATTCAAGGGAGCAGGGGAAGAGGTGATAGTGGAGGGGCAGAACCAAAAGGAATTGGATGAAAAAAGTCTGCTCAATATTGCAATCATTCGGGAATATTTTCTTGTGAGGCATTAAAAATATCTGATTCTTAAAACAATTTTCTGCTCTGTAACTCAAAATAGCATTCCGTAAGGGGGAGGGGAAATGTAGCAATTAGTTGGCTTTATTTCTGAGGTTTTATTACTTTGATTCTTTTTGATTTAATCAGCCACGAACGCAGCTACCAGCAGACGGTGACTTTTCCCTGAAATGTGCTTCCTGCCCAGAACAGTGGCTTGTGATTGTAGGTTAATGTTAATGAAACATGAAAAGGAAGACCGTTTTTAGTAAAATTTGTTATTAACAAATAAAGGCTTGATAACATTTAGAATCACACCAGAAATCACACCGTGGAAAATATGGCCGGAGCAGACTCTAGAGCCAGCCCGCCATGCTCAAGTGATAAATTTGTTTACATCATTTAAAAGTTCTAACTCAGTACAGACATGGTGACGTCCTACTTTTCACATTCATGTTCAATTCACAAACATAAAGAGACTCTGAGCCATTAGGGAAGCTTTCATTTTGGCTGGAGAAGGATGAAATGATAGTGATAGTGGCTTTCATAGCAGAAAATAATTGTATACTTTTCTTCTTATTATTTTTGGCAAGGCGCGCACATTTCGGCTTTCCGGTGTATTACATCATTACATTGTATAATGCATCATAATGATAGAGTGAATAGAGATGAAGAAATGCCAGCGTCTGCTGCAAGTTAAAAGAGAGAGAGACATTGCATGCATTTTCAGCTGGGGAGGCTGCTGTTCAGCGAAGTGTTCTCTGAGATGAAACAAAGCTGCCTTCCCACTTGGCATTCACATTAATTGTGGACTTGCCAACAGGCCAGTTTCACTGGTGTATAAATTAGTGGGGAATAATTCCACTTGTCTCAAAAACCAGAATATCTGAGGAATGCTTCCTGTGATGGTGACTTATTTGTTTTTTTGTGGTTTGCACCCAGCTCCCAGAAAACCTCCAAGATCTGTGAACACAAATAACACCCTGTGTTCGGCCCTGACATACCTTGTGAGAGGTAATGGCTGTCCTCAGGACAGGTCGAAGTCTTCGCATTTTCAGCAGCCGGTTTTTCAGATGTATTCAAATAAATCATTTCTCAAATCCTCATTATTGAAAAATGGAAATCCATTGATGTCTACTGAGAGGGAATTTAAACATGCTGATTGTTATTAATAATAATACTAGTAAATACTAATTGAAAGTCAATGATATTCTAAAAGCTGCCAATCAGAATGTGTCAATGAGATGCTAAGATAGCTAGTTACAAAGGAAAAAAAAATTTATTCAGTTCATTTATTTATTATATTTGTTTACCATTGTGTTGCAAAATAAATGCTTTCTCAATGATTATATTTTTTTACTAATACAAATTTAGGCAAAGCTGTTTGATGCTGTCTCCTAAAGTGTCCTGGATTACTTAGTTCTACAATAGACAATTATAGTGATGGTGAATGTATTGGTCTGGGGCTTTCACTTACTTTTACAATTAACATTAAGGAATTCTAAACATTCACTTTTGATTTCATAATTGTGAACATATTGTGTGCTTTGTACTGTGCTGGCACCAGAGATATAAAGGTGAAAAAGAGATTGGGATCCTCTCTTCTTGGAGCTAAGGGTCTAGAGGTCTAGACATCTTTACACTAAAGCGACTTGTTGATGCTGGCCATTCGAGGGTTTGCACACTTGCATAAAATCTGTTCTAACAGTCACTTTTAGTTGGGCCGATTAATCTTGAACTTATTGGGAAAGGCCATGTTGGTCTTGATATGTATTCTTAAACATTAAACCTTAGGAGAAAAGAAAATAAGAGCATTAAAACAGAGATCAAGTATATGGATGCTTCTATTGTCCCTTGTTTATTTGCATGTCAAGGAGACTCAGATTCTCTGTCCTTTAGACAATAGAATATTTTGGGTTTTTACCAGTCATGTAATACAAAGCTTACATAACCAATAAAATAGAGATATATATAGTTATTGGGAAAATACGGATTCCTTAGTAAGCTAGTTAGATGCTAGCCAATCAGTCTGTTACTTGGTACCTACTCACGTTCCAACTCCAAGTGCTTTGCAAGTTATACAATATTTTTGAATGCAGCACCTTGTTTACTTAGTGGTAAAGATCATGGCTTTGGCATCATCTGGATGAATAGGCCTGGGTTCAAATCATGGCTCTGCCATATATTTACTAAGTGACCTTAAATTGTGTAAGCTTCAGTTTCCTCCTTGAAAATAAGAATAATGGCTATTTCACAGGGTTGCTATGAGAGTCTATGAGATAATCCATTAAACTAATTGATAGGAAGCATCCAATAAATGCTAACTATTATTTTTGTTGTTTTAAGATAATTTGTAATTCTTCTTACAACTTTATGCATCAGCCTGCTAATGACCCCATGAGACCCTCCTGTTTATTTTCATCTCTATCTGACTCCACAGGCAGACTCCCTTTCTTGGGATTCTAGGAAACATTCCTTTTCTTCAGTTTTTTTCCTACCCTTTCCTTAGGACTCAGCCGTCTTTTTTGCTGACTTCAGCACTTCAGTTCAATACATTGCCCCACAAATATATATTTATCCTCACTGCATGCATGTGTTAAGTGCTACAAATACAGTGGCAAAAGTAGGAGAGGTTATGGTCCCTGCCACCATGGAGCTTATGTTCCATCAGAGGAAGCAGCTTTTTGTTGCAAAGACAGGTGGATACTTCAGGTTGGATGAAGTGCATATGAAGTGAAGTACAGGATATTAAGAACCCATATCCCTGGGGACTGACATAGTCTGAAGTTGGAAAGATTTTCTTGAGGAGGAGGGATTGGGTTAAGATCTAAAAGATGATTGGGGCAGGCAAGGTGGGGAGAGAATCTAGCACATCTTCCACCTGTGCAAAGGCTCCAAGAGCATGCAGCCTGACTTCTAGGACCTTCTAACTTAGGGGAGCACCTTCCCTAACTACCCTGGTGATAAGGAGCTGCTTTGTCTTGGCAGCCCAGGAGGGCTTAACTGTTGAAATTATCTGATTTCTTTCTAAATATGCCTTGTTCATCCACTCATTCATTTATTCAACAAATATTTATAGAACATCTAGGGGAGCCCAACTATAAAAACGTCCATGCTTTACATGCATTTATATAACCAGCTATCTCTAAGGTATATTTTTGTATCTCTAGATCTAGTATTGTTTACTATGTTACAGTCCTGACTGCAGGAAACATCTTTCATCACTTTCAGTCCCATTCAGTAACATGCACACACTAGGCATTCAGGAGACATCAATGACCCCTGGTGACCTCTGGGTGGATCTCTCACATGGCTATTATCTGCCCCACTTTTTAAATCTCTGGCAACATCCTGCAGTGTTGAATGTTTCTAGCCTAACAAAAAACATAATTAGGAAGGTAAATCTGCTGAAGCTGAAACAAATCATTTAATTCATTCCACAAGCCAAATGGAAAATGATTTTGAGATTATCCACCGTATTGGGTTATCTGCTCTACTGCTCCGTACCATTAGCTCAGGCAGTTGGGAATTGCTTGCAGTTCACAAAGAAGCAGATTGTGTTTGGCTTGCATTGGCTCAGTACCCTCCTCTGAAGTGGCTGCAAGTCCTCTCCAATGGAGCTAAGGCAGCCAGTCAGGGTAGCCAATACACCAAGTAGGTTTCTCCCATGTTGGTGCTTCTGTGTGGGATGGAGCTTGGGTTCACAGGCGTACACATGCCTGCCTTCCTCCACTCCACCTCCCCATCAGCTGATGGCGATTCCTGTTATGTACTTAGTCATCTGAATTTCGGGATGACGTACGGCTTCCTGGTAACCCGATACCGTCTTATCCAGTCATTTTTCTTTTACAAGAGGTGGATGCTGCCTCAGTTTCCAAGAGGTTTCAGAAAGGCATTCTGACTATGCAGAAACTCGTTAGCCCTTGGGAAAGATTGGAACACAGAACATTTTAGCAGCTGAGTCCACTTGTCTGTGTAAACATAGTTCGCACTGCTCTGAGGTCTCTTCCAGCTTCCCTGGCTTTTGAAAGCCACGTGTCTAATATAGCAGAGTAGGTTAACGCCATCTTGAGACACTTATCACAAGCTTGGAGGGAACCTACCCTTAGACTAGCCTGCTTTATTCAAGGACGGCATAAAAGAGAATAGCCAATTAAAACGGTGATGTGAAAGGCCCCGTTTTTAGGTGTGAGTTCTAAGGTGACTGGCATCCAGTGCTGCAGTTTTAAAGAGGGTTCAGATGTTTATTGGCAAATCCTGGAGTGAACCCTGTAACTGATTAACAGCAATGGGGAACACATAGATGGAAGCGTAAAGAAGCAGATAGATAGATAGATGATTATCAGATGCATAAAGCACCAGTTTCCTTTGTGATCATACCCCAGGGTGGCTAGGGAGTGACTCAGTTAAGCTTAGGAGTTTTTCTTCAGCACCTTTGCTCAGTGAATCTGGGGCCTTTCCCATCCTTTGGAGCTGTGAAGTGTGGCAATGACACTGGTGGTTTGCAGGCCTGGATGCTCCTGCAGGCCAATATGAGCTACTTTGGCAAGGCTCCTGCGAGGCCAAGAGAGGCAGACTGAGGCATTGGCAGGTGTCATGCTTTATTAGGAAGGCTTGCTTATGAGTTTGGCTCCATGTCCTCATAATGTAGGCAGGCTGAACTCTTGGGGGAAATAAGTTAATAAAAAGGAGACACCTGACCCAAAGCAGGTTACTTAACTAGATTAGGCAATTTGCTAATATCACAGTACAAATGATGCTTTTCTTACGCAAACCCAGTTAAAGACAACTGAGGGAATCTCATAAAAAGTATCATAACTTTTGTATCAAAAATATCATTGTCCTCTAAATGCAGGATGGCTCCATCTACATTAGTGTAAGAAAGTCCATGGACCTATAAATCTAGCATGATGGTAGCCTGACACTCTATAATGGAGACTTTTGCCTAGACTTTTTGCTCAGGGAAAACTACTAAGCTAGAGAGAAAACAAACAAACAAAAAAAAGGCAAGATCTTCTTTATGTCTAATAGCATGAAGAACATCAGCTACAGAAGAACCCTAGTTACATGAACTATGATAGCAATTCACTCTGATCATCTTCCCATTTGTGTGCTTTCATTCCGTATGTCTCTACTTGGAATTTGGCTAAAAAGATCAGTTGGGGCACAATTCCTATGGTGATAGCCGGTAAGAAGCCAAGAGTTTCAGTCATATAACTGCAAGGAACTGAATTTTGCCAAGTAGCACATGAGCTTGGAAGAGGACCCTGAGCTCCAGAAAGGAACACAGCCCTGACCCATGCTGTGATTGCAGCTTAGTGAGCCTCTCAGTAGAGAGCCTGGCCAAGCTGTGCCCAGATCTCTGACCTACAGAAACCATGAGATAATTAACGAGTGCTGTTTGAGGTCACTAAATTTGTGGTAATTTGTTGCCCAGCAATAGTAAACCAATACCGTTATTCTCACCATAAACATTTCATTGTAAAATGCAAACATTTTCAATTGCAAAGTCATGGGGTGCTCTTATAGGAGCCAATGTGAAAAATTGCAGTTGACACACAACTTCTGGCATATGCGTTACAGTATAAAGCAAGGTACATCTTGACTCCTGCTGCCACCCACTGCTTCCAGCCCCAAGGGAGGAGCCCCATCATAGTACCTGTGAAACACTGGACTGACCCATGGAGCATGACACCTCTGCTTTGTCAGTTGTCTTAGCTCAGATGCACTTGATCCAAGGAGGGGTTATTAGTCCGGAAGGACTAGAGGGAGGTGCTGATGGTGACAGGTCTCTTTCCCCTACTCATTGCCCCAGCCCTCCTGGAATGGCCCCTAAAGCCCTGTACTGAGAATCCACAAAGTGATCCAGGCCGACTTTCATGCTGGTCCTTTTCTGTTTGGCCCCAGGGAGAATCTGGCCAACTATATATTCATTGATATTTCCCCCATTATTTATTACCTAGACAGAATAGCATGATTAATTATTGATCATAGACCTGTAACTGATTAAAGTGTGGTTCTGATCAGCAGTCAAAAGTCATTTGTTTCCAGGCATTTGTAGCTCCTGCATAGAAAGTAGGAAAGCAGTACTCTCTTTTCAGTGCATAAAATATGACACCTGTAGGCAGACTGTAGTTATAAGCCAGCAACAGAGCCCTTCAACTGTACTTTGTCTTAATAAATGGGAAATAATGATTTGCCAAAAGAGAGAAACTGTTGGGAAGATTTACATGTAGAGAATATGATGTGAAGAATAATAGGAGGATTCTAATTAGAATTGTTTCTCATGGTCTAAATGCTTTGCTGAAGAGAAACTCACTAGGAATAGCTCTTTACCATCTGGGAAGCATATCAAATTTTGTCTCATTCTTACTTTATTTCTGGGCTTATTCTCCCTCTCCAGTTCTTCAGTCTCTCCTTTTCTCCCTTTCTCCCTTCTTTCCTTGTTCCCTCCCTCTTTGCCTCCTGCTCTCCCTTCTTTACATTTGTCATCAGATCCCCTACGTCAGGAGGTGGCAAACTATAACCCACCACCTGTTTTTGTCAATAAAGTTTTGGAGCCCAACCAGGCTCTAAGTGCTTTTGCACAATGATGGTGGCTGCAGAGTTACGCAGAGACCGTATTATTCACAAATCCTGAAATATTTACTGTCTGGCCCTTTACAGAAGAAAGTATGATGACTCTGATTCTATGTGCCAGGCACTGGGGACACAGTCACAAATAAGACACAGCTCCTTCCTTCAGTGGCTTCCGAGCTATGTGAGTATCCAGTTACACAGTGTTGTGGAGGGTGGGACGATGGGCACCAGTATGAGTCACTGTGGGAACTAGGGAATGAGCATTGTGTAATTAAGAACTGGGAATAGAGGATGACATCTCAGCAAAGGTGATATTTGAGTTGGGAGTTCCCTAGCATTTGAAAGTGGAGAAAAAGAATCAGGACTTGAATCTTCTTACTCAAATATCTTATTTCAGCCCCCACAAAATATCTAATCCAAAATCACAATTCCTTCTTTGGAGGATCTACCTTTTTTTTTTTTTCTTCTTTTTTTCTGTCCAGTTCTTATTGAGCTATTATTATTCAATCTTCTGCTTAAAAACATTTCCAGATGTGGGTGGCTTTATGGAATCCCATTTTTCTCTTGGTTGTTGGAACCTACCACATTGGTGGAGCATTGAGCTTCTGGTGGTGGAATGTGGCAGGAGATTTTGATTGGCCAAACTGTCTCTGACCTCCAGGAATGCTTACAGACACCACTGTTTTGTCTTGAAAATACACAAACATGTGTCTTTTTCTCTGATTAATTGCAAATAGAGTCAGCTGGCACCAGAGGAGGAGGGATTCCTAAAATTAACAGGTAGGGTTTCAGTAGTATTTGCTGTAAGAGAGGGATGTCCCTGAAATTTTGGCAGTGAGCCCCTCCCCACTGCTCCACTTTGACCTTGGCTGTAAGGTAATTTCACTCCAGAAGCAAACAAACATTATGGATTTCCTTCTCTATTCTACAAAAGTGTTCAAACTTAAAGTGGGCATTTTATTTCAAGAACCTAGTTTTGGTCCACATAGAATACTTTGTAGGCCAAGCAAAGATAAAAAAACAACAACAAAGACAAAAAAATCAGGTAAAGACAAGAAGCCAAGTTCAGATTTATGAATTCTCTTTTAATCAGAACAGAAAGACAGAAAGTAGAACTGCTATCATTTTTTTCTCTGGAAAAAAAGGAAATAGAAGAATGTTAGAAATCATTTGAAAACAGTTTTTAAAAAATTGAGCAGCACGCCTTTGTCAAAAAAATGAAAACAAAATCCCTCAGAATAGGTGAAGCCATCACACCTCATCTCCCAGTTATTAAGATGTCAACTCTTGTGTGAGAGAATTTTAATCCGGAATTTCTAGAGCAAAAGGAATTTCCCTTTACTGAATGTGGAGTGAATGACAGTTGTGTGATCTGGCTTATTCTGACTTTTAGACTCATATATCCAACTCTGGAATCTCCTCCCTGGAGATGTTAGGTTCTCTAATTTGGAAACTGCAGATGCTTCTGGCACAACCAGGAAAGGTAATGTCAGGGTATGAGCCTAGGGACTGAGCCCACCAAACTTGTGCTTGAATCCCCATTCTCCATTCCTTAGCCTGTGGCCTTGATAAAAGTCACCTAACTTCTCTAAACCCTGTTTTTTTAATCTGTAAAATAGGGATAGTAATAGTGATGTGAAATTTTCATGAAGTAATATACAGAAGCCAGTTAGTATCACGTCAATGCACAGCAGGTGATTAATAACTCAACTGTTTTTATTTTTAGTTTAATGTTATATTAATTTGACTTCCTAGAAGGTTTGAGGGTATTAGAGTAGAAGCTTTTGAGCTAAAATTCAAAGGAGGGCAGGTGTTTTTCAAGCAGGCAGATAAGGGGAGGTCATGCCAGGTAGAGGGAGCCATGCAGAAAAACACTGTTAGTAGTTCAGCAGTGCTGAACCATGAAGCACACATAGGAGATCATGGAGGGAGATGCAGCTTAAGAGGTTGGCTGAGCCCTATATGCCCCCAAAGGTATTCTGTTGTAATCTTGTAGGTGGTAGGAGCCATGGAGAAATTTGAGCAGATGAGTCATGTGATCCAATATGCTTGTTAGAAGGTTAACCTGGTTGGCAATGTGCAGGACTAACTGGAGCCGGGGAGTCAGGAAGATTGATAAGTTATGAGACATTGGAAGTGCCCAGGCAAGAGATGTTGAAGTTCTGACCCAGGGTTGTGGCAGTGAAGAAGACGAGGAGAAAAAGCATGTGAGTGATGCTGAGGTAGGAACTGATAACAATTGATTACTATTTGAGTGACGTCTGCTTTAGGTGTGCAGCTCAGAAATCTGATCTATGTATTTGAGATCTCCTGTTATTGGAGGTGGTATCTAGACTACAGACTATACCAGAGACTTGATGGCTTTGTCTGGGAGAATAATGTTGGCCTGTTCATATTAACTCAATAAGACTCTGAATAGGACCAGAGATTCAGTTATCCAGGCTCAGTTCTTGTTGATTGATATGTGGCTGCATATCTTACAGTGGGTCAGCCTAGGTCAAGGTTGCCCACAGTCTGTAGGGCTTATTTTATCAACAAAAAGAAATAGCCTATAGACAAAAACAACCCACACTTTTTGTACAAATTCTGGCTTAAAAACTCTAAATAAAAGCTTCACTCTCTCAGATATTGTATTTAAATAGCATACTATTTACCATCCGCTCATTCATTTTTCCATACATGCATCAGTCCAACCATCATTGATTGTCTTTGACTAGCCACAAAAACTACCTGTGAGTTTTAACAGGTGGTATGAATCAATTTACCAACCGTTGCCATCCAGAAAGAGTCAGAAAAATCCAAGATGTAGATTCAGAAACATCTTCTGTAAAATCTAAGATCCACAAAGCCTGTTTGTTTGCTTGGTGTAGTAATGCAAATCTTGTGTTTATTAATACCCAGTATGTGATTTTATAAACGTGACATAAGCATTTTACGCATTTAAGATTATGTGTGTGTGTGAATAAAATATTTCTTTTTAAAGGGTACTTGCTAATGAAGTAATTAGTGGGGATGTATTTTTTTTTTGGTATATGTATGTGTTTGTGTATCAAAATCTATATGTATTTATCTCTGTATATATTCAATCTGATTCTTAATATATTCTAATCTTCATAGCACATGTAATATTAAAAGAAAATTTGGTAATACTTTAAATGTCCTATCATTGTGAATTCATTTCATATTCATTGTAATAGCATTGATCAAAATGAATTCATTTGGTATTCATGTAGATGTCACATGTACTTCCATAGGTGTTCCATTGTAAATTAGCATTTCTCAGAGGACACTTAAAATAAGTGTTACTGAAAGTCCTCATTACACATATTGCCGAGATTAGTACATTAAGGATCATGTACTTACATAGTACTAATGCATTTCTGCCACTTAAAATACTGCATTACCCATTTCTGATATCTAGCAAATATCTAAGGCAATTTTGAGAATTACTGACATCCTAAAGGAAGTGGTGCTTTTATGATTAAGCAAGTTGCCTGTATTTTGCTCTGAGTTTTTAAAAAACGAAAGTTAGATACAAAAAAGGAGGGTTAAAAATGAAATGCCTAACAACAGTGGTTTTTAAATGACTTCGTATAGGCAGAAACCCAAAGAAAGTAGAACCTTACCTAATTTTATTGTTGACCAATCACCATGTTAAAAACATCAAGTGAAGCGAAGCATCTGTGGACCAGGATATAGACTTGCCAAGAAAACAGTGAATTCCTGAATGAGCTAGACTTATATTAGAAGCAACAAACAAACACACAAGCAAACCAAAGATCATCCTTGTAACTAACCCATTACTACTTGGGTCAGAATTTTTATTGTGATCATCATGAACGTTGGGAAGACATAGTGGTGGTTGACTTGGGTGGCACTTGGCTGAAAGGGAATTCATGAGCAAGTCTAGAGTGTTGTTGGCTCTTCCAACTGAGAATTCTGACCAAGAGAGAGGAGGTTCTAATCATTGACATGCTGGTGGCCACATGCTTGCAGATCAACCAAGGAGAGCTTTGGGATTAATCAGTATATTCTGAGCAATGGTTGGGATATCTATCTTAGAGTCACACTTCAAAAAGATATAAACTATGCTTTCAAAGAATACAGTTTCCCAGTACACTGTTAGTGGGAATGGGAATGCAAAATGTTATAACTATTGTGGAAAACAGCATGGAGATGTCTCAAAAAATTAAAAATAAAACTACCAAATGTCCAGTAATCCCCTTTTCAGTATTTATCCAAAAAAATTAATATCAGGATCTCAAAGAGATGTTAGCATTGCCATGTTCATGGAAGCCAAGGTGTGGACACAACCTAAATGTCTGTTGACAGATGAATCAATAAAGAAAATAGGATACTTAACATACAATGTACTAATGTTCAGGCACAAAAAAGAAGGAAATCCTGCAATATTTGACAACATGGATGAATCTGGAGGACACGATACTAAGTGAAATAAACCAGGCACAAAAGGCCAAATACTGCATGATTCTACTTATATGAGTATCTAAAATTGTCAAATTCATCGAATCAAAGAGAGGAATGGTGATGCCAGGGGCTAGGGAGAGGTGGAAATGGAGGGTTACCAGTTAAGGACCTATGTTTCCATGAAGCTAGATAAGCTTTAGAGATCTACTGTAGGACATCGTACCTAGAGTTAACAATTCAATATTGTACACTTAAAATTTAAGAAGCTAGATCTCATGTAAAATGTTCTTACCACAATAAAATAAAATGGAAAAAAAATGCAGTTTTCAGATTAAAAAGTATGCACTGAAGGAATTTAGGATCACATAAGGGAAAACCTTAGGATACCACAATCATCAACTGTAGATCCCCAATTCTTTTACTTCTTAGGTTTATTTGCTTTTGTCCTCCTCTCTGAACGGACTGACTGACTCTTTGCTGTCTACACCTGGTACCACCTTTAAGAGCTGTCCCTGAGATGGACTTTCTCCCCTCAGCTGCCCTGTCAGGAGACAGCACCTTATTTGGTGCTGACTCAGTGGGAGCAGAGTTTCCAGCAGGCTACCAACTCACACCTGCAGAATTTGCCGGCACATCCGTTTTGCAAACACACAAAATGGGTAATTGGGCACACAAATGCCTATTTGCATTGCAATTTGGCATTTGTATACACAGTGATGGATTTTTTTCATGTGCAAATGTGGGGGATACAACTGCAAAAATGGATGTCCTCAAGAAGGAGGGGTGCCTTTAAAAACATTTTTTTTTCAGAAACCTAGAAATTTGAGGAGTGCCAGGAAAATAGGTATTTTCATGAAATTTTTTTTTTCCTCTATTCAGGGAATTTCCTGATGGAATACAGTTCACAGTTCGCTTGCTACTTTTTGGAGAAGGGGCTACTTTTTCCCAAACAGGCCAAGTTACATCCAGGGCTTTTTCACCCTAATAAAGGACTTATCTAAGGTATTATGAATCAGCCAATAAATGCTAATACTTTAATGAAATGTGAGATGGGTTTTACATACTTAGAGTGTTTGGCATATTATAATGAATGCCACACACTGGTTTTGAGCTGTATTGTTCTATTCAGTGTTAAAGTTACACACTCAAACCCAGAGAAACATTTGGAACCATAGTTTTTGTAACTAATCAGAATGACGCAGAAAAAAATGATGGCCCTTGTACAGGAATGGATGCAGAGTGTTGAGGTGCTCCAAGTGTTCTAGCCCATTCTCAGATTTCTCTGTCCCTTCTCTCTGCCCTTGTCCCTTTAAGCCACTGCATTCTCACTCAAATTTCATCTTGTCCTGAAGGACTCAGCAAAGGAAGCTATGAACATCCACTAAAGGAGTCCTAGACTATGACCCAGGACCATGCATTGCTTTGCCAGCTACTGGCTTGTATCTCTCTGCCTCTTGTCCCTCTAACCTCTGGTTCCATATCAGAGTCCATAGCTTTCTCTGATCCCTTAGGCTACTGGAAATTTGCAGATCTCATCCTGGATCTTTCAGACTCTGGCTTTCCTGCTCAGGTGTGGCTCTGCTTCCTTCCTTTGTTTTGGCATTGCCTGTGAATGTCTGCTTCTAGGACCACATGACCTGTGGCCAAGAGAACTTCGACTGAACAACTATGGGTATTCTCAGATGACTGTGGGGTGAAAACTCTGAACCCTAACCACTTAATGTAGGTCCCTGGAACTTGTTCCTTTTGAGACAGAATTCAGCAAAGAGACTGAGGGTAGTTAGGCAAATAAATGTTTATTAAGAGAGAAGAGAGAGAAGATCAGTGTGGAGAAAGCACAGCCAGGCTATGGTTGGGGGTGGGGTGGGACAACAGAGCGGGAGAGAGACAGAGACAGAAAGCGAGAAAGAGAAGAATAGAGCATAGAGTGACATGTGCTTTGGAGGTGGTTTAAATCACTTGTATGGGGACAGTGCTTCCAGGCTTCCTCTGGCCAATCATCTTGCTTTGTCTGGCCTTGAGCCCACATTTGGCCTGATTCATGGCCCTCCCTTTAGCCAAGATGTACTCTACCAGAAACCAGAGTTTCTGGGAAGTCAACAGGATCTGGTGCCCCCTCCCTTCTCTGACCCCTGAGGAAGCTATCTGCATATGTATAGTTCTGGAGGTCTCCCTGACCTCAAGAATGAGAAATAGGTCTCTCTCTCTTTTATCCAACCAGGGCACAGCTCCTCCTTTCTCCTGTCATAATCTTTATCTTGAAGTTATCTATCCACAGGGAACAGATTATAGCTATTAAGATTTGTTCCTGGCTCTCCACTTTCCTCTGAACAGTCTTGCTTTTGCTGAGCTCAAGCACAGTCATAACTTCTATTACCACCTGTAGCCTGTGCTAAGTACCACCAACCTACATTTGTCCAGGTTCATTGTTATTTGTAATCAAACTTGCCTATAGCCAAATATGGCTTTCACTTCTTAGTTTCTACCTCCTAGCATTTGACTTGTTGTCCTAATCTTCTCTTCTCTCCCACCCTTTTCATCCTCATTTATGCCTTTCTTTTCTACTCTCATCCCAAAGGCCATAAGGTCTTATTGAAACATCTCTCAGATTCTAAGCCTTTCTCTTTACTGCAGTCACCACCATCTGGTCCCCTTATGACTGGATGCTGGTTATTTACTGTTTGAGATGTCTCTTTGCTTGGCTGTTGTTTCATTAAATGCTGTGCTTACTATGGCATTCATCTGATTATGTGCTAAAGAGATTCCATATTATCAGATCAGGTTCCAGCTACTCATCGTGGCCTTTAAGATACATATTTATTATTTCCCACAGTAGTAGTGGGAAATTCCTTGACAGATATTCTCACTCCAGACTTTTCATTTGCCCCATATCCCTCTCCTAACTGCCTCTGCCTTTTTCTATGTGGATTTCCCAACCTGGAATCTTTTTCCTTTTCTCAAATAGACCTAAACCGTACCACCTCCCACGTCCCCACCCCAAACAACCCTTGAGGTCCCCACCAACCTCAGATCTTAAAAAAAAAAAAAAGTCCTTTAAATTATGCCAGCCCAAGACAAGTTTCACCAACTCTAAATCATATATCATTGAGAGCCTTACATCAGTGCCACTGCATGGATCAGGATCTCCTTGAATTCTTTTTTCAGGTCTTTCTCTAGACTGGAATTTCCTTAAGCATGGTCATTATGCTTTATAATTTTCTGTCTTTGCAATCCTTAGCACAGTGCTAGTCATATGGAAAGTACTCACTTAATACTTCTTGATTTTGTCTTCACATCTCAGAGAACTGGAAGTTAGAAGAGAAGGTTGAAGAGTTAGTTGTGGGGCAAAGTGATGAAGCTCCATTAAATATCCTCTGTATTTACAATGCTGCCAGCACACCAGGTTATTATTATTGTTTTATATTTAAACTCCAGTTCCTCCCCGCTCCTTCTCCTCCAGAGTAACAAGGGCCTAATAGATTTCATGTGTAAATGCCTATTTTTATTAAAGACAAGTGTAATGTTTTGTAGACCAAATATCCCTATCATAAATGCTAACGGAGAAAAATATTAGGACTCATTTATTTATGAACCTGTTAATAATGAGTGCAGTTAGGAAAAAGGCTTCCTCAGCAAAAGCCCCTGAACAAACAATGCGTACTGGAAAAAAAGCAGCTAGTTAGCCTTCTTGACTTAGATAAAGCTTTGGAGAAATGACAAGTGCCAGTAATTAGCACAGCCTCTTCAACTAGATAACCCTATACATCTTTGTCTATTTCAATCACCAAAGACTCCAATTCAGTGTAAAATTAAACCTTGGATGCCATCAATTTCTGTTAACCTCTTTATATTGTTCTGTGTTCATGTCTATGTGATAGATAGATTTTGTCATTTTATTAAATGGTGACATCTCTACAGGCACATGACCTAAAAGTCTGTTTGCTCCTTAGCAAAATATTCTTAATCATTTCTTGGTATGTTTCACCATTGGGACTAAACTTATTCCCACATCCCATTGGTGAGCTTCTCATCTCTAAAAACTTGATACTTCTGTTTGTTTAAACTATCCTGCATTTGGCTGCTTACCCCAAACCTGCCCTTCCCCAAATAATCTAGTTAGAATACTAGTGAAGGGCCAGATACTGGCTCAGGATGTTTATTATATCCACATTTCTACTAAGAAAACTCTGATTTGAAGCATCTTCTTCCTCCATGTTTATTTCCTTCTTCCCACTCAGTGCCACCCTCCAGCCTATTTTAAAGGCTCCCTGTTACCCATGACATCAACAGTTAGTTTTAATCTGGGATGTTTTGAAATTTTACAGCTTAATATCCTTTCCTGCCAATAGGCTTATATTAATTTATTCATTCATTATTGCAAGAGATAATAATAAAAGTTACCATGCAAATTGGGAACAATTAGAAATTGTAAGAAAACACAGTTTAACTTCAGTTTCCAGGTTTATCTACAGTAAGTCTTATGTAGACTCATGATGAAGACAGTAGAATCAATGCCCGTGGCCTTCTTCGAGCTGTCAGTGTGTTGTCTAGGCACCAGGGAACATCGCTTAGCTCAGTCAAAAAAAGTGCACAGAGCTGTTTCCATCCTAACATGCTCTTAGTTCCCTACTCTCCTTCATTAACTTCCTTCCAAATTTTATTTCATTAAAATGTTTCCTACGGTTTAATTTCACCCAGGTCTGCATTCCCTCTTCTCCTCTTCCTAGGAACTTAACTTTTCTGGATGAATAACATTTTTGTTTTAATATGCTTTTCCCCACCTTTTCTTAACTATTCTTAACTAACTTGTCTTCTTTTCCTCCCTCCCCATTCAGAAGATAACATCACTTGCTTTGTCTCTTATGGCAAGAAAAGTGCCACTATCCAGCTTCTATAACCTTCTTCTCACTCTGAGCCCTGATTCCAGTAGGTCCTCGGGAAACATTAAAGGCTATCACTTAAATATGTATTTACACAATATTTTAAGACACACATTATCTAGCCAATAGAGCAAAACAGCTCATAACAAATCAATGGAATAAAGTGCATTTGGATAGTGTTCGAAAGCACAGGTTGCTTTTTGGTAAATGGTGATGGAGTCTTTGAGATGATGCTGTTTGTCAAGCGAGCACTGCCTAGGTTCTTTCCCTTGTGATTATTTTCCAGTACCCGTGGCTTTACTCTTTGGATTAGATTGAAAGGACCACTGGGTAAAATTTGCTATTATCTTTAACTTCATTAAATTTTTTGTAAAGAAAGAGTGATGGAGAAAGAAAGGCATAAAAGAAATTAGAAATTAGGCAAGAAGGAAAGAAGCTGAAGAGAAAAGAACATTGATATTTTGGAAACAAAGAAAACCCGCCTAGGCAGCTATTCTAAGCTAAAAAGAGGTGCAGCTCTCCGTGGGAAGTTCATACAAAAATGTGCTCTTTGCTTGTGACTGCGACTGGGATATTTGGATTGTTTGCCAATGCCCTGAAAGCCAAGTCTACCAAAATCATGAGAAGTAACCCTGAATTAGCACAGACATGAATTCTACTTGGGAGCTTCTTCAAATAAACAATAGCAACATAACAACAACAACAAAAGAAATAATTTTTAGAGGGAGCTGCTGTCCAACATGCATCCCTAGATATTGAAAAGTTTACAGAATGCAGTGCTCCAAGTCAGAATCAAGTTTCCCTTCCCTCAGTTCTGGTTCTTCCCATTTACTATTATTTTTTCTGTTCTACATCTCAAACCTCCAGGCCTAGGCAAGACCTCTGAGATGTGACTGCCATTTCTGCTTAGCCTACCTGCCTTTCTCCCCTACCTTTTTTGCTATATGGCCTGAGCCCTAACTTTCTATTTTAGATACTTCCCAACTTTTCAGGTGCACTCCAAGTGTATTAAAAAAAAAAGAAAAAGAAAAAAAAAAGCTCATGTGGTTTAATTTTCATTATTTTTAGGTGTTAAGTTTTAGATTAGCACACTATGTCTTAAACCACTGTATTAGAATGCTGCTTGACTCACTTCCAAATTGAAGACCTTTTAAAAAAATTGAAGCAGTCCAATAATTTTAAATCACTCTACACTGTGCATTGCAATTTAAAATTATTGGAGTGCTTCAAATTTTTATAAGCCCTTGAATTTGGAAGTGATCAAGGTTCTAGGCATACTCAGTGTAGAGCAATTTAAAATTATAAGAGCTGTCAAATTTTTATATAAGCACTTCAGTTAGAGAAGGGATTTGGGTTCTGGGCATGTGCAGAGAAGAGCCATTTAAATTATTAAAAGTACTTCAATTTTTTTTTTCCCCAAGCACCTGATTTTAGAAGAGTTTTGGTTTGTGCAGCCTAAAGTGACAACTTCCTTTGAGGGAGCCTGTGTAAAGAGACATTCAGTCTTGCAAATAGGGCCAGTACTGTGGGGATATAAAGTAGGCAGCCAGCTTTCTGGGATGATCTGGAGGACACCAGAGGGGTGTGTTCCCTCCAAATGTCTCTGCTGCGGCTTGGCATCCCATACATCTCAACTACAGCTCTCTTTCAGGGTAAAGGTATTTCCAGAAAGCCTCTGTTAAAATGCTAATATCTCTTATTGATGAGATTAATGAGATTAACGTTATCAGAGAAGAACATGGCCCTGGGGAACTGAAGACTCACATTCTATTGGTGAAGAAGGGAGAGAGGGCCTCTGACAAAGCCCTGTCCCCTCAGGATAATAGGTATGGGCTGGGCATCCAGCCTGGGGTCTCCTGGTTGCTAAGGCTGTGGCTGAAAGATTCCAAGTGACCTCAGAGTAGGAAGTGGTTGGGAACAAAACACTTTGTGTGTGCACGTGAGTCAAGATTTTACTGAACATTGATCCTCTCTCCCACTTAAACCAATCATTTTTTTAAAAAAACATGGATTTTCTGATATTTTAATGTTCATTTGCATGATGGCTGGCCCAGGACATTAATTTTCTCTTTTCTGAGAAGCGAAATATTATTCATCTGAAGCATTTTAAGGGGAAAATTTAAAGGAAGATAGATAGAATCGATAGGTTCAGCTTTCAGGTTGATTTTCCTTATTTCATCTTTGACTTGGGGGTTTCAGTGAAGTGAAAGAAAAAGAAGGGGCCAACTCTAACAAAATGAAAATAATGTTTCCCTCTCAAAGGTTTATTTACAACGAAGGGAAGGGGATGATAAATGATGTAAAATTTAGGTACTTTAAAATTATAATTTATATCAATTTCTCACCTCAGTGAGACTTAGGTAACTGTTTCAAATATTTACCTTTATAAGAAATATGACAACCACGTTGCCATATGTGACTGTGCTATTTGGAAAATGTTTGTAGGGGAGTTCCCGTCGTGGCGCAGTGGTTAACGAATCCGACTAGGAACCATGAGGTTGCGGGTTCGGTCCCTGCCCCTGCTCAGTGGGTTAACGATCCGGTGTTGCCGTGAGCTGTGGTGTAGGTTGCAGACGCGGCTTGGATCCCGCGTTGCTGTGGCTCTGGCGTAGGCCGGCGGCTACAGCTCCGATTGGACCCCTAGCCTGGGAATCTCCATATGCCGCGGGAGCGGCCCAAGAAATAGCAAAAAGACAAAAAAAAAAAAAAAGAAAGAAAATGTTTGTAGGTCCTTGGATTTCTTAAAGGGGGAGTGGCTTTAAATCAGGAAACTTGAACATGAGAAAATGATTCATTCCTCTGAACTTCTTCAGAGGAATGTTGAAAATCTCACTGTTGTGGAGTGTGAAGCATTCAGTTTATCCAACGTCTCCATCAAGGCATGGGGTCAAACTTCCCAGAGGGCTGCACGTAGGCATTGTTGTCTCTCCCAGGTACACAGAGCCAAGGCCGTGAGCCAGCAGATACCCTGACCTCCCACAGAACCCTCAGCCTGGGTCTCCTTTCCCTTGACTGCAAGTGAAAGGGACCTCACCCTGTTTTTCCCTTAGAGCTGGGAGGGCTGAGCTAGTGTTTAGAAAAGGGAAACCACTTAACTAGTTAAACTGTGCTTCCTTAAAGAGTTGATCAGAGGTTAGCTTATGTCCATCTTGGTCAAAAGTCAGCACCCTCATCAAGGGCCTGTGCAGGCTTGATTCAGGGGTCAGCAGCCTCTCCTCTGCCCAGGCCTGTGTTGAGGCTCAGTGGTCATTGCTCCTCGGACAATGGCTGGAGACTCTGCTTCAGAGTCAGAAATGCAAAGACAACTTTTTGTATCTTTCAGGCCAGATGTGTTTGAAGTATAAATGTCACTCCATCATGGTAATCAAAAAGTTTGTTTTTTTAAAGTTATAGTTGATTTACAATGTTCTGTCGATTTCTGCTGTACCCCAAAGTGACCCAGTCATGCATATATATATATACATTCTTTTTCTCACATTATCCTCTAGCATGTTCCATCACAAGTGATTAGATATAGTTTCCTGTGCTATACACAGATCTCATTGCTTATCCACTCCAAATGGACTAGTTTGCATCTACTAACCCTGAACTCCCAGTTAACACATTCATAAATATATTAATTAATTAAGTCACCATCTGTTTATTGACTATGAGCCATTGTGTTAGGTGCTAAAAGATACAAAGATCAATGAGAAAGAGTCATTCTCAAGGAATAGCAGTAGAAAGATGTACACAAATGGCTAGAATACAAGGTATGTTATTTTGTTGTAATGTGGTTTTGTAATATATTATAAAATGATAAAATAGATAATGCAAATTCTATAGTAATATTACTTTTTACATTGGGGCTGACTCATTGTAGTATTCCCACGTGGAGCACAACTGTTGTATATTTGCTCAATAAATAAATACTAATAAAATGTGAAAAGTAGAGGGATACAAACCCAGTACTTGAACAGGGCTTCTCTAAGTCAGGCAATATGAAAATAACCTGGGGGGGAGGTGTCTTAAAAAATGTTGATGCCCCAGCAGTTCATTCCTAGGGTTTTTGAATTAATTAGGACAGGAAGTCATCATTTTAAAAAATGCCCCAGCTTTGAGAAGCACCTTCAAGGGGCCCTCCGAGGGGAGAGCAGTGAGCTCCACTTGGGGAGCATGCAGAGAGTGTTCCAGAGGAGGTATGTGGGAGCCTGAAGGATGGGTGGTTTTAGACAGGTTCAATGGAGGCCCGACATGGATAAAGTGGTATTCTCAGGAGAGGGAACACTGAGGGCGAAGGCAGAGCTAGGGAATTGCCTGTATGTTCTGGGACGGTCGAAAGTGGGAATGATCCCACTATTTGTGCAGAAGAAAAACAGAAGGGGCTAAAACAGTGGGTCCAGGGAGATTGTGGAAGAGCTAGTCTGCTTTTCCAAAAAGTTTGAAATCATTCTTCACATACTGGGGAACCAGTGGAGGTTTGAACGCGGACGTATGGCATGTTTTTTGGAAACAAACGAACAAAAAAATGAGTGCATGAACATGGATGCATGGGAGAATGAACCAGAGAGAGAGAATTGGAATGGAGGAAACCAATTTGGAAGCTATGGCTTCTAACAGACTGGGGGAGGAAGGAAGCAAATCTGCACTAGACCAGTTTGGATGAGACCGTAGAGAGGAGAGTGGATTTGGGAGATGTTTTTGAGGTCGAATAGATTTGTTGGATAATTGAGTATTAAGGTTGAAGGCCAGGGTGCAGTCAGTGGACATCCAGAGGGAAGACAAAAGGAGAGCAAGTTCTGAGAAAGACTGGGATACAGAGGCGCTACCATCAGGGAAGGGCTGGAGCACTTGGTAACGCTGGTTAGAGCTCACGGGCAAGATTCGGCCTGATAAGCAGAATTCACCACCCAGAACCCCCTCTCTCTCATCATGTAGGCCTTTGTTTTGGTTTTCCTTTCATCCACGTCACTTGAAATAAACACACATTTTCTTTAACAGCAGGCATCAAATGCCAGTGCTCTAATTTTGATCACCAGAGCTGCCGTTTTACACAGGGCTTCTAGAAGAAGGCCATTTGCAGCTCTTACACCTTTCTCAAAATGAAAGTTTTGAATAAAAGCCAGTCATAGAATTAAGTCAGGGCAGAGTGGTGTCAGGGGTGAAATTCAAAAGACAATACGTAATAATTGGTTTTAAAACAGGAGCCAGATGAATCATAAGGTCAGACACATGAAAGGAAAAGGCTTTCTCAGGAAAACTTTGGGGCTAAGGCTGCAAGGGGCTGTTAGAAAACGAAGTGGCCACAACAGTAGTGAGCGTCCACGCCAGACCTGCCTGGGGAAGCCCTCACCATTTCCAACCTGAAAACACTCAGGGAGAAGCAAAAGCTCTGTCTCTTCTGACTGTTCAGAGCCTCCCCAGGAAGCTGTTTCCACTATGTCTGTAGTCCCTGCTACCTTTCCTCCACAGAACCCCTGGGTCAGACAGAAGGAAGTCAGAAGGCCAGCGTATCTGCTGGAAACCGCTGTTCCCTGAGGCACGTGACTGTAGGACCCAAGTGTGGGCTCTAGAGAAAGACGCAGATATTCAGAGCTGAGAGGGAGATGGACTGTTTCTTAGCACCCTAGTTTCACCATGGTAGACACTAAGGCCAGAATGTGTGGTGGTTTCTCAGAATCAGGGGCTGAGTAGCAGTGGGGTCAGTGGTGGAACTATGACCTCCTGGCTTCCCGGCCAGAGCTACTCTACCTCACTGCTGCCCCAAAGAGGGGTTCCCCATGACTGCCAGCATGAGGGGTACAGGAGGTGGGGTAGGAGGAACCCCGTCCATTCAAATATCTCTTTTGTTCTTTAATTTTTTGGCCCACTTACCTCATTCACTCCTAGCTTTTACTCTTTGTTTCCTTGACCTGAGGAGCAAATTGCAGATGGCTTTTTGGAAGTGAGGTGCAAGAGGCTGAAATGTGAGTCTCCTACAAGAAACATGTGCAGTTATTGCCCAGTGAAGAGTTGTCTCTAGCCTTGTGCTCCCCAAACTTTCCTCATTGGGCCCTTTCTACCAGTTATATTGGTAGAATCCTGTTTTGAAAGATTTTTTTCTAGGAAAATCTTTCATAAACGATGTCTGCTTTTATAAGCTGCTCTCCGTCATACTGCTGTCTTCTGGTCACCAGCCCTGCAGCATTACATGCCACCCAACCTGCTGCCCCTGACCAGGGCTGAGGGTGTCAGGGGTGCAGCTAGATCTCAAGCCGCCCCACTCATTCCCTTTTAGAAATTTGCACTTGGGGCAGAACGGTTCTCCTTAGCTGGATCTGGAAGGTTGTGGGAACAAGCAGGTTCTGGGCAGCCTAATCTAGATGCTGAGAGCACAGCTGCTGAGGCTAGTGGGCTAGGGCTCACCTGAAGGATGCATAGCTCCCTTGCCATGCAACCTTGGGCATTCACCTCACTGCCTCCATTTCTACAGCTGAAAATTAGAGCTAATTTATATATATAATAATAATAAATGAATGGTATAAGTGAATACATGAAGAATCAATAAAATAAATAGTAAGGTTGTGTGAAATGAGTGTACATCTATTATTATTATTATTAAGGAGTAATATGTGCTTAGAACAGTGCTAGTAGTCATTCAAGTGCTTGCTCTAATTATTTTTAATGTTAGTAGTAGCAGTAATAGTACCACCACTGTTATGGTGCCTTTGAGGTGGTCTGTGAGGAAGGCCAGCAAAGGAAAGGAGGCTTTAGAGAGAAATGGGAACACATAGTTATAAAAAGAAAAACATGATCAAAATCTTGAGTGTTCCCTGAGTAAGACAGAAATGTACGTTGTTATCTCTTGAGGCCCGAATACACTTCTTCCTCTTGGGTCCTCTGAGCTCCTGCAATGAAATGTTTCCCTCAAGTTTCTCTGCATGAGGGTTTGTTGCCCATGACTGAAGGGCTCCTGAAGAAGGACAAAGTTAAATCGCACAGGGATGAAAGCAGACAGACTCTTTCCTCAACACCCATTGCCTTCCCAAGGGCAGTGTCCTGTCTTAGCTCAGGTGGATCTCTGACTAAGCCCCCTTTTGGGGTAATTCACCTTTTTTTTTTTTTTGGCAGTTGTATAAATGGATTTCTTTTTTTTATTATTATAGTTGATTTACAACATTGTGCCAATTTCTGCTGTACAGCAAGGTGACCCAGTCATACATATATGTACATTTTTTTCTCATACTACCTTCCATCATGTTCTATCCAAAGAGATTGGACATTCCCTGTGATATGCAGTAGGACCTCATTGCTTATCCATTCTAAATGTAGCAGCTTTTATTATTATTAAAGTTTGGTTGATTTACAACATTTCTTCAAGTTTTATTGTACAGCTAAGTGACCTAATCACACACAGTTCCCTGTGCTATACAGTAGGGCCCCATTGCCCATCCATTCCAAAGAAAAGAGTTTGCATCCAAAAAAGCCCCTAAATGCCCATCCATCCCTCTCCCTACCCCTCCTGGGAACCTCAACTCTGCACTCCTTGGCCATGATCTGTTTCTGGTTTTTTTTTTGGAAAAGATCATCTGTTCCATATTTTAGATTCCACAAACAAATGATGTTATATGGTATTTGTCTTTTTCTTTCTAGCTTACTTCACTTAATATGAGAATCTCTAGTTCCATCTGTGTTGCTGAAAATGGCATTCGTTCATCTTTTTTATAGCTAAGTAATATTCCATCGTGTATATGTACCACATCTTCTTAATCCATTTATCTGTCAGTGAACATTTAGGTTGTTTCCATGTTTTGGCTTTTGTTAATAGCGCTGCGATGATAGGGGTGCATGTATCTTTTTCAGTGAACGCTTTGCCCAGATATATGTCCGGGATTAGGACTGCTGGATCATATGGTAGTTCGCTTTAAACCACAAGACCTTATCCCAGAGTAGCCAGTGCTGCCCTGGCCATCAAGGAGCTGACTACCTCCTGGAAAGTGTGTCTTGGTCAATTTATACCCAATCACCTTGCAGAGTGTCTGGCACACAGAAGGGCTGAAGGAATATTAATTGGGAAATACATAAAGAAGCAGCATGCAGCTGGCTTCATGGCCAGGCTGTGAGGAATTCAGAGGAGGAAGTGACAGCTCTGGAGCTGGGTTCGGGGAGTGGTGACTGCATGTTCCGGTATTAACACTCCCTGATGGCAGTATATTGGGCAACAACTTTTGGAGTGTCAATTTGGTCCATTTTTCTCCCTATTCTTAGATCTCCTTTACTCTCCCAGTCATTTGCTATTTCAAAAATCTCTAAAATAATCAAAATGGGAAAACCAGGACTTGCAAATAAATAAATTTACTTTATTTTTTATTTTATCATGCATTTTGGATTGCATTTTGGGTTTCATGACAGATCTGGGTTTATTCTAATCTTTATAGTGTTGGCATGCCTTCTAAGTGTTTATCAAGTGGAGATTCCTTTTTATTCCTTGACCTTCAAACCCTGCTGAGGAGGAAGGACAGGTATGGAGAAGATCCTGACCTAGACGTTAGCCTTCACTCTCCCTGGACTTTTCAAATTGGTGATATTTAAAATATTTAGCCACCCAGGACCCCCACAAATGGGGGCAAATGTTGCTCTCCTCAGAAAAGGGCTAGTGATAAGCAAGTCGTCTGGTGAGCTCTCCCTGAATGCCAGCCCGGCTGTCTCCGATTTGGTTTCCGAGAATCCGGAAGGGGTTTCCTTTCTTTTAGAGACCTGTCAGTCCTAGTGCTAGACTTCCAATACATGAAATACTTGAACCCCGCAAGGGTACCTCCTATACTGGGAGGTACAGACCAGCTCAGACAGGGGTCACTGTGGCAAAGCCCATTCCCCTAATTGAATATAATCCCACTGTTACTTTGCATCTCTCTCCGTCAGGAAAATGGAGGCAGTTTTCAGCACTTGCTTTCGTTTCATTACTGAGGAAATACACATAGCTTAGGAGGGAAGAAAAAAAAAAATGGAGCAGAGATATTTATAACGTGGCTCCTGGCCCCAGGCCTTTTGAGTACAGTGGTCAGGTCAGGCACCCGACACAGATGAGCAGATATAGACAGAGACTTGGGGGAAGGACGCAGGCCCTTGCAGAACCTGCTTCTCACCTGAAGAATGAGAGTGGCCGGGTGCCCGTCCCTACCTCTGGTGACACACTTCACACAGAGATACACGCGTTGCCAGCCGGCGCCTTTTCCCCTTTAACTGAAACTTCCCTCCTTGATGATTTCACTTCAGACACTGCTTTCCCTAAACCTTCCTATGACTAGAATCATGCTAATGTTGACAGTTCTTCCCCGCCCCCACCCCCTTTGTTACATCGCACAACCCAGAGAGAATGTGAGGTGAGCTTGTCGGAGGAGATGAAAGATGGCAAGAAATGGGTGTTTGGGGACCAGTTCTTTGGTGACATCGACTCTGCAATCCTCTTTTCACTCTCAGCACCTCACTCCCTCTCTTGCCTTCTCCCTCTCCCTCGCTCCCCCTGCCAGCTCTTCCTCTTCTCTCTGAAATGGTGTGTGCCTCCAGTAATTTACATAATACTCTTCTGACACCTTTACTTTAGTCATCAATCACGGTACCTTCTCTCAGTCTATCTTTTGTCTGAGCATGTCTCTTCTTTATCAGGCCATGCACAAAAGATTAATTTCACAGTTTTTCTCCCTTCTTTCTTTCCTTGCAAGATACAAAGCTCATGAAATGACAGAAGCAAGATAATGAAAACAACAATGCAAGCAATTTTTTTTTGTTCTTGCAGGTTGGATCTCAAGATACTTTTTCTAACCTCATTGTGTGCCATCTGTCTTAGAAAAGGTCTGCTCTGTATTTTTTTTTTTAATACTTTTCTGATGCTGCTCAGTAGACTACCTGGGGAGGGGGGGTGGTTGGAGATTACATATTTAAATCAGGTCAGAGGCTTTGGTTTTCAAAATCTTTGGAACAATTAAAGCAAGGGGCCCATTTCTAATGGAGGCATGGACTACTGCACAATGCCCACACCCCAATTAATATTAATGAGATCTTATGCATAGCCAATTTATGACATTTGATTGACTCACCCAACCACCCTTCAACCTGTCTTATAAAGTGAAATATATGGCAAAAAGGGCCTTATTTGCATATGCATATGTTCTTAATATTAATTAGGCTAATGGATCTAAGGACTTGGAGATAATTTGGGCACTGGTAAAGAAGGGAAAAATATCTACCACTCACAAAACAGAAGCGTGTTCACGTCTTGTCTCTGCACTTGAACAAAAGAAGTTGAACTGGAAGATTAATATAACTCATGCCAATTTCCCTCTTTTCTTCTTTCTACAGCATTCATAGTTGTAAAAAATAGAAATATTTATTATAGGCATTAGTATTATATATCTTCTTTTTTTCCATAAATTTTGAAAAACTAAATAGATTATGGAATGACTTATTAAAATAAAAGCCTAGTTCAACTATATGCTCGTAGCCGTAGGTCAGACCTCTCCCATCCTCCAGGGAGATGCTGTGGCTTCAAGAAGATGCCGTGTCTCACAGGGACACTGTCGGATATAGGATGAGGGGTTATGTCAGGAGGCAGTGTTGCCAAGGACGTCTGCCCTAGCAGGGTCACTAATGGAACTTATCCCCCTAGCAGAGTGGCTGGGAACAGCTCCTTTGATGTAGCCTAATGAAGCCTGGAGAGGAGAGTCAGACTTCATGGGTTTTGTTGTTGGGATTGAGGGCAACACATATCCTGATTTTTTTCTTTCAAACCATCCTTTAATGGTCTTTGACTCCAGTGATATTAAAAAAAATTCTATATCAGCTCACTGTCTGTATGCTAAAGGATGGTAAAACCAGGTAACTAGCAGTCTTTGGATAGCAGAACAGTCGTATGAGCTTGCTTCATGGTACCATAAGTAATAGTCATTGTAAATAATAATAGTGACTGTCACTCAAGTGCTTATTCTATACCAAAAATTATGGAAAGAGCATTGCATATTCTTATGCCATTTCTGTAGAATATGAATTTAAATTCCTATTCCAGAAATCCCTACTCCAGTGAATTGAACCCCAGAGAGATGATAGGACATGCCTAATGTCACTCAGCTGGGAATGGTGAGGCCAGGATTCACACCTGGGGGCACAGTGACTCTGAAGTGTAATCTCTTTCCTTGGTCTTCCAAGGTCAGGACTGCTCAAAGGCATTGTAGACTGGAGGTAAACCTAGTCTAGAGTCAAGAAAACAGCAACAGGCACTATGGGAAGACATACTCTACTCCCTTTTAAGATAGATAATGGCTTGGCTAACTCCATGATGTCCAAGTAAATAATTGCATTCGGTAGTGGAAATGACTATTAATTGCCACACAGATTAAAAAAAAAGTGAGATACTTGATTAATTGGCAGGTCAGTAAGGTGCTTTGGAACATAAATATTTGTGTTTAACATTGTATGAATGAAAATTCTTTATGGAATAAAGTCTTATTAAGAAAAATGTTCCGGGAGTTCCTGTCATGGAGCAGCGGAAATGAATCCCACTAGGAACCATGAGGTTGCGGGTTCAATCCCTGGCCTCGCTCTGTGGGTTAAGGATCCAGCAGTGCCGTGAGCTGTGATGTAGGTTGCAGACACGACACGGATCTGGCATTGCTGTGGCTCTGGCATAGGCTGGTGGCAACAGTTCCAATTAGACCCCTAGCCTAGGAACCTCCATATGCTGTGGGTGCACCCCCCAAAAAAAAAAGACTAAAAAGAAAAATGTTCCAGAATTCGCTAGAATGGTTACATGCATAGAAGGAAGGGTAGAACAAATAGATGGGGACCAGATGAGGTCTGTTCTGTGGGGAATCCAAGGTGGTAGCATGAGAGACCAGCAAGGAATGGAGGCTTTAGAGCCGGGGATGGCCCCACGGATTCTCTTCTCAACTCCCCATCCATTCTCTGAAATCTGGTGGCTGGGCACAGCTGGGGATTCTGCCCTCTGATGAAATTACTAGTGAGTTTTAGGAGCTGCCACACCTCTCACTTTACTCTCTAGGGGGCAAATGTGTGTGTGTGTGTGTGTGTGTGTGTGTGTGTGTGTGTGTGTGTGTCTCCTATGAATGTGAATTGGGGCGGGGGGAGTGGGAGGAGCAGGGAAGAGTGAGATGACCCTTCTTTCCAGAAGTCCCAGGCTTGAGTTTGGCATTTACAGGTCTGGTGGAGACCAATATGGGTGAGTCCTTCTCTCTGATAACCATTTATTCTGCCCAAACTTGCTCCTTTTTTGGTTTTAATTATCTCTACTGCTGAGATTGCTTTGACTACATTGTGAAGATGTGACAGGTAGTAAAAACATGTGTATGAAGCAAGGGTGGAGCTGATAAGTTTTATTCTCCCCTCGTATTAAATATATGTTCATTAAACTACATCTTATTTTCAGAGAGATGGGGAAGAAGGAGGCAGAAAGAGGGAAAGGACTAAGTGTGCCTCATTCCGGTTATCCTCACCCACATCTAGCTCAGCAAAAGTCAGCCTGGTGGCTCTAGATCCAGCTCCCTGCAGTTACATCCTGGCTCCACCTCTTAGGAACCAAGTGCTCAGGAGCTACTTAACCTCCCTGAACCTCAGTTTTTTCTTCTGCAAAAGAGGTACAATAAGAGCACGTGCCTCATACTGCCTTGCTGTACAACTTAAACAGATGTACAGAGCCTGGCACATAGTAAGTGCTCAGTACATATTAGGTCTCATTATTATTCCTGTCGGGTTTCTCCATTCAGTGGATGCACTACACTGCCTACTTTCCCCACTAAGTGTTCTTGGAATTCACTCAAGAATATCCTTTTTCAATAATACATATAACTGTTACCTATCACCTTACTAGTTGCAGAGGATGAACAGGACAAATGGGACAGCTACCCTCACAGGGCTTGTGGTCTAGCAGAGCAGAAAGGTATTTAATAGCTGAATAGGGTAAGATGAGTGTTCAGTGTGAGGATTTAAATGAATTATGGGAGGGACCAGAGCAGAAACTGCCTAAGTCCAAATGTCAGAGGAGATCCCTGAGGCCTGAGTGGCTGGACCTTCAAATCTGCAGGAAAGAAAATGGTGGAAGGAAGGGGAATGCTAGCAGGTCTCAGCTGGGTGAGGTCTGTTAGTCACTCAACAAAGTTGGATTTAAAGCAGGACAGTAAGATGTGTTGAGGTGTACATTTTGCAAAGATTACTGGAACAGAATGTGAGAGGCAGAGGGAGAAGGATGCACCTGCTACCTGGCTGGGGAGGAGCCAGTGATGGGGACAGTGATTAAGGAGAGAGGCAGGGGGACAAGCAAGCTCCAGAGTAAATTATCTTCCAGGGTCCATTAGCCAAACAGTGGTCTCTTGAACAATTGCTAGGGTCCAAGGAGGGCAGGTCATATGCTCAGAGTAACAGGAATCTTCCTAAAACTGAAAACCCACCTGTGAGCTCCAAGAGCCAATTCCAAGGGCAGTATCACTTAAATCCTCCAGTTCCAGGTTCCTCCTCCACCATCAAAAGGATATGTGTCAGGAGCACTTTAGGAGGAGTTCCCACTGTGGCTCAGTAGTAATGAACAAGACTAGTATCCATGAGGATGAGGGTTCCATCACTGGCCTCACTCAGTGGGTTAAGGATCAGGCATTGCCGTGTGCTGTGGCTGTGGCGTAGCCTGGCAGCTGTAGCTCCAATTAAACCCTTAGCTTAGGAACTTCCATATGCCACTGATATGGCCCCAAAAAGACAAAAAAAAAATGAGAGAGCACTTTAGGAGAGAAACACCAACAATCTCTCTCCATTCACCTCCTCTGTCTGTCCCTTACCAGCGGCGAGAAGGCTCAACTGTGTAGTCCTTCGCACTAGGAAAACGCATGCACAAGAAATGCCAACCACTTTCCCTTCCAACTGTGCCAGCCTCAGAGCTGGATAGACAGAAGGTGCTCACTCACTGCACATTGGCTACCTGGTTCCATTGATTCCTGCATTTCTCCTCCTGAAGAGGGGCCGGGGTCTGCGGACATGATGTGTCTGTAATTGCCAAATTCTTTTCCATCTGCTCAGCATTGATCATGGTAATAGTAATTGGGCTTCTGTGGAGGAGAGGACATTTCCAGAGGAAGCTGTGGCTGACTAGCCCAAGACGCTGGGCTGCAGCCAAAGGAGCAAACTGTGGAGTTTGATCCCAAGCCTGTCATTTAGCTCAACTGCCTGTCAAGCCCCTAGGGTTCCAGACCTGCAGGCTGCCATTTGGACCAACATTTGGGAAGCAGGATGCTTATGGAATCCATTTTGAGTTTGGCAGCCAGAACAAAGAACTAAGTTGGAATGGAGCAAAGAGGTATAAATATAGCCCAGAGCAGGGGGCTATCTGGTATCTCGTTGCTGACCCTTCTGCAGCAAGGCAGGGTGTTTGGAAGGAGGGTGTGTGTAAGGAGACCATTTAAACCCTTACAACAAGCCAGGAGAGGGTGAGCCAAATTGCAGATGAGGTCTGTCAGGCATCTGCCTCCCAGAGATGAGCAAAACCAATCTTTGTTCAACTGTAGGTCAAAGGAGTTTTTTGTTTTGCACTATACAGCGAGGGCATGAGGGAGGTATTGTGGGCATCTTGCAGATCTATAGGAGTCAGCACAATCTCCTTCACCCCTCATAGGATGTGCTGCTTCCTTGGACATTGGCTAAAGCAAGCTTGGCTACTAGTGGTCCCTATAACCTACATCCTAAAGAATGTGGGCCTTTGCAGGCAAATCTCTGGGTACCATCTTCCCAGCCCTCACCCCAGATGTATACTCGCACACACACTCCAGTGAGCCCTGTTCTGCTTGAAAAAACTCTAAAATATTCTCCGTCCTTCATATATGGGGGGAAAACCCTTTAGGCGTTAGATACTGCAGTAATTACTATATAATAGAGTAAATACTATACTATAATAATTAACTTGTAAACCTTGAAATAACATTTACTGTAATTTAGACCAAATATGAACTGTGAGTAATGAAGCTCTATCCAACATGAAATCATTTGCAGGGCACTTTAAACATATGCCTGGGAAACAGAAAGCAGCAGTTCCCGTCGTTACTAAAATGGGCCCAGTCGAAGCCCTCATGCTGAAAGTGCATACAGCTGCCATTATTTTGAACCATCTTGTTAGCAAGTTTTTCTCCTTTTTAATAAATTGCTTCCCTCTTACCTTTTCCTAAACTGTCCTTGCAGGCCGTGGGAAGGAGCCCAGGGTTTTGTTTGTTTTTGAATTTAGTTTTTATCCAAATGATTGCGAATGCTCTATGCAAAGCTAACATTTAAAGCCTGGGCAAGAGGCTTGGACTTGAGCAGAGGGCAAGAAGTTCCTTGGAGTGCCTACATCAGCAGTAAATTGTAAATGCTTCTGGAAAGCAGATCTTGGAGACAAAGCTGTTCTGACCACCTTGGTCCCAGGGGCCTGGAACACCCAGAAAGTAACACACTCTTTGGTTAGTGAGCATGTTATGCCTTTGCTTCCAGATAACTTTTCCACAGGCTTTCTCAACCTCTGAATGGGGATGGCTGCAGAGGGGAGATTTGGCTCCCTGTATAAGCCCCACCTCCCTTGCCCATTAATGGCAAAGAAAGCACTTGCATTAGGATGAACCAAATGAAATTGCTGTTTTTCTAGGTCAAAAGCAAGGTAATATCAGCAGTACTGTATGGTTTAACCTAATACAAGATGCCCTTGGTTTTTGTTTTGTTTTGTTTGGTCCTTAGGGCTGTACCCTTGACATGTGGAAGTTCCTAGGCGAGGTGTTGAATCAGAGCTGCAGCTGCCAGCCTACACAACAACCATAGCAATGCCAGATCCAAGCCATGTCTGTGACCTATGCCATAGCTCATGGCAATGCCGGATCCTTAACCCACCGAGTGAGGCCAGGGATTGAACCTGGGACCTCAAGGTTACTAGTTGGGTTCATTACTGCTGAGCCATGACAGGAACTCCTACAAGCGCCTTCTGACGTCAGACCCAGGCCTTCCTCCCAGGCCCTGCTTAGGCTCCAGACTCTGAAAGAGTGCCTCTGCTGGTCTCCCAAATCCCTCCTAAGTCTCACTTTAGGGAAACATCATCTGTCCTTCACTCACCTTTCTTGCTTTCTCTCACTGGTGTACAAACCTCTTGCTCTAATCAGACTGAACTGTATTTTTGTGTGTTTGTTTTTTATTCCAGAATTTCCAACACTGATACTCTGTGTTTTCAGGTCCCTTCCCTCTCAAAATGCCCTTTTGGCTGACTTGCATTCTGCCCATCCTTTTAAAGAGACCAACTCTACATTTTCTCTAATGCCTTTCTTGAACAAAGAATATTTAAGCTGGGAATAGAATAGCTGGGCTTCATTGAGCACTTACTATGCGTCCTTGAGCATTGTCTAGGGACATCCTTAGGGTTATTTGATATTCACAAAACCTGCATGAGGCAGGTACTATTCTCACTCTATTCTAGAGATGAGAAAACTACACATACACGAAGGTTTAGTCATATGCCCAGAATCACGGGCTAGCCTGGCAAAGGATTTCTCTTGGGCGGTCATGGCCTGGAGTAGACAACCACATCCTTGCAAAGAACAGTACAATCTAAGAGCCGTCACAAGAGCCATCCCCAGATATTCTAAGGATGGAGTGGAGAAAAGGGATGATATATTTGCATATTTTGTGGAAAGATCCAGGACCACTGCAAGATGTTAGTTTATCACAGTATCCAAATCATTCCAGGTCTTGTAGGAATGAGCTACGTACCAACTGAAAGTGGAATAGGTTGCCACCTTAGAATGAGGGAGATGGCTGTCGCTGGAGATATTCAAGTGGAGACTGGATATGGGATTCACATACAGATGGTCTCTTAGGCAGAACAGCTTGGTGGCTAAGAACATGGGCTGTGGAATAAGCTGGATGGGTTCAGAATACCAACTCCACATTTGCAGTCTGCACCTCACACTTTTTTCCCAATATGAACCCCCCACACACACACACTCATCTACCCCTGCCAAAAACACCTACTTTTAGTTTCTTGAATCCATGCCTACTACTTACACTTCTCAAACCTTAATAAAGACATAAATCCCTTTGATCCAGGGATTTTGTGAAAAGGCAGATTCTGATTCAGTAGACCTCAGTGGGACCTGAGAGACTGCCTTTCAAACAGGCTTCCGGGTGATGCTGAGATGCTGGGGTCCGAGCCCACTCTGCATGGCAAGGCCTTATATTGTAGGCCTAACTTCTACCTCCAAAAACTTGTGATATTAACTCTTCTCCCTATGAGAGTTTTGGTAAATAATGATGATTGATTGATTGGATATAATCTCCAATCTAAGAAGGCCAACTTTTGATGATAAGAAAAGTAATCCTTAAAGGGCCCACTCCCCAACAGGGCCCACCCATATCACTCTTTGCCTTCACGCCAATGAATACATTGTTAAAAATTCTGTGTGATTTCCTTCTTTTACTCTTTTATGAAAATTGCTCTGACATCTCTCCTAGCGTTTGCCAGCAGAGATTTTAATTGGGACATGGTTAAGGTTTTGAGCAAATGGCAAACAGTGGGAATTTAGATCAGTTAGACCAGCGGTTTTAATGACGGATGTCTCTTCAGAGATAAATTATCTTAGGGGAAAACACATTCAAATCTGTCAAATTATTCCAATAATTTTTTATTGGTTTTTATTTCCAAATAACACCACATCTACGTGTAAGTTATTTTTTCGCCTTCTGTATTTAGAGCAGATGACCGCTGAATTCTCTTCTCTCCAGAGACCTGAAATGAAAGTGTCAGAGCCCTTCTTTCTGTCTGTTGTCAGCTGTTGGCATCATAGATGCATTTTTGCTCAATGCTGGATCCCAAAGACTTCTGTGTGTGCATCCTGATATTAACACAATGGATGGAAATCATATTTATTGTTTTCTTTTTTTCAGAGAGGGATCAGAGATGGGGGAGTTGAATGCTTTTAAGCAGTTTTTCAAGAAACAAAAGGCTGCATTTTTGAAATGCCAGCTATTATCAGTCCATAGTTCAGACTCTATGAAGACTCGTTAGCACTTGCCCAGGTCCCTCCCTCCCTGGAAACAGTGCAGGAATTACACTCTGAGATGTGACCGTTGAAACAGACTCAAAGTCAAAGTACATAATGACTTACCACAACAGTGGTTAATGTGCCCTGAAATATTCCCAGCTCCCCGTGGCCCGGGGCTGGATGGTGGATATTCAGATTTTCTTGATAAATGTCTTGGATGCTTTGCTTACACCATTTCCCAAAATGCTTCTGGATTACAGTGCACATGCCTTCCCTCTCCATCTAGATGTTGGACCGGATGGAGGAAGGAAAGCCTCAGAAGACCCTCACGTTACAGCCATGATGGAGTTTAAATAACGTCCTGGAGTGGTAGAACTAAAAAGGGCCATGGTAAGCATCTCCCTGGAGTTCACCCTGCTCATTTTATAAATGAGAAAATGAAGTCCAGAGAGGTAGAATCAAATAACTTTACCAGGGTCACACAGCTAATTCATGGCTGAGTCAAACTCCAAGCCCAATTCCCCAGAATGGAAATCCTGTGCTGTTTCTGGATCAAAGTAGACCATTTCCCTTGCTGCCCCTACTGAGGTGGGAAGGCATGATTTCTTGTTTGGAGTCACCAAAGGCCTGGTTTTCCTGGCATCACATTCCCCTGCCCATCAACCCTAAGCCTGTACCCCAGGGAGGAGAATATCCACATTGGCCCCTCCTTTTCCAGCAGTGTTGCCCTCCTCTGTCCTGAAACTCTGAGCTCTGATGCTACCTCATATGCTCTGAGGACTTCCAGTGTGGGAACCCCCTCTTTACTCTTCCATTTGGTTGGCTTTTGCTCTTCTCTGTTGAGACTTCTCCCACTTCTGTCTCTATTCCTTGGGTTGTGCTCTCTGTTGTGACACTAGGGACAATGGATGGTGTGTTGTCACCTGCCCAGGTAAAGTGCTTGCTCTTGAACAGCACCTTTAGCAATAACACAGAGGAGTGGCCACAAGCGAGGGGATTGGATGCACCATGGACAGAAGAGGAAGAGATAAGGATGAAGGGTAACTCAATGTTCATAAAGTGTCCAGATCTTTCCCTTTGTGTGCAGCCTGCCTCAACTCTGCAACACTCACCCACGGATGTGCCAGGCACCCATGAGGATCCCAGTATGAAAATGACATGATTCATGCCATTATGAAGTGCACAGAAGAACAGGGCAACATGAAAGATACTAAATCACAGTCTAGCAGAGAGTAGTATGACCACAGGGCTGGGTTCTCTGAGGGGGTCAGAGTGAGCTTTGTACTGGAGGTGGTGGCTGGATTAAGCCCTGAATGACAGCGAGGATCCTGTTGACTTACCTCTGGGGGGTGGGAATGCTGAGGAAGGGTTAGAGTGGGGACAGAGGGACGAGTATTGCAGGGAAGACACAGCATGAACAGAACTTAGAGGCAGGAAGGCAAAGGACTGCTTGGTGAGAGAGAATGATGCCCAGTGTTCTTGGCTCAATGTGACTCTTGCCAGCATACTGATACAAGGTGCTGGCAAAGCAGGCTTTGCTGTACAGTGAGCCTAAAGGAAGCCCAGGCCCCTGATCTTGAGACACAGCCTATCTTCCCACAGGCCTGATGCCCACATTCCAGCCCATCCACTTTGGGCCCCTGCTCAGACCTTGTACTTCCGTTCTATCCTCTCCACTGTCCTCTCTGTGGCATCTGGCCAGGTGCTTCTGTCCTTCTTCCTGCCTCCCTAACCTTGACTCTCCCTTTAAGAGTCCAAGTCTTCCTTGCTTCTCTGTGACCCCTTCTCAAATATTTTATAATTGGTGGATGACTCTTACACCACCAGCTCATGTCTGAAAAAAACAAAACAAAACAAAAAAAGCCCATTTCATAATTTAACTCAAATAAAATCTGACTATAAGCCCCTGTCTTCCCAGAATCATGGTCAATTCAGTCTTGGTGATTATTCCTCCTCCTTACTGGGGGTTTTAAGCCTCCTTGTAGCTGGGAAATTGAGGAAGTGCCTCTGGTTTTCAGTCTACCATGCTTATTTCAGATCTCTTCTTCCTCCAAGCCCAAGTCCTCCTGGAAGGTGGTGACTGTGTCACTCTCAGGCTTTGCAGAGCCTGCAGGACTTTGACCAGAGTTACCATTGCCCAGCGACCAGTCTTCCTAGGGAGACCACACAGCTGTTCTTCTCTGAGGCCTCACACTCCTGAGAGTAGAGCCTGGGTCTCTGCCTTCCTGGGACTTGTTAGCATCCTCCTTTTCCCAGTTTGGGAGCTCTCTCTCCTCTCTCTAGCTCCTTCAAAACCTCGCTTCTCTCTGTGCACCAGGAGTTTGCCCTAACCTCTTGTTTATGAAGTTAGGTTTTCAGGGAAGACAAAAAGAGGGGGCACTTCAGAGTCTTTAGCTTTCCAACCTGCTACAAAACCTTCTAGAGCCAAGAGGGCATCGAGGGCTTGGCTTCCTTCTCAGGAGAAGTGGGAGTTTATGTAGCAAGGAGATCACACAGAGAATGAAACTTGGACCCAAAGTAATATGGCAGTAAGTTATCCAAATCACAGTCCCATCCTTTTTTTGAATTCTAGATTTAGACAAGTTACCTGCCTAGACTAACTCTCCCTGCCCTAGTTTCCTTATCTATAAAATGGTGATACTATTAATCATTACTTTCTAGAGTTGCTTAAGAATTAAATTACTTAATACCTACAAGTTACAGAGAAGGGTACCTGGACCATAGTTATGCTCATAGTTATGAAGAAGTTGTGAACTACTTCATTAGTTATTATCTGTTTGACCATTCACATGCCATGGAGGACCGATAATGATTTTGAGTTTGGCGGTGAACATGTACACATGATTAAAACCCCTTGCCACTGCAGGGCTCGGTACATTCGTGCTTATTCTGACGTGACAGAAGGAGCAAGATTTGTCCCATGGATCCCAGAGGAGAGTCTGCGCCCTGAATAACTATTCCAACTATTGCTCACCATATGTCCACAACCAAAAAAAAAATAATTTTGGAGGGCAGGAAATGAGCACACATGTGCACGTCTGCAGAGAGTCGCCTGCTGAAATTGACACGTAAGACATATTTACCACTGAGGCAAATGCCTTCATGTGTTTGTAAGTGGCTATTTCTGAGCACCCAAAAGGGAGGAAGAGAAAAGCCAAATTCAAATGGCATCATGTGTTTGTTATTTTGGAGAACGGTTATGTGGAAGGAGAGCTTCCCTTATGCCTGGAACACTTTAAGGGGGAGAAATGAAGTATTTAAAGGTATTTTAATGATCATGAAAGGCACTGGCTTAATAGGGCAGGAAACTACAGTTCTCTCTTTAGTCCCAGAAGGAAAATAACAAGGCTGTAGCTTAGCCTTCCCTAAAGAGTCATAAACTGGACTGCAAAGAGGCAGCCCCTTGAGATACCATCTTTGGGTCTCTGCGGCCCCTTAACCATGTGTCTGTCTGCTTAGGTTTTCAATGTGCTTATTAATTAATGATCACAGCACTGTGCTTAGGTAGCAGCAACCTGCACAGAGTTCTGGGAGAAGCTGTTTCCTTCTGGCGTGCAGAGTTAGGGACCTTCCAGAGCAAACCATCCCATTTAGCATAGGCTTCCTGCTGGCTGCCCAGCTCTATATGACTGGGTTCTCTACTTACCTGTCCAACTCTGTTTCCTATTCTCTCCCTGCTCAAACGGGGAAGTCTCCGTGGTCTCCATGTCTACCATCAGCATCACATGATTCTCATTATTCTCAATAGCTATGTTCTATAAAGTCACTGGGCACACCGAATGAACGAATAATGAACCATTGCTCCTAGGGGAAATTCAGGGTTAGGTTCCTGCGAGCCTCTTGTCCTAAAATTTTTGTCAGTTAATGAACATAATCTAGTTATGTGTGTTTCTGTTTAAAGATCCCTTGCAAGAAGCCTACTGAGCACTCGGGGGTTAATCAGTGATCCAGGGCTTAATAATATAGACATCGCAGAACATCAGGCCCTGGGGTACTCTTCCATCCTCTTTAATTGTCTCTGTCCCAGCTTGTGGATCACTGTGAACCCAGAATCTTCCTGCCTGGAACTCTAGGTGTTATCGATTTTACTTCCACTGAATACATTTCCTCTCACCCCATGTCTGTGTTGCAGCCCCCGTTTGATAATCTGACCCTCAAATCTGGTCTCTGCCTTTGCTCGAGTTATCCCCTGCCATGCTCCACTTCTGACCTGAAGCCTGCTACCGTGAACCCCATCTGTCATATAGCCCTATGTCCTTCCTTTCACATCTCCCACTCTGGAATTGAAATTTTTTTAAGTGCTAAGTGTGTACTTTTTATCTCTTGAATTCCTTTCATCTCCAGAATCACTTGGCTCTCCTCATTAAATAGAAGCATGCACTAGAACTCCAGCAGAGCCCCCAGCTAGCACACTAAGGACACATGTTACAGACATCATGTGGAGGTCATCAGAAGGCAGTGAGCCTGGGCAGCATCAGCCTTTATTCCTGACAGCTCCTCCAGTGGCCCTTCCATGGAAAGCATGAGCGAGAGGAAGCCTGTCCAAATAGTGCAATTCCAAGTGAGATGACATAATCATGGAAGGCTCAACTGGGCTTCGAGGAGACGGGGCATCTCAAAGAAATCAGGACTGAAAAATAAGCAGGAGAACATTGAGCAGATGACCAGAAGGCTATAAATATGACTGTGTTTTAACAGCTATCACCTTTCATGGCAGCATTTGTCTCCAGGTTCTTAAAAATTATCACACCAGACTCACTGGTGGCTTCTCCAGGAGAAATCACAGTGCTTTTGCAAGGGAGTTCTTCCACCCTGGTTTCTTGAGTTTAATCCCACTTGTGTTTTAGTTGCTTAATCTCCAGCTGGCTCCTTTCTCTATTTCCATTTACTGCAAGCCACATCATCTTTTCAGTGCCTCCCCTCCTCCATTCCACTGTATCCTCCACCCCCTTGCACACAGGACATATATATGTTTTGGATTAGAACTGAAAGCTGCTTATTCTCCAAATGTGTGAGAGATAAAAATCCCACAAATGGCCGTGGGTAGTGCTTTCTTTGGGGCCACGGTCGTGAAAGCACATGGTCTGTTCTTAAGCTTGAGAGGGAATTACTACCTGTAAAACTTTCATTGTAACTCAGGAAGAAATGCTCCTTGTAAGAATGACACCATCTTTACAGGGCAGAAAGAGAAGTGGAAGAGCAGGGACAGCCAGTGATTTCTCAGACTCATGTGGAGTGGAAGAATAAGGGCAGGGGTCCAGGACTCTTGTCTCAAAACTGGGCCTGACCAAACACAGCTCAGCCTGCACGTATTCCTGTACCACTCACTAACTCAAGCCTGGATAGAGCTGCCTTTGCTCTTTGCCAGTGCCAGGCAGCTAATCTGCTCTGGCCAGAGACCTTCATGTACTCCCTCTTTTGTTGGCTCATAGGCACCATCATTCCATGACCAAGAATGCCTCTCTTCCTGGTATCAGGTACCCACATAGATGCAAAAATCAAATTAGGGAAGTTCCTGTTGTGGCTTGGTGTTAACAAACCCAACTAGTATCCATGAGAATGTGGGTTTGATCCCTGGCCTCGCTCAGTGGGTTAAGAATCCGGTGTTGCTGTGAGCTGTGGTGTAGGTCGCAGATTAGGCTCAGATCCTGCGTTGCTGTGGTTGTGGTGTAGGCCGGCAGCTGCAGCTCCGACTCACCTCCTAGCCAGGGGACTTCCATGTGCTGTGGGTGCAGCCTTTAAAAAAAAAAAAAAAAAAGCTCAGAAATCAAATTAGGCTCAGTTTATTGAGCCTTGGCAGATGTGGTGCCTTCTGGGAAATTGGCCTATAGAAGGGCTAATGCAGTTGGATTGGAAAGTGTGCCTCTTTTTAAAGCATATTACCCTAAATACAGTTTCATGCTGCAGGAAACCTTCTCTCTGACAAAGTGCTTGCCTCATCCCATTTCCCTCCAGCCCCTGGTTTCTTAATTTTACACTGAAGAATCAGTGTGTCTGGGATATATCCATTTTTCCCTCACCTCTTCTTTGGCTCATCTTCTCAGAGGCAGTGAGGTCTCCCTCCTTCCTGCAGGGGCACTGGAAAGTGGGGGAAGGAACCAAACTGATTTATCTCAGCCTGTCAGTTGTTTTGAGGACATCAGCCATGGAGGGTACCTGTTCCTCCCCAGTCATTGCCAGGTTCCAAACTGGAGCTCCACCTTCATTCAAAGCACACAGTGCCCCAGTGCCCCTGGAGAATGACCACCACACTCATTGTCCACTTTCCAACACAGCCCCAGGACAGTGTCTGGAGCCCCTGCTTCTAGGCAGCCTCCTATCAGAGCTAAGCAGAGAGGCGGCTGAAAGCAAATCCCTGCCTTCTGGAAGGGCCCTTGATGGTACTGGTGCCATACTAGAGAGTTTCATTTTGGGTATAAATGAGAAGCAAGCATCACAAGTGATGGTTATAGCAAATAAGAGTACAGCAGATGGTTCCAAGCTTTATTCCATTGTGTATCACAATAAATGGCTCTTTAGAGAAGACAGCGTGTGCAGAGTCAGATGGACTAGCCCAGGTTGCAGCTCTGCACAGGAGTAGGAGTAATCGAGTGTGGCCAGAGGATGAGGTCACCTCCAGCTCGAGCCCTCAAATCTCTTCTCTCCATCCTCTAGGACATATGGCCTGTAGCATGATATTGGGTTCATTATTTCTTAATGTCAGAGTTAAGAGAGATTGAGTTGCATATTGATTGCAACTTTGAGGCTGGACTGGATGGGGAAGACAGTGCTGAGTCTTGATCTGGTTTTCACAGTCTCTAGGGTAAGAAGATCAAGGCTTGCACAGGTTGTGTATGGACTGCAGGCTCTTAATGGCCAGCAGGACAGCTGATCGTATACCATATTTTTAGCTTTGAGATTCTGTGTCATACCTTGTGTCCTCAGCTAATTGTCCAGCCAAGCCTGATTTCTGAACCTTGGTCTACTTAGAAGAAAAGTCTGGGTTTCCCATGAGAGGAGGATGCGTCCTATAACAAGATATACTTGCTTATCATTCCCCCAAATTCTCTCTTCTGATTCTGCTTAATCGGGAGCCTTTAAAGCCAAATATGTCTGTATTCATCCCTCTGGGTTTGTTTCTCTCAGAAGAATTTGATGATTGGAGAGGTCTGTCAATACCACAGACAGAAATGGTCCAACCTGTCATAGTCTTAGTGGTCTGTGTATTTAAGCTACGTTTCTTCATAGAGCTTGGCATTTCTTTCAGGGTTACTTCATGAATCTCCAGGATCCTAAGTGGGAGGTTCAATTATGTCCCCAAGAAAGATGGAGAAGGGAGGATTGTTTACACTGATTCAAAAAGTGCACCCTTAGACATGGTACTGCCCTTATCCTCTCCAAGATTTAAACAGCAGTGACTACATAGTGGAGGTTGGTCACATAAAAAGGCCCAGAGATGTTAAAGGACTGGTCAAGAGTTTCATGGTTAGCTGAGTTCTATGCCTCTGGGTGTCAGTGCCCTGCTTTCAGCATTTCCATTGGTTGAGGGAGGAATTCACAGCTCTTCCACCCAAAACATGGACCATGAAAGAAATATCTCAGTAGTTTCCCAGAGAACTTCTGCTGTTGAACTTGAGTTCTGAGTTAAAGTTGAGCACACAGGATTCTGCTCCATTTTCGGAATCAGCCTCAGTGAAATGACTAGCGTCCACGGGGATGAGCGTCTTGAAAAGGCGAGGTTGAAAGTAGGAGTGTGCAAACGCTACAGTAAAGGGCCACAGAGAATGTGGTCCACATGGTCTTTACTGCAGCTGCTCAGCTCTGCCCTTGTACTGAGAAACTGGCAGCCTGGATTTGAGCCAGGGACCATCGTTTGCTGACTCTTGGTTTATATTAACATCTTGAGCTAATGCTCTTATTTCCATTCAAAAGCAGTACCCCTCCATCACTGAAAGGGGATGCCAGTATTTCTCCAGGTGAATTTAAAAGCATGGGAAAGAGAAGGTGGGACTGCTAGAGAAGAACACTCTTGCTTTGTAAAATCCTACCACTGCTTTTGAGCAAAATTATTTCCTTCTCTCACTTAGTTGAATGTGTGCCTACATAAGTAGACTCTGACATCAATCCCTTGTAAAATCCATGAGTGCAAGCACAGATGCACACACAGATATACAAAGGCTTGGGCAAAACCAGATGTGTTCCCAAACACATCTGGGTGAACATGAGCATATGCACACGAAAACTCTCAGGATCCATCTGACAGGATTCCCACATTGTTTATTTCATCCAGCTCTTTGAAATCACAACTATGCTTGGAGAGTCCTCAAGTATCCAAAGTCTTGACCTGGTTTCCTTTATCATCCATGTCTTGCTGCAAACAAACATGAATAGTGACACCAGCAGTGGTATGATTCTATATGAAAAAGGTAAAAACTCCTTTCCATTTCTACCTGGTCCCTTCCCCTCACCCTGCTCTTGCCCACAGGCTGCCCTGAGTAATGGCCAAAAAGCAGGAGCATTTCCACTTTACCCTCTGTGCACAGGGCTGCGGTCCTGATGTGGAGAACCTTCCTTCTCTGGGCTCAGAGCTGCAGAGGAAATTTATTTTCAGTCTCAAGCACAAGGTTTTCTACTTCTGTGGATTATCTATATTGTGTCCCTTTTCAAATGGAAGGACTTGGGCAAGTTTCAGGGTCCAAGGTGCTCATTCTGTTTCCAAACCCATTTCACAGTTTACTCAGGGTAAGAAAATAAATTCCCATGATTTCTCCTCTGAGGTCTGCAGGGGAGAAGGAAGCAGAGTGGATAGAATTGAGTGGTTTTTAGTCTAGAATTCACCTAAAGGATTCGTTCCCAATCTCCTGGCCATCCCAGAAATACAGAATTTAAACATCTCCAAGGAAGTGGTCAGGCATGGCGATAGCTTCATAGGACAGAGTGCCCTGAATTTGGGTTGGAAGGGAACAGGGTAGTTTCATAGAAGAACTCTCCCTGTCCCTTTACCGGGTGGGAGAGGAGGAAGAACCTCCCTCACAGCAGCAGAGTCACATGTGATTCCCAGGTGACTCAGGGATTCTGGAAGAGTAGTGTTATAAACCAGCAAGGTCCTGCTGAAGGTGTTTGTGGCAAAGTTTTCTGAGCACAGAATTTGGGGTGGGGGGGTGGGATTCACCAGTGGGCAGTGAGAGACCCTGTTCTTTCTGGGTGAAGGATGGGGCTCAATTGAGAGCAAGTCTCTAGTGGTTCTTATCCTTACAAGATAATCTGCAACCTTCAATGCCCACTTTTTCCCTCAACACAAAACTGCTATTGAAGAAAACTCCCAGATTTTGTTATATCACTCTATCTTTAATGCACTGCCTTGAAGGGTTTGCTGAACTGGGCTAGGCTTTAGAAAGTCTCTGAATGTCCTAAAACTATATGGCAAGTTATAAGGCTATTTTTCTATGTGCCTATATGAATTTGTATAAGTGGGTGTGGGGGGATCCATAAGGGCCAAATTCTCAGGAGATCTGTGATGTCCGCAAGTGTGAACTGTTTCTGAAGCCAAAAGCATCTTGCCTAGTTGTTGGATTTCAGGTGTCATGGTGGGTGGGTATAGAAAGTACTGTGAGCTAGGTGCTTCTCACTCACCCTCTGGCCTCCAGGTAAGGCAGGTATGGGTGATAGGACGCCCAAGTCTCCAAGAGGCATGGTGCTTTGTAGCAGTGAAAGGGATGGTCTACTTGTCTAGGTCTGTGGTCTGTGATGGCCGTGCTAACCTTACATATGTTTTGCAGCTGGGCATGGAATATCTTCACTATTTTGTAAGAGGTATAATAATAATAATAATAGCCTTGGCTCTAAGTGCCTTGCACGTATTAATTCATGTAATCATCAGAGCAACTGTGTGAAGTCAGTCATCCGTTCATTCTATTTTATAGTCTAAGGAACCGAGGCACAGGGAGGTAGGTAACTTGCTCAGGTTTACTCCGCTAAGGAAAAAAGTTTCCTTTTATATGGTTGGCCAGCTGTTGGCACGGAAAGAGCTTTTTGCACAGGTCCTGGACAGGCTCTCACAGGGAAGCCAGCTGCCTCCTCTGACTGTGTGGTGCCAGGTTGGGCACACATTCCCACCCACACAGCAGCCCATTCTCACACGTGAATGTGCCTTTTAGAAGCACACAGCCCCTCTTTCCTTTCTCTGACCTTCCCACCAGTGGCTGCATCCCCAGTGGCTTGGCCCACCAGGTCCCTGGCCCAAATAATCTAGCAAGAACACATTCTGTGCTGCCTGCCAGCATCCCCGCTTGGACCTGCTAATTCCAGTTTGGAATGCCATGCAAAAACCAGGTTTGGACTTACTGCCTCTGCTTAGCCTCAGCCAGAGGGAGGGTGGATATTTCTTCCCTTCATACACCCATAGCATAAGTCTTTCTGACACTGCCTAACTTGTATTAGATTTTTTTTTCTTCCTTTTTCAGAACCCATAAGGATATTCAACAAGAGGAAGTTCAGGAGAAGATAGTGGGCAGTGTGGAAGTGCTGGGATGGTAGAGTTCCACCACTTGCCAGATTTGTGATGGTAGCAAGTTGCTTTACCTCTCTTAGCTTCAATTTACATTTCTTTAAAAGAAAAAAAATCAGAAGAATGGTAGTTACTCTATAGGGTGTTAGGAAGAGTGAATGCAATCATGCAGAGGAGAGACGACTGGCCTATCCATGTTTGACACCATTCCTGAGATGCTGTCAGCACAGGGTCCAGGATTGTCATTCATGACTGAGGTGCAAAGAATGAGAGGTCACTGTGGGCCAGGAATTTAAGGGTGGCAATTGTAGGTTTGGATATTCATTGTGGTGAAGGAAGGGATTCCAGAATAGGGAAAAGTCAGAGGCAAAGGCACAGAGGTGGTGTAGGAGGCTGTTATACAGGGGATGGAGGCTCCCACAGTGACTGGGCTCATTAGGTGGCAGGTCCAGGTGTGGTAGGAATAACAGATGGAGATTTTTTAATTGGTGATACAGTTTGAGTCTTTATTAAGTAAATAATTGAGAATTTATTCAAAAAGTTTCTGAGCAGAATGGAAATGTGGTAAACTGTTATTGAATGGTACTTGAGAATGATTAATTAGACAGAAATGTGCAGAAAAGATATATGGCAGAGATCATCATGAATTCACCAAAGCCAGTCTGCTCTTCCCCCTGAGTATATAATTAGACTACATTTCCCAGTCCCTCTTGTGGCAAAGAGAGGGCAGGTGACTGAGTCCTGGTTAGTTCAATATTAATGAAAGAGATGTAGACCACTCTCAGGCTTGGCACATAATAAGTGATCTGACACATTTCCTCTCCCATCCCAGCCAAAAGCTGAAGACCTGATAGAGAACTTCAAAATTCTGGGGGATGGTGGGATCACAATTTGCAAGAAGCCTGGTCACTGACTATGTGGATCAGAGCCCTTCTCTCCTTGCTACCTATTGGACTTTATGTGTGTAGGAAATATACATCTACTTTGTTAAATTACTGACAGTTTGGGATTGTTTGTTATAGCAGTTAACTCACACTGACGCATACAGGATGGAATAGAGAGAGACCAGAAGAGAATCTGGAAGCTGGTACAGGAATTCAGATAGGAATTGACAAAGATGTGATTTAATAGAGAAATGATTTGACAGAGATCAAAGTGAGAATAAGTGAAAAGTATTCCCTTGGGCATGTTCACATGACTTAGTGACTAATTAGATGGGAACGTGTGTGTGTGTGTGTGTGTGTGTGTGTGTGTGTGTCAGAGAGAGAGAGAATGAAGTAGAGAAAAGAGTTAAAAAACATGCCTGTAATTTGCAGTCTAGTGACTAAGAAAATGGTAGTACCACTGATGTAAATTAAGGTACCAGAAGATGAGATAGGTCTGGGGAAAATGATGATGAAATTTATTCTATTTGAGGTAGTGGTACAAAAAGAAGTATCCAGACAAGAATTTCTCAACCTCGGCACTCTTACTACTTCAGGTTCAGCAATTCCTTGCTGTGGGGGTGGTCCTGTGCACTGTAGGGTGCTTAGCAGCGGCCTTGGCCTTTACCCAATAGATACTCCCTCCATCCGCTGCCAGTTATGACAGCCCTTGATGTCCTCATGTCTCTAGACATTGCCAATTGTCCGGAGAGGTAGAGCAAAATCATCCCCAGGTGAGAACCTCTGGTCTCGAGGGACTCAAAGATGTTCATGAGTCTGAGTGGTGGAGTCCTATGGAGGACCCTGTGTAATCAGGCCATGTCAATTCTCCTGCAAGGCTCAGTCCTTCTGAAGTTAGAAACTCAGTTCAGGTCCCAAGGAAGCTGTCTCCAGGATCTCAGGCCACATTGTGATGAACCCTCCCGGGCTCTGTATTCTGGATTTCAAACAGGATGAAAGGGGCAAAGACCTGGAGGACGTATGACTGGACAGAGTGATTCTGGAGAGCCAGGGTAAGGTCCAAGCAAGTCTCCCCTTCTAGAGTCCTAAGGCAGGGCTGGTATGTCTCTCTCAGTCTCAAGAGAGGCCCAGGTCTCTGAGGCATGTGTGCTTGTTTCAGTACATTCTCAACCGAGCTTGTAACAAAGCTTTCCAAATGGAATGAGCAAATCTCCTAGATGGCAACTGGCAGCATGGTTTGGGAGGATTCCCTTTTCATTTCCTATGTTTTATGATTTTTTTTCTTCTGCTTTTCAAAGAGCATTTTTACAAGCTAGTATTCTATATTGCTCTGCCTGTACTCTGAGAAAAGATAAATATTTTCAATGTGTTTTCTGAGGCATATGTTCCCATTGAGAGAATGTATCCCTTATGGACGTAGCTATTTTGACCTCATTAGCTGGGTGAATCAGAGGGAATTCGACAAACAGGCCCCAGTATGCCCAGAAAGCCTTAGTTCATTTCCAGGGAAGCTGGAGGGTCAGTACTATTGGGGGTGCACCTTTGGGTTTCCCCAGAGGGCTGCAGCAGGAAGCCGAGGGAAGACTTGTGAACAGGTTCATCAATGAAAGAGGTCTGGGGAGTGACCTTGCTCCTGGTTCCCAGCTCCAGAATCCCACTTAGCAGGGTGGAGAGAAGAAGAGACAGGAGAGCCGGCTCAGAATTCTACAGAGGCTCTGGGACCACCCCAGGGTGGCTCATGCAAAAGGCAAAACCTCCAAGTACCTTTGTCTGCTTTCTCCCTGAAAAGCATTGGGAAGGTTTGACTGGGTGGAGGGTGACTGAATGGAGGATGTTCCCAGTTTCAGCACCAAAAGGCCTGTGTCCTGGGAGATTCCTCTGTCCCTGGCTAACCAGGGGTGGTTTGTTATCCTAACTGGATGAATGGGCCCAGGGATCAACTGATTGTGCCCTGAGACAACTGGGCAAAGCCTGTGGCTCCCAATCTCCTTCACAGCACCCAGAATGTTAGTCAGTCAGCTTTTTGGGTCTATTGGCAACCGTTCATTAAATTTTAGATCTAGAATCCCAGTTTCAGACTTGCTAGCTGGGTGACTTTAGATAAGTCACTTGATCTTTCTGCACCTCACTTTTCTCATCTGTGATTTTGGGTAATCCAATTACTCCACCGTTGTATGGATGAGATTATATTAGTGTATATAAGACACTTGGCACATAAAAGCTGTCACAGCTTTATATTATCTATTATATAATAATCACACAATAATTATTATTACCACAATTAATATCTTATTCCTGAGATCCTTTATTAACAGGCTGTAACTCTAGAAAAGGGTGATCTTATAAGCCAACCTCAGCTCACGAGCCAGCTCAGTTTAAGTCCTCATCTTCCTTGAATTACTGGTAGCTTTTATGCAAATGATAAATGTCATGCAACACTTTCTGTGCTTGACTCCTGAGACATTACTCTCTCTGGTTTCCCCCTTTCTCAGTCTCCTTTAGTAGATCTTCCTCAAATCGTTCACCTCTCTACATATTGGAAGCTCCCAAGTTTGAGTCCTCAGAATTTCTTGTTTCTATTTCTCCTCATTCTTTTAGGATGATCTCATGACTTTAAAGACCATCTTGACCCTGAGCTTCTGGATTTACATCTTAATCCCCAGCCTCTTCCCTTATACCTAGTATCATAGACCCAATATGTTCTCACCAGTAGGTATGAGAGTACCCTTTGTTACATATCTTTGGCAAAATTTATATTGTCTGATTTGTATTTTTCTCCCCTCTGATGAAAGGGAGATGCACTGCATCATTTAATCTGTGTCTATCTTTCTATATCTAACTCTACTTCTGGTCTTCAAAGACACTCAGTCTCAAGCCTCTTGGTCTGAGACTGTCCGAGATGCTAAGATCCTTGGATTGAAGTGTCCAAGATGCTAAGATCCTTGGAGACAACTTTGCAGTGTTTCCTTAAAACACAAAGGACTGAGGCAAAAAAAGTCAGCTTCCTCTGGTGTAGAAGCCAGGACTGGATATTTACTCCAATTCTGTCCAGGGATATTACCTATCTTAATATATTTGTCCTTTATTTATTTTACATTTTATTCTACTGTCTTTTTAAAATTAAAGTGTGATGATAAAACCTATCAACTGACTTTAACACACAAGGCTTTAGTCTAAATCATATGACTGCTCAAAATTATACCATCATCATCATTTTGCATTTCTTCAGCAAATGTCTGAATATCTTAAGCAATTTATGGAACAAGGTAGAAATGTAAATAATGAATAAAGAGGTACCTCTTTATACTTATGGCCTCTTATTTTGAATAACATTAGAAATGGTAAATATTGTTTCTTTGAGAGTGAATATAATATTTGGAGATAACTAAATGGTGATATATAGTTATCAGTTTAATTTGCTGTGTGACCTTGGACAGGTGACCTAACCTCTCTGAACCATTTTAAACTTATTTATAAAATAAAATGGACATGTTTTCTAACCATCAAGAGTCTTTTTAACTATTATGTTCTATGGTCTAGAGGACCACTTGGTTATCTGACAGCTTGGAGATTAATACTGACCCCATATTGTTATTTGAGTATCTTTCTCTTTGGTGGATGAACATCAGTATGGGTCTGTGTGGTGCACGTAGACTGTATATGTGTGCACAAAGGCTGAGGATTATACGCTTGCACAATCACAGACTAACTATGGCTTTGAGATACCATTTCATCCAGCCTTTGTCTTCAGACTAAACTATATCTAAAATTACCTAAACTGATGAAGGACTAAACTATTTTGAAATTTACAATAACTCTTAGAGTTTTTCATTTTCATTTTCTTTTTTAAGAAAGTCTCCCCAAGATTAAAATAAATCTCTCTTATAGGCCCACAGTCATGGTCAGCCTCGTTCTCCTTAGAGATAGGTGAATGCACACAATGTGAAAAATGAAACTTGAAAATGTGAATTTGCACCCAAAGTATACCTCTTCAAGCAGAGGCCAACATGAAGGAATGATAGACCTCTGGTGAATAAGAATAGCAAAAACTTCCTCTTGGAAAAAATGTCTCTCTGTCAGTCAGTCTGTCTATCTATCCCTATGTCTGTCTGTCTGTCTATCTATCTATCTATCCACCTAACTATGCATTTATCTTAGCCTAACAAACAAATAGCAGTCTCCTCTGATGTGTCTATCCCATTGTTATGTTAGTGGTTTCTGTCTTCAGAGGCAAAGAGATGTCAAAGGCAGTCATCCATGCTAATACTAGACATACCACCAAACAAAAACTCACACAGAAGTGTGAATTTGAGGGCCATTTAACACTGTAAATTTCCCCCTTGTATAACAATTATGGAAACACGCGTGCTAATTGACAATGCAGTGCGGCACTGTGAATGTGAACAGTATTCACTCGTCCTCATAATTCCTCTTTTTATGGCTGGTGCTGAGCCTGTCCAGAGGATGCTGTACCCAGCCCACTTACACAGGAAGCTCTCTCCTAGCTGAATATTGTCCTGTATCCCCCATACATGAATGCATACTATTTGGACCAATATCTGGCGCATCGTACCTACAGTTTGAGTGTTAGTCTCCAAATGCACGCTGTCTTATTTCTTGGTTTGGGCATCAGTTATTTTATTTTACTTTCCCCATTCAGTTATAACCACCTGAGGTACTTAAGGAATATTATACTCAAAAGAGAAGCCTGTGGTCTTAAACTATTCGGTTCTTTAGCAATGGTGGGGATGGACTACATTTCTGTACGAGTCACTTATCAGAGCTGGAGAAGTATCCACAGGGACAGAGTTTTTTTGTTTTTGTTTTTGTTTTTTCCAAAACTTAAATTGATCCTGTTTCTACTCACCAGGATGCTAATCCCTCCTAAAGAGGGATTGCTTTCTCTGGGGCATCCAAAGAGAGATAAGGCTACAGGCTGGTTGCTGCAGGCTGACTCTTGGGTCTAAATCTCAGCTCTGCCCAAACAGCTAGGTGTATGACTTTAATATCACTTTCCTCATCTGTAAAATGGGACACAACTCAAGTTGTGAAGATTTGGTGGGATAATCCATGTAGAGCACTTTATAAGGTGCCTAGCCTATGTTGAACACTGTTATAAGATACATTAAGTTGTTTTGGCAGAAACAGGGAAAGTGAGAGGAGGACTGGGGTCAGCCAGATGGTATTGAAATCCCAGTTTAAAATAAATAACAGGCATGTTATCTCATTTGACCCTTACTCCCATCAACCCTATGAGGGTGATCCATAGCACAGAGGACCCCACCCCTTGTTGCCAGGATGGTTTCAGCTGAGCCTCTTCTATCCAAGAGCACGCACTCTGCCAGCATCACAGTTGTTTTGAGGATGAATGAGTAAAAACAGAAGAACATCTTTGAAAGTTTTAAGTGCTATATCCATGCCACTCATAGTTAATCTAGACATTGTGTGTTGCGTCTCATATCCTTAAAAGTCTTCAGGGTGCAAAATACGGATACTGAGATTATGTGTGTGAATCCAGGTGTGCACAGGGCTTTGAACATGAGCTCTTGCCCATATTGACAATAAAAGAAGTAGCGAAAATACAGGTTGGTTATTAGAGTCCAAACTCTCCTACTTTTCTCCACATTTGTCTTAGGGTTACCCCCAAAACAATGCTCTTTTGAAGCAAACAGTACTTTTTTTTTTTTCCAGACTGATGCCATACACAAGGGAAAAATAAGGAGACACATAAAGGAAGGTTAGAAATGTGAAGGAGAAGGAAGGGGGAAAAACATTGTAATTGCTAGTGGTATTTCAAACTGATTTTTAGTTACTATTAAATTAAAATTACCACTGGATGTGAACTGACATTTCATTCCCCTTAAAATGTTCTGGTACCCATGATAAATACTTAATTTAGTAGATTTAGAAATTCCCAATGACACATCATTAGCAGACATGTCCTCACAGCTGAGTGCTCACAGGTACATATGAGTGTGTAGGCATCTCTATTGCATTCAGTTGTTTTTTTCCTTTTGTTTTGTGCTTTTGTTTGTTTTATGTGTATAATCTCAAAATCCAACCACAGCCTGTTCTTTTTAACATCAATCCTGTTTCCTCTCCACCCCATCCCCAATTCTCTTTTTTGTGCAATGAGGTCTCAGGGGGTATGGAGGGTAGGATATGGCAGGAAAAGAAAAAACTATTAGATTATAACATTTTATGGATTGTCAAGGCTTTAATGACATTAGCCACCTAACTGCAAGGTAAAAAGCCTTTGTGATGTCATATACCAGGTTGCCATGGGCTTTGTGAAATAAGCAAGGGAAAGAAGCTGAAAAATGCCCACAATACACATCTCTCCACCACCCCTGGGAGTCTGTCGCTACCCATGGACATCCCCTTCTTGCTTATTAGCCCCCGAAGGGCATTTTTAATATAAAATATATGTGTGTGTGTGTGTGTGTGTGTGTGTGTGTGTGTAAAGTCTTCCCAAATCAGAAAGGTCTCCAAGTCTCCAATTTAATTGGAATGGAAAATGCTAACTAATTGGCATCAAAATTTGATTTGTGGGAGAAACCTCCTTTTTGTTGGAAACACAACAGTGTGTCTGGGAACACAAGCCCAGTCCTTCAAAAATCATCCGTGAGCGCCGCCGAGGAATCAATTAAAGTTGATTTGGCATATCTGCTTTTGACAAATATAAAGAACTCTCTGATTAGGCAGAGAAGAAAAGCGGCTTTCTCTTTCTCGAGCTCTCTTCCTCTCTCTTTCCTCTGCCTCTTCCTCTCTTCTCCTCATTTCCCTTTAAAGGCAGTAGGTGTCAGAAGGGGGTGGGTAGTGATATGCAAAACACGGCCTCCATAACCAAAGTAGCCTGCAAAATTAGGTGTCAGCATGCAAAGCTTATTGATGTATGAATGCGGAAAATGAAAGGCGGCAGTAGACAGCCGGGGCTAAAGGTGAGACAGGCACAGCGAGAGCAGCTGTAGATCCACGTCAAGGTGTTGCTATATGAGCTCGGGTTTTTTCTGGAGGGCCACAGCCTAACAAGGTAAGCCTGGCCATGAAATGATGGAACAATGCAATATAGGCACACACAGTGTGAATACCAAATAAATTGACATGGTGTCTCACCCCCCCACCCCCCACACCTACCCCTCCTCCTACTGCACTGCCTCCCCCCTTCAAAGGATGCCTGTGTATTCATTAATAAATTCATATTCTGAGTTTTCAATAAAAGAAGAAAATGCAGTGTAAACTGGAGTTACTTAGTGACACCCAGCTCATTGCTTTTTATTGTTGCTTGCAGCTACGAAGCCTTCACAGTGCACTAGTAGAATTTATTACTGTCTGTCTCTGTAGCAAGTTGGCGAAGTGCGCCTTTTGAAGAAAATTGACCCACACTTCATGAATATGATGAAAAATGCCAATAACACTACAAAGACGAAGCTCTTGACATTACTCTGCAAAGAGCTAAAAGACAGTAATGAAAGTATTGCAATTACAAATCATTACCTCCTCTCCAGCCAATCGCCACCTTCCCTCTTCCCTCCTCTTTTTTTTTTTTTCTTTTGGACCACTCTCAAGCTCTGCTGGCTGCCCCAGGTGCTATTTTGCACAGCATGATGGGAAATGATGGTGAGTAGGTGAAAACTTCAGCTGACTTCTGGAAGAAGGGAAGAGGAGACAAGAGGAAAAGAATGCAAAGGTCTAAGGGAATGTGGCAAAAGAGCCCTCATGTTGCATCTGGAAAAAGAAGGTATAAATGAACAGTTCTCACAGCTAATGGTCAGAAAGTCGTGCTGTTATTGTGTGGCCTCTTTTCGTCTGAAAACTGGATGAAGACCATTCCACCTATTTTTCTTGCTAGAACTGTACCCTTCTGGTGGGGTCCTTTTAGTCTCTCTTTAGGAAGGGAGCTTTTAATCTTTAATCTTTTATTGTTTGTTAGCATTCCAGTTCAGACATTGGCAAATGAAGTATCAAAAACCTGTATGAGTGTGTTTTTAGCATAAGAAACTGGCCTGTTTTCTTATCCAAAAGGTGATGCTTAAAAAGTCTAAATAAGAAGAGAGAAAGAGGAAGACAAACTTAGACTCTAACTTTATACCTTAACATGTTGAAAGAATGAAAGTCCTTGTCCTTAATATTTTGACAGCTTTCTGACATGTCTTCTAGCTGCATGTGCTTATACTGTTGATCTTTAGAGTCTCATTTTGTTTTGCTTTTCATTTATGGTGGCCGTGTGGAGGGAGTGTATGAATACATGCATTTCTTGACTTCTATATGTCTTATCTAGAAAGACAGCACAATTATCCTCTGCCTATGCTAAAATAGGAGGCTATTAAAATTTTTGAAATTTTATACAGGGTGTATGAAGTCAGAAATAGAAGCAGGGAAGAGATTATAAAGAAAAGAAAGTGGCAGTTTCAGAAACCTGCCTGAAGGAGAGGAAAAACAGAACAAGAACATATACTATTGGCATAGCTGACTTTGAGGTGGTCCTCCTGCCTTCAGATACCATCTCCCAACTCCTGCTGAAAGGCTCATTTTGCTCTCTGATGCTACTGGAAAGTCTACTAATTAGAGATTCAGTTTGTTTCCATAATACCCCATTAGAAATTCACATTTCTCTGGGCAGTTAAACTATAAATCATTTGTACATTAGTATGAAATAGCTATATCAGATTTACTTTCCTTCTAAAATCTAGCTAAATTTTGATTTGTCATAAGACAAGTTTTGCATCATGAAACATGGCAGTAGGGATAAGGTAGTGACTATGTCTAGATCTGGACAGTGTAGGACTTAGAATACCCTGCAGGAATTAATTTTGGGGGAGAAGAACAATAGATAGCAGAAGATATATCTAGGGGAGTAGGTAGAATTGGGGCTAAAATAACTCAGCATGTTTCAAAATGTTGTTTGAGGCTAGCTAGCCCTTTGACCAAAAAATGGGGAGAAGGCACACTTTCTGTTCCTCTTTCCCCTTTCCCTTAGATGTTCTTTAGCTCTTTTCCAAGAAATATAATTTAGGTTAATTGAAACATTGTTGTGAATCAGCTTTCATGGGCTAGCCTAGAGGCCCTGGGATGCAGGTCATCAAAAATCAGTGTTTAGATGTTAAAATGCATAGGAGCCAAAGCCCAAACTTCTTAACTACAACTCATATTCCCAGCAGGGGATGGGTACTGTGAGCTCCGGGGGAAGACTGGTTATGGGTCCCTGCTGGGTGGCCATACCTGCCAGATGCTCATGAGACTGAGGAGCAACTATGGCTATTTAATCCATTGTACTTCCTCCAGGCAAAACAATACTTATATTCCAAGAACTGTGAACTTGTATAGCTTTTATTACATCTTTTCAAAAATCTCTTACATTTTTTAGTGCATTTGCTTATCTGATGATCTTAGAGCTGAGAGCATTCAGGTCCAACCATCCCAGCCTGTGGACCAGGTTGTTGGTAAGGACCTGGGTAAGGAATGATGTTACCTGGCATTCAGATTATCATACCTTTCTACCATATCCATGGTGGCATCCATTACCAATAGACTAAATAGCAATTTTCCGCTAAGTTTCATAGTCCTACCAGGTACCTCCTATTACTTTGTCAAACTTGGCATGCCAGAGTAGACCTAGTTGTCATCTTGGTCTTCACCAGTTCATTCAATGTCAATATCCCTAACAAAATATCCTCCCTAGGAGAAGTGTTTGGCCAATGGATCTCCTAAAGGGGAAACCTCTCAATGTCTTAGATAATAACCATATCTCATTCTTCTTTCCTTCATTCCACATAAATATAGTGAGAACCTATTATTTGCCTGGAACTCTTCTGGGCAATGTAGCTACATCAGTGCAGCTCTCTAAGGTTTAACCATGAAACAGGACTAAGTAGCTAAGCTGTCTAATATACAACTGGAAACTGGCCTACCAAAGAGCAGGGCTACTGGGGTGGAAGATATAATGAGATGGAGCTGTCTTTCTCTGCAGGGCAACAGTGCAGTGGTGGAGCCTACAGAAGCAAATATAAACTAACACTGGGGCTTGTGACTAGACTGTGGGTTGGTACTGCATGGAAGCTTTATTTTACATTTTAAAAGTGAGATCTGCCATAACTTACTTGCTAGAAAAGGACAGAAATGACTAGGAGAGTAGCAACCACAAAGAAACAGAGCTGAGATGCATACATAAATACAAATATGACACAAACTGTATATCTACAAGAATCCCTGTCGCTAAATTCACCCAACCATCAGAAGATTTTACATATGCTCTTCTACTTTCTGTGTGAGTCAAAACATAACTTTTCTTGTAAAAGTGTGGTAGAATGAGGCTGGAAATGGAAGCCAAATGGGCTCTTTGAGGGAGAGGACTATGTTTGTATTACTGGCTCTACCATAGTGTCTGGCATATAATTAGTGCTTAATAGATAATGATCAAATCAAATTGTTCAAAAGTCAGAGGAAATGGGAGTGCCTTCAAGGGTTGATTTTCAGGTCTAGTCTACTAGACATTCTAAGGAAATTTGATAAATAGAATTGAATTTTATATGATACTAGAGTATTTGCATGAAAGCACAAGGACAGAATAACTAAGTACTATAGACCAAGATTCTCAATAAGTATTATTAGAGACTCATAAATAGAGGTTTCTTTGCCTACTTTCTTTTATTTCTGTTGGTCTGATGTATGAATTAGGCTAATGCAAGATTAAAGTACCATAAAATCTCCCCAAATTTCAGTGCATTGAAATTTCAGTTTATTTTTTACTAACATAATGGTCCTATATGGATACGCCTGATTGTCGGGAAGCTTTCTTCCATGTGGGGTTAGATTTCTTCCACCATAAGGATTTGCCAGCCCTTATTGCCTTGGAGTCTTCTACAACTATCCGGCAGACAGGGAAGGTATTTCAAAGGCAGGAAACTGAATTACACACATTTCATTGGTAAGGACCCTTTTAGACCCCACCTGATGCAAGAAAGGCTGGGAATATGTTCTGGGCACCAACTTCCTAGTGAAAAGTGTGCACCATGGAAGTGGAGCAGGGATTTTTGGTGGAAAGTTAGCCATCCTGCACATGGAGGTAGATGGTCAGGCAATGGAGGCTTCAGGTACAATATGGTTCAACTTGTTAGATCTTCCCTCCCCCCGCCACTGATTACATTTCACCACTAATCATCCTTTTAGCTTGTTCTTCTTACAGTTCCCCACTCAAAATTCCCAAAGATGAAGCAGCAAGAACACCTTTAGATAGTTCACATTAAGGAAAGCAGTTAGGGAATGCTGACTCCTTGGCTGCATCATAAAGAAAATAAATAGGAATTCCTGTCATGGCTCAGTGGTTAACAAACTCAACTAGCATCCATGAGGACAGGGGTTCGATCCCCAGCCTCTCTCAGTGGGTTAAGGATCTGATGTTTCCATGAGCTGTGGTGTAGACATGGCTCAGATCCTGAGTTGCTGTGGCTGTGGTGTAGGCTAGCGGCTACAGCTCTGATTGGACCCCTAGCCTGGGAACCTCCATGTGCTGTGGGTGCGGCCATAAAAGACAAAAAGACAAAAAAAAAGAAAAAAGAAAAGAAAAGAAAAGAAAGATAGATAGAAAAAGAGAGAGGGAGGGAGGAAGGGAGGGAGGAAGGGAGGAAGGAAGGAAAGAAGAAAGGAAGGAAGGAAGGAAGGAAGGAAGGAAGGAAGGAAGGAAGGAAGGAAGGAAGGATGGAAGGAAGGAAGGAAGGAAGGAAAAAATAAATAGTGAGAGGCTGACTTTAGAATCTGTCTAAGGTCACTCTCAATGTCTAGCCCCAGGTAGAATGTAAGTCAAAAAGAGTCCTCAGGAAGCTGATGGAACCAGTTATTCATGAGAAGAGATCCCCCCAGTCCTTTCTGATAGATGCTTCCTGATAAAACAATAGAAGTTTCCAACAATAGAAGGCTCCATGCCAGCATATTTGTCTTCCTGCAGCTTAGGGCAGAGAACCCTTATGAATACTTCCCAGGGGCTGTTAGGTCTGCAGCAGTGTTTACCAGTTTGCCCCAGAACCATCTTCCAACTTTTCTGGGTATTTGGGGGTTGTCTTAGTAGGAAAAGGGTAAAAAATCTGATGTGAGAAGTACAGTCAGTAGGCTTTGGTGTGAGAAACTTCTACAGATGGAAGAAAAATCTCATTGAGGTAAAAGGCCAGTGACAAGGGTGTCATAAAGATTAGGGCCCCTTTTGGCCTAGAACAATCAACTCAGTCCTTCCTCATCCTCTTTTTGACAAGGTAGTCTGTATTAGAATGGTCATTCAAAGCTAGCTTTTGATTCCAGCTTTGGGGCATTTTCCTGGGTTCATTAGATCTACATACTTCTTGAACTTGGGTTTGCTGTAAATACTCTGATTGGTTTCCACTAAGGCTGGTAACCTTGTATGAGTGGGCAAGTGGGCTATCTTGCTTCTCAGGGGTGAGGGCAGCCATAGATCTCAGGAGAGGTCCTGTTTCATTACCCTACAGCACCATGCTGCTTGGTAGAAATAAACACCCAGATTATTGAAAGAATGGAGAGATTTTTTGGCAGTTCTGGGTCAAGGTAAGTCAGTAGAAATATATTTTTTCTACTTAGAATTACACTGGGGAAATGCTGGCCTCAGGTGCTCAGGAAACTGGCGATACCTTCTTGTCACTTGTTCGTAGAAATTTGAATGGGTTTGTATACACAGCTCCGAATATTTCAGACCATTTACTTGCTTTGTAAGTAATGCAGCCTCTCCTTCAAGTTTTGCATTTGCTCTAAACTAGATGACCATGATGCCTTGGCTAATGCCTTTTAATATCTAAGGCTTGTACATCTAGTGCTTGGTTAATAACAGGGAAAGAGCTGTGGTGACTCACCTTGACCTCAAGAGGGAAAAAACATCCTTTTAATAATCTGGGAGTTTATTTGGATCGAAGGCATACTGCATGTTACACAATCTTCTTGTAGACCTGCCTGGGTCACAAAGCAGCACCCCTGTTTTTTATGAAGTCGGCAAAGATGTATAGGGGCCAGGCTTGCTGCTTCTCTGAGAGCCTTCAAATTCATCTTTAATATGTAACCTACTAGCAGAGCAGAAACCCTCGCTAAGTTTAATGGGCTTTTCTCTGAGAACTTTTCAAACTGTGTAACCTTTGCTGCAATTAAAGGTACATTTTTTAAATGTTCTGAAAAAGGAGTGCACACCCATTTTTAAGGAGTCAACCCACAGTCTCTCATGCCTTATCACTTTAAACTTTCTCTCTTACACTAAACGGGAAACTACTTGAGGGCAGGGACAGTGTTCCAAATAGATCAGTGTTCCAAATAGAAGATTGCCTATATATGTGAGTCAGACGTGTTGAACACGTGAGTGGATAAAGGTTGATCACTCACTAGAGGTTCTCAACCAGTGGTGATTTTGCACCCAGGGGACATTTGGCAATGTCTGTGGACATTTTTGGTTGTCACAGCAGTGGGGAGGGAACCCAGGGGTGCTACTGGTCTCTCTTGTTTAGACCAGGGATGCTGCTCCCTTCCTGCAGTGTACAGGACAGTCGCCATAGCAAAGAGTCCTCTGGCCACCATGGCAATGCTATGATTGAAAAATTGCCGTATACATTCCATAGGACCACATGCATTCAAAATGTCTGGGAGGTGGGCTTTGGTCTTTGGAAGGTTCTTTCAGATTCATTCCTTGAGCATTTTTCATGTTGAAATTCAACCATGGCATCACCCAGAAAGCCTTCTGACATTTTCTTTTTCTCTTTTCCCACTTCCCTTTTCCTACACTACCCTTCTCTTCCTCCACCATTTTCCAAATACCACGGGGGAAAAATGAATGTTTCCTGCTAGAGGGAATGTCTGGAGTCAAAAGCATGGCTCTTTCTAGTTACTAACTCAATTGTAGCTGTGTTTTTTCTGGACCACTCCTTCAAAGATAAATATGTTTATGCTGCCAGTGCTACCCTCACACAGCTTGGGAAGCCCTTTGGAGAGGCGCATTGAAGGTAAGGAAGCACATCCACAGGATGTTTACTCTAATGATGCTCTCAAAAGCATTTGGGATGTTTAAACATATGCTTCCAGCATCTATCTTCACATTGCTGCTAAATTGTGGAAAAGCTATAAATAGAAATAATGGACTCAGTTTATTTTTAATTAGAAGGCTGCTGCTTATAGCTGAAATCGTGACACTACCAAGAACGTCTTTCTCTCATTCGGAAGGGAAGAATGAAGAATTCCTAGGGTTTTGAACTTGGGCCAGGTTCCCTGAGTCTCTTGGTCTCCGAGTCCCTGCAAATTCAAAGCCATTCAGTGGCATGTGGCCATAGGATGATTCTCTGTACTACTTAATAATGTTTTTAGATGTAGCAAGTAGTGCTGTTATTTCTACCAAGTTGAGGAGCTGTTTTATTTTTCCTTTTTCTTCATATTTAACTGTTAACATCTGTACTTCAATAAAACTTGCAGTTGTATTTAAATCTTTTTTTTTTTTTCAGTGAAGGTTCTAGTAAATTTTTAGGCACATGTACAAGTAATGTTATCATGTTGCTTGTTATCTCCCAAATAAACTTTATTCTGAGAATATAGTATTTATTCATAGACAGCATATCTGAGGCTGTTTTTTTTTTTTCCCTCAGCTGTAAGATGACATATATAGACAGAGCTAGCCTGGTATTCTGTTATTTTAGGATGTTCTGGAGGTTTGGAATCTTCACTATTGTCTTAACCTTCTGCTCAAAAGTGAAGAAAATGCCCATTTAAGGAATATCCAACTTGGAATTCTCTGGTAGTGGGACAGAGAGCAGCCACATGAAGATCCAGCTCAAGGCTCAGGTGTCCCCCCCAAAATGCTATGACTTATGACATGACCTGCTTTGAAAGAGACCCTTCTCTCTTCACTGATACTTGCATTTTCCCCCCACTGGGTTCATATTTCCTGTTATGCAGTGTGGTATGCCAAGCTTAACTATGATGATCTATGGAGGAAAACTTACTGTTTTATACTTATTGTTTTATCACTATACTGTTTTATAGTGATAAGGTCTAAAAAGAGAGTTTGATGGTTTCAGTGCATATCTTGGAGAAAACTGAGTTTAAAGAAAAGGAAATCTGAAGGGATATTTTAGAACTGTGCTATCCAGTGTGGTGGCTGCTAGCCATATGTGGGCTATTGCTCCCTTGAAATGTGACTAATCTGAATTGAAATGCAATATAATGTAAAATAAACACTAGATTTCTAAGACTTAGTATGAAAACAGGTAAAATATCTAAAACATTTTATATTGATTATATATTTAAATACTTACATTCTGAATATATGGGGTTAGATAAAATATGTTAGTAAAATTAATTTTACTGTTCTTTTTTTTCTTTACTTCCGTGACATGGCTATTAGAAAACTTAAACTTACATATGTGGCTCACATTTGGGACTTGGTTATATTTCTGTTGGATGGTGCTGCTTTAGAATGCTTCCCAGGAACAGCCTTGCTTCCAGAGTACATTTCCATTCCTAACAGTGAAAGTTTTAAATTTTCCATAGTTTTGCTTAAGCAAGACAATACCGTAGTTTCAAGTTCTATAAGCAGTAAATTCCAGTGTCACATTAAAGCCTCAAAAGAGGGGTTACTCATGTGTAATCAAGCCTTTAAAGGGTCAGTGAGTAAATGCCACTGTATCACTGAAAACTCTAAAATTAAATACAAAGCTCTGAGTGTGTGTGAATTCCACTGGGAAGTTTCTTAACTTTCTTCAGACCCTCCTAAGGATCCCTGACCAATATCTGCCTTGTATAATTTTAGGGAACCTATATTCCTATAGAATCGAATGGTGGCTACACCATATAGAACGGAAGTTGGGCAACATGGTGATGTTGCCTTGATACCAAGCACTTTAAGACCTGTCACCCACAGTGAGAAGTCTAAAAGTGGTTCTATCACCCTTTTATTCTTCAGTTCTAGGTGGCTGACAGCTGCCTTTAGAATAAAGCTAATATTTTCTAGGATGGCATTTAAGGTTGATTATATGTGAATTGTTTTCCAGTACATATCCACCTATGTTCCCATAGCAGAAGTCTGCTCCATGGTCTATGAATCTGATTTACATTTAAGAGCCATGGCTTTGCAGATGTTATTCCTTTTTGAAATTCCACCAAACCTTTGTCTATCTAAATTCTACTTAACTTTAAGCTAGGTTGTAAGACAGGATGGGGATGCTTATTTCTTACAGGACTAATGTATCAAACGTGCAAAAAATTCCGCAAATTAGTAATCAAAAGAAATACAATGGGAATATAGGCAAAAGATAAAAAGTAAGACATTTAGTAGTTCCTGCTGTGGTGCAGCAGTTAAGGATCTGGTTTTGTCTCTGTAGCAGTGAGGGTTTCACCTCTGGCCCAGTGCAGTATGTTAAGGATCCAGTGTTTCTGCAGCTATGGCAAAGGTCACAGCCACGGCTCAGATTCAATCCCTGGCCCGGGAATTTCCATATGCCCCAAGTGCAGCTAAAAAATAAAAATTAAAAATAAAATAAATTCAAGAAATAGCAAGCTATAACTAGTAAACATGAAATGATGCTCCACTAGTAAGAGCATTTTATTTAAATTTTGGTGTTTTCATGTGCTAGATACTGTTTAAAACCCTTTCCATAGACTAATCATTTAATCTTAATATTCATTCCCACTGATACTTAAGTAAACACAAATAAAAATATTAGTAAATGCCACTATTGGTGATGTAGGAGAAATGGACATGGACACTCATTTAATCAGTGGGCTAAAATTGCACAAAGTTTTTGAAAGCTACTTTGGGACTATTTAATCAAAAATTTAAATGCACACACCCTGTGACCTAGAAATCACATTCTAGGAATCTGTCCTATCCCAATATGAGGAGGAATGCATACAAGTATAGGTACAGAGTTTTCTCAGTAGTAATATGGATTTGTTATGTAAATTCTGGATAATATTCTGAAATATTATCATTGAAAAGGAATCAAATTGACGAGTATGAACTAATTTGTGGGAAAAGGTATAAACATTATTAACTGGGAAACATACACAGTATAAGATATATAGCTTGATTTTACTTTTTAAAAAAGTAATTAATTAATTTTGCTTTTTAGGTCTGTACCTGTGGCATATAGAAGTTCCCAGACTAGGGGTCAAATCGAAGCTCCAGCTAACGGCTTACACCACAGCTAGAGCAATGCAGGATCCAAGCCACATCTGTGACCTACTCCACAGTTCACAGCAACACCGGATCCTTAACCCACTGAGCGAGGCCAGGGATCGAACTCATATCTTCATGGATCCTAGTCGGGTTTGTTCACCACTGAGCCATGAAGGGAACTCCCTTGATTTTACTTTTAAAAAAATTTTTATTCATATATTTATAGTTGATTTACAGTGTTGTGTCAATTTCTACTGGACAGAAAAGTGACCCAGTCACACATATATACGTTGTTTTTCTCATACTACATTCCATCATGTTCTATCCCAAGAGATTGTATATAGCTCCCTGTGCTGAAGACTAGGATCCCATTGCTTATCCATTCTAAATGTAATATAATAGTTTATTCATGTATATGTAGTACTACTGCTATGTTTATTGAGTACTTACTATGTTCTAGGAACTCTTTATATTTATTTGTTCATTTGGCTCTTAAAACAGATGTAGAATCTAGACTTTATTTTTTATTTTTTTAGTTAATCATTATTTATTATTATTTTTTTAATAGTTACTTCCCCAATACACTTTTTTTTTCTACTGTATAGCGTGGTGACCCAGTTACACATACATGTATACATTCTATTTTCGCACGTTATCATGCTCCATCGTAAGTAACTAGACATAGTTCCCAGTGCTACACAGCAGGATCTAGACTTTTATTAATTTCACTTTACATATTAGAAAAATAACACAGAGAGAAGTGAAGTAACTAGCCTAAGGTCACACAGCTAGTTGGTGGGTGAGCTGTGACCTGAAGTCAGCCAACTAGATTTCAGAGCTGGTTTTCTTGACCTCTGTGCTTTGTTGGGAAAGGGAGTGGAGTGGCACATTTACAGGAGAACAAATTACAAGTGTAAAGCCTATGCACTGCACCATCAACCCTTTGTAAGCTGGGATTGGAAGCAGGAGGAAGAGGCTTATACTTTTTTATTTTATGCACTTTGGTAGAAGAAGGAATGAAGGTCAGGTTCAGGTGATTTTTCTATTTTGTGCTTTTCTTTGTTTACAAATATTGTCTACTTTCTGTATATTCAGATATTGTCGATTGTATGCTGAACATGTGATGTTTTGTCATTGGGAGCCTATGTCTAAGTGCTCCATGAAGTTTTAAAACTCTGTTCAATCCTTTGGAAGCTTTTCCCAGTCTTCTTAGTGAGAAGCAAATATTCTGGTCTGTGCTTCCTTGAGAACTTCTCCTAATCATGCCTTGTCTTTGCTTTGGGTGTCTTTCCCCTGCCCTAGACCAGAGCTCATTGAAGGAAGGCAGGGATGGCACATAGTAGGCATTCATCTGGTATTTGTTGAATGATTGGATGCATGGGTGGATAGATAGAATGAAAAAGGCATGGGTGCCACTGAGGGATTTTCACCTTGAGCTTCAGCTTCCTTGCTGTGTTACCAGTTTAATGTTCTAAAAGACAGCACTGCTGGCACCTCTCTGATTCACCGTGAGCACTGTTTAACTTGATGCCAGGATGAAGTTGGACCAAAATTGAGAAGTGCTAGTTAATGTGATTTTTTTGGAACAACTTTGGGCTTAATAATAGGAAGAAATGTGGCAAATGAATTGTTTGAAAATTTATCAACCTTGGGTAGAGATTATAAAAAATGGCTTAATCACAGCAGAAAAAAAAAAAAAAAAAACTTAAGAGCAGCCTTAAAAGTTCAGCTCTCTTACTGAAGCCTTCTATGAAGATGCAATAATCCTGATAAAATAAGAGAATGTGTTTCAAGCTTTCAGTATAGTACCTGGCATTTGTTGGGTATTCAGCAAATGTACCTGTATACATACATATCAAAGGAATATAGCTTCCATCAATTCTTACAGTAATTCTGGGAAGGTAAGGAAAAAGCTCATAGGAATCTATTATTTTATAGGATTTGAAAATATATTCAAAAGATATCTATAGTCTATAAAAAGAAAAGAAATGGAATTCACTTTATTATTGATCCGTTCCTAGATTCTCTCTCAATCTCTATCCTTAAAGATAAGGGATTGATTAGTTAACTGGGGAAGTAATCACACTTCTGAATTATCAGTCTGATGCCACTATAAACTTGGAATGATTATTTCTTTAACTGGGCTGAATTAAAAGTACAGACTGTGTCTACAGCCCTCAGCAACAGACTTGACTGGTGGTAGCCACGGGCAGAATTGGCCTCCTTGGTCTGTTGATCCTGGCTTAACCCTTTGAAGGCCCAGCTGATTTTTAGTAGATGTACAAAGAGATGATACTTGCAGGGGTTTTTCTTGCAGGTATGCTTTCTGTAGGATCACTCAATTAATTATAATTGTCTTGCCCTAAAGAACATGGCCCTCGGCAGACCAGAGGGTGTGGCCCTCCAGGGGTTTTATTTCAAACCTTATTTTACAGAGGGCAAGTCAATCCATGGACTCTCTTCCTCAATATTTAATCAAGCAGCAGGAGTTTCAGTGTCACAGGATCTCAGTCTTCACAAGAGAGTTACTGAGTCTTTGCGGTCTCCTTCAAAGAGAAGAAAGCAGGCTGTGCTTGCAGGTCAAAAATAAGCAGGGTAGATGTATCTACCCCACCACCCACCACTTCAGTTGAGGATCAGGATATTTTGAGTAGGCTAATTGCTCAAACCCAGGAGCAGGAAACCTGTTTGCAGCATCTGTTTGGGTGTAAATCATTTGTGGAGGAAGAGCACCAACGGTCTAGATAAAGAAGGAGAAGGAGGATGAAGAGATGGAATAAGAGGTGAAGGAGGAGAAGAGGACAGAGACAACTAACTATATGATGACTACTTTAATCAGAGCCACACCTAAAGATTTTGAACCATCTCTTGAGGCGTACAGGGCTCAAGGCAAAATGTGCATTGCCATCCTCTTTCCCACCCATCAAAGGGCCATCAAAGGGTAGAATATGTATGTATGAAAAGGATAGAGCAGACTTTCTTGATGGTGGTGAGGAAAGGGGATTTTGCACTGCTTGTTTATATGCATATGAATCTTAGATTATCTTTTCTAACCTTCTGGAGAGCCACTTTCTTTCCTCCCACAATCCTCCATTCAAGCCATTCAAACTGATGGTCCCTATCATGTCAGCCTCAGGAGTGGTTCTAGCTCTGGGCTTTTGTTGAAGACCATTCCTTGGTATGTGAGTGGTACAGAAGAATTTCCTCATAAATATAGAGACAAAGTTTATAATATAAGGACCACCTTGTGTTTTTGAGTATCTACCACATTTTTGTGCTAGATGCTATGTAGAATACCAAAAAAATAGTTCAGAATTGTTGGTCTCAACTGATTTACTGCCTAGTCATTGGCCAACATTTTCTATAAGATAGATACTTCAGTTATTTAATCACATAGGTTTTCAGGAGCCATTTGTGAAACACATAAGTTTCCAGGTACTGGGCTAGGCAGTAAGGTTTAATAATTAATTAAACAGTTTTTGCCTTGAAGAAGCTGGTGGAGAGAATAAATATTAAATTGTGTGTCATGCACTGTGGGATCATCAAAATTCAAAGGAATGAGGGGTCAGGATAGATTTTACAAAGTCATGGGGACCAGAGAAGACGTCTAGTAAATTATATTTGAGTGGTCCAATCGCCATGTGCATTTGTGCATTCTTTTGGCCAACGTTTGGGAGGTAGTACAAGAATTTAAGCTAGAATTTGACCCCTGGACAGGACTTGGATGGCCAGAAAGAAGGGAAACCTCAGGAGAGGGCCTACCTAAGTAGACTGGTGAGATTTCAACCAGGAGCTCCAGAGAATTCTTGCTTATCTTCCCACTTTATAGATAGGAAACTGGGGCCAGCAGGAGGGAAAGGACTTGAGTTCAGGGTTGGCAACCTGGGAAACAGCAATCTCAGTTGAGGTCCTAAGGATTCCTTCTGCCCTTATTTCTTTACATTAAGAACGGAGCACTGCGTTCTCTGAGCACAGAGAAAAGCTTGGGAGTCTCCAGGGACAGAAGCCTTGCTACAGTCCATTCTGGACATGGAAAATGAAAGCAGCTTGGATTGCATCAAAGAGTAGGTGAGATGAAGAGTGAAAAGAAAAGGAAAGGAGTAACAGATATGTGTATCCTGGGCCAGACACTGTGCTAAGCTCATTGAGTGAACTGTCTTCTGTAATCATCATATCATTCTGGTGTGCGAAGTAGGTATTCCCTCCCCCACTTTCCACAGGAAGGCACTGAGGCTCAGAATAGTTATATATCTTGCCCAAACTCACACACCCAACAAGTGGTGGAACCAAGGATCAAACCCACATTTATCAGACTCCTGAGTTTGTGCTCGAACAGCTGTATTGACAGATGACAAAGAGGAAAATATCCAGATGAACTTTGACCCTGTGGTGCTGTCCTCCCTGCCAGGTATTTTATTTTTTAACTACCATTTTTTAATTAGAATATTGTTGATATACAGTATTGTGTCAATTTCTATTGGACAGCAAAGCAACCCAGTCATACATATATATACATTATTTTTCTCATACTGTCTTCCATCATGTTCTACCCTGAGAGATTGGACATAGTTCCCTGTGCTGTACAGTAGGGCCTCATGGCTTATCCATTCTAAATATAATAGTTTGCATCTACTAACTCCAGATTCCAGGTATTTTGAGGGAAAGCGAAAGTGCCAGGTGTCATGATTTTTCACTTGAAACTTAATCTTCCTCTCTTTCAAAAGGTGTTTTCATAAGTCCTGTTTTGCAGAACAGGAAACCGAGGCTGGGGAGTTCAAGCAAGTGCATTCAGGTCACCTAGCTTCTAAAGGGCAGAGCTGGTATTCAAACCAAATCCTTTGACTCCAAATCCATGTTACCTCCTTTATAGCATGAGTTTCCAAGCCATGAAAGGGAAGGATCCTTGCAGGTAATTGAAAGCCGACTGTAATATGTCTGCCATTTCTAGCTTGGGATGGAGCCCAGAACCTAAGAATCTTGTCAGCTTTGTTTCTCTGCCTGCCTTCAGATTCTTCCCTTGCATTATATCTTGGAGGCTGTTTTTAGGAGCTGAATATGACCTGTAATTCAGAACAAGATTTCCAGGCTCCTCGTGTTCTGCTAAAAACTCAACTTCGTAGAGGTGTCTAGGCCATGCAATCTGTCTGCATAATATCTTTTCTTTGTAGAGAAAGATATTAGGGAAAAGATGACTCTCTAATGGCAAAGGACAGGACAGGCACCTCCGTTATCATATGATAACCATCTGCTTAAGGAGTTAGAGCTACTAATTGGTCTCTCACCTTCAATATAAAAAATGCACCTCCAACTTGGGGTTATTGTACAGTTCACACATCAAAATCTACATTAAATGAACCTTCAAGCTGTGGCACAGACCACAACTTCTTTTTTTTTTTCTTCCTGTCATGGAAATTGAAATGACTGCCAGGAAGGCATGGAAAAAGCTTCTGTGACAGATGGAGGGATTTCTGAGGCCAGGGAAGGCTGTACTTTATATTTCTTTGGGGTAGTTTGAGGCACTCTCCATAGAGCCGGCCTGAAACCTTTAGGGAGGCTGATCAGTGAGCTGCTCAATGTACACCCTCTGGTAGCTTTAGGATTTCCGGGTGTAATGATCGAATACCATCCTTGTCCTCATGAAACTTATGCTTTTCTAGGTCTTTACCTGTCCACATCTCCAGTATTTAATGAGTTCTGTGTCACTCTAGCATTTTTTAAATTTAATTGAAGTGACGCATTTATCTCCAATTCAGCTGCAATGCTAAGTTGCCAGCCTTGAGTTGGAATGAACATTGCCAAAAGAAAAATATTAAAGTTGATCAAGTCTTCAGTAGAACAGCTCTACTAGAAACCATAAATTCCCTGTGATGATTGGAAAGAAAACGTGCTTTGAATATATAACCCTGGATCACTGTGAGCAAGCAGGTGAAAAAAAGGTGAAGGGTGATTTAGAGGAAAGGAAGAGAAAATTAAAGAAGATTAGGGAATTTAGAGACTATATTTTGAGACTATAACCAAGAGGACAGTTAATCATCATGAGTTTCCAGGGCAAGTGTTTTGTAGTAAAGGGTGGTTTTAAAGGAAAAACACTGGTGCAGAGAAGAGGCTGACCAGCCGATGATGTATGAGCTCCTGGAAATAACTGGGAGAGAAGAACAGTTCTGGAACTGGAAAAATACAGTGGCAGAAATGAGAAAAAATGGACTGGTGCACACTTTGGGTAAAAGATTGTGCAGAGCCAGCCAAGCTCTGTCTTGAAGACTATGCAGTGGAGTTATGCACACTTATCCACAAAGCTGGACCACTGGAGTGTCTTGACTTCTTTCCCCATTCAGGGAGGAGGAGGCTTTCTAACAGGTGGAGAACCTCAAGGGATTCAGTGTGAGGAAATGAGACTGTTGAGAGTTTATTCAGCCAAAGACTGATTGTCAGCTGCCCATCTATCCCAGTGGGGCAGATTATCCTTTGGATAAAGACAAGGTTGGGCTCTAGGAAAAAAAAAAGGCGAATGGAGAGCGAATCTTTACCCATCCATTCCCCACATCAATCCATAAGCATTCAAGAGTTTGGTGTCCCTGCAGGGTGTGTCAAATGGTTTAATTTTATTTTTATTAAGAGTATAGTTGATTTACAGTGTTGTGTCAATTTCTGCTGTGTAGTGACAGTGATACAGTCATGTTCTTTTATGAATATATTCTTTTTCTCCTATTATCTTCCATCATGGTCCATCCCAAGAGACTGGATATATAGTTCCCTGTGTTATACAGCAGGACCTCATTGCTTATCCATTTTAAATGTAATAGTTGCATCTACTAAACTCCCCAACTAGTCATCTATCCCACTCCCTCCCCCTTCCCCCTTGGCAACCACAAGTCTATTCTGTGTCCATGAGTCTCTTTTGTAGATAGGTTCATTTGTGCCACAGATGCATATTTTTGGTTTTTAGTTTTTTTCTTTTTAGGGCCACACCTATAGCATATGGAAGTTCCCAGGCTAGGGGTCAAATCACAGCTGCAGCTGCCACCTACAACACAGTCACAGCAACATGGGATCCAAGCCACATCTGCAACCTATATCACAGCTCATGGCAACACTGGATCCTTAACTCGTGGAGCGAGGCCAGGTATTGAACACAGTCCTCATGGATACTAGTTAGGTTCTTAACCCACTGAGCCATGGTGGGAACTCCTGTGCCTTATTTTAGATTCCCACATATAAATGACATCATATGGTATTTGCATTTATCTTTCTGACTTCACATAGTATGAAAATCTCTAGTTCCATCAATGTTGTTGCAGATATTGTTATTTCATTCTTTTTATGGCTGAGTAGTATTCCATTGTGTATGTGTACCATGTCTTCTTAATCCATTCATCTGTCAATGGTGATTTAGGTTATTTCCATGTCTTAACTATTGTGAATAGTGCTCTGATGGAACATAGGGGTGTATGTGTATTTTTGAGTGAAAGTTTTGATTGGATGTACACCCAGGAGTGGGATTGCTGGATCATATGGTAGTTTTGTATTTAGTATTCTTGAGCACCTTCCAAACTGTTTTCCATAGTGGTTGTACCAATTTACATTCCCACCAACAGTACAGGAGGGTTCCCTTTGCTCCACACCCTCTCCAGTGTTTATTTGTAGACTTACTTAATGGTTTACTTCTTTTTGGCTGTGTTTACCTGCCCTGGAATTTGTTCATTTCTGAAGGTGAGATTTGTTTCTGCTGCTGGAGGGAAAGTGGTCTGAACTTGGGAAAGATTCCGAAGGTCATGGCAATGTTTATCATCTCTTTCTGGGTCATGGCAATGTTTAGCATCTCTTTTTTCATTGATTCTATCCATGGCCTTAGGCAAGACACTCAATTTTCACATCTCTAAGATAGGCTAATAACTGCTCTGACAGATATATCATGCGAATAAGTCCATTTGCCAAGCCCCTCCCTTGGAAGTTAACAAGGGTACGTTATCATTAGTATCCCCACCCTAACACTGTCTTTGAAGACAGAGGCATAAACCTGGAGGCATCTCAAACACATTCAATTGAGTCCATTTTTCACCCAGCAGAATTATAAGCAAGACAGTTAAAATATTTGCGTGGGAAGAGGCAGCCTTATGGGTGGAGGAGGAATAAAATGGTAAGGGAAGATTTTCACAATCCTAATAATAATGAGAGGCCCAGTCATAATTATGTTAATCAGATGTACCATCTGACTTTTCTAAAATATAAAGAAGCTCCATAAGCATGCTGTATACATCAACCAAAAATTTGAGGCCGCTTCTGGGGCCAGAAGCTAATTTCAGAGGCATAGTTTATGGGTGGGGAAAAGGAGACCTAAAGAGTTATTATCAGGAGTCAAATGAGGAGCAGAGTTGGAGAAATTTGCCTCCTCTAGCAGGTTTGTAGCCAACACATCCTACTTTGGTGGCAAAATGGTAATTCCAAAGAGAATTCCAACGTTCAGATGCATGCCTTTATTATTCAAGCTTCAACCTCAGCACAAAACCTATGGGTGATTTTTCCCTCTTTCTCCAGTTTTTTTTTTTTTTTTCCCTTTTCACTCTTTCTGGACTGATTCTATTAATTTCTCCCAATGGCACGTGCAGCCCTGCACTGATGCTGCCATAGGTGATCTCCTTATTCATCTCGTAGCAGAGAGGCCATTTGGATGAATATATGTTCCCCATTTCCTTTGCATTATAAATTCAGTGTTGTGGGAAAAGGAGCAAAATGTAATGGCAAGGCCTCCACAGAGAAATGTCCCTATTTGAGAAGAGGAGTTTTATAGGGGGGAACAATTGACAGCCTCTCAGTACAGTGGGCACATTTTCCTGTACAACTGCATCACCACTAATGATAAATGAGGAATGTTTGATAGCTGGCTCCGTTGTCTGACAGCTACAGTTTTGGCCAGAGGGCCGTGGCAGGCTTTAGACTTCTGTTCAAAATGAGTTAAACATATTAGGCATTATGAAGGCACAGAAGCCTCAAGAATGAATGCTGAAATGAGTGATCCGGGTAGGCTCCTGGGTACACAACTTGCAAAGCAGATGTCATTCTAATAATGTGTGATATAGAACATGCCTGGCCTAAACCCTGCTGGATGAAATATGAAGCCCCGTTGGTGATATTTAATACCATTTTATGAGGTGCCATCTTATAAAGACAATGCCCGCCGTATGTGGAATGCTTAAGGTATTTTGCCAAAGGCACAGGGAGGTATCTGGAGTAAGTAGAATTTTTATTATTTTATAAGCCTTTACTTTGTAATATTTCTGTTTCCACATTATTGTGGGGGCTTGCTGCCCTAACCCTTTGTCGAGTGAACTTGATGAGCGGCTTGCCGGTAGATTGACGGATAGCCCTTGCTGTTTCTGGAAGAAAAGGCAAGCTCCTACCTAAATGCATTCTTCAGAAAGCCCTCAAAGCGGAAATACAGCTTTGCTACAAGCATTCTTCGAGCAGGGACTTTGAGGCCAGCATACAAAAATATTGCCATTTTTCAAGTGGACCATTTCGAGGGTAATAGAGGATATGTATGGACTGCAGCTACCAGAATGCGTTTTCTCCTTCCTCTTCAGTTTCTGATACTGGGGACCCAGCAAACTTTCCAATTTTGGGGTCCCTTTCAGGACCTTCTAACGTCTATGAGGCTGGTGAATCTTAACCAGTGTGGATCTTGCTGCCCCTGAGGTCCTAGAAAATCTAAGCTTCTGAACAGCCATGGCCCAGGGCTGGAAGTGATTCCCAGGAGAGGGGTGTGTGGTGCTGAAAGAATAAGGTCATTGTTGAAAACAATGAAGTGATAATAAGAGTACCCAATTCAAACATAGCACATTTTACATTTGTTTTCTAAGTGCATTCACATTTACAACTCACATACCCTGTCAGGCATTCCAGAAGTTAAGAACTACATAATTGGCCAGACTGAGGATGCTTAAGAAAGCCACCACACACTGCATTTCTGAAGTCTAGTCTGTCCTCCTCCAAAGGATGCTCTGAGCAAAGATGTTTCTTAAAGGATCTGTTGGGGAAGGGTCCCCTGTTAATTATTAATTATGTATTAATTAATTCTGGGTGAAGAGAGGTAATTTTAAATTTTTTTAATGAAGGAATGTTTTCATTTTTGAGAGCTTGGAGAAATATAAGATGGATCCATGAAACAAAGTAACATACCTCTGCAAAGTAACATAACCAAAAGTCAATTATTTCAGAATTCAGGATAAGCTCTTTGGACAGACCTCTGCCTAACAGCCTGTGGGATTAAGCCGTGCTCTCTGTCAACTGTAAATGGTCTTGGATGATGCCCACAGCCTTTTGTATGTGTGTAGTGGCTAGGAAGGCTACTCTTTCATATGTAATTGCCTTTCTGCCACCATCAGTGGAACCGTATGCTAACACATAGTCTGGTGTGTTTGTTTTATACAGATTGTTCTTGTTACTGTTATTGTGTGACTTAGTTAAATATTTAGTAATTGATGAAATATGACTGCAAAAAGAAGGGAGTTGCCCCTCTGTTATTGAGATGCACGCTTTGGGACCACTCGATGAAAGCAAAACACTGAAAAAGTGCTGTTGAATTAGGCATGTGTAAGACATCTGCAAAGGATTGAGGGAAGATCATAAAAATTAAGAATACTTTACATTCAATTGCTTTGCAAGTGTTTTAGTTCTCACCCCTCTTTAAAGAAACTGAAATTTGAAATTGTAGCTGATAGATGCTATGGGTGTGGTTTATGCCAGAAAGACGACTTGAACTCCAAAACAGCCGATTTAAAGACAAAGCTTAGGTCTAGATCAGCAAATTGGCAAATGATCTACTTGTATAACTTTTAACCTAAAATAAATATTTAAAGTCTGTCTGATGATTTTTGCACTGTATGCTTTAACAGATTTTTTCCATTCATCCACCCATTATGAATCCTCATTGTAGAGGATCTGCATCTATTTCAAGTTCAAACTATTGATGGAATGCCAAGCATAAAGGTTACTTTCTTTGAAGAGCTAGATTTTTATTCCTGTTTTGGGGAAATGAAGGCAATTGGAAAAGTTTGGGATTTGAAATAGAAGGACAATGTGATAGAGTAGAAACAAGAACACCAGATTTGGAATTTGATGATCCAGCTCTGCTACTTAGTACAAATAACCTTGAAGAGGTACGTCACTTAACCTTTCTGGACCTACTTCCTCATCTGTAAAATGAAGATAATGATATTCTTCCCTATCTACCTTGCATCATTGCTCTGACGAGCAAATGATATGGTGTGAAACCTTTAACATCATCTGTGAATATGAGTTACCCCTGCTGCTGCTACTACTGCTGCTAATACCCCTCTTATTACTATTGCTACGACTAATACTGTGCACCCAATTATTACTACTAGGGTGTTAATGCCACTGGGGAGAGGAGGTCCTGGCCCTCCTTAATTCTACATGGTCTTTTCTGGAAGAGTAGCTTTGCTTCAGAGAAAGGGAGAGTGTTCCAATTCGGTTTGGAAGACCAAAACTGAATCTGGTTCGCTCCTTGCCACTCACCCTACTCTGGAGACTCCGAAGAAGGCACCTCAGTTCTTACTTGTGTAAAATGAGGGGGATGTTACTAACTGGCAGTTTTCAAGCTGCTTTTCTTTAGGGTCTTCTTTAGGCAACTGCTCCCATCTAGTCAGTTCCATTTATTATATGATTTTACATAGTGTTTCTGTGTAAAATTTTAAGATAAAAAAAAAGTTAATGTGAAAAGGGTTTACAAATCCACTGGGTTAGAGGTTCCTTAATGTTTCCTTCAGCTACAAAATGTTGCAGTTGGTCATTCTGTTAATAACTATGATCCCCGTACCCTGACTCTCAGACTGCTGTGGTTGCTTAATTCCCATCTCCATCACCAGAGCCAACAAGAACAAACTGTCCAAGCAATTAAGTGTCTTGCATATGTGTAAGTGCCAGCTTTCAGCATGTGGTCTGGCCCTTCCCTTTGTGGACAATGGCAGGCTCAAGGTCCATATGACAGTATATTCTGTGCCAGACCTCAGGTCTGTCCTTTAAATAGGACCCTAGACCCCTCACACTTTTCAAGCAAAGGAGATTGGCTGATTGGTGATTGCCCATCCTTTTCAACTAAGGTGTTTTGAAGGCCTGTGTGCCCCTCCCCCAAATATAGGCATTAAAGGAGAATAATGAGTGTCTGCCTCAAATCCCTTACAAAAGTCTCTTTGTGTAAAATCCTTATTGATGATTCATTTGCTGTATATATCTTGATAAATCCATTGGGGAAAACCTCATATTCCAAATGAGGAGCAGAGAAGTAATTGGATGTTATCATAGGGCCTAGCCTCTGCCCCAGAGAACGTGTTAATAGGAAACACATTATTTTTCTCTTTACATCCCTTTGAAGGAAAGTTCTGAGATTGTTCCTCCAAGGCCTTCACTTAGGTTGTGATCAAAGCCCTCCTGTTGCTAGCCCACTACTGGATGAGCCACCCTACTGAAGCTTTGGGTCCAAGATTGCTCTGTCCCTTGAAGACCTATCACCCAGTGATTCATAATTTAGTGGCTTAGCATAGGGAATTAGGGGAGACTGAAACCCTTTGAGTGGACTCTTTCTCTTGAGTCCTATAATTTCCAGCTAATTATCATCAAAAGAATCAGAGAACTACTGAGGCCAGAGATAAGAAACATCCCTAATTTTCACAGGCTACTGAAGCTATGTTTTTGAGTACTGATCCCCACAAGCCCAAGGGCCTCACTTGTGTTCTGTGAATGTCACCGAGGACATAGGCATCTCTTCACTTTGACCTGCATTTGTAGTGAAATAGGAAGCTCTGCTCTGTTGCTGGCCAGGCAGATTAGCCCACGTTCAATTAAAAGGTCTCAATCATCCTACGGTAGCATACAAGCCTTTTCTGGCAGAGTCAGATACCTGAATGATTCAGGTAAACATTGTTTTGGTTGTTGGACAGGTACCGTACATGGCTACTTATTTCCCATGCTTTAGAATTCAGTACTTAATTTTTGGAATAATTGATGTATGGAATCTAATTGTATGAGATACACACTGTTGCCAGTACTTAGGGGTTATAGATATCTATCAAGCAACATATAAATAAGGACAAAAAGAATTTTCCCTGGGAGTAAGCTCTAAAGTCAGCATCCATGGGGTCAGAGTGTAGATAAGTGAAATCTCCTTATAGTAATGGAATAACTTTCATGTTCAGAAATACCTGGCTCTACAGTGAGTCACTAAAGTGGCAAAACTACATAAATAACATATATACCAGAGGTGGGACCAATCAAATATAAAGGTAGAAAAAAAGGAAGATTCCCACTAAACTCTGATTCCCATCCAGGGGCAAGGGAAACAGTCTGGTAATGCCATGCCATGGTCAAGATGGGTATATGAGGTGATGCCAGCTACATGCCAACCATACAACAGGTTCTTCTTATTCTGACTTATGCAAACTTCTGATGAGAATTCACCTTACCATGAGGCTCTGGCCTTCGGAAGAAAACTACCTGGGCAGCCAGACCCAAGGATTTTGGACTAAATGAGAATAGTATTTCTCATTATAAGTGAATAAATAAACACTTCATTTTTAGAATTCTCTTGAGCTTGACTTGCATGAGTCTAGGAGTAAGAGGTGGGCTGTTCTTGGTGTACTGACAAATCACTTTCCAAAGGGCATCAGAAATGCAGACCAGACCCTAAATAACCATAGACGCAATTGCCTGTGTACATCAGGATGAACCACCAACAAAAAGAATGTGGCCCTGTGAGGCCTCATGGAGACAGCTTGTTTGTCCCCCACCCCCGAGAACCACACCTTCTGTATGTCCTCAAATGGAATTCTCCACCAGTAATGGGCAAAGTGAGTGCACATACCAGGAGGTAAGTCGGATCCCTGTGACAGTCACTCTTCTTTCTTCCATTTTACCAGAGCAGACAAAAGAACTGTTGAGTCCTCAAGTCTACAGGTTAATATTTTATCTTTGTTATTTATTATGCTTAGACCTTGAACACTGGGTCTAGACTTGGGTTTACTTTTCTCTCTCTGTCTCTCTCTTTTTGTTTTGTTTTGTTTTGTTTGAGGCCTCGGTGGTGCAGAGACCTGCTGTGCCCCTGGGCAACCACTGATGCACTTTTGTCCATAGCATTGTCTTTTAAATCAAGCTCTTGTATTTTTTGTACTAATGACTAAGTACCTCTTATTACCACCCTCAATCCAGCCACCTAGATTTACTTTTCTAGCTCTTCTGGAGACTGCTGACCACATTTCACTTCTTGCTGCAAAGTTGCCTATTAATAAAGACCTCCTTATCTGGACTCTGTTCTATATAGTTTGCTGCTAGAATCATTGTATATCATCTACCTGCTGGGCTGTCTACCTGTGAACCCTGCTGCACCCTGACTCTAACCCACCATCAGCTACTTTATATTTATTGGCTATAAGGCTCTACATGGCAAATAACTTTGTCATGCCACTACTCACATGAATGATAATGCCTGATGTCCATTTGGCTACATGTTCTCCCTGCCTTCTTCTGGAAATGTCCCTGAATAGGTGCCAGAAACCACTGATTTAACCAGTTTTTAGCTTTTGGTCATTCTAGAACTAACCTATCTCATCATCAGTTGACCCCAGTACTGCTAAGAAAGCATCTAACACTAAAACTATACCATGGTTATTTTGATTATTTCTTGATTCAGAAAGCTCCTTAGAATCAGAGGGTATCTTAGTGCACCATTGTGAATCCCACTAGCTATAGTTAGGTCTAACTGATTTACTGGTTAGTAGCAAATTCTGGGTTATAGGAAAAAGGAAAACCTGCGATAGTGACTAGATTCCAGCTGATGAGATGAGTCAAGGGAAGAGTGTTGTAATAAGAGCTATGGGCCTGTTTTCAACAGTGTCACCATACTTTTCTCACTATTTGTTTTTGAATATTGAATTTTTTTCTTTAGGGGAAGAAACTCAAAAGGCAAAAGGAAATTCCAGCTTCTCTACCTCTGCCTTAACCAGCATCAAGGTGAGAAATTAAACAACCATAACAAAAATTACAGCTGTATTACAGTTCTACAATTACAACTGTATCATGGTTCTCTTGCATTCAAGTTACCACCATGGTTAGATACTGCATTACTTAGTAGTGAGACTTAACTGACAGATCATTTCTGCTTTAAAGTTGCTTTAAACTTTAATGAGGTGATACCTCACACCAGTCAGAATGACCATCATCAAAAAGTCTACAAGCAATAAATTCTAGGGAGGGTATGGAAAGAAGGGTACCGTTCTACACTGTTGGTGGGAATGTAATTGGTGTAACCACGGTGGAGGACAGTATGGAGGTTCCTAAATATAGAACTACCATATGATCTAGCAATCCCATTCCTGGGCATATATCCAGAGAAAACTCTAATTTGAAAAGATACATGCATCTCAATGTTCATTGTAGCAGTATTTACAATGGCCAAGTCATGGAACCAAAAAAAAATGTCCATCAGCAGAAGAGTGGTAAAGAAGATGTGGTGTAGAGGTTCCCATTGTGGCTCAGTGGTTAACGAATCCTACTAGGAACCATGAGGTTGTGGGTTTGATCCCTGGCCTTGCTCAGTGGGTTAAGGATCTGGCATTGCTGTGAGCTGTGGTGTAGATCACAGATGAGGCTCGGATCCCGCATTGCTGCGTCTCTGGCGTAGGCTGGCAGCTACAGCTCCAATTAGACCCCTAGCCTGGGAACCTCCATATGCCACTGGTGCAGCCCTAGAAAAGGCAAAAAGACAAAAAAAGAAAAAAAAAAAGAAGATGTGGTGTATATATACAATGGAATATTACTCAGCCATAATAGAGAATAAAATAATGCCATTTGCAGCAACATGGTTGGATGTAAAGATTGTTATACTAAGTGAAGTAGGTCAGACAGAAAAAGACAAATAGCATATGATCTCACTTATATGTGGAATTTAGTACAAAAGAATTTATTTAAAAGAGAACAGAAATAAACATACAGATTTTAAAACCAGTGGTTACCATAGGTGAAACCAGTGGTAGGGAGGAAGAATTGGGAAGGTGGGGCTAACATATAAACATCGCTGTATAAAATAGATGATCAATGAGAAACTACTATATAGCATAGGAAAATCTACTCAATAATTTGTATTAATCTATATGAAAAAAATAATGGATATATTTATATGTATGCCTAACTCACTTTGCTATATACCTGAAACTAGCACGATGTTGTAAATCAACTATACTTCAATAAAGTTAATTTTTTAAAAAAAGAAATGTAATTTTGGAAGTAAAGTCAAGCCACTTGGGCAACTCAGACACCTCTATCCAGAGGGTCTCCTCCTACTTTTGAGGGACAAGTGCAATATATAAAAAGAAGTGTCCCTCTTCACTTAAATATCCTCATGCCCATGGTTTGTAGCTAGTTCATTATTTTATTTATTAGTATCCTCATTTATAATTCTGGCCAATGCCACATCTGGATACCTTGGGCTGTCTGAGAATTCTTAATGTGTCTCCCAAACACAGTTAATTTAAATTGATGTATTTCATAAGCTCATGTCGTATAGCCATGTAAGAGAAGAGTATTCCTTAAGACTCCAAAAATGATTGAGAGTGCCAATTTTAGTGTGTAGTGGCAATAACTGATAGACGTCTAATTGAGGCATCTAGTACATGAAGTTATTGTAAGACAAGTGAGCTCATAATAAAAACATTCTGGTACCTAGATACAGCCTGGTGACTGTGGATAATAATACTGTATTGCATATTTGAAAGTTGCTAATTTAGAAGTTCTCATCACAAGAAAAATGTATAACTATGTGTGGTGACAGACATTAACTAGACATGTTATTATTTTGCACAATATTCAAACATCAAATCATTATGTTGTACAACTAAAATTAATGTTATATGTCAGTTGTACCTCAATAATAAAAAAAAAGGCCCATTAACTTTGCACAGAGTAAATCTCTGTTTTCTAGCTAATTTTGAAACTTGCAGCCTTGGCTAGATCCCTTTTATTCTTTTCTGTGATGGAGTCTATTGTGTGTGTGTGTGTGTGTGTACATTTTATGTGCATGTGTTTGGGGCGGTAGAAATGAAGAAAGTTATTAATAGTACAAATCTTCCCCACAACTGGTAATGGTGAGTCAGTAGCATGGTCATTATATACAAGCAAGTGAATTTTGATCTTTTTAATCTTTCATGAAATTAAATTACTTTTCTTCCTTTAGGTTTTTCCCCTGAGCAGGATTTTAGGGGGACTGAGTGATAGTGAAAGTTAGGGGAACATTATATTAATATTCTCCTTAGAATATGAAATAAATATAAAAACGATATAATAACCTGCACGAGCAGGTTAGGTGTGAATCATTAGCTTGTTTCATTCATTCATTCAGCACATGTTTATCAAGCACTAAACACTCTTGAGGAGACACCATGATAATTAGGGACATAAATAGGAACTTGGCAGTCTATTCTCACAATGTGATAATGAACTTTATTTCTCTGAAACAATGAAACAATTTTCCCATCACAGAACCTATCCCATACGCCAGGTTCAGTAAGTATTTACTGACAAAAATCATTGTTTCCCAAAGTGTTCTCTTTGGAACACTAGCCTAGAAGTGCTCTGGGGGAAGAATAATGAAAAAGGGATGCCTGGTCAAAATGTTTGGAAAATAATGGCTATTATCTTTTCTCTCTTGAGGATTCATAAAGCACAGTTAGGTATTTAATGCTCTGAGAATTTTATTTAATCCAGCATTTCCAAAGCTCATTTAATTGGGGTACCCTTTTTTAAAGTAAGCTTAATAACCCCCATGGAACACATGTTAGGGAATGCTGGGCTAAATGAAAGTGAAAATCAATGTTGGAAAGACCTCTAATAGTTTAATCAAGCCATGGAAACCTTCAGTTCCTCCCTCGATTGCATGACTGAGGCCCCATCCCTCAGAGGCCTCATTATTGTGTCTTTTTGACTTAGTGCAGAAGAAAAATTTTGACTCAGTAACATTAGTAATATTGGAATATAAATGTATATATATATTGGAATGTATGTATGTACATACATATGTATTTGCATGTGTGTGTGTATTATATATATATATATATATATAGTTACAAAGCAAAACATCACTAGACAAAAACATACCAGTCTTTAAAATTATCCATTTTTCCCCCACCCCCCATCGTACCTCTTATGGAATCACGCTTCGAGAAAATTTCTAGGTATATTTCTATCCCAAGTCACCCTGAGAATTTTTATATTATTAACCACATGACTAGAATTTAATGGTAATAGCTCAAATAAAACTTGCCCTCACACTACCTTTGATTGTCAGTTTCCATTTCCTGAATGGCATTGACGAGGGTTCTACTTGAAATCCTTCCGAAATCTTTGAGAAATCCTTCTACGTTTAAGAAATAAAAATCAAGGTTAATTGAAGAAAAATGAGAGAATGTGTGTTTTTATGTTGCTCTGATAAATCTGTGGCGAGGCAGTAATTGCAAAGCAATACGTAGGTGAGAAATAGAAGCTGACAACTCAAAGTAGCAAATGCTGGTTGTATGGAATTATATTATTGCAAAGGATAACTCAGCTCCCTGTCTATCACATGCATCTTTGGGAAAAGCTTGGAAACCAGGTGCATATTTCTATATCTATTATTTTAGTCATACATGTGCTTCATTGAACGGGACTTTTATTTTGGGCTTCCAGAGTTGACTTCATTCCCTGAGCAGTGTGATTTGAGTTTCTTTCTTGTACAGCCCTGATTCAGGCTCCATGAGATTTTTTCTTTTTTTCCCTTCCTTCTGGATATTGTTACCACTGTCAAATAGGAAATCCATAGAAATAGGAGATTAAAAATGTAAATTTTATAAACAGAAATCAAAGGTCCTAAATCCTTAGCAAAGAAAAGCCAACATAAGTGAGAACATTAAAAAACATACATAAATAGTGCTTCCAGGCTGAATATGTTAAATAATTCAACGGTTAAGTCATAAGCGTTCTTAAACTTAAGTATAAAAATGCCCTTGACAATATTTCACAGCCGTGCATTTCTTTAAAATATTTAGCATTCTCATTAAAGAGAATGACTTTAGTTTATATATTAGTTACACTCCTGCTTGTTAATATGAAGGAATTTAGGAGCGAAAAGCATTCTTATGTATATAAGCAAAAGACAATTTACATACAAAGTTAGACAACTATTCACTTTTTATTTATTTCTGGATCATCAGCATCTACATATAGCTATACAGCATTTAAACAAATTTGTTTCTTAATGTGCAATATTAATATTCTCTGCCCCAAAGTGCCATTTGCTAATGCCATTGTGAAGACAGGTTCCTTCAAAGCTACACAGAAGTCCCTGCTTTAGAAAGACTTAATGAACCTTACATTTTTTGGAATACTGCACAGTGTAATGCCTATTACATATTCATTGCTAGAATGGAAGATTTCCTTTAACTCTGAGCTTCCTGGTCTAGTTCTCTGTAAAACATTGTCAAAAGTCACCAGAGACTTTCGTGGAAAATTGTGACTCTTGATAGCAGGATGTAATGGGGAGGTTTAGAGTAGAGAAGCCGGGAGTCTATCGCCCCACAGGGAGACGTTCTGACAGACAAATGGATGGATAATACAATTTTTGACATAATGGGATGAAAAAGTTTATGCCAGAAAGAACTGAATTAAAGTTATTACTTTAAAAGAAAGTCTGAAGTTTGAAATCATCAGAATTTCCAATGTGTGCTTCGTTTTACTGCTTATATGCAGAGAAGATTTTAAAACAGAGATGTTGTCAACTGATTTATAGAGTTACTAACAAGGCCGCCATAAAATTTTAGTTACCTCTTTGGAAATATCCACAACAATAAACACAGTGTTCCTGTTTTTTTCTCTCTCTCATATTTTTAATAAAGAAACTCTCACATTGTTCTTTTATGTTCTGACTTTCTCCTTACAAAATGCAGTAAGATAAGATTTAGAGGTGGGGAACCACTTCCAGGGCATTGGAAGAACGGAAGACACCACAGCGTAGATATTTACCTTTGATGAAAACTGCAGATCTCTGTAGGTATGGTGAGGACTGGCTTGAAAGAGTTACCAACCATCTCTCCTTTATAGTTACCCTGGGTGACTCTCAGGTGCCAGCTGCAAGGACTAGCATCGAATGCAACCACCTCTAACATACATTCCACCTCATTCACCCAGCTCTGGATGATTGGACGTGTAATGCTACCTTCATTTTCCTAATGCTTTCCATTTTATTTCAGATGCTTAAAAAAAAAATCACATAGTGCCATTGCTGATTTCCATCACACTCTGTCTTGTTCATGTCTAAGTCTCTGCTGTCATTTTACCATACACAGTACTTTGTGCCAACCCTTAGTACTTCTTTTCTTACTTTGTGCGGATTTTCTTCATTCATGTCTGTCCCCTTTATGGATGGTTCCATGAGGGTCACCCTACGCCCTTTGTCTTGATATCTCAGTGCTCACCAGCCTGGGACTAAGGAGACATACACTCTCTGGGTTGAGCCAGCAAGTTCTCCTTTTGTTTTGCACCCTCGGTCCCTCATTTACCTCACAGTAAGCCTTGGCCCTGGTGCTACCAGAGTGCCCGGCACATACCAAGAGCTCAACATGCACTTGAAAAATGTCAAAATGCCCTACTGAATAAGTCAAATTTAAAGCATGTTATCTATCGTTGGAGTGGACACCCTAATAAAATTGTTCCCTCAACATTTTGAAAGGTAGACAGTTATCACCATATTGCATCTACCAGAAATAATGTAATTAAAATCATTTAATTACATGGGAAAAGGGAGTACTAAGACCTAGTGAGGAGGTATATCTCAAAGAGTGCGAAGCATTTGCCACATCTGGGACTCGGTCGGTAGAACTCTTCCGATCCAAAGCTACTTGCTAAGTGATGCTGAATAACGGATTAAAAATCAAGTAATTCGTTAAAATGAATAAAATGTATAGAATTATGACTATCAAGAAAAAGCAGGAAAGGAAAACAAAGGGAAAAAATAAAGGGTAGAAAATAAAAGGAGTGTAGAGGAAAGAGAAAATATTCTGGTGGTTTAAATGAATTCACTACTGTCCCTCCACTGAATTCATGAACTGGCTTCTGTGTATAAGGAGGTCATCTAGTGCATGTATGTTAGCAAGAAATATTCTGACACTTCAGTCACTAGAAAACTCTGGTGTAGACCCCCAGTGTTTGCCATAACGGAGAAGGGGAGAAAAATGTAGACCCTGAGAAAGTAGTACTGTTTAAAATAACATGTAACAGGAGTTCCTGTCGTGGCTCAATGGTTACCAACCCCGACTAATATCCATGAGACTGCAGGTTCAATCCCCGGCCCTGCTTATTGGGTTAAGGATCCATCATTGCCCTGAGATGTGGTGTAGGTCTCAGACATGGCTTGGATCCCGCATTGCTGTGGCTCTGGCATAGGCCGGCAGCTACAGCTCCAATTGGACCCTTAGCCTGGAAACCTCCACATGCTGTGGGTGTGGCCCTAAAAAAACAAAAGAAAAAAAAAACATGTAACAGGAAATGATGGTATGATGCCAGTTGATTTTTTTTTCATTATTTTATCCCAAATTACCCTAAGCTCGACATGCCCTTCAGAGAAATACATTCTAGTTTTTCAACTTTAGGATCACCTGTCAACTTTTATTTTTAAGCCTTAAGAACAAAAGGGGTATCCCCATCAAAAAATGGGCAGAAGATCTAAACAGACAACTCTCCAAAGAAGATATACAGATGGCCAAAAAACACATGAAAAGATGTTCAACATCACTCATCATTAGAGAAATGCAAATCAAAACCACTATGAAGTACCACCTTACACCAGCCAGAATGGCCGTCATCCAAAAGTCTACAAACAGTAAGTTCTGGGGAGGGTGTGGAGAAAAAGGAACCCTAGTACACTGTATGTGGGATTGTAAATTGGTGCAACCACTGTGGAAAGCAGTATGGAGAATCCTCAGAAAACTAAACATAGAACTACCATTTGATCCAGCAATCCCACTCCTGGGCATCTATCCAGAGAAAACCATGACTCACAAAGACACATGCACTCTGATGTTCATTGCAGCACTATTTACAATAGACAAGACATGGAAAAAACTTAAATGTCCATCGACAGAGGCATGGATCAAGAAGATGTGGTACATATACACAATGGAATATTACTTAGCCATTAAAAGGAATGAAATACTGGCATTTTTAGCAACATGGATGGACCAAGAAACTATCATGCTAAGTGAAGTCATCCATACAATGAGACACCAACATCCAATGCTTTCACTGACATGTGAAATCTGAAAAAAGGACAGAATGAACTTCTTTGCAGAGCAGAAGCTGACTCTCAGACATTGAAAACTTAGGGTCTTCAAAGGAGACAGTTTGTGGGGTGGGGCGATGTGCTTGGGCTGTGGGATGGAAATCCTGTGAACTTAGGTTGTTATGATCATTATACAACTACAGATGTGATAAATTTATTTGAGTAATAAAAAAAAGAAAATTAAAAAGTAAATAAAGTTCATATAAATAACCTTAAAAAAAAACCAAAATGGGTATCAGTTTATATTACTATGGTGATATCTAAGAAAATATATTTTTAATATTTGAATTAGGAATACTTGCATGTGAATAAGATGATGGTGATGATGATAAATATACATAATTTTAGAGCACATTTAATAAATAAATGCATTATTCAATGTTATCCCATTTGATTCCCATAGGAAGTCTATGGCTTATAGGCCCTGTAACAATCAGAATATCAAAAAGGAAACTGAGGTTCACAGAAGCCCAGCAACTTAACTGAGGTCAGCTGGTGAGTACACACACTCAGCCACTCAGTCTTCAAACCTAGTGGAAAGAGCATTCCTTTCTATGCTGTCACTGAAATGTAGCACAAATCCTATCACACAATTGAAACCACTATTGAGTTATTCTATAAAGTATAAAGAGCTACAGGCATGGCTTATGATATTTTAATTTCATGCGTGTGCCTTAACACATCACATCCATTAAAAAATACTTTGGGGGATTATTTGATGCTTGCTGGGGTGCCTTCCTGGTTTTAAAAGGACACAGCTTGTGAGAATGGAATTCATACCAACATTTGAAATGACTGAAGAACAGACAACCTAATGTGAGCTCTTTTTAGTATGGAAAAAAAATGCCATGTCCTCCTAATTATAACAAGTATAAAAGCCACTGTTTTTAGTCTATACCCCAGATCCTCACAAAATAATGGCTGGACAAGCCAGAAGCTACCAGCGAGAGGCACCGGGCATCTACTGGGGCTCTAGGACAGGTTGGCACATTGCTCGGCAGTGCACTGGGTAGATTTGGATGGCATTTATAGGGAAATGATCCAATAATGACCTGCCAAAGCCCTTACACAAAAGTCCTTGTGCACCTTATCAAGCATTCAGCCATGGACATTCTCTTTAGAATGGGTTTCAGCCATGCCAACACCCCAAATGCAGTACACAAAGCCATAAGACATGAGAGAGACACACACAACCATGGGACTACAAAGCATCAAAAGAAGTAACACCATGAAAAAAGAACGCCAAGTGTGGCTTAGCGACACTGTACAGACTGGCCACAGGTGTTATTGTTACTGTTCACAAAGAGTTGATATCTGCCACCCACATCAAAAATCATTTGGAGTTCTGAGAACCTACCACACCAGCTACAGGATAGTATGCCAAAGGGTCAGGAGAAAACTCTTGGATTCTAGGAGAGGGAAAAAAAAAATCAGAAGGCCCATAGTATTCCAATAATCCCTGTCTCTCTGTGTCTCTGTCTCTCTGTCCCTCTTCTTGTCCCTGACACAGATCCACACACACCTACTTATATACTCAAGTGTATGAATAGAAAAGCATCCAGTATAGAAAAATAAATTGTACCCGTCATATGACTTAGCATCTATGCAGTTAACTGCTTTTACATTTCATGTGTTATGCTTGGGAAAAACTAAATCAGTTCTCAGTGGGTTTTCAAACAGTCATGTGCTACTAATGGGGAGCATCATAACCCACCAAAGCCAAACCCAAAGTGGCCCCTTAATTTATTTGAGGACTGGGTTTAGTACATGGACATTATGTTTTCAACAAGCAGTGATATGCACAAATCAGTCCTTTGGCAACTCCTTACTCTGTCGATCCTGAGAAATTTAAATGTTTGTCCAGCGCAAGTTTGGAAAGCCCTGGAAATATGACTTTGGAAGTATGACCTTGTTTGGATATATCATTACTTCTGGAGTTCTAGTTGTGGCTCAGCAGAAAGGAATCTGACTAATAACCATGAGGTTTTGGGTTTGATACCCGGCCTTGCTCAGTGCGTTAAGGATCTGGCATTGCTGTGAGCTGTGGTGTAGGTTGAGGATGCGGCTCAGATCCCTCATTGCTGTGGCTGTGGCGTAGGTTGGCAGTTGTAGCTCCAATTTGACCCCTAGCCTGGAAACCTCCATGTGCCATGAGTGTGGCCCTGAAAAGCAAAAGGAAAAGAAAGAAAGAAAGAAAGAAAGAAAGAAAGAAAGAAAGAAAGAAAGAAAGAAAGAAAGAAAGAAGAAAGAAAGAAGAAAGAAAGAAAGAGAAAGAAAGAAAGAACGAAAGAGAGAGAGAGAGAGAGAGAGAGAGAGAGAGAGAGGGAGGGAGGGAGGGAGGGAGGGAGGGAGGGAGGAAGGAAGGAAGGAAGGAAGAAAAAAGCATTACTTCAGATGACAAGTAACCTCTGCATGTTTGGTTCCAGGAGTCTTTTAACAGAATGAAACCATTGTATGACAGTTGGTTGTTTAGTAGAGATATACACCAAGAAACCACACAAAGGGAGGTACCAACAACCTAGCTCTTTAGAGAGAAGATGAATCTAAGATCTTGGAGAGACAGATTTGAAGAGTAGTGCAAACGTGGCTGTGTCCTGTGGCAAATTTCTTGTAAGACTGGTGTTTCACCCTGTTAACTCTATTTTTTTTCCTTTGGCTGCACCTGTAGCATATGGAAGGTCCCAGGCTAGGGGTCAAATCGGAGCTGCAGCTGCCAGCCTACGCCACAGCATGGCAACACCAGATCCCAGCCACATCTGTGACCTACAGGATCCTCAACCCATTGAGCGAGGCCAGGGGTTGAACCCGCACCCTAATGGACACCATGTTGGGATCTAAACCCAATGAGCCACAACGGGAACTCCCCCTGTTAACTCTTTGGAAACACAAATCTCCATCAATAGTAACTTCTACATTCCCAAGTCTTTCTCATTCTTGATAGATTTTCATTATTTAATTTCTCAGTTATTAATTCATTTTTGAGACTTAGATGATGGTGTTAGGTTGAGAGGTGTGCCTAGGATTAAACTGATTTGTGTGAACTATGAAAATGTCCCTGAGTGGCCCCAGTGGGGAAACTCAGTCTTCTTCCTCAGAGGTTGGAACAGGGCAGACTGCTCCCTGGGCCACAGGACAAGTGCCCATTTGCTCTCTGTGTCCCTCAATCCTGCTCTGTAGCTGGGGCAGGGACAGGCATTGTTCATGAGAATTAGTGACATCCAGGTGCCAGCTGGGCTCTGCTGTGTTGTGATGGTGAGGTGCTCACTCACCCTCCCTGTGCCTCGGTTTCTCTGTCACAAAATGGGAAGATAGGAACCACTAGCATTCTAAGCTCCTGGCTCTCCTGTTGTTCTGACTCCCATATTATCTGAGCTGGTCTTATTCACAGAATTTCCGACACCAAATGTGTGGGGATTTCTACACCAACAACCAGTTTTCCAATTCTTCTGCACCAACTGGAGGCCCAGCAATTCAATTCAGTTCAATGTGGACATCTGTGGTCAGCACAGACCCTGCAGATTCAGAGCTCAGACCCCTAAGACCATCCCCACTCCTGACCTTCTGACACCAATACCAAGTCCCAGTACTTCTTACCGACTGGCTCTATGGTCAGGAGTTGCCATGGCCCCCCTTGGGGGTTGATAATTCCCTAGAATAACTCATAGAAGTCAGGAAAGTGCTTTACTTGCTGTTACTGCTTTATTATAAAGGATACAGGAACAACCCATGGGGCTTTTGTTCTCTTCCTGGGTATGCAGCTCTCCAAGTACCTCATGTGTTCACTAACCCAGAAGGTCTCTAAATCCTGCCATTTAGGGGTTTTTATGTAGGTCCCTTAAATGGGCACAATTGATTAAATCACTGGCCTTTTGGGATGAACTCAATCTCCAGCCTCTCTCCTTTCCTCAGAGGTCCTGAGTGGAGGCTGAGAGGACTGGCCTTTCTAGTGACAGCCCACATTTGAAGCTGTCTAGAAGCACCTCCCCCAGAGTCAGTTCATTAGCATATCAAAGACCCTCATCCCTCCAGAGATTTCAAGGGTTTTAGGAGCTGTGTGCAAGGTACCTCCTAAGACAAAAAACGCATATATATTTGTTATGGTCCCACACTCTCTGTTGAAGGTTCCCCCCCAGGACCAGTGAATTTTTTTTTTAAACCATGTATTGTATTGTTAGAATAACCTTTAATTCAGCTAGACCTCTGGGTCCTCCTTCCAGGCATCCTGTGTGTCAGTACTTCATGCATCCTGTCCCCATTGTCTGTGGGAGGGAGGACAGTGGACATCGAAGTTCCCTTCTCCATTCCATGACGCACAGCCAGCAGCCTTCCCACCGCCTCTTAGAACTGGCTTTTGATGGGCTTGTACATCCCAGCAGGAAATGTGAAAGAGCAGTGAATAAAGAGGGTCTGCACTACTGTCATTCCCAGAGCCATCATCGGCCTCAAACAATTGATAAGGGTGTGACGCTTAGTTCGGCACTACTGAGAAAGTTTGCTGCCACAGTTGTGGCAACACCAAATCCTTAACCCAGTGTACAACAGTGGGAACTCCTGGAAGAGTTTTTAAAAAGCCATAGCTTCTGCCCTCTAGGGGCACAGCTAGAGGGTAAAAGCATAGTCAGCACATATGGGGACAATTCACAGACACCAGTAATTGTATAAACATCAAATAATTAAATGTACTTACTAAGTAGGTAAAAAGAATAGCTCAGTTGACAAGACATAGGCCAGGACTCTGGATAAAGAGGTACTCTGAGACTAAGGGAAGTAAATCACTTAACCCTTCTGCGAGTTCATGAAATGAGGGCAATGATAACCCCATCTCAGAGCTCAAAAGTAGGGAGCAAGAGAACATTATAAAGGTGGCCATGAACTACTGCATAGTATGAAGGACATTATGGCACCTTGAGAGAGTACTGAGCACTTGTGGCAGGCACCCTACTGGCCATGAATATGACAGGTGATTTGGAGAAAGGCAGACAGGGATACACAGGTAAATACTGTGAGACAGACTGGGGTCAGTCTAGAGTAGGGGATCCCCAAAGTTCCCTGCGGTCTCATCACCTGTCCCCATCTTCCTTGACCTCCCTATGTCATTACTGCACTGAGACCTCTTTCCCTGACATTCTTGCTTCTCTTGATTTCCATAGCATGGCATTGTCTTGGTCTTCCTAACTCTCTTTTGAACTTGGTATTAGAAGCATTTTTTTTTAAAATGTTGACATATGTTCTTTGTACGTAGGATATGTAAATGGATGAATGATGTTCTGTGATGTGGATATACCACAGTTTATTTAACCATTCCCATGAGTAGATATGTAGGTTGATTCTGTTTTCATTCCCTCAATAGGTTAACAGGTCAGAGAGCATATGCATATCTCTTAAAATGTCTCCTGTGATACAGAGTCCTACACCTGTTGCTATTATGGCTAGTGGCGTGTAAGAACCATTCTATCGCCTCCCTAACTTCTATCATTTGTCAATTATTCCTACTTTTCTATGTTACCTGTCAAAACCTGACCTCAGCCTTCTTTCTTTTTTTTTTTACTGTAATTCTCCTCCAAACAGACTATCAAAACCTCAAAAACAACTCAGCTGATGGCTCTCAACTAGAAACCTATCTCTGAACTGTCATCATCGAGTTATCCAAACTACCATTTATCCACCCATCGGTTATGGGGACCCACCACCTACTCCATTTATGCACCTTTCCTAGAGATGCAAAGATGAGGATGTGGCCTCTGTCCTCAGGACATAAGTTGATTAGTAGAGATGAGAGAGAAGATAGACAAACAAACACGTGATTAAGTGTAATTTATGTAGAATGGATGGGGCACCCAGCTCCATGTGGAAAGTGGGAAAATGTGGGGGACATTTTCCCAGAGCAGGTGATATCCATGCTAAGTTCTGAAGGATTCATGAGGGTGAACCAGGTTAAGGAGGATGAGAAAGAATGTCTTCATCATCAGAGAAATAGCAAGAGAGAGACGGAAAGGACGAGAGAGAACATGGTATATTGGGGAACTACAAGTAGATCAATAAGCGTGTGTGTGTGTGTGTGTGTGTGTGTACACCTGTGCACATGGTGTAAAGCCAATGGAACCCTGAAAGGAACCATGGAATTTCTTGTTCATCACTTGAAAGTTTAGACTTTCCTCGGAAGGTAGTGGAAAGCCATTGAGGGATTTTAAGTGGGAGAGTAGCATGGCCAGGTTTGTTTTGAGGAAGGCTGCTTTTCCCACAGTGAGGAGAATTATTTGCAACTGAGCAGGACAGAATCAGGGAGAGAAGTTATGAACATGATGGGTGGGTGATGAGGACTTAGGTGACAGTAACTATGTAGAAAAGGGAGGAAATACAAAAACTATTAAGGAGGTAGAATTGACTGAAGAATTGACTATTTGGGAATGCAAGGGGGTTGGAGAGGAGTGGACAGAAGGCATTAATGACTCCCAGGATTTTGTCAGGTAGCTAACCTTTCCTACACCTTCGGGATAGATCAGACCAGCTGATATCATCCAAGGAAAGTTGGTCAACTTGGAACTGAGAGGCAGGTCAAGGACAAAAACCCTGAAGATCACTAGTATTTTTGAGGCAGATCTTCCTTGGGAAGGATGCTGATTTTACAAGGGCTTGAAATGAAAAGTGTCCATCTTTAATTCAAGATTCTCCAACAATACTCTATAGTGTTAAATGATGCTATAGCAACTTCTAAAATTCTTGACATTTGTGTGTGTCAGTAATGGTATAAAGTAGGCTCTATTAGTCTTTTATTAATGACAATTAGGGAGGCTAACTTCCTCAAGTTTATGTAGCTGATAAGAAGAGAAATCAAAATATGACCTATGTCTGTCTAATGCCCAAGTCAGCTTCCTTCAATTGTGTCAATCCTTTGACACCTTGAGGTGGCCACTCTGGTCCATCATGCTAACCCTGTCTGTAATGCTCCTTGGCTTTATTTCCATCAATTCACACTTCGTCCAGGAAGCCACATCTCCCCCTCCAAAGCATTCTTCCAGCCTCATTTTATCCTCCACTTTGCATGTCCCCCACAGTTTTTTTTTTTAATATTGTTTGTAGGTTCTTCTTTCTGGTTTAGATATTGGGGCCATTCAGCCAGAATATATTGAATGCTGATGGTGTGTCAGCTGTGACAATAACTACTTTCTAATATGTCACATTGTGACCCAGACCTTGGTCAGGTAGATGTATGCTGCTCCTCAATGAAGCAAAATGCTTCTTGTAAATGTGTTCCACCTCCTTTTAAGGTTCTGTTTTGGTAACATAGAGCCGATTGTGTATTGGTGCTTGAAAAGTGCTCACTGTACGGATGAGTAGGCAAATGTAAGTTCACCCAGGTGTTTATTGAGCACTTTCTATGTGTTTACCATGATCCTAAAAAGTGTACAGAAAAAGTAACATAGGAATAAATATACCTGTATCTTTACTTATATCGATCTCTATCTATATCCATTCATTCATGCAGCTATCATTTATTGAAAATATTCTGCTTGAGCATGATGGAGGATAATGTGAGAAAAAGAATGTATATATGTACATAAGACTGGGTCACTTTGCTGTACAGTAGGAAATTGACAGAACACCATAAACCAACTATAATGGAAAAAATTTAAATCATTAAAAAAAAGAGAATATTCAGCTTGCCTAACATACCACCAAAAAGTTCAAATGTATTCAATAAAGCTACTCTTATCTCTAATTTAGAGGGGAGGAAATAGGCTCAGAGAGGCTTTGTGAGTTGCCCATGGTAACACAGCTACTGGTGACAAGGTTGGGATTGGAAGTGAAGTCTATCAGATTCCAAAATCTGTGCTTAAAATGAGAGAGAAAGGAAGGAGAGAGTGAAGAGAAGAGGGAGATGAGAAAATAGAAATAGAAATTTAAAATACAAGCAATCAATTTAAGTAATACAGGCAATCAATTTAAGAGACAAAAATTTGGACGGGATATGGGTATCGATAAGGGTGTCTGGCAAACACAGACTAAATGTGGTCACATAGGCACACAGTTTCTACCATTGTCTAAGGAGAGGAGATTCTCCTGATGAATGTGAGTTGTTCTAGAGCATATCATAGACCTTCAAAACATCTCAGGGAGAGAAAATCCTGGAAGATAAAACTCACGTAACCAGTGGGTAGCCAACCTTTCTCAGAGGCACCACTATGGAGGCTTCATTGATGCAGCACACACAGTGGAACACCTGATAATAGCAAATGAGCTGGGAAACCTAACAGTCACTTGGCTCCACTGTACAAATATATAAAGGTATCAAAGTTAACAACTTATATAATAATACCAAGTAGGATAATGTCAGATGTGGGAGCTGATTCACTCCCATGTCCTGCTTTGGGGGTTGCTAAGATCTCTCCTACAGTGTTCTGTGAACACAGTGGTTTGCATAACAGAACTAAAGGTTCTGCCCGTCAGTTTCTCACTGGAACTAGTGGTACCCACTTCCCTCTTGTTTGTGCATAGAGCAGAGCCACTTATGAAGCTGTGCTTGGCAGTCTTTCCCTGTAAAGGGTCAGATGGTAAATATTTTAGGCTTTGGGGGCCATGCAGTCTCTGTGGCAACTACTCAACCCTGCCGTTAGTGATGTGAAAGCAGCCACAGATCAAACACAAAGGATGAGTGTGTCTGTGTTCCATAAAACTTTATTTATAGGCACAGAAATTTGAATTTGATAAAATTTTCACGTGGCATAAAAAGAGAATTCTTTTGATTTTCGAACCCACTTAACATCGTACAAACTCTTCTTATCTGGTGGCCTCTCACAAGCAGGCAGTGGGGCTGGATTTGGCCTGTGGGCCCTCCTGTGCTGACCCTGGCACAGAAACCTTAGGGTGCTTAGACTCTTCTGGGTACTTAGGACAGCTTTCCAAAAGGAAGCGGTTAGCTAACTCCATTAGTGCCTCTGAGCTTCCACTATTAATTGACATTATTTCTTAATTCCCAGCTATATTTTAAGGTATGAACCTAAGGAGTTTTAAAGTCATTATGTGGGTGAGGGACTGTTAAAAATAAATCCTTCAGGTTTAGAAGTGGCAGAGAGGGAATAGAAGGTGTTAGCTGATCCTGGAATTTTCAGGCAAGCGGTTCAGAAAGCATTGAGGTGGGCCGCAAGTCGCCGCTAAAGGTCATTGGTAGCACTTGGCGTGTTCTCTTTATGTACTTTATGCCTCTCATAAAATAAAGTTAAAGCAGTTTAATTTAACAGTCTAATTAGTAATGGATTTTTCATTTTATCTTTTTGACTATGCAATACAAAGATGAGATCTGGATTTGACTAGGGCCAGGACAGGATATTTATATATTAGCAGTTTAAATTAGGGCTTTCTGACAGCAGTATCTAGATGGAAAATGATCCGTTTCTGTTTGATTGCTAAAGGATCAATGGCTGTGGGGAGTCATAGCTGTATATTTTCTCCAAATAAGAGGTCCCTGCATTGGGGTCCCCTCTGCATCTCACTTCACCATCATACGTTTATCTCAGTATTTTATATGTGGTCAGCAGAAAGGATAAAACCACTGTCATGTAGGCAGTGAAGTGTTGGCATGTGGAGTGTGCTGATCTTATGTGTCCTTACTAACATTTATTCTTTGTGGAGTTCTGTTGTGGCTCAGCAGTAATGAACCCAACTAGTATCCATGAGGACATGGGTTCGATCCCTGATCTCACTCGGTGGTTTAAGAATCCAGCATAGTGGTGAGCTGTGGTGTAGGTCACAGAAGAGGCTCGGATCCTGCATTGCTGTGGGCTGTGGTGTAGGCTGGAAGCTGCCGCTCTGATTTGACCCCTAGCCTGGAACTTCCATATGCCACAGGTACAGCCCTAAAAAAGAAAAAAAAAATTGTTCTTTGTGACAGTGTTCCCTGTGGCCTGAGGGTGAGTTCCCTTTCTTCTCTTTCCTTTTTATTCTCTCACGTTGGAAATGGGGTGGTGGAGGAAACTTTGCCCAGCAGATCTAGAAATCCCACACCTTGGGATTCATTTTCTTAATTGATTTTACACCTCTGAGCCACAGCATGAAGGACTGGGGCAAAGACAAGCCCAGAGTAAAGACTTGCTCTTGAAACTTGACCAAGAACTGAGAAAGCTGTCACTGCAGGGAGTTCAGTGCAACCATACAAGCGCCCTCATTTCAGAAGGAAAGGATGGGTGAGAGGTTACAGGACAGTGGTTGATGCACACTTTTCCTGCATAAACTAGAGAAGTAGTTACTTTTAACTTTGTGATTTAATCTCTCAAGAATCATTTAATCTTCTTACCCCACTCCAAGTGATCAGCCCCCAAACAGCAAGGAATATCCCCATAGATGCAGTAGTCACTAGAGAACATAGTTTTTAAAGCTGAAAATAGGACTTTTTTTTTTTTAAAAAAAAAAGCACAATCCTATCAAAACACAAAGTCCCTCAACTCATCAAAAAAAAAAAAAAACTTAAAAAGTCCATGTTTTCATTCATGCTGTAACAAATCTGTCCATTTGGGGGGATCTCTAAATTATTTAAAAAAATGAGTTGCCTGCAGTTTCCTAAGCTGTATTTTGTAAGGCAGCAGTAGCAGACACATATCTTTCAGCATTTTGGTAAAGACAAAATGTGTGCCTCCTTCGGATCTTGTTTTCCAATGATGTCCATTTGATTTCTATTTTGAAAAACAATGTTTTTTATTCTAAAAAGTGACCCTCTCCATGCACACAGTACAAAGGGGCATGTGCAGAGCTTGGCCTCCACTGGCCCTCCTCCCATGTTTGGGAGAAGGGACTTCAACCTCCAGGTCAGGGGTGTCTAGATCACATGTTCTGTGAGTGCCCTGAGTTCTGATTCTGCCCCAACTTTAAGGTGGGCTTCTTCAGCTCATTGAGGATTGCAATCCCAGAGTCCTGGAGCCAGAGAACATCTCAGGTTAATTGTAGGCGTTCTTTCCCCATTCAGAGATGACTATAAAGAAGCCAATTTGGTAATTTCTCTGCCTCCTGGCATCTTTGTGAATTGCTCCGGGAATAAACTAAGCCAAAAGGATATTTACCCAAATATGAGTATGAAAAATCATTTACATAACTGGGCATTAACTCCACACTGCTGATTTTCTTCTTGGGGATGCAAGATGGTGAAGGTAAGAGTGCTGACAGAGAAAGGAAGTGATTTTGAAGGTAAGGCACATGGGTGGGGTGCTGTACAGGGGAAAGATATGTTCTTCCAGGTAAAATTAATTGGATCCTGTAAGTAGCAGAAGGGAAGACTGGAGGTGGCTTTACCCACTCTGACTGATTCATGTAATTAAGTTTGGATGAAGACTTGGCTGTGGTTTTTTGTCATTTATATCCATAGTACCAAGCATCCTCCTATAAATCAGCCTGGTTTACAGTAGCCTTCCCTTTGCTTCTGGGCTCATATAGTTCAAAAGCTGCAAGGCTGAGGTACTAATATCCGGAGGAGGGTGTTTTCAGAGAAAGACAAAAGGAAGAGGGAGATTGAGACATTGAAGTGGTTGCAACCTTGCATCCCCTCTGGATTGAGGGGAATGGGCTGTGTTGCAGCCAAAAGAGAAACAAAGGAGGGCACAGAGAAAGCAGGTTCGCTGAGAGACTAACCCTCGATTCCTCAGGGAAGGTAAAGAAAGAGCACAGAAAGGAGTGCAAGGGACCACTGGCACCTGTTATCGGTCATTAACAAACGACCATGTACTGCTAATCTGTGATCATAAAAAGGCCATCTGCTAATGCTCAAAGGTCATTAAGATGCCAGCCATGTTTACTCTGTTCTCATTGGTTGGGCCAGTCATTTTGAAGAAAAAAGGAGCTTAAATTGTTATTGTGGTGGGGCCTGCTAATGTTGCTCTAGTTATGGGTCTGTCAGTGTTTCCATTATAAAACCCTGCTTTTGGTGATTTAAAATACAGCCATGGAAATAACGGGTTGACTGTGTACCCATGCACATATACATATGTGTACACGTTCTTTTTTTTTTCACAGGGGGGAAATTCAAGGTGTGCCATCTTGAGTCTATCCATGTTCAAAGATACTTGTTAGGAAATGTCATTTTTTCATTTGTGATCCTTTTTTATTTAACCTGACTGATGGACCTCTTTTGGATAGTAGCCTACCCACAAGCCCTAAAAATTGTTTTCCTTGATAAAATAAATATCTTCCCAAAGAAGAATCATCATCTCAATTTGACATAAATTTTTGGCTCTTCCCTGCTGATGAGAGAACTGGATTACATGTGGGTTGGCCAGTGATAGGATTATAGTGTTTTCCTCATTGAGGAAACCTACCGAATTAAAGCTTACCTCACTCCTGCATGCTTCTCTTATCTTCCCCCCAAATTATCAGATGGGTTACTCAATTTATTTTGTTTCTCTGACCTCTTCAGATGGTTTTGTATAAGTAGTTCTCTCTAAGGAAGAGAGTGGTAATGATTTCTTTTCTTTTCTTTTCTTTTCTTTTTTTTTTCCCCCAAGAAACCCATGAATTCACAGGAATTTGTCAGGGTGATAGGAATATGTTTAATGTTCAAAGGTATTGATAATATTAAAGCAGCTAGCTAGAGCTAAATAATCTCATATCTGTATATATACACACACAATTGTGATAAATATCTTGCTAGAACTCTAAGGAACTGCTCTCTTTTTTCTAAAATATTTTCTTGTATCCTCTTCTAGGAATCCTGGAAAAGGAAAGATAAAAATGAAGTTTTCTGTATAAACTAATTGACCAAAGGACTAAAAAACAAGTTATATAATTCTAAAATTCCTTCCTCAGTCTGCTCATGATGACTGGTGACAAAGATGGCTCTTATCAACGGGTCATCTGATAGATCACATGTTCAACTATCTGGCCACAGCAGGTGCAAAAGACAGAACCCACTTCTAAAAATAGGAATTTTAGCGACACTGTGTGTGTGTGTTTGTGTGTGTGTATGCAGGTGCACATGTGTACATATTTGGATGATGAAACAAGCAAGGATGGTCAGATTTTCAAGGTTATATTGGCATAGACCTGTGTGCTGAAGTGTGATTTTCAAAAACCCAGACAGATTTTTATGTCTTCTGAGATTCTTCAGTGATGGAGACCAAGATTGCTGTTCTAACTTTGCCTCCTTCATTTCTGATAAAACCACCGTTTCTCATCATATCCTCTCCTTTCATCTCTGCCAATTAACTAAGTAGCCAGAGCCTTGTTTTGAAAAGTTCTGAGTAGTTTGTAATCTCTCTCTTTTTTTTTCTTAGCCAAGTCAACGTGTCCTCTGGAGGCCTCTGAATGAGGGGTCTGTCCACTGCCCCACCCCTGACTGCCTGTTAGTGCAGGCCTGGGCTTAATCTTCTGCTTTCAATGAGTGGCGCGGGGGGGTGGGGGGGGTGGGGGGGGGGTGTAGCTAAAGCATGGGGGGGTGGGGTGGTGACCGCAGGTGGCTAAAGAAAGGGGGTCTTGTTCTCAGGATGCTAAATGACTGGTTAGCACTGCTTTTACTGTGAAATCCAGCTTCTGTCACTTCATGGCTAATTGCTTTATTATTCTCAGATCCAGATTGGACCTGATTTAGTTCTATCAGGAGCCATGACTCTCCCTGGCATTTGGCCAGGATCCTTTCGATCCTTTGATCTGAGGTTTTATAATCACATTACCATTTTAGGCGGAGGCAGGAGGCATGGGCTTTTGCTGATGCTTTCTATGTACAAGGGCACAGGTTTGCTCAGTGGGCAGATGGAGTGTGACTCTAACCTGGGCAGGGTTTGAGGAATGGAATCTTCTCTGTAATTTGGTTTTTCCTTCTCAGTCTTAGGCTTTGTGGGTTTAATTTGCTTTCTTCCCTCTATTCAGCCCCGTATGCGCTTGCCCTGTCGGTGGGTTTAATTTTGGCCATTTCAATGTTGGACCCTGAGTAAAGTTTTGCTCTCCTCTTTCGCCAAAGCTTTTCTGCATCAGCTGGCTGCCCTTAATGTGAAACAAGTCAACAGGTAGTTATAATGACCTCCCCTAATTGTCAGCAGAGCCTGGCTGGTCCCCACCAGTTGTTCTGGGATCCAGACACCAGAGCTGAAAACGTCAAGCGGCCCACAGGCTGTGTTGGTTGTTAGTTTGCCTGAAGAGGGCGAGAAGCAGGAGCAGCAATGGCCTGGGATTTTTTAATAGGCAGGGCTGTAAACTGTCGGCCAGGCCTAAGTCACAGATGCACCACAGAGCTCTTTCAAGCCCTTATTCCAGTGCTCCACTTGTAACTATTTTTAACCTTATTAAAAGGGAGCGAAATGCTTCAGCTTCACAAGCACATGCTAGCGTCTTGCAGTAAATTTCTTTGCTTTATAACCCCACCTTTGATTCAGAAGGCCAGCGGGCATGAGAACTTGGATAAACATAAATCTCCTCCAGATCTGCTTCAGGGACCCCTGCACAGTCAGCGATGTGCTAGAAGTAGGCTCTGGGTCTCCAGCTGGAGCAGAGGGGATGGAGAGGCTCCCCTCTTTGGATTTTCAGGCAGTTCAATCTTCAATTCAATCTTGCAAAGACAGAATTTGTGGCATTTGTGTAATAGAAACACAGACAAAAGTCAGAAGAGGCACCCAGGCAGGTGATGTCTGATAACTTGAGCTCCACGTGACCAGTTTCCCAGTACAAGGTCAGCAGGTCCGTGGAAGCCAGCTGTGGAAGCGGGAGGTGGAAGTGGGGCTGGCATTACAGGGCTGAGGGATTTTTGTCACTCTCTCTCTCTTTTTTTTTTTTTTTCCACTTCTCACATGGCAGCTCCTCCTCTATCAGTGGCAGGGCCTAAAATCTCATTTAGAATTTCTTCCAAGCTTTCTAGTTTGGAAAGTCTTTGCTAACTTTTGAAAGGACTTTGGGGGGCCTGGCATAATCTTCATCTGAAGTACCTGCTTAGGTCTCTTTTTTGTTTTGATTCAAAACAGAAAGAGACTCTTGCCCAATATAATGCTTTGGGTTCAGGCGTCCACTATGTGGAGAAGCCCAAATTCTACTGAGCTTAAGATCATCCCCATGGGGGGCCTGAGATGAGCTGACATGATAGCAGAAGTTTTGGGGTTGAAACTGTAACTGTCATTATGTAGAGTCTGCTCTGTGTACTGTGCCAGGATGGAAGGAGCGTTGCAAAGGACAAGTAAGACAAGACTTCTGTCCTCCAGGAGCTTCTCAGCTTATTAGCAATGTCACACCCAGTTATGGAGCTGTATGATGCAGTGCGTGATGAGCATTAACAGCAATGGGGGTCAGAGAAGAAAGTATGTGTGATGCTAGAACAGGTCAAGAAAGGTTCATGAGGAGTTCCTGTCATGACTCAGTGGTAATGAACCTGATTAGTATCCATGAGGACATGGGTTCAATCCCTGGCCTCCCTCAGTGGGTCAGGGATCCAGCGTTGCCATGATCTGTGGCATAGGTCGAAATTTCGACTTAGATCCTGTGTTGCTATGGCTGTGATGTAGACCAGCAGCTGTAGCTCCAATTGGACCCCTAACCTGGGGACTTCCATATGCTTCAGGTGTGGCCCTAATAAGACAAAAAAAAAAGGGGGGGGAAAGGCTTATGAGAGTTGGGCACCTCAATTCTCAGCTACTATTGAGTAGAGACTGTCATGGACATCTGGTATTTTGGGCTGTTGCTGATTACTTCTCTCCATTCATAACCTTCTTTTTGCTATGGGAAAAATCCAGTCTATATGGTTGGTTCCATTGGGCTGCCCTGCCATGGAGCTGGACATATGACCGAGGATTTGCTGGTCTCACCACCAGGGCTGTATTGATTGGTTTAGGGAGGAACACCAGACTCAATCTGGCCAATCCTCCTCCTCATGAGACTTTGCAGACAGAGTGCTACAAGGAAGCCTTGCTCTTTCCGCTGGGCTTGCCCGGCTGGACATGTGTGGATGAGGGGTGGCTAGCAGCTCTCTTTGATTCTGTGTGAAGAGAACCAGTGTAAGCTGAACAGAGATAAGCAGAGCGAAGAGATGGCAAGAGAAACAGACACCTTTGGGTGACATCATTTGAACTTCCATATCTAGCAGTGTCTGAAGCCAGTTACATGGGCTGATCATTTCTTTTATCTCTGCGAGCTTGAGTCAGGTTCTATAACTTATACCTGGAGGAATCCAACTAATGTGGGCTAACTGGGGTGCAGTGATAGAAATGTTTCAAGGAAGTAGGGTGTTGGGTTTTTATGTTAGTGTGGGTAGCTCATAAACAGGATAACTTTACCCAAAACAAAACAGTAATAACAGAACCGTTACCCTGGCCAGCTCTTTTCTCTTGAAGACCAGCTACAGGAGAAGGTATAGAAACAAAGCACGATGGAATGTTTATTAGTACTGGATCCATTGCATCCATTTTTAGAAATATATTTATCAGGTTCAGTCCCTCCTCACACCTTCCCCAGCTTGCTCAGAATCCTCTTTGTTACTACATATTATACCTACAACACACTTTGAAACACGACGCTTTAACCAGAACATTTAATTCAATAAATATGACTGAACTCTTTGAGTCAGGCACTGTGCAAGTTTGGGGGGTGGGGTGGTATACATTGATAGACAAGAGAGACATGGTGTCTTTCCTCATAGAATTTATGAACTCAATAAAACAGCATATACTGGCATTACTTAATGACAAAGGTTTTTCTGTGGCCTTACATTTATTAGGCACTTAGTATCCAAGATCTCTCTCAAGACTTTGTTTATCCCTTGGGCCTCAGGGCATACCTGTCTTAAATATTGGTGATCCCTAATTCCTTCCTAGGGCTTGTCTACTAGTGTATCTTTGCCTGATCTTATAATCCATTGGCCTTGATTAAATTAAGTGTTGTACTCTTAAGGGTTGGGCCATTTCTATTAATTTGCTTTGTACAATTCTGACAAAAGTGTTCTACTCAAATTAGAAGAAAAAAGAATTTAAGAAAGGAAGAAAGGAAACAACAATAAATATTGTGCCAATTCTAGCCAAATTGAATACAGTATCCTGTGTTCCCCATAAAACATCCTCCCTACTTTCTGTCTCGACCTAGAATGTAAAAAAATTGTAGCATCAGTATGTGTACTTTTATGCTTTTAGGTCATGATGCACTCAAGGTAGCAGAGCAGGAGAGCCCAGGGGCCATAAATACTGGAGACTTTAGATGCTGGTGTGCTTCTCCTCTCATGCGTAAGAGCAGCAGAATCAGACTATGTTCCAAACCATGGCTCCATCATTTAGTAGCTGTATGTCCTTGGTTCAGTTGCTTAATCACTCTGAACTTCATATTCCTTGATAGGAATTGAATGAGAAGTTCTCTTGTGGCGCAGCATATTAAGGATCCACTTTGTCACTGCAGTGGCTCAGGCTGCTGCTGTGGCACAGGTTCGATCCTTGGCCCAGGAACTTCTGCGTGCTGTGGGAGTGGCCAAAAAAAAAAGGGTTAAATGAAATAATGCATGAAAAATGCTTAGCAAAAATGCTGGCATGTACAAAAAGAATCTGTAAAGGATGCTAAAATTAGTATGTGAATGTATGATGAAAAACAGCATATGTACCATGCATATAAGTTTCAAAAGGAAAAATAGTCATTTTTCACTGTAGAAGCCTGATGAATACTACCTATATCACGTGGTCAAAGTTATCAACATAAAAATTAATGATGTTTATTATATAATTATAGTGGGGCAGGTCTAAATCATGTGCCTCCTGACATCAGCATTGAGAAGGGCACAGCAGCACTTGTTGATACTCTTGCTTGAGTTTAATCTTGAGGAAACATCAGATAAACCCAAACTGGGGGGCATTTTAAAAAATAACTGATGGAGTTCCTATCATGGCTCAGTGGTTAACGAACCCGACTAGCATTCATGAGGATGCAGATTCGATCCCTGACCTCGCCCAGTGGGTTGAGATAAAGCGTTGCAACCTGTGGTGTAGGTCGCAGACGCCGGTTGGATCCTGCATAGCTGTGGCTCTGGCGTAAGCCAGGCTCTGGAATTGGCCAGCAGCTACAGCTCGGATTGGACCCCTAGCCTGGGAACCCCCCTATGCCGTGGGTTCAGCCCTAAAAGGACAAAAAGACCAAATAAATAAATAAATAACTGAGCTGTACTCTCCACAAATATCAAGGTCATGAATGATGACAGATTGAGAACCTGACTAAATTCAATATCTGATCCAGGCTTGGCTACTGGACCAGAGAAAAAGGGATCTAAATAGGACAGTCGACAAAACTTGAATATAGTTTTTAAATCCAACTATAATGTTGTTTTAATGTTAATTTCATGATTTAGGTAATTGTATGATGGTTATATAAGACAATAGTTGAGAAATTCGGGTGAAGGGCAGAATAATTCTTTGCACCAATTTTATATTTTGAAGTCTGAAATTATTTTGAAATGAAGGAAATAAGGCAGGTAACAGACATTTGGTAAACTATGCTGTGTCAGAGGGAATCTTCCTGAATCTGGGCCAGCCATTTAGATGAATGAGGTTGGCAGTTTTGAGGGCTGGATCTGCTTTCTCTGTTGGGAGGTCTGCTAGCTCTGTGAGGGAGTCACGCATTTGCAAGGTCGTTCCGGGGCTGGTCTCTGGTCCTCTCCTAGGGTATATCCTTCAGCTCTATAGCTCCTTTGAGGAAGAAGTTTGAGATAAGTAGGAAGTTTCTCTCTGACAATTTTTAGAAATGGGGCTCCTCCTTTCAGGTCAGTGAGATTGTCCTGTTGACAGAGATTCACCCAGAACTCTCCCTGTGGCTCAGATATTAATTTTGTTCTGGAATCTACCATCATTCTATCACTTGCTGGACTTTGGCTCTTGATCACTGGGAACAGGAGGAATAATGATGGCCTTATAAAAAAGTACTGCGTCTACATTTGACATCTATATTATCAATATAGGATGCTCAGTAGAAGAAAACTTAGAAAAGATGACTAAAGCTACGAAAGGTACATTCTATGAAGATATATAAAGTTTTAGATAGAGACCCTGTTCCAGAAAACCAAACCAGAGAAAATGTTATCTGCAAAATGCATAAGATCTTGGAAAGTACAAATGTGTTGTTCACCACCCATAGCAGGAAGACTGCCTGCATGTGGAAATGTAGGAGGACCAGTTTTCAGAAAGTAAGAGGAAAAAATGATTTCACAAAGTAAACAAAGAAAAATATGAGTCTTGTTAACAAGTACTAAATCTGACAATGATGAGGTTCAAGACAGGTTTGAATTAACTCACAGGTGACAGTTATAAAAAACAAATAAGTGAAACTATGGAGAGTGGAGTTGCCAGCAAGGAGCCCAGGCATTTCCTAAGCTTCTTTTGATGTCCAAACTCTAATTTTCCTATTCTTAATTTTGCTTATTCACTATTAGCTCATTGAACCTGGGCTGCTCTCTAAGAGTGAATGGTGAGTATCTTACAAGGAATGTTGTGAAATTAACAAATACAGTTTGTAATATGCACTGCAAATATGAAGTGCCATAAAATGCTAATGAATGGTAATGCCTGTCCACTCATTAGCGACTGGTGCAAAGGGCCAAGGATAACAGGAAGAGAGGCTGCTTTTTGAACACACAGAGTGCTGTCCTATCCATCTGGCCTCATGCATGGCACCAGGGGAGGCTCTGGCTCAGCCCTCATTATTCACCCAAACAACTTCCTTTCCTTCCCTGTCTGGGTCTGCAGGCTGTGTTCTGAGCAAAGAAAGATTCCTTGAAATCCTTTGGTGCCATCAACAACAGCAGCAACGCAAGTTTGGCTTGAAAAATCCATTCCAGGAATGAAAAAATACAATGGAAATCTATCATTATGGATGTTTGAGAGAGAGAAAGGAAAAAATAAAAGACCTGGCTTTGTTTTGCATTTTGGTAAGAAATGATATATAGCTACCTAGTAAAAACAGTTTTATTAAAAAGATCCTCTAGCTCTGAATTCCAAATAAGAATTGTACCCTCTTATCATCCAGTCACTTTAGAATGAAAGTTAAAAATGCTGATACTGTGGAACTAGCCCTTGGTATTATATCTCATAGCTGATATATTTGTCTAATACTTTGGTTTTTGAAGGCCCATTACTCAGGACAGCGCGCAGGGCTGTTCATTTTAATCCTTTCTGGTTAGTGAAAGCAGGAATGCTAGGAAGAGCTTACAGATAAGATTTCATTCCTTGCTTTTATGTGTAGATAGGTAGTGGGGTATAAACCAAATAGTGAAAGAAATGGAGTTTATCACCCTGAGGGAAGGGTTTTGACTTCTGATCTATGGGCTTTTGTTTAGGGGAACCCTGCTGAAAAGTAGGGTTCTATGTTGTCAGAAGCAATCCTTCCTCTTGCAGAGTGGAAAATTCTAATAGCCCAACAAGGGTCCAGATATATATAACTGAGAGTTCAGTTACCTTGGTCACTTTAGAGTAGCAATAAAGCAGTGTAGAATTTCGTTGTGTTTATTCTGTCCTCTTAAAAGGATTCTCTTTTCCTGTTGAAGCAATATATTGAGGAGCAGTCAGGGGGCTTGGGCTTTCTGTGCTGTCCTATGCTGTGAAACATAGGACAGTTAGGGAGTTTTTATGCAGTGGTTCCTTCTGGGCTCCTCGAATGGTTCAAAGGGAGGGTGGCTAAGTGACCTACATTAAGCAGTTTAATAGATCTAATACTTGTTTGGTTTACACAAAGCCATCCAGCAATTATATTGATGCTTGACAGTGTTATCATCATTATTTATTTTGCTATAAGCTAGATTTATAGCATTTGTAATACTAAGCATAAGAAACATTAATAGTTTTACTAATTATATCAGTACTTTACAGATATAAATAGCGATAAAAATGCCAAGTAAAGTGAACTAGTAAAACATTTTAAAGAGAATTTTAAAATAAGTTGCTGATTGATGATGTCTTGGGTGAGCCTTGGAGTTTGAATGGAGACGAAAGTTTCTTTGTAGGTTTAAGTCTTGCTTTTTTCTGCCTGTTCTTAATGAACAGAAAGTAATTGTGTCTTAACCTAACCATAATCAACTGAACCATGTATTTAATGTAGCATCAGCAACATAAACTTTGTTTTGGATCAGAGAAAATGAAAGCCCAAATGTGAAGAAGGACAGAGAGCAACGAGAAAGAGAGGACCACACATGATGAGGGGATTAAAGAGAACAGAGTAACTAACATTGTGCATCTCCCATTCTAATTATTGATCTTGCTCTGTGTTCTCCAGAAAACACCTTCTTATAAATAAGGATATTGAGTGAAGAGTTGAATCCACTGCCTTTACCACAGTTGCTAATGGAAATCCATGAGCAGTTTAAATGCTGGACAAATGAAAAAAAACCAAACTGGGAATGGAGGACCTAGCAGATAAGACTGGGTAGGCAGCATGTTTAGTTTGTGAGCTGAAGCAGTGGGCAACCACCTTCGATAGGTTGCAACTTTTGGAATTGCTGAGTTCCTGTCTGTTGACCTACATAGCAGGTCAGCTCTGGGGAGGCCCACTTAGCTTAGAACAGGGGCCTCCTGATTTTGTAAATCAACATGGCCACCCCCATTCATTTAAGTATTGTCTATGGATGCTTTTGTGTTATTACAGAGTAGTTACAACAGAGACCTTCTGGCTCACAAAGCTGAAAATATTTACTATCTGACCATTTATTTTTTAAAAGGATTACTCTAAAGTACCCATTTTTATAATTATTTTTCACTGGGATTCCACATATAGCTGTTTCAGAATTTTTTACTGCCTACCTCAGTGCAATCTGAGCATCAGAACTGAAATGGGGGTTGGGTATAAGGGTGTATAAAAGAAGGCCCTTCTGTTTGTGCAAAACTAGAAGTGTGATCCGTCAAAGTAGGGCCTTAGGTTGCATTACATAATTCTGATTTTAAATGTCTGTTCTTAAAGCCATAACTTAGGGATAAAAGAGTGTGAGTATTTTTATTTGTGGTTTATCGTGGGTCTTACTGCATTTCTCCATCTTCTTAGATCTAGCCAAGAGGTTCATGGTAGAAAATAAGTCACCTAAGCCAACTTGAATGAATTCTCCACTACCACCTCCCTGAAGAAAATTCCTAACATGGAAATTCATTTCAGTGGGAGAGGTCTCTATTTTTAAAATGTTTTGACCTGATTTAGAGGCTAGTTATAAATAAAATGGAGGGAGCTGTGTACTTACTAAACTTATAATAAAACATTTGAGAGCTCACACATATTGGATGCAATTTAACAGTATTTGCAAAATAGACAAATACTTTCTGCTGCTTTCATTTTCCGTTTAACAATTCTTGGGTTTTTCATCACATCTGATCTTATTGTTGCCTCTGTAGAATTTTATACTCTGTGAAGTCTAGCTAAAACTTCACCACTTTCATGACTAGTCCTCATCCAACTCAGGTGAGCATGATAGAAGACTCACAGGCTTTGCAATCAGATAGATACACCTGAGTTCACATCCTGGCTAATCCATGGCTCAGGGGCCATGAACAAGTTACCTTTCTTTCTCAGCTTCCAGTTTCTTATTGTAAACAAACTCAACCTCAGAGTTTTTATGAAGATTAAGTGGGATTGTGCATGGAAAGGGCTTGGCAGACAATACTGGCTTTCAGTGAATGAAAAGAATAAGTATTACTTGTTTTTAGGTAGAAGACTTCTGTTTTAAAGAATGGCAATTACCTGTACCAGTTATGCGACTTTTTCTATGTACTGTCCTACATTTTTAGTTTATCTTTTCAATTACCTATTTCCCCTACCTAATTGAATTTTGGGCTTTTAAGAGTAGGCATCCCATTTGTGTATTGCAAATAATCGGCACTTAATAAGTATCTGGGTTGATTCTGAGGTTTTGTTATTTTGGGTGGATATAGAGGGAAACCCAAGCAGAGAGACTATATTTTGCATGCTCACTATGTTGTCCAAGGAACTGTGCTGGTAAAGGAGTGGAGAGCCTTGCCTTTCTGAGGTGTGAAGAAATAGCCAGGTGTCCACATTTGAAAAATGGGACAGGAGCCCCCATTGTGGCTCAGCAGGTTAAGAACCTGACATAGTGTCTGTGAAGATGTGGGTTCAATCCCTGGCCCCACTCAATGGGTTAAGGATCCAGCATTACTACAAGCTACAGTGTATGTCACAGATGCAGCTCAGATCTGGTTTTGCCGAGGCTGTGGTGTAGGCTGGCAGCTGCAGCTTCAATCTGACCCTTAGCCTGGGAACTTCCATGTGCTACAGGAGTGTACATTAAAAAAAAAAAAATGTGAGAGAAGTGTGGAGTTGAGAAGATAGTTTCGAAATGTATGGTCCCTACTCACAGGGCATTAATCTCTGGTCTTTTCTCTGTTTACAGACCCATGTAAATACTGCTTTCCCATACAACATGGATAGTAGACTGTCAGTAGAGATAGCTTGCTTAAAAAAAATTATTATTCTTTCAGTAGGGAAGATAGCATAAAATTAATTTTAAAAATCTGGAGTTCCATTGTGGCTCAGCAGATTATGAACCCAACTAGTATTCATGAGGGCATGGGTTTGATCCCTGGCCTACATCAGTGGGTTAAGGATATAGCATTGCTGTGAGCTGTAGTGTAGGTTGCAGATGTGGCTTGGATCTGGCATTGCTGTGGCTGTGGCTTAGGCCAGCAGCTTGCAGCTCCGATTTGACCCATAGTCTGGGAACTTCCATATGCTGCAGGTGTGTCCCTAAGAAAAAAGCAAAAAAAAAAAAAAAAACCCTGTCATCTTTGATTCCTGTTTTCATCTGGGAATGTATCAATATTGCTGTAGGCATTTTTTGAGATTATAAAATTGACTGTTTTAGGTGTACAGTTCTATGAATTTTGACAAACTTTTGCAATGTATAACCTTCACTACAGTAAAGATAGTGAATATTTCCTTAATCTCCCCCCCCCCCGCCCCCACCCTCCACAATTTCTCCCAAACCATCAGTGTCTGGAAGTCTCTGATCTTATTATTGGTCCTATGATGTTGCCCTTTTGAGAATGAATCACACAGTATGTGTCCTTTTGAGTCTGGCTCCTTTCCCTTAGCAAAATGCTTTTGAGTTTCATCTATAATGTTTCTTGCAGTAGGAGCCATACCTTTTTATTGTTGAAAATTTCATAATATGAATGTATCATGATATATTTATCCATTCACCATTTAATGGACATTTGCATGGTTTCCAGGTTCTAGTGATTATGAATCAAAGTATTCTAAATATTTGTGCATAGGTTTCTGTGTGTTCATGTATGAAGACATGGGTATGGAATTCCCTTGGGTGAGGGATCACTGGGTCATAAGGTAAGTGTATGTTTAACTTTATAAGAAATATTATATTCCAGAGTAGTTTTACCACTTTGCATTCCTACCAGAAATATGTGAAAGTTCCAATGGCTTCATATCTTTGCAGTATTTTGAATTGTCAATTTTTTTCTTAATTTGAACAATTATAATATATGTGTAGTGGTATCTCATAGCTTTAATTTGCATTTCCCTGTGGCTAATGACATTGAGCAACTTTTCCTATGTTTCATTTTCATCCACGTGTCTTCTTTGGTGAAGAGTCTGTTCAAATCATTTGCCTATTTTTTTCTTCTTTTTTTGGAGGGAGGTATTTTTGAGTGTGTGTGTGCAATAGATATAGCGCATGCGTGCTAGTCGACACACACCATTTTGTAACATGATACCACAGTGAGTCAGTCAGTTCCCCATCCCCTTGGAATATTCCTTTTAGCACTTCATAAGTATAAAGACTTAGAAGCAAATTACCTAGGAGTTCCCGTGGTGGCTCAGTGGTAGCTAACCTGACTAGTATACATGAGGATGCGAGTTCGATCTCTGGCCTTGCTCAGTGGGTTAAGGATCTGGTGGTAGTGTATGTGGCAGATGCAGCTCAGATTCTGCATTGCTGTGGCTGTGGCATGGGCTAGCATCTACAGGTCCAATTTGACCCCTAGACTGGGAACTTCTATATGCTGCAGGTGTGGCCTTAAAAAGACAAAAAAAAAAAAAAAAGAAGAAGAAGAAGAAGAAGAAGCAAATTACCTAAAATGTCCAGAGTGAGTAAATTACTGAGACAATTTCCTTTGTCTCAACTCACCTCCCCCTTCAACTCCATGCTTTCTTCTCCTCATCCTTGTTCCCCTCTTGCTGACAAAGGCACAAGCCAAACATAGTCTTGCCTCAGGGCCTTTGACTCAGGGCTCACTTTACCTGGTGAATGTTTTCCCAATAAAGTTGCATGACTTTTACATGGCTTTCTCCTTCACTTCCTTCTGGTCTATAAACAAATGTCACCCTGGGTAGGCCTTTCCGAACCAGCCTATATAAAATACATCCACTTCCTCTATATCCTTTGCCTTATATTACTTTGCAGCCTTTGTCACTACCTCCTCGTATGCTGTATTTTATTCCCTTATTTGTTTACTGTCTATCTTCTCCCACTGAAATCTAAGTTCTATGAAAGTAGGAACATGACCTGTTTTGTTTCTTTGCTAGATTCCACAGCCTGGAAAACTACCAAGGATATAGCAGATACTCAATAAATTGTGGGTGGAATTAGTAAGTCTTAAGGAGAAAGGTGAGAAAATGCTAATTAGCTTAGTGTTTAGACCAGCCTGCACCTCCTTCCAGACCTGGTCTGCTCCCAGTACTTCAGAGTTTATTAAGGTATTTCATATTTGGCCAGGTGAATGCCTAGACCAAGCTTCTTTGGCTGAAACCTGTGTAACATTTCCAAGTAGATTTAATGGTCTTTTTCAAAGCAGTCCCAAGATGGCAGCAAACAGAGGTGGCAATGGTGGCCTTTGTTTGAGGCCCACTGCCCAATTTCTTTTGCCTCTGGCTGGTTTATGGATACTGTAAAACAAAAGCAGATTCTGTGAATCTGAGAATTCTCTCTCAGGAACACTGTGATTGGGCTCAGACTCTTCAATCTGGGGTTGGTCCAGGTTTCTTACCCTTGCTTTCTCATGTTGCACACACAGACAGGACATTTAACTGCTTGCTTTTTCCCCTAGGGTTCATTTGAGTAGAGTGTAGGAAGCATGAGGTGGCTGGTTTTCCATCCTGCAGTGGGTGGGCTGTCCTTGAGTTACAGGTCTCCAGAGTTAAGAACTTTAAGAAGTTTCTCTCTCTCATGGGGCTTAGATCACAATGGAGTCAAGGATGAGTTCAAACTTCTCAGTGTTTCTCAGTGTCCCGGCTCATAAATCGTTTTCTATACCTGGTTGAAATCTGGAGACCTTCCTGAATGTGGATACAGTAGAACCCACTCTGGTTTGGAACTCAATGGAGAGAATGGAAAATTTCCTAGGAAAAATAATCTGTTAACCAACCAATGAAATGAGCAAAAACAAAACAAACAAACAAACAAACAACCCCCAAAATCCACTAAACTGCCTTTGAAACAAAGAATATTTTATAATTACCAAAAAGTAGGGAGAAAACATTCTAGAAATGTAATGTTTCTCTTTTTTATTTGATGTAGATATTCAGATTTTCCAGTGCTTTTTCAGTTCAGACATTACTGGAAGAAAGCGACAATCTAACCTCCATTAATAAAACACAAAACAGTATTTTTGCCTTTTTCTTGTCAAGACTTCACAAATAGAAGAGGGTGTTAAAAGAGCACAGGGACACCGTCTGTAGCATCTCTCTTGGGCTGAGTTCCTTTTTAAAGTGTAGCCTTGCGATTTCTGGTTTTCAGAAATCTTTTAAGCTGAGCATGTTTCAGAACTGATCTTTGCCTTCTCAGTGATCTTAAGCAAAATTATGAAAATCTTCCCAAATCCTGATTCTATAACACAAGAAATACTGACAGTGATGCTTCAGGAGGTTAATGATGGTCTAATTATCTTGCACCAATAAGGAAAAAGAGTCAGCCTTTTGGCAAGATTGTGTCAGAACTAGTCAGATAATATAGATATTTCTACCTCCACGCATTTTCTAAAGGGGGATGTTGCTGCTTTAATTAAATGTTATATGAATACATTTCAAATAGATCCAAACACAGGGCAAACTCTGTTTCAGAACTGCTGTTCCTACATTTAAAATGTATTTGAAATGTAATTTAAAAAAAGATAATGGGAAAGAAAAACTAAAATAACTCGAAACAAGCAGAATATAGTAGCTCATCATTACACTAATATATCAAACAATGTGATCTTAGCTTAATTATCCCCTTTGAGAGTTGAGAAAACTAAGCACAACCTTCAATTTACAGCTGTTTGGTGCCGGGAACCTGAATTATTATTGAAGAAGAAGGGGGGGGCGAAAGTTTATTTATTGTGACCTCCACTCAGTTTTTATTCATCGTGGAAAATCTGTATATTCACAAATGAGGGCTATTCATCGTTAGCCCACAGCATTCTTCAGCTGTCCAGGCCTACATCAACTGCACATCTCCAGCTTTTGTGTTCATCTCGAAGGCTCTTCATCCAGATTGTTCATCATCTTGATGGTCGAGCTTTATCTTGCTTTTGTGCAGCTGCATTCCGCTTATCCAAAGTGCTGAGGGAGACAGAGAGGGAGAGAGAAAAGAGCTAGCGAGCAGGCAAGCGGGAGAGAGTAAGTAGGAGAGAGTGGGAGAATAGAAAGGAGAAAAAGCAATGGCCGGTGCACATATGAGGATAATTTGTAGTTTCTCAATAATAATATAAAAAAAAGGAGGACAGGCTAATTACTGGCTTAACTAGGGCAGCCTGTGGATCTTCATGTCAAAAGGACTGCCGTAATTATTTGCCATCAAAGCACATTCATATTGTGGCACAAAAGAAGGGCCTTTTGCAAATGGATCTTGCTAATAAACAGGGCTGAGAGGAGCATTATGTGTCTCCCTGGTTGCAGGCACATTAACACAGTGACATGGAGCATAACTTGGGGCCTGAGGAACAAAACACCAGAATGATAATTATCCCCCTCCCCTCCCCAGCCTCCCTCATCTTTCCCTTTGTGTTGGACGAGGAAGCTGAACATGACCTATTGGAGGGCCCAAGGCAGGCTATTAGTGACCCCTGAGCCCTGACAAGGTGCCTCTGTTCTTTTAAAAGCCTGCCTCTTGATGTCAGGAGGGTCACATGGACCGGCCAGCTCAGCTCGAAATGGTCCAGCAAACACTTCAACCTTACAGACACCTGGAAGGTCATGACCAATTTAATGCAGATGAAGACAGCAGAGACAAGGCTCTCTTGAATTCTGGTACTGAAGTTTCCCTCTCACTCCCTTTTTTTCTTCTTTGTCCACACTTGCTCATGCATTTAAGTCCTCAAAACTAAATTCAAGGGGAAATAAGTTCTTTTTTTCTGTTAGTAAATGAAGAAAGTCTTAGGCAGTAAAAAAGAGAGGATGCAAATTCAGCCCCCTGGATTAACCCTTCTTCTGGCAGATGTAAACACTCTGATTTCCCACAGGTAGGGGTCACTGGGAGGTCAGGGGGCCGCCTTCCTCTCTGTTTGCCAGGCAGGTGGTACGAGGCTCATCAGCAATAGGAAGTCACCTGTGAACTGGTCCTGCCTGATGCTGGCGATCTCTGGAGCTGCAAATCATCTCTGAAGGCTCCAGGCTTGTTCCGGCTTTACACAGAGCAGTTGATATTAAAGAAAAGGGCCAGTAATCAGCTTGGAAAATGTACCTGAGACCATTAAGATTGGATTGTCTGTTCCCTTTTCTTCCTTTTCCTTTTCCCTCTTGTGACTTTTCTGTGAGAGAGGGGTCTTTAAAAGAGAGGCGGCATCCCAGAACCCAGGCTGTGGGGGAAGGTAGTCTATTTTACACGCACTAGAAGCAAACCGGATCCCTCTAAGTCTTATTTTACCAGCAGAGAAATTAAGGGTGACAATTTGCATTGCAAAACGATTCTTGCTTCACAAATGTGGGCTTTCCTGAGCATTTAAATATTTAATTATTTGAAAGGTTGGAGGTTGATGAACTTCGAGTTAAAATGTTATGAGCCATTTCTAATGGAGGATCTACTAGGAATGACTTAGAAATAGTGAAAGATATGTATCTGTGGAAAAATAGAATTAAGGGTTTTTAGAGTTTGATTGAACTGTTCAAAAGTGTGCCCTCTATCTGAAGCAGATTGAGTTTAGGGAAGGAACACGTTCTTAGACTGTTGATCTCCCAACAATCAATCGATTTCTCTCTTTTTGCCTCCCTCCCTTTGCCTCACACCTTCTCTTCCTTTCCTCCTTCCTTCCTTCCTTCTATTCTTTTGCCTCTTTCCCACCACCTCCCTCTCTCTCTTTCTCTCCAAATAATCTTGACATAAAGGAATTGGGGCAGTTACAAATTAATTATAGACCTAAAATTTCCAAACTGTGAAGAGTAGAAAAGCAAACAAATAAAAAGGTTGAAACCACATTATTTCTAGTTTTATATCTAAACTGCTCTTTCTCAGGAACTTTAAACTCTTATATTCAATTACTGACAAGACCCCTCTGCACCTGCATATCTAGTAGACATCTCTTAGTCAACATGACCAAAATGGAAGTCTTGATCTGACACAAACCCCCGCCCCTGCCAAAAACAAACAAACAAAAAACCTGCTCTCCTCATAGTTTTCCTAATATCAGTGGATGGCAACTACAGCCTTCCAAGGCTTAAGTCAGAAACCTGGAGATCATTCTTTTTCTTTTTCTCACTACATCAAGTCTATCAGAAAACACTGCTGGCTCTACCTTCAAGATGCATTAACTAACCACAGTGCAGTCACCTCCACTGATACCTTGTTCTGAGCCACCATCACCTCTTGCCTCTGCTATTCCAGTAGCATCTTAACAGGTCCGCTGCCCTCTTCCATCCATTCCTAACCTGGCAGCTGTAGTGATTCTTCTAAATTGTCATCAGTTGTGTCAAAAGTTTGTGACAAATGCCCATGAGGCTCTGATTTAATCTCCTACTTTCCCTTCCCTTGATGATTCTGCTCCAACCATAGTTCCTCCTAATTTCTCCATGAACATGAAGCAAGTGTACCCATTTTAGCTCACTCAGCTCCTTGAGCCCCAAGTCAGTTTTCAGAACTTCCTTTGTCAGGGAAGTCTACCCTAAGCATTCTGTTTAAACCTACAACTGCCCACTACCCACCTGGCTCCCCCTTTGCCCCTGATGCACTTTTCATTTTTTCCAGTCAAAGTTGAACATGCTATGTAACTTATGTTTTATTTATTCAGTTATTCTTTTTGCTGTTCACTTCTGTATCATCAGCTTTAAGAGAGTAAGGACCTGTGGTTTGTTTTGGGTTTGGTGGGGTTTTGTTTGTTTGTTTTTCTTTTTTTTGTATTGATGTACCCTTAAGTACCTAGAATAGTGTCTGGAATAGTAAATGCTCAATAAATATTTGTGTTGTGAGTATTGAATAAATGAATTATAAAGTTCAGGAAAATAGACACCTAGAGTAATGATTTAAAACAAAACAAAAAACAGCAAAAATGCTCAGAAGGAAGAGCAAAGCTTGCCATGATAAAACAGATCTTGAATGAGAATGCAGGTCACTGGATTATTACATAGTCAGACCTATCATACCTTATTTCAGTCTTAGGAGGAAAAAAAGACAGGATGCAAATTCAGCCCCATTGTGGGTCAGCATTAACGAACTTGACTAATATCCTAGTATCCATGAGGATGCAGGTTCGATCCCTGACCTTGCTCAGTGGGTTAAGGATCCGGTGTTGCCATGAGCTGTTGTGTAGGTCTCAGATGCAGTGGCTCGGATCCAGCATTGCTGTGGCTATGGCACAGTCCCACAGTTGCAGCTCCAATTAGACCCTTAGCCTGGGAACTTCTATATGCCTCAGGTGTGGCCCTAAAAAGAAAAAGGAAAAAAAAAAGCCATAGTAAAATAACAAGAGGTATTTTTGTTTCTTTTGCTTGTTTACTTTCTTTTTGCTTTTTTCCTTATTTGTTTTTGCTTTTTTCCCCTTATAACCATGAACATTTGAGGACTGAATTTTTGGGGGGGTGGGGAAGTGGGGCAATGCTCCTCCTCCCACTGCCAGTGCTAATCAATTATTGTGGAATCATAACAACCAAGGAGTCTGCTTTAGCATCTCCTACTTCCTCCCAACACTGGAAAACAATGAACATCAGGAGCTAAAATGATAGATCAGGTTCAAATATGTCTGTCTTGCCACCTTAATGGATAGCCTTAGTGATATCTATTTGACTCCATAGCTCTTAGATGGGCAGATCTTTCTTTCAAGGTTACAGAGCAAACCAGTGGCAGTTCAGTCACTAACTCTTCATTCTCAGGCCTGGGCTCAAGTCAGTCATCCATCTCTGTCCCTCTGTCTCTATCTCTATACAGGTATTCCTGCTTTTCGAAAGTTTGCTTTATGTAACTTTGCTTTTATGAAAGACCTGTATTATTAGTACCTGTTTTCGCTAACCAAAGAATATCTGAGGTTTTTTGCCTTTATGAAAATAAAAGGGCAAAAAGCAAAAATAGCCTTCAGCATTTATTTGCAGTGAGCTGTCCTAGAGGCAGCTCGCACCCTGAGCAGCATTGAGTGGCCCTGCCCAGCTCCTTCCCCAGGAACTACTCTCAGCATCTCAGCATTAAGCCACCATGACTTTGAATGGTGTCTGTGAGCATCTGTGCTTTATCTAGATTTTTTTGTGTGCATTTGTTAGCAAGATGGGTTCTAAGGTGATTTCTTCTTCACTTTACATGATTTCAGTTTACAAGTTTCCATAGGAATACTCTCCTTTCAGATAGCAGGAGACCCTGTAAATCTATGTCTTAAACAAAGATTGGAGAAGGAATTGAGGGGGAGTATTAGAATAAATACAGCTATGTTTAATTAGAGTAAAGCAGTTTGTTACTCATCACAAGGTGCTTCTAGCACAAAGAGGAAGGTTAGGGAAAAGGAAACAGGATTAGATCAGGATGCCATTTTGAGTAGCTACTCTTCTCTGGGCTTTGGCTGAATCCCCATGAGACCAGTGGTCCTGGAAGTGTGGCCTGGGTTTTCCTGTCTCCCAGGACAGAACTGTTTCAAGCATCAAGTTCTCTCAGCCTTCAAAACCAGACAGGTGGAGCAGGTTGAGAACTGTGTTTATCTTAGAAGGCTTAGGGTCAGGTCTGCCCCAGAACAGAGCAGAGAGAGGCAGCACGACCCCTAGGATATGATTGTCAGCACAAGACCAGAGTTGCCACCAGGTGCAAACCTCCATGTGTCACAGAGATACCTTTGGAAATTCTTAAATTCTTACTTTAAAAAGTAGACAGGGGAGCCTGATGTTCTCTCATGATTTCCCCTTCTGATGTGTGGAAAAGTTATACCAAGCAGTGCCCCAGTTCTCAGTGGACACCTGCTGGGTGTCCTACACATTTAACTCAATCCTGATACGGTCTGCCTAGAGATAGCATCCAATCCCACTGGCTAAGGGCTCAGTCCCATAAAACTGCCCACACTTCAGACACCAATCACAAGTTCAGGTCGTTACCTATGCTTATCACCACTGGCTATAGATTAGAGGTTTCTACACTGCCCCCACCCCCACCCCAGGTTTGAATAATTTGTTAGAGTAGCTTGCAGAACTCAGAGAACATTTACTTAGATTTACCCGTTTGTTATAAAGGATGTTACATAGGACACAGAACTGCCAAATGAACAGGTACATAGAGTGAGGTCCCCAAGAATACGAGCACAGGAGCTTCTGTCCCCATGGAACTAGAGTGTCACTTTCCTGGCATGTGGAAGCTTTCATCAATGGAAGCTGATCCAATCTCATAGTTTGAGGGTTTTTATAGAGCATTCATCTCTGGCTCCCCTCCACCTTCCCAGAGGTCAGTGGGTGTGGCTGAGAGTTCCAGTCCTCTAATCACTGAGTCTGGGCTGACTGACCAGCCCCATCCTGAGGCCCTCCAGGAACCTTGAGCAAAGTCACCTCATTAGCATAAACTCAGGTGTACTCCTTCTGAGTAATCAGAAACAATTCTATTGTTACAGACCCTCCTGCCTCATCCTCCGTAAGGGTCCTTCTGCTCTATGCTGTTGGAGCCAAAAGAGAAGACCTAATGCAGTTCAGAAGCAAAGGAAAGCTTTAAGCTTTGATCAGAGAATGGAGAGGTGGGAACCTGAAGCCCTAGGCAGCTGGGATTGTTTTTTAGGCAGCAGGGGGAGTGGGTGGAGTTCTCGCCCAGCGGGCACAGCTGCACCCAGATCTGCAGTGCTTGACGCCTGGGCTCTGCCCACGGCGCGCTGCCGCCATCTTGAATCGAATGTTGGGGAGCAGCGGCTTTGCGGTAGGAGCTCCGGTCAGAAGGGCTGGGTGAAAGAACTCTGCCTGCAGTACTGGTACCCTAGAGGAAGCACAAGGGAAAAAAAGGTTAGACTTTATTACCCAGGTTCTATTTTTATTTCCCGGGAATTGTTAATGAGCTTTGCTGGTGCCTCTATCATTCAGGTAAGGGATCTGGGGGCTTTGTGCCAGGAAGGGGGGTTCAGAGACCAAATCTATTTCTTCTTATACCCAGTTACTGTGTAACCAAGGGCTCCATCGTCATCAACCTGGAGGACATTAGCAAATTTGTGAATCAGCTTACATGGCTATTGTGAGGGAGAACCATTTGTTAGCTTAAGTAAAACCTGAATTAATTGCTGTTGTCTGTGAAAATATTGAGTAAGGAGGCCTTTAGTATATATTTTAAAAAGGTGAAAATTTAACAGACTCATGAAATTTAAGACTCTTTTTTGTTCTTCCATAGTAGGGCAGTCATAAAAGCAGACTCTGTTGATCTGAATGATGATACAGGAAAAAAATTATAGTTTCAAATGAATGATTTTGCAAAGGTTTTTTTTCCCTTCTATCTCTGAACAAATGAGGTATGTGGTAGGCTGCGTAAACAAGACTAGAAAATGCAGCTAAAGGTGACTCTGTGAAGTTTTTTTATTTGTTTTTTGTTTTATTTCATTTTTCCCTGCTTTTGTGTGACTTTGGAAGAAACAGTCCTAGAAAGCCTTATGAAAATAGTTTGGGGAAGATGTAAAAGTTTTGTACTTTTTGTGGGTTAACGTATTAGGGAATGAAGATCATTGGCTTGTCGTGACCTGTGTTAATGCTGACACTAACTTTCCTAAAGTTTTAGTTTGTTTGGTTCCCTGTCCATATTTTCAGTTCCTGAATATGTACTGTCCAAAGTCATTTACTTTGGTTTGAAATCATACATGTGATGTCAGTTATTAACTTGGAAAGCATGTTTTGATGAAAGTGTTTATTGATACTAGCACATGCAGAAGAATCTTTGTTGAAGAAACAATACTATCTCTTCTTTGAAGATTTGAATGTAGAACTAATCAGGGCTCCCAGTGTGAGCCTGAGCATCTTGAGCTGAACTGAGCAATCTTCCTAGGCTGTGTTTTCAGGGACCCTCCCGCAAACAAAGGGGGGTTTATTTTCCCCTTTTATAGCCTTCTGAGAGCCAAGTGGAATCTGTCACATAATTGTTTCCATAAGGAGAGGCCTCATTCTGTGGCTGAATCCTTTATGCCCTCATGTCCCTGAGCTTGCCTTTCCGGAGAACAACATGCAGAAAGTCAGTGGCACAGCCCAAAACCTCCTACAAAAGACAGAAGAAAATAGAGTCCCAACATTTAGATCAAAAAAGAGGCAAATAGGATAGTTACATTTAGATGTATAGATCGGGCTACTGGTTAACACTATCAAACAATGTTAATGTATTTATCCTGGTATTTAGTTCACTATTTTAGGGTAAAGTTTTCATTGTTATAATAGTGGATAAATTTACTTAGTATTTTCTATTTTCCGAGAGGGTAATATGTGTGTTTATATCCTCTTTACCCATGTTTAAACCTAAATACACACCCCCCCACATACACCCACACCACACATATACATAAAAAAGATATGTATACATATGTGTGTGTATACAGAATGGTATATACGTATACACGTATGTATATTATATCTATACATATGCATTTTCATATTTAAAATATAACAAAATTCTCAGGACTTCCAATAAGGCTTACAGAAAGAATGCTTATGATTTGTAATGTCTTTTATACCTATAGCATGGTACATTTTTCTTTAAAATGCTAACTTTTCATATGCAAGTAATATATGTTTACTGTAGAGCATTTGGGAGATATAGAAAAGTACAAAGAAGAAAATTAAAATCACATAAAACCACTATGTCAAGAAAACCACTATTACTATTGGGATTTTTTTAGCGGGCTACTTTTTTTTTTTTTCCCCCTTTTGGTCACAACAACAGCATATGGAAATTCTCAGGCCAGGGATCAAACCCACAGCAGGGACCCAAGCTGCTGCAGTGACAACACAGAATCCTTAACCTGCTAAGCCTCAGGAGAACTCTTAGCAAGCTACTTTTTAATTTTGACTGTCTTCAACTTATTATCCTTTAAGATAAAGGTGTTATCTCTATGTGAAACAAACAAATTATGGCAGTTGTGGTTTCTTTGTTTTGGTATTTTAAGATAATGCACATTTCGTTTTTGGTTGTTCAAAAAATTTCCTTCTCTGAAGTACGTGACCATCCTCTATCCTCCATCTATTCATCCACAATCCATTCATCTATCTGTCCATCTATCCTTCCTAGTGGTACTTACAGATCTTCAAGGATTTTCTTCAGTTTCCTTTGGGATTTTGTTTCAATAGATATTCTTATCTGACCAGTCTTTTGTATCATCCTGGGTCTTCCCAAATTCTGTTTTGACAATGTATTAAAATACTATTGATAATGTGTTTCCTTGGTGTTCTTTTTTCCCACTGTCTTCTCTCACCACCAGTCCTTTAGAGACTCATCTGAATGGCTTGAATTATGATGTTACTATTCAACCCTTTTAACCTGTTACTCTGAGTTTTCCTTTCTGAGTACTGTCTATAGTCCATCCACCCAAAGCCTTCATGTCAGTTCACCTCTATCAAGATCTTTTCATCTTTATCCCCATCTTTAACGTCGCTTTTATAATCACTGTCTCCCATCTGATTTGGGCACAGGACGTCGGTCCTGTGAACTATGTTCTATGCCATACCTTCAGATTATTGACTTTGTCCTTGTCCAAGTCCTGATCAATGTAAACAATTCTTTTCCTTTTCCTTGACAATGCCAAAAGAAATCTAATGATTTTATTGATTCATAATTTTTTTATTTATTTGCTTGTTATTTTTGCAGTACAATTTTTTTTTCTACTGTACAACATGGTGACCCAGTTGTACATACATGTACACATTCTATTTTCTCACATTATCATGCTCATCATAAGTGACTAGACATAGTTCCCAGTGCTATACAGCAGGATCTCATTGCTAATCCATTCCAAAGGCAATAGTCTGCATCTATTAACCCCAAACTCCCAATCCACCCCACTCCCTCCCCCACCCCCTTGGCAACTACAAGTCTATTCTCCAAGTCCATGATTTTCTTTTATGTGGGAAGGTTTGTTTGTGCCTTATATTAGATTCCAGATACAAGTGATATCATATGGTATTTGTCTTTCTCTTTCTGACTTACTTCACTCAGTTCGAGAGTCTCTAGTTCAATCCATGTTGCTGCAAATGGCATTATGTCGTTCTTTTTTATGGCTGAGTACTATTCCATTGTGTATATATACCATGTCTCAATCCATTCATCTGTCATTGGACATTTGGGTTGTTTCCATGTATTGGCTATTGTGAATAGTGCTGCAGTGAACATGCAGGTGCATGTGTCTTTTTTAAGGAAAGTTTTGTCCGGATATATGCCCAAGAGTGGGATTGCTGGGTCATACGGTAGTTCTATGTATAGATTTATAAGGTACCTCCATACAGTTCTCCATAGTGGTTGTACCAGGTTACATTCCCACCAGCAGTTCAGGAGGGTTCCCTTTTCTCCATGCCTTCTCCAGCATTTGTTATTTGCAGACTTGTTAATGATGACCATTCTGACTGGTGTGAGGTGGTATCTCATGGTAGTTTTGATTTGCATTTCTCTAATAATCAGGGATGTTGAGCATTTTTTCATGTGCTTGTTGGCCATCTGTACATCTTCTTTGGAGAAATGTCTATTCAGGTCTTTTGCCCATTTTCCAATTGGGTGGTTGGCTTTTTTGCTGTTGAGTTGTATAAGTTGCTTGTATATTCTAGAGATTAAGCCCTTGTCAGTTGCATCATTTGAAATGATTTTTTCCCATTCTGTAAGTTGTCTTTTTGGTTTCTTTTTGGTTTCCTTTGCTGTGCCAAAGCTTGTCCGTTTGATTAGGTCCCAATGGTTTATTTTTGCTTTTATTTCTGTTGCTTTGGAAGACTGACCTGAGAACACATTTGTAAAAGTGATGTCAAAGAATATTTTGCCTATGTTTTCTTCCAGGAGTTTGATGGTGTCTTGTCTTATATTTAAGTCTTTAAGCCATTTTGAGTTTATTTTCGTGCATGGTGTGAGGGTGTGTTCTAGTTTCATTGATTTGCATGCAGCTGTCCAGGTTTCCCAGCAAGAAAACTGGGAAAGAATAGACTATCTTTTTCCCATTTTATGTTCTTGGCTCCTTTGTCAAAGACTAATTGACCATGGGTGTCTGGGTTTATTTCTGGGTTCTCTATTCTGTTCCCTTGGTCTATATGTCTGTTTTGGTACCAGTACCACACTGTCTTGATGACTGTGGCTTTGTAATATTGCCTGAAGTCTGGGAGAGTTATGCCTCTTGCTTGGTTTTTGTTTCTCAGGATTTCTTTGGCAATTCTGGGTCTTTTGTGGTTCCATACACATTTTTGGATTGTTTGTTCTAGTTCTGTGAAAAATGTCCTGGGTAATTTGATAGGGATTGCATTGAATCCATTGATTGCTTTGGGTGGTATGGCCATTTTACAATATTTTTCCAATCCAGAAACATGGACTATCTTTCTATTTCTTTACATCTTCTTTAATTTCCTTGATTAATGTTTTATAGTTCTCGGCATATAAGTCCTTTATCTCCTTTGTCAGGTGTATTCCCAGGTATTTGACTTTTTGGGGTGCAATTTTAAAAGGTATTATATTTTTGTATTCCTTTTCTAATATGTCATAGTTAGTATAGAGAAATTTGATTTCTGAATGTTAATCTTATATCCTGCTACTTTCCTGAATTTGTTGATCAGTTTGAGTAGTTTTTGGGTTGAGTCCTTAGGGTTTTCTATATATAGTATCATGTCATCTGCATACTTTGACAGTTTTACCTCTTCTCTTCCTATTTGGATGCCTTTTATTTCTTTTGTTTGTCTGATTGCTGTGGCTAGGACTTCCAGTACTATGTTGAATAACAGTGGTGAGGACAGACATCCTTGTCTTGTTCCAGACTTTTGTGGGAAGGCTTTCAGCTTTTTTCCATTGAGTATTATATTTGCTGTGGGTTTTTCATAAATGGCTTTTATTATGTTAAGGTGCGTTCTCTCTATACCCACTTTGGTATGTTGGATTTTGTCAAATGCTTTTTCTGCATCTATTGAGGTGATCATGTGGTTTTTGATATTTCTTTTGTTAATGTGGTTATGATGTTGATTGATTTGTGTATATTGAACCATCCTTGTGCACCTGGAATGAATCCCACCTGGTTGTGGTACATGAACTTTTTTATATGTTGTTGGGTTCTGATGGCTAAAATTTTGTTGAGAATTTTTGCATCTATATTCATAAAAGACATTGGCTTATAGTTTTCTTTTTTGGTGGTATCTTTGTCTGGTTTTGGAATTAGGGTGATGATGGTGTCATAGAATGTCTTAGAGAGTGTTCTTTCTTCAACCTTTTGAAATAATTTAATCTGGATGGGCACCAGATCCTTTTTGTATGTTTGGTAGAATTCGCCTGTGAAGCCATCTGGTCCTGGACTTTTATTTGTAGGGAGTGTTTTTAATGACATACTCAATTTCATTTCTAGTGATTGGTCTGTTCAGTTCATCTACTTCTTCTTGATTCAGTTTTGGAAGGCTGTAAATCTCTAGAAAGTTGCGCATTTCTTCCAAGTTGTCTAATTTGTTGGCATACAGTTGTTTGTAGTATTCTCTCATGGTTTTTTGTATTTCTGTAGTATCTTTTGTGACTTCTCCTTTTTCATTTCTTATTTTGTTTATTTGGGTTTTTTCTCTCCTCTTCTTGGTGAGTCTAGCCAGAGGTTTGTCAATTTTGTTTACCTTTTCAAATAACCAGCTCTTGGTTTTATTGATTTCTTCTATTTTTTTAATCTCTATTTTATTGATTTCCTTTTTGATCTTTATGATTTCCTTCCTTCTACTGCCTTTAGATTTTGTTTTTTCTTCTTTTTCTAGGTGGTGGGTTGAATTGTCAATTTGAGATCTTTCTTCTCTTTTTGAAAGGCCTATATTGCTATGAATTTCCCTCTGAGCACTGCTTTTCTGACATCCCATAGATTTTGAGTGGTTGTGTCTTCATTATCATTTGTCTTGAGGTATTTTTTAATTTCTTTCTTGATTTCCTCATTGATCCATTGGTTTTTTAGTAGCATGTTGTTTAGTCTCCATGTAGCCAGTTTTTTCTCATTTCTTTTCCTATGGTTGATTTCTGGTTTCATGCCGTTGTGGTCAGAGAAGATACTTGAAATAATTTATGTACTCTTAAATTTGTTGAGGTTAGCTTTGTGCCCTAGTATGTTATCAATTCTTGAGAATGTCCCATGTGCACTTGAGAAGAATGTATATTCTGATTTTTTTGGATGTAATGTCCTGAAAATGTCCATTATATCTAACTTTTCTATTGTGTCCTTTAGGATCTCTGTTGCCTTATTGATGTTCTGTCTAGATGATCTGTCCATTGATGTTCAAGTCTCCTACTATGATTGTATTCCCATCAATTTCTCCTTTTATTTCTATTAGTATTTGTTGGAGGTATCTGGGTGCTCCTATATTAAGGGCATATGTATTGACGATTGTAATATCCCCTTCTTGAATGGATTCTTTAACCATTAAATAGTGTCCTCCTTTGTCTTTCTTTATGGCCTTTGTTTTAAAGTGTATTTTGTCTGATACGAGCATTGCAAGTCCTGCTTTCCTGTCTTGTATGTTGGCATGAAATATCTTTTCCCATCCCCTCACTTTCAATCTATATGTGTCCTTTGCTCTAAGGTGAGTTTCTTGTAGACAGCAGATTGGAGGTTTTTGCTTTTTTATCCAATCTGCCACTCTGTTTCTTTTGATTGCAGCATTTAGTCCATTGACATTTAAGGTGATTATCGATAGATACATATTTATTGCCATTTTAAACCATGTTTTCCAGTTGATTCTATGTTTCCCTTTTCTTCTTTTGTGGGTTGGATGGTTTCCATTTATTTTATGCTTGAGTACTTTTCAGTTTTTGTGAATGTAATGTTTGGTTTTGGTTTGTGGTTGCCATGTTTTTTAAGCACGTTAAGCACTTCCTATATCTGCTTGCCCTATAGATAGGCTCAAACATATCATTAAAATAAAAAAAAAAGAATCTATATTTTCTTATTTTCCTTCCCCACATTGCTTGATTTTGATACCTTTTTTTTTAACATCTTCATGTTTATGTCTGTATGCTGGCTTATTTAAGTGACTGCTTTCCAATTGTGGTTTCCTCCATCCTAATTCTTCTTTTTCTCTTTTCTCTCCCTTTTTTTTTTTTTTTAATTTAGAGAAGCCCTTTCAGTATTTATTTTAGAATGGGTTTAGTATTGCTGTACTCTTTTAGCTTTTGTCTGTTGGAGAAATTCTTTATTTCCCCTTCTACTTTAAATGATATTCTTGCTGGATGGAGTATTCTAGGTTGCAAGTTTTTGCAGTTTAAATATATCTTGCCGCTCCCTTCTGGCCTGTAGTGTTTCTGTAGAGAAATCAGCTGATAGCCTTATAATTAATGCTTTGCTTTTCTCTTGCTGCCTTTAGAATCATCTTGTTATCTTCAACTTTTGCCATTTTTATTACAATATGTCTTGATGTGGGCCTGTTTGGGTTCAACTTGTTTGGGGCCCTCTGTGCTTCCTGTATCTTGATATCAGTATCCTTTAGATTTGGAAAGTTTTCAGCCATAATATCTTCAAATATATTTTTAATACCCTCTTCTTTTTCTTTTCCTCTGGAATTCCTACTATGCATAGATTGGCCCACTTTATATTATCCCATAGGTCTCTTATATGCTTTCATGTTCTTTCATTTGGTTTTCTGTCTACTGTCCTGACTCTGTGATTTCCATTATTCTATCTTCCATGTCACTAATTTGTTCCTCTGCATTGCTTATTCTGATGTTTATTGCCTTTAGCTCAGTTTGTATCTCTGCAAATGAATTTTCTAGTTTTGCTTGGCTTTTCCTTATATTTTCTATTTCCTTTCTAAAGGAATCTGCATTACTGTTCATACCCTCTCTCAATTCCTTCAGTATTTTTCACTGTCTTCCTTTTGAACTCAATGTCTGTCAGACTGCAGAGGTCTGTTTCATTGTTGACTGCTTTAGGTGAATTCTCCTGTTCCTTTAACTGGGAATGGTTTCTGTGCTTCTTCATCTAGCTTGTGTTTTTGTTTTTCTGTGAGTTTGGGGAAGACAAACTGTAGTCTTGTAAGGTTACTTCTGTGCAAGAATAACATTTGTATTCTTTGGGGGCTTTACTATTTATTTTTGGTGTGGGAGTTTGAATATTTGCTGTCTCTTTCTTTGGTGTGAGCAGGCTGTTGTTCCCAGGATGCTCAGTGTGTTTTCAGGGAGAAGGAGGCAATGGGTAGGGCCAGCAGTCAGTGCCTGGTCATTGGGCTTTCAACAGCAGCAAGGACCTGCAGGAAGGTGGAACAGGCTACTCCTAGTTGCATGGCCCTGGGAAGTGGTAATGAGCTCTAGGCAGATCTTCAAGGTGACCAGAGCATTTGGCAATAGCAGCAGCAGGGCTTGTGAGTTCCCAGGGGAGTGAGAGCAACAACAGCTTGTGTTTGATTGCAATGCCCTCCTCTGAGGTGATTGGAACTGCAAGTGGTGCCTGTTCAGGGACCCCTATTGGGAGCAGGCCATGACTATCTCTAGAGTTAGTGATAACTGCGGTGGTTTGCCGCCCTCCCGCCACCTCTAGGCATGCATGAAACAACCCGCCTCACTTAGCCCGAATATGAGGTGCTGTACAGGCTGCTCCTAGTTGCAGGATTCTGGGAAGTAACAGGGATCAGGCGTGTGGGTACTGCCTAGAACGTTTGGCGGTGGCAACAGCAGGGCGGGTGTGTTCCTGGGGATGCGAGAGCACCAACAGGTGGTGTTTAGTCACAATGCCCTCTTCTGTGGCACCCTTTAGGTGAATGGGGCTGCAAGTGATTTTTGTTCAGGTATCCACATGCACGTCTGGAATCAGGGATAAATGCAGGGATTTGCCCCTGTTGCCTGCAGGCCGTGCAAGAAGCACTCTGTCCCACTTAGCCCACGCAGGAGGTGCTGCACCAGCTGCTCCTAGTTGTAGGATCTTGAGAAAGGACAGTGACCAAGTGTCTGGCTGCTGCCCAGAATGTTTGGCAGTGGCAGCTGCAGGGTGGGTGTGTTCCCAGGGGAATGAGAGCAATAGCGTATGGTGCTTGGCTGCAGTGCCCTCTTTTTTCTTTTTTGCCAACCCCTGAGGTGACTGGGGTCACTGGTGGATCCCACTCACAGGCCCCCAGTGGTGGCAAGCCACTCTTCTCTCTGGCCTCTGAGACAACTGCTGCAGTCTGTCCCTGCCACCTGTAGATCGTGCAGGAGGCACCACACCACACTTAGCCCCTTTATGCCCTTAGCCCACACAATAGGTGCTTGGCCACTGGTAGCCTGCTCAAGAAGCACCTAATCTCCCCTAAACGAGCAAGAGGCTTCTTGCCACCCATAGCCTCCATAGAGCTGCCTAGCCCTTTAAGCCCTCATGCTCTAGAGCAGAGAGTTTCCTGTGGCAGCCCACCCCTCCTCTCCCTTCCCTTCCCCAACAATGGCACCTTGCCTCTCCTTCGGGTCCGGACCTTCTCCCAGGTTCCCTCTGCCATGGTGTTCCCCTCCTTAGCTGGTGGCGCACTGCTCCTTAACCCCTCATGCTATCCTTAGTTCTCTCCCTGGGCCTGCCCTTGGAGTCTGAGTCTCAGTGCACAGCCCCCAGCCAGGCATCTCAGGCTGTGGTTTTTGAGCCAGTGGTTCAGATGATCTGTGAGGCTCTCACTCTACTTTGCTGTTTTCAGTCCAGCTGATATGCTTTTCTCGGCAACTTTGAGGTCCCTCGGACTTGACTGATCTTTCGTCAGTTAGGTGGCTTCCCAGGATGGGAGTTCCTTTTCTCCTTCACAGCTCCAAATGCTAGTCCTATCCTGATTCCTTTTCTCTCTCTTTTTTTCTTTTGTTCTGCCTAGTTATGTCAAGAGTTTCTTGCCCTTTTTGGAGGCTTAAGTTCTTCTGCCAGCATTCAGTTGATGTTCTGTGCGAGTCGTTTTACATGTAGATGTGTTTTTTTGACGTGTTTGTGGGAGAAGGTGCACCTGACCTCTTACTCCTCTGCCATATTGCTCCGCCTCCTCTGATAAAAATATATGATTTCTGGTCTCAGCTGAACTTTTAAAAAGCTGCTGAAAATAACTTTTTAATGGCAAGTTAACGTCTTCCCTTTTTGGTACAGTTGCTGCTCCATGTCTGAGGTACAACTAACCATGGATGGAAAGTATTTGAAAAAAAAAGTCCAGAAAGTTCCAGAGAGGGATATCTGAGGGATAAGTATTTTATCACCTCTTTAAATAACCAAATTTGTCTTTAGCCTCCTTTCTTTTAAAGGGTAGCCTGCAAGGTCATGCATGACAGTCTGGTGTGGTGAAAAAATTTTGGACTTTGGAATTTTCTCAGGTAGAATTCTGGCTCCAACATTTACCATCTGTGTGACCTTGGCCAGTTGATTTAGTCCTTTTAAAGTTTCATTTCTTTATTTTGAAACCTTACTTTATTTGATTTTTCAGGAAAATGCAGTGACATAATCATGTTCAAAGAGCTCAGAACACAGTAGATCCTCAGTTGAAGCTATTATTGTTTTTATTATGTAGCAGTGCTTCCAAATTCCTTTTCCCTTAAGTTTTAAGTTTTTATCTTTGTCCTTTCTTATCAATTCCTTATTTATTTGGAAGAAGATATAGCAGCTCCTAGGACTACAGACTCCATCCCGGACCATTTTTTCCAACTTTTCTTATTCTTTTTTTGCATCTTCATTTTGGGTAGCTAGACATCTTCCTCATGTGAACATCCAGTATCTCTCAATTTTTTTCTTGTCAACAATACTTTTTGAAAATAGGTCTATTCATAACCCACAGATGTACTTTTTTCACACAGTCTGCTGTTGCATGGCATCTCTTTACTGAAACTGCATGTAAAAGTTCTCAGTGACTCCTGATTGGTAATTTCGGTTGGGGGTGGGCCTCAGTTTTCAGCCCAACTCCAATATTACATCCTTGGAAGCAAGAAGGGAATGTTGCCATTATCATACTTCTATGAGACTTTATTTCTACTCATACAAAGGTATTGTCACATTCTGTTGTTGTGGTGTTCTGTCTGTCTCACCTGATGGATGACTGGAGGTCTAGAAGAGAGAGAATGGGCTTTATTCCTAAACTGATGGATAAACACACATATATGTGTGCACACACACACACACACACCCTTATTGACGCCAAAGACTGTGGTCTCAGAGGAAAATTGACATAAAAAGTATTGCACTTGTGTACATCCTGAGGTTCCTAAATGCTAAGAATGGGCATCTTTCATGTTTAGTGAGTGTTAGCAAAACATTTCTGACATTGCCATTAGCCAACCAGTCAGCAAATATTTATTTATTGACAGTGCTAGATACTGTCATGAGTAATGGGAATTCGGTTCTGAATAAGACTTAAGATAGACACAGTCTCTGCCTTTGGGGCTGGTTGAAGATTCAAAGATTTGAATTCTGTATGTGTATGCCTCCCCATATGACATATTAAACACTTGAATTTTTACAGTTTCACAATTAGAACTCTTTGGAGGAGAGAGTTACCCCAGAAATTTCTATAATTTTTCACTTGGGTAGAAAATATCTTTCTTTCCAACCTCATCTGGAGCCAGGGATTGATTTAGTGAATTCAATTTAAATTTCAATAAGTATTTTTGACTTCCACATAAAAATGATTGCATAATATGGGATGTACTTATTATTTAAATACTGAATACCTGTAAACTTAGTGAAGCCTGTGCATTAAGGTTTTGTGCAGATGGCATAGGTCTAGAAGGGAGTCATAAGCACTGGGAAAACATATCCAGATTGGAAAGTTTTACTTTTTTAAGGTCCTCTGTTTATAACAAATTATGGAAAAAAATCTCTACTTTGAAAGGATGAGCTTTAAAAATAGTCTTTAAAAATATATATGTATAAACAGAAGTAGTCTATCATTGCTTCAAATCTCAATATGTGATTTTTCCATTCTGAGATTTTTATTCTGAGATTCCTGTATATATATATGAATATATATATATTTCATAACGCAGTAGCCTGCTATTTATTGAGCAAGAAATACATTTGAAATATTCTTATGAAGATCATTATGTAACTTCTGAAAAACTGAGTATCCTACTTTGAAAATATTTAAGACAATGTAATGCATTATTGGGACAAGATGATACTTTGCAGTTTGTTTTGAAACAGGTGTTGTTGATGGACCACAGAACATTAATCATTGCCACTGTTTTTTTTTTAATCAGAAAAGAAATATGATATGATCACCTCCAACCAAAGTGCTGGAAGAACTTAAGCCACCTGTTATCTTCCAGTTGCTAGCTATGAATGAATGTCAGTATTATCAGGTACACTTTAACTAAACCGTGACCCTTTTACTATTATTTCTATGTTGCCCATACTTTTATTCTCTTTTGCCCTCTCTTTGTTTTTTGGTTCCACTTTTTCGGCAGCTTGGGAAGAGCAAGGTTTTCTGAGACTTTGGCCACTGAGACCTAGGGATGATGACTAAGGGAATTGTCTTTTTCACTTCTGACTCACAACAGCTTAAAGAAAGTCTGATGCCTTACACATGCTCAGCAGCTATCTTGTAAGACAGGATGGAGAGGCATGATTGCTCCATTGCTTTTTAAGTCTTTGTAGTTCCCATAGACTGAGACTATGATGCTTTCCTATTTGAAGGGTACCTTCTCCATTCTCCTGCATCCATTAGCAAGAGAAGATGGCCATCCCATGATTCCATAGAGACTACCTGAGGCTCTGAGAGTGGCCCCTTAGGGAGATTATGGCTTTGATGAAGTTATTTTCAGTTTTCTTAGACCGATTCCTACCCTGCTTCTTAAACCAATTCCTTTCTTCTTTGCCTATGCTTTCTGTATCTTCATTTGCTTCTTAAATCTCAAAAAGATTTTTCAGGAAATTTTGAACTAAACTAAAGGAGTAGCTCCCTAACTCATTTATTCACAGGCATTGCCCTTGGGGTGGGGAAGAAAATGATTGCAGCCAATTAGTTTTTCCTGGAACCTCTTGAAATCAGTCAAGTCATGCCACTGAACCCTCTACCAAAAGATTAGACAAGATCTGAAACTGAATAAAATATTGTTTGTTGCTGGACAAGGGAAATTCCACAGGGACATGGAGTGGGATTTTCCTTATTTATTAACATTTTTAAAATGACTATAACAAAGAGTCTTTAAATTACTTGTACACAACTTCATTTTCTCTTTAACTCAAAGCCCCTGCTTCCGCTGCTACACCCACACCCAGGCACACTCATGCTCACACAAGCATATACTTCTTATGTATGTTTTACAGCATCACTGCCTTCTGGCTCCCTGTTGAACCTATTCAGATATTTGGGCAAGGGTCCAGGCTGGAAATGCACCCCTTACCCACAGTTTATTGAATCAGGATTCTCAGACCAGGGGCTGTTTGTCTCTGATAGAAAATGCCAGACATCAGGTCTATGATGTACCTAGAAAAAAGCTGGGAGATATATCCTCTTCACATAACTGGCTTGTAGAAAATAATTTGCCCCAGACATTTTCATCTTTGAAAGAATGTAGATTTATAGGTTTGATTTCTTAATCAGGGTGAACTTTTGTTAATGTTTCATGGCTTGGATATATATGGTCATGCCATGGACCCAGTGGTGATATTAGTAATAAAGACAATATTATTAATATCACTACATCAATATAAAAAGAGTTATAGAGTTAACATTTGTAAGGAAAAAAAAAAAAGGAGAGAAAGAAAAATCCCAGGTTAACAGTTGCCTTCACTGCCATTAACTTAGTCATTGGCAATGTTTTATGTACTCGTAGTTTATGTACCAGGACTAGTATTTGGCAAGAATAATCAAAGACACACACAGAAAAAACAAGTTGCTTCTTTTTCTCATTTTCTTCTTTTTTTTTCTTTTTTTCTTTTTTTAGCTTTTCACCTCCTGTCCCCTCCCCCCCCCACCCCCCACCCTGGTCTCCTTCCAATGAAATTTTATTATTTCTTTGAAATTCTGAATCAGCCTCCGGGGGTGGATGGGGGTCTGTGTCCTTTTAGAGCCAAAGTGCAGCATTTGAACTTTGCTATCACATAACACTTTCTGAGGCTGCTTGTCTGAAATGACTTAATTTGCACTGCAGACTAGCACTGAACCTGCAAATACTCCAAAAAGCCACAGTGAGCCAGGGCAGCAGACCTATTACTAATTTTTTATTAAAATCCCTGAGGCACCCAACTCAGGGCCCCAAAGCAGCTTTAATAATAGACAACATACAGCACATTTTTCTTGTATTGCCATGTAATCAAATCTGAGGCTGCTGTTCACTTTCTTTGTTTTACCTAGAGGACCAGCTTCCAATTTAGTTGTGGCCTACTCTAAACTGATTTTTCATTGTAATTAATGCCTACTTTGGCCTCAGCCACTTACGCAACTTTCCATTAGAGGTTTGCAGCCATCCGCTGAGTATTTTACTAAGTTACCCTCACAGACCTGCTATAGCTGCAATTTTGTGAAAGTCTTTCTTTTTATTATTTTTTTTCACAAAGAATTTTTAAATTGCTTAGCTAAATAGTTTAAAATTTTTTTTCTTCTTTCTTCTCTCTGTGTTGCACGTATTAAAATATTTGGGCATAGGTCCAATTTGGGGAAAAATACACATATACACACACACATAACCCTATTCGGCCCCTCTACTGTCCCAACAGCCCCAGCCTTTAAAGCCTTTAAATGGTTTCAGAAAGGCCAGTGGAACTTGTTTATATCTAGGGTCTGCTGTGGCTAATTTTCTGTCTGTTTTGTGCTGTCCATTTCCTCTGAAATAGTACCTGAGGTTTAAAGTTCCTCAGCAGAGGATGTCAGGAGACCTCTGCAAACATTCAGGCGGCAGCCTTCCCACCACTAACCTTAAAAAAGATTATGGCAGTGGGCCCAGGGTCAGATTGAATAGATGAAAAAGTATATGCCATGCCTTTGCTGCTCCCTGAACCTTTCTTTGTTGGCTGAGCTGACATTTCCAGTGACTTTTCCTAGAGTCTTGTTTAGACTGTCTTCCTAGAGAATTCTGGATCTGTTTCCTAGCCATCTTTCCTCAACCCCCCTTTGTCATTACTAAATCACAAAGAAAACTATCAGAAATTAGAGCCTTCTGGCTTTTTGGATGTTCCTCTTTCAACCTGAGGATGTAGTTTTTAAGAGGACCCAGTGAATCAGTGAGGACAACTTTGTGGGGGCAATTCCTTTAAAGACTTTGGCTAAGAATACTCTGAAAAGAAATTATGAGATATTTGTGCAGTTTTTTAACTGTTATATTTTAAGCATTAGTACTTTACCCTTTGGGAGTGATGGGGAGAATCTCATACGTTCTGATAATGAGTAATGGATTTCCTTGTCTTTGCTGATAGAGATTACAAAATTTTGCTAGCCATTAGGTACAGTAATTCTCTTTCTAATCTTTAGTAGTCATTTCTCCTTGGATAACATTTTGCACTGATATATAATGCTGTCAGCCTTTTAAATAACGTTTACAGACTCTTGATCACATCTGCAGTGTGAGTTGAAATTGAAAAGTACACAAAGTCTTTATGCAACCCTCTCTCTGTGTTGGGGCTGTCAACAACTGGGTAATGTTTTATGAAGGAGAACACATTTCTAGGTTGGGAAAGGTGAGATCTAGATCTGTTTCCCACCCCATTGCTTGTTTATTGAACAAATAAGGCCTTCTGGTCCTCATTAGTTGGTTTCCTCATCAGATTTAAGGCAGGTCCTCCTCTCTTTCTCCCAGCAAGGACCCTCAGGTGTCAAAAGGTAACAGAAACACCTATATAAGGCAGTTGATAACCCATTTTTTTTTTTTAAGTAGGGACATGTTTCTATTGGTTATCATTTACATAGGAAGGGAGACTGAAATAGACTGATTTGTGTCTGAGGCCTAAGAAATCAGGCGGTGTGCCTATATTCACACCTCATGCATCATATATTTGCATTCATACATATAAATCATCTAAATTCATTTAAATGTAAAGTGACACTGAAAGGAGAGTGGATTTGTAATTCATCAGGTGATATGTTTTCCTTCTAAAGTAAAGGGATCTTATGTATGGTAGAATATATTGTAGGTTTTGAAGATCAAAGGAATCTCCACCAAGATCAAGAACCAAATTTCTAAAAGTTTAGTTAAGAAAAATTCTATTTCTTCTATTTTTCTCCAAACTCTTCCTTTTGGAATATATAATCAAAATGTCCTATCCTACCTACTTTCTCCATGTGATACCCAGTCATACCTGGACTCATTGAGCAGCTTCCCTTCCAATCTGCCATTAGCACCTCTCACCTCTTCTTGCTCCAAATATTTCTCCATTGTATACCAAGTGGGTCTGATTTTAAAGAACTGCCTGGAATCGAATATTGGAGACTGCCCAATACCAGTTCTGGCAAATAAAGACAGACCTCCTCTTTCCTTTAGAAGCATCAATATGATTTTATTCCACCCTACGTTCAAGTTAAAACATGAAGCTTTACTCTGGTCTTAGAGTCCCTGAAAAGAGTAGTAGTGGTTCTTTTAAGTAGGCGTTCCCAAAACGTGTGTAAGTGTAAGATAAAGGTCAGAAGAACATAATCTTTGGGTCATTGATACATATTAGGATTTTCTAACTGAACAATTGTGCATCCTATCAGGTGCCCAACCAAAACATGCATTACCTGCTTCTAAGTGGAATCAGATGGACTTAACACAAGTGCATTTTTTTTTCAATGTGAATGGGATATTTTTCTTGTCTTTTTGACATAAAACATGATGCTAAGTGTTTGACAGGGGTTGTTTGGGTAACTGTGGTTGGCCTGGGCCACGTGGCATAAATGCCAGGGCTGTTCAGAATACTAAATACAATTGCAAGGGCTCATTCACATTAATTGGAATGACTTGGCATCACAAAATATCTGAGCCAAAGGGACTGCAGAGATAATCTAACACAACAACCCTCACTTTACAGATGGGGAAAATGAGACCCAGAGAAATGAATAAAATTGCCAAAGTCCCCACAAGCAGTCAGCAAGTCAACTGAGAATAAAACCTAGATGCTTGTAGAATGTTCTTTCCCTTGATCTGTGCAAATAATTCTGAGCCTTTCCATCAAAGCCCAACTTTATACCAGAGACAAAAATACTGAATTTTGGGAAAGCAGTTTAAGGTATCACTTAATCTGCATATGCCCAGTACGACTCTCCAAACTATACTGCTAGAGCAGCTGTTTGAAATAGACCAGCCATTTAAAAACTGCAGCTTGGTGTGGTAGAGACAAGGGTGTCTGCCCAGCTCAGGCTAAAGGATTCATGGTCTGGACTTTGAAACATAAATGTACTTTGAAATCATCTAGGAGACTATTTAAAATACATATCTCCAGGCCTCTCCTTCTAGAGATAGGAACTCTAGGTCTGAGATGGTGCCAGGTAAGCTCCATTTTATTGAACAATAAATGTTTTGCATTGTTCTCTGTTGTCTAAATAAGACAGACAAATTACTGCCTTTATGAACCTTTAAATGTGTATTTCTGTATGTGTTTGAGGAGGCAGGAGAAGTAATCAATGAACACATCAAAGATAAATGTTAGATTCAGATATTGATAGGTGAAAAGAAGATATAATAAACGGATACATGGTTGTGTGGGCCTGCACCTGCTAGTATGGATGGAGATGGCTTTTTTTTTTTTTTTTGCCATTTTTTGGGCCGCTCCTGGGGCATATGGAGGTTCCCAGGCTAGGGGTCCAATCGGAGCCGCAGCTGCCAGCCTACGCCAGAGCCACAGCAGCGTGGGATCTGAGCCGCGTCTGCAACCTACACCACAGCTCACGGCAACGCCGGATCGTTAACCCACTGAGCAAGGGCATGGATCGAGCCCGCAACCTCATGGTTCCTAGTCGGATTCGTTAACCACTGTGCCACGACGGGAACTCCCCGGAGATGGCTTTTTGAGGGCTCCAGTAGGAAGGAAAAACTTGCTATTTGGAGAGCTGATGGAGATATTTCCAACTAGAGGGAACAGTTGTACAAAGACCTGAGCCAGGGACACCCTTGAGGTGAATGAGGGCCATACAGAAGGAGCAAGTGGGCACAGAGCATGGGTGAGGGAAGAGAAGCAGCCATGAGGTCTGAGGGTGGACAGGAACACGTCCTTCAGCCTATGGTTTGAAGTGTGAAATCAGAGTGTGGATTCCTTTCTAACTGACTGAGCAATTATTGAGTGGCTGTTAGCAGGGGAATGATATGGATCCAATTTATGCTGTAAAAAGATGCAGCTGAACAGGTGTCCCAGGTAATTCTAATTCAGGGGATCCTCAGACACATACTTTGAAACACTCAACTCACCTGTGATCTTTAGTAATGTTTTACCTTTCTGGGTTTCAGTTTTCTTATAAAATTTAATTTCTGGCCATATCTATATTACAGGATGGTAGAAGTCAAGTGTTCCCTTGGGGATACTGTGCAAAAGTAAATTTAGAAAACTTGATTATTCATTTTGCTTAACTTTTGTCTCAATAGCCAAGCTGGGAGACAATTGACTAGGAGATAATTCAGATTTTGGCCACTGGGTTGGAAAAGTCATAGGCTGCAGAACACCCACTTGTAACCAACTTATTTTTCTTCTTTCCAGTATTTATTGTAAGTGGATTTCCCTTTGTGTGTGCGTGTCTGAGACAGATGGCAACTTTACAGCATGATGTTAGAGGAAAAAGTGTTTGGAAAGGGAATAAGGAAGGCAAACAAGAAAAGCAAGCTTTGAATAAGCAAATTTTCTTAAAAGGAATATATTCTGGGACAGTTTATTTTTGTGATCTGCCTGGAATTTGGGGACAATGTGCTAGAATTCTCTTTTTGCCTTGAGCTGGCAAGCAGCCTAAAAAAGGTGGGGACTTGGAAGAGAGACACAGTGTTTCTATTAAAATAAGACTTTATTGAAAGCAGGACCAGTGGCTAAAGTTAGTCCTTGGCTTTTTTTGAGGCACTATGGCTGGGCCTATGTGAACATTGAAGTAGAGAATGGAAACTATTATCCAACTAGGGCACTTAGGCTCAAATATCTAAGTACATATCTTCAAATCATTGCAGGCCAAGTCGTGTGCTGTTTTTGGAGGAAAATATGAGTTATTTGGATTACTTCCTTAATTTCCCACTTTATTTATGGGTAAATATGGTCTATATTTGAGCTGAGGATGAGTTTAAAGTATTCTCCTCTTCCAAAAATACTTCTCTGTAGTGTTTCTTCCATTCAATTTGGGGTTGTTCCTATTAGTGCTTATAGGGAAAGCTTTCTGTAGCCCAGGGATCATCCTAGGCTCTGGTCACAACTAGTTCTTTCCCACAGTGCAGCCGTCCCTTAGGTGTTTAGGGCTTGCTTCTAAGCCAAGTTCTGGTTCTTACATGATCCAAAAGCAAATACCTCTCTGTCACAATCAATGGTCGTCATTTTAAAATTTTCTATTTCAATTAACTTTAAAACTTTAGAGCCATGATCAGTTTCTCATTTTCCTTGTGCTTCCATCTCTGGCTGCAATTTATTGATTCTTCCTTTAACACACTTTCCAGATAATTATAGTATTCTTTAATATTTATTGAGGCCTAAGATGTGTAAGTTGCTTTTAATTTTTTTTAGTAAAGTATTGTTGATTTACAGTGTTGTGCCAATTTCTGTTGTACAGCAAAGTGACCCAGTCATACGTGTGTGTGTATGTATATATATATATATTTTTTTCTTTTCTTATATTATCTTCCAGCATGGTCTAGCCCAAGAGACTGGATACAGTTCCCCATGCTATACAGTATTACCTCATTGCTTATCCAATGGAACAGTTTGCATCTACTAACCCCAAACTCCCAGTCCATTCCACTCCCTCCCATCTCCCCTATGGCACCCACAAGTCTGTTCTCTCTGAGTCTGTTTCTGTTTTGTAGATAGGTTCATTTGTGCCGTATTTTAGAGTAAGGCATACTTATTTCAAAATTTCCTACAAAAAAATGGATAAGAATAAATACTAATGTTTTAAAATTTGAGAAAAGTAAATATAAATAAGCATATCATATATATATATATATAGAGAGAGAGAGAGAGAAAATAAGTATGTTAAATATATTTAACCTTACAACCCATCAAAATATGCAAATAAAAATAACAAAACGCTGCATTTTTATTAAGTCGGCATAATCTTAAGCAGTGGTGTTGTCATGGTCGTGAATGTGGGCAAAAGGGCCTGTTCACATAGTGATATGGGGATGTGAACTGTTAGTTTTTCTACACAGTAGATTTTTAACATGAGCAAAGAGCTTTGGAATTTTCAAACCTATGGCTTTATAGTAGTCTTTTAAGATTTTGAAGGAGACAATAGGAGATCTATTAAAAAAATCACAATTAGACCTATTTGTTGCACCATGATTTATCATGGTTTTACCATGAATTTCTGATTTAACAGGAAAAAAGTTTAGAAAATGACAAAAATGCCCAATATAAGGAAATAGTTAAATTATGATATATACAGCATAATTATAAAATATGCAGCTATTTAGAATAATATTTGAAGAAGTGTTTTATGGTATGGAGAAATATAGTAATAAGTAAAATAAGACTGTATATATATTTCATCCTTTTAAATATCTCTGTCTGTCTCCCCCCTTTTCACTGAATAGGCATGATAAAAATAGTAAAAGTGGGAGAATGAACGCTTAGTGTATGTGAAGATGGGTAAACGGAAATTCTATATCATACATGTCTGTATTTTTCAAGTTTTTTAACTTGATAAAATGTTATTTTAAGAGGAAGAAAACTGATCTTAATATTGGGTTAAGTCAACTTCCTAGCCTAAAGGGGAAAACTACTCCTGGACAGTATCTCTCCTAAGCAGTCAAGTCTCTAGGATGTGGCAATTCCTGTTTCATCAATAGAACCACTTTTTTTTTTTTTTTCCAAATCAAGGGACACTTGAATTCTCAGAATACTTAAAGCAATGTTTGGCTCACATTGTCATTCAAATTGGTTTAATTTCATTGAATTTTATTTTATCTCTAGTAAAACATTTTGAAATGGTCCTATGAAAGACCCTCTACAACCAAGCTATTGGCTGATCAATTTGATTAGCAGTTAGGAATTATAAATGGAAGATAAAACGAGTCTTTTCTTGTTATGCAGCCCTGGTAATAAATGGCAAGTACATATTTTTGTGAGGCTTTTATTCTTAGAAAGAAAGCAAAAGGATATAATAGGTTTTTTAAATACATGGCACATAATTTATTCTGACAAACAGATGTATTTTGTTGTTGCTATTATCATTTGATGAAATACTTTAAAACTAGTCCAAGGTGGTCCATTTTCAAATATAATACATACAGTACATCTAGCAGTTAACAAAATTTGGATGTGTAGCATAGAATGGTCATTATTTTTACTGAAAAAAAAATAAAGGCACTAATTACTTACAGACAAGATACTTAGCACAAACAGATAAGCTTCAAAATGAAAAATTCTCGGTTTATGATAATTATGTTCTCTGCTTTGTTTTCAGAGACTGATAATTTGAGGCTTTAAAATCACCAGGAAGCCATTAATTGGAATTCTTCAATAAAAAATAAATTACATAGAAGTTCATGATGAGTTGTAAAAGCAGAGAGACTGTATTATACAGTGAGCGATGTTGCTTCACTATTTATAGCCTTGTGCAGATATGTCTAACAGAAAACTGTAAAGAATTTGAGATGTGCAGATAGCAATTATTCACATATCCAAACTATCTGCAGATATTTTAAATAACAGCTTTTAGCAGATCTCTGCACCAAAAAGGCAGGGCTTTGATTTGAAGCAGGGATTTGCTAAACATGTTGCTTCTTGTTTTTGACATCATCCTTGCCTTCCTAAGGCCATGTCAGTTCGTAGCTTCAGGAGAGAGAGATCCTCACTTTATATGGCACAGTGCAATGCCATGTATAAGTGTGATACAGCCTCATGTACAAGTAGGTACCTTTTGGAGATGGTGCCTGTCAGTGGGGGTCTGGGTTGGACTATTTGTACTTGTTAACTGAGCATTCTCAGCTTCAGAATATTATCTTCTTAATCCCTGTGAAGGAAACCAAACTACTATGGATTCTAATATATTATGCTCAGAGGTAGAGGCGAGGGTTAGGGAAGAGATAGGGGTGTCAGGATATCCTCTTTGGGATGTTTCAAGAGAACAGCAAATCCAGTCTGAGTAAGGGAGGCAAGCAGATAACAGGTGCAGTGTGGGCAAAGGTCAAGGGGTTGCCTACACATTTGGGGCTATAACTGGATAGTGAATGTGACTCTGATGCTGAAGTCTGAATGCTTTGGACCTCCCTCTCCTTTGATTTCATTATGGAGATACTGGCATGACTCATGCCTGTTGTACTGGGAAGGAGAGGGATTTCCATGACAGTGGCAGACAAAGACCATCCTCTAGTGAAAAGGGAATGGTGAGACCTGGATATAAGAATGAAGTTGGGGTTCAGTTTCAGATTTTTAGGATCCCTGCTTCAACTATTCAGTCAATAATTTGATAGGATACACTATAGTCTGTTCAGAACTGTGTGTTATTTGGGTAAAAATGACCTTAACATTTAAGGAATATGATAAGGAACTAGAGATTGTAGTCAGATACATATGTAGGAGGCATCTTGGTTCTATGATTGAACACAACTTTTATAACCTGTGTTTGTCAGAATAGGCTTGGTTATGCTTCAGTAAAAAAAAACCGCAATCACCAAATTTCAGAGGCTTGATATAATCAAGGTTGTCTTCTCCATCCTGCAATACATTTAATATAGGCTGCCAGGAGGCTGTGTTCATACTTAATCAGGGACCAAGGCTGATGGAAACCCTCTTGACCAAAGATATGAAAAGGGAATGGGATGAATTGTGCATTGACTCCTCAGAACTAACATGTCTCTTCTGCTCACATTTTATTGGTTAAAGGAAGTCACATGGTCACTCCAAACTTCAATGCGAGAGACATAGTCTTAGCATAGATATGGGGAGAGAACTGGAATATTTGTGAACCATCCTAATAAGTAGCTACCTTAATTTCCTAGGGCTGTTGTAACAAATAACCACAAATGTGGAAACATAACACAAGTTGATTCATTTACAATTCTGGAGGTCAGAAATCTAAAATCATTCTGACTTACTTCACTCAGTATGAGAGTCTCTAGTTCCATACATGTTGCTGCAAATGGCATTATTTTGTTCTTTTTTATGGCTGAGTAGTATTCCATTGTGTATATATACCACTTCTTCTTAATCCATTCATCTGTCATTGGACATTGAGGTTGTTTCCATATCTTGGCTGTTGTGAATAGTGCTGCAATGAATATACCTGTGCATGTGTCTTTTTCAAGGAAAGTTTTGTCTGGGTATATGCCCAAGAGCGGTATTGCTGGGTAATATGGTAGTTTTATATATGGTTTTCTAAGGTACCTCCATACTGTTCTTTATAGTGGTTGTATCAGCTTACATTCCCACCAACAGCACAGGAGGGTTCCCTTTTCTCCACACCCCCTCCAGTATTTGTTTTTTGTGGACTTATTAATGATGGCCATTCTGACTGGTGTGAGGTGGTATCTCATGGTAGTTTTTCAAATATACGGCATAAATGAACCTTTCCACAGGAAAGAAAATCGTGAACTTGGAGAATAGACTTGTGGTTGCCAAGGGGGTGGGGGAGGGAGTGGGGTGGATTGGGAGCTTGGGGTTAATAAATGCAAACTATTGCCTTTGGAATGGATTAGCAAGGAGATCCTGCTGTGTAGCACTGGGAACTATGTCTAGTCACTTATGATGGAGCATGATAATGTGAAAAAACAGAATGTGTACTTGTATGTGTAACTGAGTCACCATGCTGTACAGTAGGAAAAAAATTGTATTGGGGAAATAACAAAAAAATAAAAATAAATCAACTGGAAAACAAAAACAAAAAAAGAAATCTAAAATCATTTTCTCTTGGCCAAAATCTAAGTTTAGATAGGGCCATGCTCCCTCCATAGGAACTAGGGGAGAATCTGTTTCCTAGATTGCCCAGTGTCTAAAGTGGCATTTCTTGCATGTCTTGGCTTTGGTCTCTTCATTTTCAAAAGCAGCAGTAGCCTCTTGTTTCAGTGTTCACAATGCTGCCTTCTCTGTAGTCAGTTCTCTCTGCCTTCCCCTTGTAAGGATATTTGTGATTACATTTGAGGCCCACCTGGATAATTCAAGGTACTCGTCCCGTTTCAAGACCCTTAATTTAATTAATCTGAAAGTTTATGTTGTTATATAAGGTGACATTCAAAGATACCAGGGATTATGACCTAATTTTGCCACACTGACAAGTATGGCACACAAGAATGAAACTATACACCAATATTCTTTCTGCTATAGGTATAAATACCCTAAATAAAATGATAAAGCAAAAAAAAATAAATACAGTAGTACTTCAAAAGTATCATATATCCTTACTTGCTAGAGTTTAGTCTGAGAATGCAAATATATAAAATGTTTGAAATATATTAATAAAATTTACTCTATTAAGAGATTAAAAGTGTAAAATAATTTAGTAAGCTAAGTAGTTTCTGGGGAGATGTCAGGAGTATTTGATAAAATCAGCCCCTATTAAATTGACATGAATTTTTTGTATGGCCATTTGGTAGGATCTATCAAAATGTAGTATGTGTGTACCTTCTATCCCAGCTATTCTTATTTTAAGTTTATGTCTTAGGGGGAAGAATGGTCACTGCCATGTGCAAAGAAACATGGACAAGAATATTTATTTTGTATTGTTGGTACTAAATAAGAAGTAAAACCATATAAATGACTGCCAGTGGGAGATACCAGAAGATATGGAAAGGCCACCAAAGCATTTTGTTTCGTTTAAAAAAAGAAAGAAAAAAAAAAGCAAATGTGGGACAGTCCATGTAGTATGATTCTTCTTTATATTAGAACAAGATAATAATTAAGCCTATATATATTAATATGGAGAGACAGCCTTAAAGGATACATACCAAAAGGAAAACTTTTGGGGAGGGAAATGGGGTTGGAGTGCAGAAGCAGGGATACTATTCTATATACTTAGTTTTTGCTTAATAGTCATAACTATACATATGCTTTTTAAAAACACTGAAATGATTACAAATTTTAATTGCATCACAATTATTTTAGGGAAACATCAAATGAAGAGGGGCTTCCCTTGTAAAGCCCTTCACTAATCCTGCTACATCAGTCAAAAATTTGTATTTCCCCTGTGGAAGAAGGCTGTCCATTAGTTTTTCATATCATGTGCAAACTAGGTCTATCCATGTTGCTGCAAATGACTTATTCTTTTTTATGGCTGGATAATATTCCATTGTATATAAGCATCACATCTTCCTTATCCATTCCTCCATCAATGGACATTTAGGTTGCTTCTGTGTTTTGGCTATTGCGAATAGTGCTGCAGTGAACATTGGGCTGAATGTATCTTTTTGAATTATGGTTTTCTCTGGATAGATGCCCAGGAGTGGGATTGCTCAATCATATGGTAGTTCTATTTTAGTCTTTTAAGGAACCTCTATACTGTTCTCCATAATGGTTGTACCAATTTACGTTCCCACTGATAGAGTAGGAGGGTACCCTTTTCTCTGTACCCTCTCTAGCATGTATTGCTTGTAGACTTTTGGATGATGGTCATTTTGACTGGTGTAAAGTGGCAACTCACTGTAGTGGGTTACCAATTTGCCTTTCTCTAATAATTAGTGATGCTGAACATCTTTTCATGAGCTTTTTGGCCATCTGTCTTTCTTCTGTGGAGAAATGTCTATTTAGATCTTCTGCTCATTTTTGATTTTTTTTTTTTTTATATTGAGCTGCATGAGCTGTTTCTATCTTTTGGAGATTAACCCCTTGTTGGTTGCTTGATTTACAAAGATTTTCTCCCATTCTGTGGGTTGTCTTTTCATTTTGTTGATTTCCTTTGCTATCCAAAATGTTTGTTTAATTAGATCTCATTTGTTTATTTTTGTTCTTATTTTCATTACTCTAAGGGTTGGATAAAAGACATTGATGTAATTTAGTTCAAAAAGTGATCTACCTGTGTTTTCCTCTAAGATTTTTATAGTATCTGGTCTCATATTTAGGTCTTTGGTCCATTTTGAGTTTATTTTTGTGCATGATGTTGGAGAATTTTCTGTTTTCATTCACTAACCTGTCACGTTTCCCCAGTACCACGTATTGAAGAAATTGTCTTTTCCCCATTGTATATTTTTGTCTCCTTTGTCGTAGATTAATTGACCGTAAGTGTGTGGGCTTATTTCTGAGCTTTCTATCTGGTTCCATTGATCTATATTTCTATTTTTGTGCCAGTATCATACTGTTTTGTTGACTGTAGCTTTGTATTATAGCCTGAAGTCAGGGAGCCTGATTCCTCCAGCTCAGCTTTTCTTCCTCAGGATTTCTTCAGCTTTTCAGGGCCTTTTGTGTTTCTGTACAAATTTAAATTTTTTTGTTCTAGTTATGTGAAAATTGCCATTGGTAATATAATAGGGAAAGCATTGAATCATAGATTGCCTTGGGTAATATAGTCGTTTTGACAGTATTAATTCTTCTAATCTGAGACTATGATTTATCTTTCCATCTCTGTGTCATCTTCAGTTCCTTTCATCAGCATCTTACAGTTTTCAGAGAACAGGTCTTTTGCCTCCTTAGGTAGATTTATTCCTAGGTATTTTATTATTTTTAATGTGATGGTAAGTGGAATTGCTTCCTTTCTGATCTTTTGTTATTAGTGTATAGAAATGCAAGAGATTTCTATTTTTTATCTTGTAACTTTACTGAATTCATTGATGAGTTCTAGTAGTTTGCTGGTATCTTTAAGATTTTCTATTTATAGTTTCATGCCATCTGCATATAGTGACAGTCTTACATCTCCTTTTCCATTCCTTTCATTTATTTTCCTTCTCTGATTTCTGTGGCTAGGACTTCTTAAAACTATGTTGAAGAGTTGAGAGAGTAGACATGCTTATCTTTTCCTGATCTTAAAGAAAATACTTTCAGCTTTTCACACTTGAGTATAATGTGAGCTCTGAGTTTGTCATTTATGGCCTTTATTATGTTGAGGTAGTTTCCCTCTGTGCCCACTTTCTGGAGAGTTTTTATCCAAAATGGGTGTTGAATTTTGTCAAAAGGTTTTTTTGGTATCTATTGAGATGATCACATATTTTTTTCATTCTTGAGTTTTTGTAATGTGTATCATATTAATTAATTTGTGTATATTGAAGAATCTTTGCATCCATGAGATAATCCCACATGGCCATAGTATATGATGTATTGTTGGTTTTGGTTTGCTAGTATTTTGTTGAGGATTTTTGCATCTGTGTTCGTCAGTGATATTGACCTGTAATTTTGTGTGTGGGTGTGTGTGTGTGGGTGTGTGTGTGTGTATGTATCATATCTTTGTCTGATTTTGGTATCAGGGTGATCATGGCCTCATAGAATGAGTTTTTTCCTTCCTCTCCAATTTTTTGGAATAATTTCAAAAGGATAGGTGTTAACTCGTCTCTAAATGTTTGATAGAATTCTCCTGTGAAGACATCTGTCCCTAGACTTTTGTTTGTTGGAAGTTTTTTTAAATCACAGTTTCAACTTCAGCACTTGTGATTGGTCTGTCTCATATTTCTTTCTGGTTCATTCTTGGAACATTCTGTCTTTCTAAGAATTTACCCATTTCTTCTAGATTGTTCATATTATTGGCATATAGTTTCTGTTTTGACCCCTTGTATTTCTATGGTCTTAGTTGTGATTTCTTTATTTCTAATTTTATTGATTTGATCCCTGGCTCTTTTTTTTTTTTTTAGTGAGTCTGGCTAGAGGTTTATCAATTTTGTTGATCTTTACAAAGAATGAGCTTTTAGTTTCATTGATCTTTTCTATTGTTGGTTCATCTCTATTTCGTTTGTTTCTTCTCAGATCTTTATGATTGTTTCTAATTAACTGGATTTTGTTTTTCTTTCTCTGGTTGCTTTAGTTGTATGGTTAGTTTGTGTATTTGAGATTTTTTCTTGTTTCCTAACATAAGATTGTATTGCTATAAAATTCCCTCTTAGAACTGCTTTTTACTGCACCCCATAGTTTTGTATCATCATATTTTTGTTGTCATTTGTCTCTAGGCACCTTTTGATTTCCTTTTTTTTTTTTAAACAGTCTTTTTCTTGTAGTTGGTTTCTAATCACATAGCATTGTGGTGAAAAAAGATGCTTGATATGATTTCAGTTTCCTTTAATTTACCAAGGCTTGCTTTGTGGCCCAGCATATGATTTCTCCTGGAGAAAGTTCTATGTACATTAGAGAAGAAAGTGTATTCTGCTGTTTTCAGATGGAATGTTCCATAAAGATCAATTAAGTCAATCTGGTTTAATGTACCATTTAAGGCCTATGTTTTCTCTTTGATTTCCTGACTGGATGATGTGTCCATTGATGTAACTGAGGTGTTAAAGTCCCCCATTATTATTATGTTACTGTTAATTTCTCCTTTACACTTGATCTTAGCCAAAAGGCCGAGAAGCAATTGATTTCTCCTTTTATGGTTGTTAGCAGTTGCCTTATATACTGAGGTGATCTTGTGTTGGGTGCATATATGTTTACAATTGTTATATCTTCTTGGATTGATCCTGTGATCATTATGTAGTGTCCTTCTTTGTCTCTTGTTACCATTTTTATTTTAAAGTATATTTGTCTGATATGTGTAGTGTTAACTCCAGCTTCCTTTTGATTTCCACTTTAAGGCAATACCTTTCTTTTTCCATCCCATCTCTTTCAGGCCATATGTAGTCTTAGATCTGAAGTGGGTCTCTGATAGAGGGCATATATACAGGTCTTGCTTTTGTATCTATTCAGCCAGTCAGTTTCTTATTTATTTTTTATTTTCTTTTTATATCTGCACCTGCAGCAAATGGAAAATCTCAGGCCAGGGGTTGGATTGGAGCTACAGCTGTGACCTATGCCGCAGTCATGGCAATACCAGATCCTAGCCACATCTGTGACCTATGGTGCAGCTTGCCAGCAATGCTGGATCCTTAAATCAACTTAGTGAGGCCAGTGATTGAATCCAGATCATTACAGAGACAATGTTGCATTCTTAACCTCCTGAGCCACAGTGAGAACTCCTCAGTCTATTTCTTTTGGTGGGAGCATTTAATCTGTTTACATTTAAGGTAATTATTGATGTGTATGTTCTTACTGACATTTTGTTAATTGTTTGTTTTTGTAGGTTTTTTTTCCCCCCTTTGTTCTGTTTTCCTACAATTTGATGATTGGCTTTAGTGTTGTTCTTGATTGCTTTTTCTTTTTTTTGTTTTGTGCATGTGTCTATTGTAGAATTTTGGTTTGCGGCCACCATTTGGATTTATTATAGGGGTCAGTATACACACAAGATTGTTTTAAGCCACTGGTCTTTTACTTCCAAGTGAATTTCCAATATCCTGCATTTCTACTCTCATGATTGTTGGTTTTGATACTATATTTGTGTATGGATGATTTCCTTATTTTACTCTACATTTGCTTTTACCTGTGAAGTTTCCCACTTATAATTTTCTCATTTCCAAAAGTTGTGGCCTTTTCTTTTCTGCGTAGAGAAATTACTTTAGCATTAGTTGTAAAGCTTGTTTGATGACACTAAATTCTCTTAGCTTTTGCCTGTCTGTAAAACTTTTGATTTATCTGCTGAATCTGAACAAGAGCCTTCCTGGGTAGAGTATTCTTGGTTGTACTTTTTTCCTTTCATCACTTTAAATATATCTACCATTCCCTTTGGCCTGTAGTTTCTGCGGTAAAACCAGCTGATAACATTTTGGGAATTCCTTTTTATGCTGTATGTTGCTTTTTCCTTGTTGCATTAAATAATTTCTCTTTGACTTTTTGTCTTTTATCAATATGGGTCTTGGCATGTTCCTCTGTGGTTTATCCAGTATGGGACTCTCTGTGCTTCCTGGAGTGGAGTGTTTCCTTTCCTATGTTCAGGAAGTTTTCAGCTATTATCCCTTGAAAGATTTTCTCAGGCCCTTTCTCTCTTCTTCTCCTTCTGGGACCTCTTAATGCAAATGTTGGTGTGTTTAATTGTTGTCTCAGAGGTCTCTGAAGCTGTCCTAATTTATTCTCATTCTTTTTTATTTTGTTCTATGGCAGTGATTTCTACCACTCTGTCTTCTAGCTCATTTATTCATTCTTCTGCCTCATTTATTCTACTATTGATACTTTCTAGTGAATTTTTCATTTCAGTTATTGTATTGTTCATCTCTCTTTGTTCTTTAAATTTTCTAGTTCTTTGTTAAACATTTGTTGTATCTTCTCAGTCTGTGCCTCCATTCTTTTTCCAAGATCTTGGATCTTTTTTATTCTCATTACTCTGAATCCTTTTTCAGATAGTTGTTCTTTGGGGTTTTATCTTGTTATTTTGTCTGGAATATATAGTTTTTCTTTGATGTTTTATCTTGTTATATTGTCTGGAATATATCTCCCTGACATCTCATTTTGTCTAACTTTCTGTTTTTGTGTTCTCTTTTCCACAGGCTGAAGGAAAGTAGTTCTTCTGGGAGAACTCAAGCTGATAAATATTCCTTGGGGCATCTGTGACCAGTGTTCTTGCCCCCACAATGAGCCACAGCTGACTCCTGCCTCCCCAGGAGACCCTCCACGTCCTGCAGGTAGGTCTGGCCCAAGGTCTTATGGAGTCACTGCTTTGCCCTGGGTTCCAGTGCATGTGAAACCTTGTGTGAACTCTCCAAGTGTGGAGTTTCTTTTTCTCCTAGTCCTGTGGAGGTTTTGCACTCAAGCCCCATTGGCCTTCAAAGCCAAATGGGGTGTTCCTCCTCCTAATGCCAGTCCCTTGGGTTGGAGTGATTGACATGAGGCTCGGAGCTCTCATTCCTGTGGGAGAACCTCTGCAATATAATCATTTTCCAGTCTGTGAGTCACTCTTGCAGAGGTTATGGCATTTGGTTATATAATGAATGCACCCTACCATCTCATTGAGCCTTATTTGTCTTTGGATGTAAAATATCTTTTTTGGTAGGTTCTAGCATTTTTTGTCTTTGGTTGTTCAGCAGGTACTTGTGATTTTTGACGTTTTTGTGAGAGTGGCTGTACTCAAGTTCTTCTGTCAGCCATCTTGTCTCTGATCCTATGATCCTCCAGTTGCTTGGTTCTTATATCAAGTTTATCTCTATTTTAAAATGGTATAACTAGCCCCTGGTTAGTTTGAATAATGAATTCATGCAGACCAAACCCCAAATCCCTGGAATTCTCAGTATTTGGCTTTTTTGCTTTCCACCTGTTCAAACATATTCAGAAGGTTTTCATAATGTTTTAAATATAATGCTGATTTCTCCATTACTTAAATGTGATAATTCATATCTTTTCATAATCTAATGGCACAGCCCTGTGAATTTATGGAGACAGCCTAACAATGTCAAGATAAAATAAAGCAATATTGGCCAGTGTCTGTGAATATGTTTTAATGTCAAGACAGAGTGGGGCAGAGTTGGGGACAATGCCATACAATAAAAATATTGGGTCTCTGCAAGCACAGAAACAGCTCATAATTCTTGTTGAATAAAACCCACAGTATGAAGTCAATTGAGAAGTGATCCCCAGGAGATTAAAAATTATCTCCTCCCCTTCATTAATAAGTGGCTGCAGTCCAAAGTTGATTGTTGACGAGGCTTACTTTGATAAATGCCTTCTTACTCACTGAAAAGAAACTTGCTGTAATGAGACATTGTCTTCTATTTCTACTATCAAGTTTATATTTCTGTGTTGCCATACAAGGAAGAGGGAGAAAGAAGGTTCCATTGAACTGACAGTTCTAGCCAGGGAATTTGTTCCTGACAACTAAATTGTCCATACTATATTCTTTTTTTTTTTTTTTTGCTTTTTTGCTTTTTTAGGGCTACACCACAGCATGTGGAAGGAAGTTCCCAGGCTAGGGGTCCAATTGGAGCTATACCTGCTGGCCTATGCTACAGAAATGGCAACATCAGATCCAAGATGCATCTGTGACCTACACCACAGCTCATGACAACACAGGATCCTTAACCCACTGAGCGAGGCCAGGGAGTGAACCCACAACCTCATGGTTCCTAGTCAGATTCCTTTCCGCTGTGCCACAATGGGAACTCCCACACTATATTCTGTCTTCCTTCACAAATTTTACCATCAGGAAACTTTAATGAAATTATACATATATATATATAAAAGCCCATCCAGTAAGGTGTACTGTAAGATGCCTGCACGTCTGCATTAGGGACTGCAAAGATATCCTGAGGGTTTGAATTCTGTTTCAGATGATTCTTTCTGGAAAGCAGCCTCTGAGATGATGATTAGCATGAAAGTAGTTGATTGGGGAATATTCTAGGAACAAAACCTACGAGGAGTGAGGGGAGCAAGGTTGGTCCAAAGGAGCAACAAGACTACAATACAGAGACAACAAAGGCCTCATCTGATCCCATGCAATGCTCTGCAGCTGAGATGGTCCTTCAGAGTTGTCTACCAATTGGTTCAACGGGTAGATTCTTCAGAGCTGACATTGGATGTGGGTTGTTTCAGGAATAGGTACTAATCTTGATGAGGCGGCTCTCTTCAGCCAAGGACTCTCAGAAGGCATTTCTAGCCATCACTCATCACATACTCAGTAGCTAGGGAATTGAGTGTCTCATCTTGGAGGACAAGACCTGGCCACTACAAGTCTCCTCACCATCTAATGTTAGTTGATGTTTCTGAATCATTCTCACCAGAGTGATTGTTGGAATATCATTGCATTACCAGTTACCTCAGTTAAGTAACTCCACTCTGTGTAAAATGAAAAGATGAAACTCACAACTAGATCATTCCATCTATGAATTCTATGTACTAAGGATTTTCTTGCTGGAATGTTTTAAGCATCAGGATTTAAAACAGAAGTATAACAATTGATATACTTTATCATGTCTTTGGTGGACAAGCCTACTTCATTCCTTTTACATGCTTTTATTTAAACCTCCCTTGGGTGACTGGGGTGAAAGGAGGTCACAGGCATCTTTGACAGTCTGAAATTTTCAGGAACAGTTCCAAAATTTAATTAAGTACTGATTGTCTTCTATGCACATGAGAGAGATGAAAAAAATCTTCAGAAATAACAGAATTAGGCATGCTCTATTTTGTAGCCTTGTAATGACCTCCAGCAAATGCCTGACCTACTTCTGAAGGCCTTGAGTCCACTTGCATGAACACGATGTCTTAAAAAGCTGACTTGGAAATCAAAGTAAAAAACCTGCACTATCCCTGGTAATGGAGCAGGGAGAGATATCCTGTGCTATTGGTAGAAAAGGCAAATTTTAAAATAGAATGAAAATTGCCTCCAGTCACTTAATTTGGGAAGTCAGTCACTTAAGTATGGGAATAGTGTAGCATTTCAGTCTGATGGTACCTTGAATTAAAAGAACTAATCTATAGTGGATTTTCTTATTATGCTGATGGCGTGGGAAACAGATATTTGCCCAGCCACATTCTAGAGGGAGCCACTTCTGTCTGCCTTGAAGAGGTTAACTAGTAGGCCATGCTCTGAGAGGGCCCCAAATGTTATGTGTGTCAGATTCTTATCCCTCCTGCGGCAACCAATACTGTTATTGGTCAGCAGAAACAGTGCTTTTGATGTTTTACATTAGAAGGCAAAATTCACATTGAGAAGTAAAGAAAGGATTGTGTCAGAGAGGTCTTGAACTCAAAGCAGATCCAAGAGTTATTCCTTTGCACCACAGAAGAAGGCCCAAGGAGAATGACTTTTCTCCCTTTGTCAGTCCTGATGTAGGTCACTTATGTGCAATATCATTTCTACGCTGTGGCTTATTTAACAAGTCCTATGACTTCCTTCAGTGAAAAATTTGCTTTCCATTAAACTGATTTGGGAAATACTATTTGCTATGCCCCTGTCTTGCAGATTTACAATGAATATTAGTGTATTAAAAGATTATGTGCTCCTGTCTTTAAAAAATCTGGTGAATCCAGATTCAAATATGAATCCAGTCATATTTGATTTTTATCTCTCTTCCCCTTCCCTCTTTAGATCACACCTTCATAATTCCCCCAAAATGTACTGCAGATCAGTTTGGGAAAATCTGTTTGAGCTAAACTATCAGACTGTCAGGCAAGGTCAAAGGCCACTCCTGTGCTCTGCTTCCAAGTCTAACCTGTCCACTTTTTCCAAGAAACCTCTGATCACTTGAGGTTAAGTGAGTGCTTATGATTAACAGTAAAATCTCTTGCCTCTGCCCCCTTCCCATTCCTTTTCCTTCCTTTCCCTCCCCTATTCTCACCTCCCTCTTTTTTCTTTAAGCCAAAGTAGTACTTTCATAGCATAGGATCACCCCAGCTCAGTTAGAAACTCTCAATATGTTGCAAACATCTTTAACTCTCCACTCTGCTCTGCTCATAGTAAACCCTAAATAAATAGTTATGTATAATTGGAGAATGCAAAGCAATGGACTAGATGACTCTGAAAGTAACCATCCCCAAAAGCATGTGTGGTTAAGAACACAGCTAACTCAGAGGCAGGGGAATCCTGGAGAAGGGCTGGGGCTCTGTGAAGGTTGTTTCCTTTGCCTGGAGCTTAATACAAGAAGTGTGGGATTCACAGCAGCATGATTGGGATCCAGAAGGACATCTCAACAAATATGTGTGGATGATGACATATTCCCCTGGAACAAATCACAGTCCATTTGACTACCTTTATCCTTTTAGTCAAAAAGGTGCAAGAAAATTTCTTTACCTTCACCTCGCCTCTAGGTTTTTATCCACCATGGATGCTATTCAATTCTGAAAGCCCTTGAGAAGCTCCCTAAGGTATACTGTTTCTTGCTTTCACCACATCCCCCACTTATAACGCTTTTTTATTTTGGCTCCTTGAAAAATGCTATAACAGCCTTTTACTGTAAATAGTGGCTACTACCCTCAAATTTACCTCTCCCAAAAGAAAGACACAAAGGCAACTCCAGTGTAAAGTATAAGGAGGAGGTGGTGGCTATTATACCACTTGGATTCATATGGTGTTATAAATTTCTATAAAAATGGGAATTATAGAGAATCTGCTTTGCTTTCAGGCAACCTGATTACCTTATAGAACATTCCACTTCTGTTCACTGCAGAGCATGGGTGGGAGTGTTCTAGCCATGAAGCCACTAGGTTTCTCTTTAGATAAATAGATCAATGGATAGAGATGTATAAGTTTTGTGTACTCTGGAATTATCATCTTTTACTTTGTCAGTATAAATGATGTTTCCTATATAACTTACTCTTTTTTTTGAAAAAAATGTATTGAGCCTGTGAAAGCATTTATAAGTAGATACATGAATATATAAAATGTTCAAATGCCCCAAATATAGTATTTTTTAAACAAATAAGGTTGTGAGAAATTTTATTTCGTATTGTTCATTGTAGAAAGGAAATTTACCAAAGAAGATGAAACATTATGGAATTCAACCCTGGATTCTAAGTGACAGAGAAGCCCCAACATAACCATCTAATTTCTTCATTCTTAGCATTTCAGTCAGCCAAATGGCACATACTGCGTGCCATTCAGTATAAGTATCTTTGACAAAAGAGCATTGCAGACTTTCAGGTTTACTTGATGAGATGAAGAGCATGGGCCGATGGCATCAGGGAATGTTTCCTGGTAGAGGAGGCATTTGGGTCTTGCATGGTGGTTAACATTTGGACAGTCTTTCCCTCAGTGGGAATAGAGTTGAGAGTGTTTGAGGCTTTGGGAACACCATTATGAATGTTGCAGAAATAATGAAAGCACTACCTTTGCCAGGGAAATGCTCCAACTGTGGAAATGGAGTGCAGCCCCTAATCAAAAAGGAATGAAAATGATGCTGGCATGTCCACTTTGGAAATGGCTAGGTGATGGTTTTGCTTTCCTCCTATGGGCCAGCCACCTTCACCCTAGTTTTGCAACATGGTGACCTGTTATAAACCATTGTGAGATGAATCAGATAATTTGATTCTAGGAAAAATAATTAGTAGAGATTTTGTTTGACTTGTATTTGTTTTATGTAAATTAAAATTGCTAGTTTTAGGGTACTGTGAAGTCTTCTACTATCTGTTGCTGGAATTTAGGCATGACTGGGCCAGTTTGACTAATCAGTGGAACAGAATGAGTAACATGCAGTGCCATATCCATAACATCCATTGTTATGGGCTGAAGGGCATCAGTCTAAGGGTGAGAGTGTGATGCCAAAGCCTTAATCATCAGATAGTAGCCTATATCCTCATGGCAGCTGCTCCTGGAGTTTGTTCCTGATCCCACCCCTTGATGCATATCTGAGCCCTGAGATGATAGAGGCTGTATATACACATCACATATAGGGGCTCAAAGAACATTGCCTTTTGGCCTCTATGATAGAATGTCACGCGAAATGGAGAGAATGCTTTGCCACGTATCTCCCCAGAAGTAAAGTGCAGCCAAAAGAGAAACACTAACATTAATAGAACAGCTGGAAAGACTGAAGCACAAAGAACAACTCAGATGCTGTGAGATACTCTGGAAGCTTCCAGAAGTACTTTAGGCAAGGGCTTCAGCAGGTAGAGAGAATTATAAAAGGGACTTGAGTTCCTACCAAAGCAGGGATCTGATTACTTGGATAAGCAGTGTCACTCACATTCTCTTACATACCAATGCAATCACTGGATGGTAAGAAAGGGGATAGCTTCAAGGCTTAGAGTCACAAGGCTTATTGTGTTAACACAAGAAATCCAGTGCTATATGCATGAACATCACCCATCAGACATAAAGGGACAGCGTGAAACACTTGAGAATCTTAGCTATAGGTAACTGGTCCTGGAGCCATAGAAATTTCAAATGGATCATGTCCAGAGGAAAGTGATTTTCTATGATGAACCTAGGATCCAGGTGAAGCAAGGATTAATTAGAGCACATATTGCCGGCTAGGAGGCTAACCTAACTGGGTGGAGTTTAGTTTCAGTGGCAATGGAGCCTTGTCATTGAAATCAGAAAGCATATGTTCATGCTCTGGCTCTCCCAATTAGTTGCTGTGTGCCCACAGATAAGTTTCTTTGCTTCCTGAGCCCACTTCCTCACATACTAAGTGGTCCATGAGATAAGAGTCTTGGTTTATCTCTCCTCCTCTTCAGCATCAGCATCACTAATTCTACCTAGAACGTACATCTTCCTTGTCCAGAGCTTATGGGGCATTCTTACTTGGATTTGCTAATCTCCAGCTATCCCTTTAAATGTATGAAAATCTTGAATATTCTAAAAGTTTTTCAGCTATTACCACAGGGGGTATTCAAGGAAGAAATTAACAAGTATACAAAAATTTACAAAGCAACATTTTGTAAAAGGCTTTTTCGGTAATCCTTCATTCTCATCTTCATGTTTAACTTCCCTGCACCCTGTCTTGTACCCTGGGGACTCATCTGTTAGTTTTTCCCCTGGTAGTCAGCACTGCCCCAGCCTGTTCTCTCTGATACTGGCATTTATGTGTGCTTCTCCCCGCTTTTTTTTTTCATGTGTGTGAGCTCTCTTGCTTTTTATGTAGTAGCCACTGGAGGAGAGGCTTAGTGAGTGCTCATGAGGTCATGGTGGCGCAGGAGGCCCAAGGAGGAAAAGCACGACCTCCACGGGGAGCTCCACGTTAGGCAGCTGCTCAGTCATGTCTTCCTTCTTCCTGCAAGAAGCATGGGGTCCTATGCAGGAAAATTATTACAGTGGTTGTGTGGTAGTTTCACAAGCAGAGCTGTTCACTTCTTTTTCCCACAGTTCCTGGAGTATTCTAAGCTGAAATCATCTGGATGTGAGCTAGGAAAAGGGAAAGGAGATAAACCAAGTGTTCATTTGTGTCTTTAACAGGTGTGATGATTATAGACACACACACACATATACATATATTTGATGGGAATATTCAGAAAATGTGTATGGGGAAGGGGAGAAAAATGATTCTAAACCTATATTTCCACTCTTAGATAATGAAGATAATCACGCCTAGCACATAGTAGGGGGCTAAGGAATGGTGGTTCATTTCCTGGTGAAATTAACTATAAAAGTGTGAACAGGTCATACATATTGGGATTCCTACATATTGAAGTGTATAACACAAATCCTAGGACAAAATATTGAAAAGTTATTTCCAGCTCAGGTTCTTAGGTTCTTTTTGTTGTTGTTTTTCTTTCTTTTTTACCCCTTCCCCCCTTTTTATCTGGTGAACTAGGCCTGATGCTGTTCCTGAACACAGATAATATTCTCTCTTTTCCCCATATTTGATGGATTCCCATTTCTGTAAGGTGTGACATGCTTCTGTAAGTTGGTTAATTTGCTTAGATCTTCATGGCCATGTGGGTTTTCTGCAGGAAGTTATTTTTCTCTCCCTGTTTGACATGGTGTTGGCGGGTGCTTGGTGAAAGAATGTGAGCGCTCATTAGAGTTTATTGTATGGTGCAGCAGGGGGAAGTAAAATTATAGAAGCCAGGGGGCGTGGGGGGGAAAGGCAATTGCTAGACCAGTACTGACACCAATAACTTTTTACGAGGGTGAGTCAAAGCATCAGGGAGGCTGGAACCAAGTTTCCGCCCTCTTGAACCTATTACTGTAGATCATGACACAGAATGAAGAGAAGGCAAGCCTCTCTCTCAGGCTGGGTGGAGAGAAAGACTAAAGTTATGGAGACAGATGTCAAGGTATTTGAACTCAACTAGTGGTTAGGGTGGGTGGGGATATTAGGAGAAACCATTAGTGTAGCAAATATAGTAAAATTCAATACCTGATTGCCTAGAATAATGGGGGGCAGGAAGCACATCTTTAGTGAATAAAATAGCTACAGTGGGTGATTTCCACAAACACTGAGATTGTAACTTCTTCCTCTGTTTTCATCTCCTTATGAGAACAAGGAATTAGTGTATTGCTCAGCTTGCTGGAGAAATGCAGTAAATCTTGGATTCATTATGCTTGAAAACTAGCCCCTTGATGGAGACAATGTGATGTCCCATCTTCCCAACTTTTTGACCTTGAGAGGTGATGGGCACAGTGGCATGAACTGATCAAGCAATGACCTTATTGCTGATGAGGCTGGTGCAAACTAATTGCTCTCTGTGAATTCCCATGAGACTCATTTCTTCAGTCTTAGGGGAGGCCATAGTTAGGAAAAGCATGAATGGACCAAAACGTGGCTCTTCTCTATGCCAGTGGCATCTAGATCTTTGCATTTTCCAGAAATATCATTGTCCTAGAATACTTGTAACTCCTCAGGTGGCCTCAGCTGTGTCAAGCACAAAGGAGAGAACCATCTTCTTCGATCAAATGGGAATAGAACTAAATTAGTAGAAACGTGTATGTCTTTACATTTCATCCCTTCTGATGTAAGTGCTCTAAGCATTTTTCTATTTATTGTTTATTACTTTCACTAATAAATATATCTGCCTTTGAATTTTACTAGCAGAAGATTCAGGGACTATGAGATCCCTTATCTCATTTATATTGCCCATTTTATACAAAAATCCCAGTGGCAGCCATAGCCAACTATGGAGAGTTTGTCTGTGGTCACAGAAGATCACATTGTTAGCAGTTACCGGTCACTACCAACTTTGTATAGCCTGTGAGCAGTGCTTTGCCTATGGTCAGCTTTATGTGGACACCGGCAGTGGTGCGTAGTGTGAGAATAGAGGGCCTCTCTCTGAAATTTCTTACAGCAGCATTCTGTCCTGTGTAGCAAGAAAGCTGCATTGTGTGGGAGCACAAAGGGAGGTTACAGACACCCATTGGTACTGGATGGCAGGCCTCTGGTTTCCACTTGGTCATTGTGCCTGCCCTGTGTGTGATCACAGTGGTGCTGCTCCATTAGGATTCTTGGAGAGTGAGGACTTCTTGGATGGTGTTCAGTGGTCTTTTGTGCAGACCTGAAAACCAGCCTTGGTGAGGTTTTAATGCATGTGAAGAAGAGACTGTGTATAAAGGAAGTAGAGAAATGGAGCTGATTCCAAGGCCCTGGGGTCTGGACCTTTTGCCTTTAGCTTACACTAGCTTTGGCATTCAAGAGCTTCATCTGATAAGTCTCCTGGAGACAGAGGTGGATCCATCTTTTCTGCCAACCTCAGGAAAGCCATTCACACCCCCAGCAGTGTTCCCTCTGGGACTGGGGGCAGTGGGAACCATACACATACATTTGGCAGCATCTTCTCACTGAGCATCAGATCCTACTCTGCTCTCCCTGGGCTTGGGACCTTTGCTTTGGGTAAACTCCCAGATAAAAGGTTTTCCCTTGTGGTTGTCATGGACAGAACTAGTAATGGAAAGGCGCCTCCTAGAAACATTTTTCCTCAGGCTGTCTCCTCTTCATAGCTACTTTTTCTGCAGAGCAACATGCTACAAGATCTAGCCTACTTTTTCTAGACTCTCTCTGACCTTTATTTTAAGTTATCTTGTGACATGTGTACATGTGTTTTTATTGCAAACTGCCTCAAATCCATTTGGATATGGATGGTATACAAATTATAAATAAATAAATACATGATAAAGAGAGGATCTCTTCCCTGCCAGCTCGTTGCTTAAAAAGCAGCAAGTTTGCACTTGCGTGACTCTGCTTTTGCTGGGCCCCATGCCGGCAGCCAACAGGAGTGAAAACAAAATCTGTCCCTTTCAGCACCACACATTCCTCTCCTGAGCCTAGGGGAAGAGGTGGCAAGTATCATTTGCCAATCAGGAACCAGCTAGCCTTTCCTTTACTGAACCCACATCTTTAATGAAATTCCAACCAGTTTTGGAGAGTCATGCTGGTAAATAAGATAGACACGGCTTTCCCTAGCAGGTTCAGAATATGTCTATCTCATTCCTTCCCCACAGTTCTGTCTTGCCCCCTGGCTTCCTCTCCTGTTCTGCCCTCTGCATATCTCTTAGGAACCTTGCTTTTTCTCATAAGCAAATGTTCCACCATCCTTTGTTTCTTCTACACGTGGATCTCTCAACAACTGCTTTAATGAAATCTAGGTTTTCCTCAAACTCCCACTGCTTCCAAAGAGGGCATTTGCCTATTGTTTTGGTAGTTCCTTTATTCATCTCTTGCTTACTCCTTATCTTGCTGACTCTTTCACATCATTTTTATGCCTTTGAATCCGAAAACCACCTCTTCTCTTTTCATTTTCATCAGAGAACACTGGGCCTGCCAACAAGGCTTTTGAAGTCATCGTGGGTGATTCCTCTGTGCCTTCTTCTGTTTGGACTTTTAATTTCTCCTGTCTCTGTTTTGTAAGTTGTCTTCCTCTTTCCCAAGTCTAGGTTTTCCGCTGTGTCCTGAATTTCAGTCATTTTCTTCTACTTTACACTTTCCTGCATCAGTTGAGCCCTTCCCTCTCCATGACTTGATTTACTTTTCTGTGAGTTTCACCCCGATCTTAGAATTTTAACTGTGTTAATAAAATAGAAACCCTCATTCTGCCTTTTTACTTCAACAGGCCATTTTCCTCTTGCTGTTTTTGTTTTCATTATTGACCTTTTGGAAAGAATGTCTTACATATTGACATTCCCTGCCTACTTCACCACCCTCAGGTCATTGTTGTGTGACTCCCAGTACCATAACCAGAAAGAAACAACGTTCTTAAATATTATTCATAACCCCTCATCTGCCAAATCCAAGTGACTCCTCCTACCTTACATTCTATGAGGTATTGTCTTGCCCCTCACTCTTTGCTTGCCTTCTGTGCTATCCTTTAGGTCCTACTACTTCTAAAATTATTCCTTTCCCATGTCATTTTCTGCTTCTTTGAGTCCCTTGCTCTTTGACCTCTCCTGAGATTTTCAGTTTTTGAATCTCAGTATGCTACTGAAAACTCCTCCTATTTAAGGTTCTATCCCATTAGAACCTCAAGCTTTCTTTTTGTCCACTCTATTCTCATACCAAAAAACAACTGGTCTCTTTCAGCTTCTTCTGGTCTCTGTAAGCTTTGAATTCCCTTCTTCTCTATTCTGCACTTCTAATCACTGGATAGATATTGTAGATATCCCTCACCAGTGTCTCTTATATTCCTTCTCTTTCTTTCTCTTCCCACTATCAATCCCTCTTTTAGACATCTCTACCTCCTCCAAAAGCTCTCCACTGAATATCATGGATATCGGAAGGGTGAACTTCATTTGGAGCCAGAACCTCTAACATAAGATAATTCTCTCCTCTACCCTCTTACCTCACTATGCATATGCATACAGACCATGAAAAAGATCAGTTCTGCCTTCCTAATGATGGTTAGGCTTTAGAGCAAAATGATATATTTTTAAATCAGGTTGTTCTGTGCTGACCTGTTTAGTCAGAAAGACCAAAGTTAATCAGGTGTAGCTTGTGGAAGGCAAAAATCAGAGGTTGAACTCATGGAGAAACCCAGAAGAAGGGGCTGCCCTATGAAGACAGCAGAATGCAGGAGACATTTCAGCAGTGGTAATCTTCAAATAAGACAAGGAAGAGACTCTTAATGAAGTTCATGGAAACATTGCTTCCTAGCAACAAAACAGTGTTGGTGTCATATTTAACATTTTAACTCTATAGCAAAAATAAACAAGGTAAGGAGGAAAAAAATTATGTAAAGATTAGATACAACATGTGTTGAGGAGCAGGAAGGCCCATGCAGAATTATAATAACAGAAGTCTTATTGCAGCGAAAACGTTGTATACCCTTTGCCCTATGTGTTTATATGTAGTGTTTATATTTTACATTAATTTTATTCATTTCTATGTTGCTTTATGGATAAATAATTATATTTTTGAATGCAAAAGAGTAGGCTGTTATGTGTATCTTCCAGCTTCTTCTTCTATAGATTTTCCTGTGCTAGCCTAAGGAGAACTTTGCTAGATTTTTGGATATGCTAAAGAGGCATCACCAACCAAGTGATACAAAGCGGAAATAAAGGTGAAGTACTAAGGAATATTAAACAGCCTCATTAGATCTCACCTCTTAATTTTTTTTTATTGTGGTAAAATGTATATGTCAAAATTTGCCATTTTAATTATTTTTGAAGTACACAATATATTGGCATAAATTACATTCACCAATGTTGTACAATCATTTCCCACTATCTATTTCTAATTTTTTTTCTTCTATCCAAACAGAACCTCTGTAACCGTTAAGCAACAACTCCCCATTCTTCCCATGCCCTAGTCCCTGATAACATCTAACCTATGTTCTCTCAATTTGCCTATTTAAGATATTTGATAAAGGTGAAATTATACAATATCTTTTTGTCTCTGGCTTATTTCACCTAGCATGTTTGTAAGGTTCATAAATGTTGTGGAGTGTATTTGAACTTACTACTTTTTGTGATTAAAGGTATTGTGATTAAACAGTCAGCATTTCATATCTGTGTGTTCTACATCCCCAGATTTAACCAACCATGGATTGAAAATACTAAAAAAATTCCAGAAAGTTCCAAAAATCAAAAATTTAATTTGCAGCATGCCAGCAACTATTTACATAGCATTTACATTGTATTGGGTATCATAAGTAATTTAGACATTGTTTAAAGTATACAGGAGATTGTGCAGAGGTTATATGCAAACAGCACACAATTTTATGTAAGGTACTTGAACATCAGCTGATTTTGGTATCTATAGGGGGTCCTGGAACCCATCCCACCAAGATACTGAGAATGAATATATATTACATGTTGCTAATCCATTAACCCATGAATGGATACTTTTGATTATTGTACGTAATGCTTGCAGAAACATTAGCAAGTATATTTCAGTTCCTGTTTTGAAATCTTTTGTGTATATACTTAAGAGTGCAATTGCTGGGTCTTATGGTAATTTTATGTTTAGCTTTTTGAGGAACCATCAAGTTGTTTTTCACAGCAGCCACACCACTTTACATTTCCATCAGCAATGTATGAAGGTTCCAATTTCTCCACATCTTTGTCAACACTTGTGATTTTCTGTTTTTTAGACTAGAGCATTGTAGTAGGTGTGAAGTGGTATCTCTTTGTGATTTACATTTTCATTTCCCAGGTGACTAATGATGTTGAGGCCCCCCCTCCACACACACATATCATTAAGCATCTTTTTACATGATTGGCCATTTGTGTATCATCTTTAGAAAAGTATCTATTCAAGTTCTTTGTCAGTTTTTGAATTGGGCTGTTTGTCTTTTTGGGGTTGAATTGTAGGGGTTATTTGTCTATTCTAGATCTTAAACTCTCATCAGATGTTAAGATGTACAGATATTTTCTTCTATTCTGTAAGGTGACTTTACTCTCTTGATAATGTCCTTTTTCTGCAGAGATTTTAATTTTTATGAAGTATGATGTATTTATTTTTCCTTTTGTTTCTCATACTTTTAGTATGCTTGTTAAGAATTCATTACCAAACCAAAAGTTATGAAGATTTACTCCTGTGTTTTCTACTGTGAGTTTTATGCTTTTAGCTATAGTATTTAGATTACTATTCCACTTCGAGTTAATTTTTGTATATGATGTGAAGTAGGGGTCCAGTTTCATTCTTTTGCATATGGAAATTCAGTTTCACACATACTGTTATTGAAGACTGTTCTTTTCCCTATGGAACAGACTTGGCATCCTTCTCAAATGTTAAGCAACCATAGATGTATGGGTTTATTTCTGGACTCTCTTGTTGCATTGGTATGTATGTCTCCCCTTAAGCCACTATCAGATGGCTTTTGTTGCTGTAGTTGGTTGGTAAGTAGTTTTGAAATTAGAAAATTTGAGTCATCTGACTTTGTTCTTTCCAAGATTGTTTTGGCTATTTGGGGCCCTTTGTATTTCCATATGAATTTGAAGGATCACCTTTTCCATTTTTGCGAAAAAAAGCTATTGGAATTTTGAGAGGGATTGCATTGAATCTGCAGGTTGCTTTAAGTAACATTGCCATTTTAAAAGTGTTGTCTTTGTACTTATGAACATAAGATGTCTTTCCTTTTTTTAAGCAGTATTTTCTAATTTTCAGTTTACAAGTCTTTCATTCAAATTTCAGTACAATGTTAATTAGCAATGGTCAAAGTGTGTGCCCTTGTCTTACTACCATTCTTAGGGAGAAAGTTTTCACTCTTTCACCAGTGAGTGTGATGTTAGCTGTGGGTGTTCATAAATACCCCTTTTCATGATGAGGAAGTTCCCTTCTATTTCTGGTTTTGGAGTTATTTATCATGAAGGAGTAGTAGATTTTTCTCAAATCCTTTTTGGGTTGATTGAGATGATCACGCATCAACCCCCCAGCATTTCATCATTGTGGTATATTACATTGATGGATTTTCTTCTGTTTAACCACCTGGCATTTCTGGAATAAATCCCACTTGGTCATGATATATAATTATTTTAATATGCTGTTAGATTTGGTTTGCTAATATCATTGAGGGTTTTTACATTTATGTTCATAAGCGATCTTGATTTATACTTTTCTTTGCATTTGATGTCTTTATCAAAATTTAATATCCAGGTTATGTTGGCTTTATAGAGAAAGTGAGTTAGGAAGTGTTCCATCTTCCTCCTCTTTTTTTTTTTTCCCATGAGTTTGAGAAGAATTGGTGTTAATTCCTAAATGTTTGGTAGAACTCAGCAGTGAAGCCAGCTGGTCATGGACTTTTCTTTGTTGGGAAGTTTTGGTTGTTTTGATCACCTTACTTGCTATAGGTATGCTAAAATTTTCTGTTTCTTCCTGAGTCAGTTTAGATAATTTGTGTTTCAAGGAATTTGCTGGAGTAAAATTTTCTAGTATTCTCTTACAATCCTTTCTATTTCTGTAAAATCATTTATAATGTCCTCTGTTATTTTTTTATTTTAGTTATTTGTGTCCTCTTTCTTTTTCTCTTTCTCAGTCTAGCTAAAGGTTTGTCAATTTTATTAATCTTTTCAAAGAAGGAACCTTCAATTTCTTTGATTCTAGCTACTGTTTTTCTATTCTCTATTTTATTTATATCCCTCTGATTTTTATTACTCCCTTATTTCTGTTAGCTTTGGTTTCTACTCCCTTAATTTGTAAAGTTAGGTCATTGATTTGAGATCTCCTTTTTAAATGTAAATGTTTATTGTTATAAATTTCCCTCTGAATACTGCCTTCACTGTATCCTATGAATTTTGTTTGTTTCTACATCAGCATCCACTTTAATAAAACATAGATTGTCTAACAGGGAAAAGTGGGGAGAGTGAATTTACCATTTACAATCGCACAAAACCCTTTGTACATGTCTAGTACCTGAGAGATGGAAGGGCAGGCATGGCAGTGGCAGGCAAGGGCAAGCCCTACTTGTAGATGATATCTTAGTGTCCATGTCAGTAGAGAAGGGAGATCTTAGCCTCTAAGCCCTTGTGGAAAATGTACATGTTAGTAGTACCATACTGTAGATCATGTGCTCCATGTGGGTGAAGATACCAGGGGCCTGGGTCAATGTGATGATGTAGATGTGGTTACTCTTCTTACACATGGCCTTCATTTCCTGATGACAGAACTCCTGGATAGTTTTTACACCTTCAGTGAAGTGCTTGAAGAACTTGCTTTCATACGGCAAGTAACTAAGGTGAACAGCCATGGCTAGACCACCAGCTAGTTGGAGGTACTCTAGTTGTTGAAGGAGGCCTTTTTTATATGAGTACTTTTTATAGAGGTCCTTGTCTTATGCTGATAGATGTTGTCATCCTCAGCATACACTTTGTACAGGAGTGAGAGCTCCAGCTGCTCAGAGACCAGAGGATTCTGCACAGCAGTTGCTTGCTGAATCTAGTCCTGCTGAGCCATGATAACTTCATCACAGATAAGACAGTTAACACTTTTGGAGTTGCTGCCAGGTTGATTTCGGTTACTCAATAATATGTTGTTTAATTTCCAATTCTTAGTAAAATTTCCAGCTTCCTACAAAACTTTAATTGAGATCAGACAATATATTTTGTATGATTTAAATAGTTTAAAATTTATTGAGGCTTGTTTTTGTGGCCTACTGTGTCTTAGTGTGTGTCTCTTTGAGTTCATCCTATGTGGGATTTGTTGAGCTTCAGGGATTTGTAGATTCATGTTTTTCAACAAATTTGGGAACTTTTCCAGTATTTCTTCAGATATTTTTTCTGTCTTATTCTCTCTTCTCCTTCAGGAGAGTGAGTATGTTTGTCTGTTGTTATCACAAAATTTTCTTAGGATCTGTTCACTTTTTTTCACAGTTTTCTTTCTATTCCTCAGACTGGGTACTTTCAATTGCCCTATGTTCAGATTCGATGAATCCTTCTTCTGCTGGATCACATTGGATGTGGAACCCTGTTGGTGCATTTTTCATATCAGTTATTACAGTTTTTAGCATAAGAATTTTCTTTTTGGTACCTTTGTATAATTTCTATCTTTCTACTCATAGTCTCATTTTTCTTATATTTTGTTTACCTGATATCCTCTAGTTCTTTTGTCCATGTTTTCCTTAAATTGCCCATATATATTTAAGAAAATTGTTTTAAGATAACTTAATCCTGCAACGTCAGTATTCTAATACTTGGACTTCACTCAGAGATAGTTTTTGTCAGTTAATTTTTTCCTTGGATGAGGTATACTTTCTCTGTTTCTTTGTGTGCCTTGTGAGTATTGAAACTAAACACTTGAATAATAATGTAGGAACTGTGGAAATCAAATTCATGTTCTTTCCCTAGGGTTTGATGATTTTTTTCTTTGATGAATGCTACCATAGTTCATTTGTTTAACAACTTCTCCAAACTGTTTTTTCAGGACTGTATTCCTTGTTGTGTGTGGCCACTGAGATCTTTGTCCCTGAACTTATGTTCAGCCAGAATTTTGGCAGAGATTTCCTTGAATATCAGAGCTGAGCAAACAAATACCTCTCCTAGTATTTGCAGGTTGGCTGTCTGCCAGAGCAGTCCTTCAGCACTTAGTCAGGCTTGCACTGAGCCTAGGGATCAGTCTGAAGTAAAAACTTAGTGTATTCTCAAGTCTTTTCTGAGTATTCATCATACTCTGAGCATGCACATGGTTTTCTAAAATTTCCTGCATATATGACTGCTTTTATATATTCTAATTTGTTGAAGAAACTTTCCCCAGCTTTTGCTCTCAGGCCTTAGGTGATCTGTTGTATGTGTTAACCGTAATCCTTTGCTCAGATGCTCAGGCATCTGAGGTTTGTTACTTTGGCTTGCAGTGTTTTCGATTAATGCCAACTGCTTTAATGGCCTGAATTCCTAGTTAGGTGAAATAGAAATGAGCACATTGTGTTACTGCTTGAAGTCACACACTTGTTTAGAACAGACATACACAATCATTTGTGAATAGGCTCTACTATATTCCTTCTTAAACCAGAGACCAGGGTCCTGCAGTGGGAATCTGAACTGCTGCTGCTTTGATATCACCACCATTCTGAGGAGGGGATGGGGCATCAGCAAGTAAAAATGACACAAAGCTTTCTTACTGTCTTGAAGTTGTTTGTTATTGTTGATTCAACATCGACTTAGTTGTTATAAATCTTTTTTCCCAGAGTTCTGATAAAGTTGATTCCAACAGTTTGTGCTTATTTTTCAATTTTTCCTTTCTTTCCTTGTTTTTGTCTTTCTTTTTTTTTTGGTGGGGAAATGAGAGCTTGGAGCTGTCTGTTCTGCAGTTTGCTGATTTCAATCTAAAATTAACCATTTCATTCTTTGGAAAGGCTTATGAGGTTCCTACAATTTCAGTCCTAGAAGAAGCTTTTGAGTTCATGTAGTCTGGTGGTTTGTAACCCTTCCTCCAAGGGCACTCAGAATGTTTGAGGCTCTTTACTATTACTCTCCCCCATTTTCACCTAGGATCACTCAGAATTTGTTAGTATTATTATTATTTTTTTAAATGGCAAGTTGTCATTTGAATAAAAAAAATTTTAGCTTAAAATATTTTAGAAACCATTGATTTATGTTAAGTGGTTAGTTCAGAGATAAGGAAAAAAGGTTCAGACTTCTCATTTAGAGTCATCCAGTTTCCCAGATACTCAGCAGGGTATCTTAATTAAGACACGTAGGCATACTTGGCAGGATAATAAATTCATGCCTTCGTTGCAACATTAACTAGGGTAAAGGTACTATGCTATGTAGGGGAAGTTAGGAGGATATTGTTGTGACAGTTCTCAATACTTCTCTATTATCCTGAAGAATCCAGTTTTGGCTCCAGTTTGAATTCTCTCTCAGCACAAGTAGGCCCTGTAGTTGACTACATTTGAACCTTTTTCGAGGGTGACTTGTCAACTATTTGTGTTACTGTCTAATGCCTGCCTCACTTTTTCTTCCACTGTCATCTTAGGTATTAGCAAATAGCCTTTTCTTATCACACGTAATTCTCCCCCCAGAAGATATCAAGAAAATAAAATGTTCTCCATCTTGTTACATTTTCAGTTCCGCTTACCTGTGGCCACTAGCTCTGAATATGTAAGAATATTATGTGGTGGTAGTGAAACTTTTTTCCCCCATTTTTCACTGTTTTTTTGAGCAATAGATAGGAGCTTAAGTGATTATTGAATGGTACATTGGTACCCAGGGAAGGCATGAAACACCATATAATATAATATCAAGGTAGAGCTAAAGAAATACTCTCTAAGGTTGGAGAAATTTCTGCAGAGAGAAAACAGCAGTCTTTGCTGGATGGATTTTACTGCAGTTCTTAAAGAGAGTGAGCTGATCTCATCTACTTAACCTCTCACAGTTTCTCAGAGCCCTAAGAATCCATCTTTTACTTATATAGTAATTAAGTAATTTCTGATTCTGCTTGTATTATGTAGATATGGTAAATTTTATTTTCTTTGGCACAATTGTATATATTTATATATATAATTCAATAATATGTATGCATATATATACACACATATTTTTATTAGTTGATTGTATAAAAGTATGAGAAACATGGTAATATCACTCAGAAGTTTGTAGGAGCAGCAATTTTCCATCCATGTAATACTATATCTAAATAGAAACAATAAGGTTGGAGGTTTTCTTGCTGACTGGTATATTGACATGATTGTGATACCTCCAGCTGGCTTTTTCACACTGAATGACAATTACACGCATGCCCCATGATACTTGATGCTCACAGAGCATAAAGAGAAAGGAAAACAGTGATCTTAGGTCCATGAGGGAAGGCTATAACCACGGATAAAGTAAGCAAACAGAAAGCCAGCTAATTGAAAGGGAGGGTAGTTAAAATTTAGCAATGTTGAATTGGGAATAGCATCAGTGTCAAAGGGAGCTTGAATTTAGCTGGATGATTGAAAAATAACATGAGGAATTATTTCTTCCTCTGAATTTCTGATACAAAAATAAGCCAATGATTTTTTCCCCCATGTCTTAAGGGGCCATTGAATACATAGGTTTGGAATGAGTTGAATAAAAGCTATTATTTTCTAACATAAGAAATATGTTTAACCTTTTTGCATGTTTTAACTATGACATCATAGATATGTAGCTCTGCAGTAACATAAACTTTGCGGCTTCTGTTTGAAAGTTCTATGTATTTAACCTCTTTACTACCATGTAACTTCCTCCCCCACCCACAGTAATAATATTTATGATTTTACTTATGATTTTTTAAGGTAAGGAATAATGTGTACATATTACATTAATAATAGTGTACATATTAAGGCAAAAAAATACTAAAAATCCTCCTTTGCATGTTTCACCAGAGGTATCTGGGAGTATAGTGGAAAGAGCTTGAGCAGGGATTTCAGAAAATTTGGATTTAAGTGTGTACTCTGCCACTTGCCCTGTGATTTTGTCAAGGTGCTTTTCTTCTCTTATCCTTTTTTTCTCCCAGCCCTAAGCTCCCCCATGTGCAGAATCTAATTCCTTGGTTGTTTTAAAATAATATGTAGGAAACCATTTTTTAAGAAGTGATATATAGATGTTATGGATGATGATGTCCTCAACTAGAAATCAATATTTTCAAAAATTATTCTTCTTCTATGATATTTTATATTTTAAAGGTGAAACATGGCCAATAACCAACCATATTTTTATGAAATAACAAACATTTAATTATTTTGTCTACCTGAATTGGCAATGGGAAGAGTGAGAACAAAGCTAAGTAGAAGCCAGAATCAACCAACTCCTCTCAGCTAACAGAGCTTGTGTCTGTTGCTTCACACCTCTGCAAATACTGTTTCCTAAGTCCTTTTAAAATGTTAGGACTTGGTAAGTTTTATCCTCCTTTATCCTATACCATCCTACCCCTGCCCTCTTCCCAAACAATCCTTTCTACCACCTTTTCCTTTTCCTGGCTAACTAACTTTAACACCGTCTTCAAAACTCAGCTCAGATGTTATGTCTCTCAAGAATTCTTCTCTAATTTCTCTCTTAGACCCTGGCTTTGACTAAGTCTCCTTGGTCTTATCTTAACATCTTATGCCTGTATCATTGGACTCTGCTATTTGTTTATAAAGTGTTAATGTGTCTTTTACCTCAACTGTAATCTAAGATTTTGAAGATGTGGGTCATGTGCTATTCACTTGGGGACCAGCATTTAGTACATTTTTAATGAATGCTTCTTTACGGAGTGAGTAAATGAATGAATGTATAATTATGAGAAGCTCTTTGAAAAGAATAAAAGACAATGTGTGATGTATTTTTCAAATATAACTACAGAAGGAAGAAGCATTTGTCTAGTGAAATGGTACTATATTTGGAAATCAGTTAGTGGGCCATCTCTACTAATTTGGTAACTCCAGGATAATCACGTAAGCTCTGAACACTCAACTTCCCATCCAAAAATGGGGACAATCTGCACTTCCTATTGCCTGCCTCATTAGGAATGTCACAGAGGCCAAAATTAGAGTGATCAGATGATGTTTAATTTTTTTTTAAATGAAAGTGTGTTATGCATTCTTGGAGGAGACATTAATACCTGTTCATAATCAAATTGCTTTATACTCAAAATATTCCTGAAAAGTTTTCCTTAAACAATTTAAAATTAAATAACATTTCAAATGGACTAAAGGATATTTATATTTAAAGCATAGTTTTGGTCTATATCAATTTTGTAAAGTGCAAAAAATCCTTTTGAAGGGGAACAATTATTTCTAATTTGTTTTGGAATTTATAATTTTCTTATAATACCAGCTCTTGAAGCAGTACCCTCCTTTATCCCTCTGACTATGTCACCTTTTCCACTTAGTGAGCCATTGCTGACTGGCTCACTAAATATCCCCACTGAACTGCCTTTATTGTCTTTGGGAAGCTGAACTTTTGTTCATGAATACAACCTGTGTCCTACAAGTAATTTCCAAATTGGGCACAGATATTTGTGTCTTTGAGAAGTAAGTAAAGAAGCATTCTGGTGATGCTTTCAGGAACCTTGGGAACTCTTATTCTTAAAGACAAAAGTACATCTCTTAATTCCATAGAGAATTGGGAGCTTGCTTTCTTATTGTTTTTGTTTGTTTGTTTTTTTTTGTTGTTGTTGTCTTTTCTAGGGCTGCACCTGCAGCATATTGAGGTTCCCAGGCTGGGGGTCTAATTGGCCTACACCAGAGCCACAGCAACGTGGGGTTCGAGTCATGTCTGCAACCTACACCACAGCTCATGGCAATGCTGGATCCTTAACCCACTGAGCAAGGCCAGGGAGTGAACCCACAACCTCATGGTTCCTAGTCAGATTCGTTAACCACTGAGCCACAACGGGAACTCCTTCTTTTTCCTTTTTAACAAAAGATTTAAAAAAATTTGATCTCCAAGTAAAAAATCTAGAGTTAGTTTCTCATGTAATTGTAATGTTACTTACCCCCACTTTATTAGGACACTTCTTGTCTTCACCTGAGAAAGAATGTAATTTAGGCTTTGCTTACTCTCCAGTTAAGAATACAAACTACACAGTGTTTAGATTTTCCTTGGTCTGAAATTGGTGTGGATCTGGGTTCCTCTTTAAGTGTCCCACTATGCTTCTGTATGAAATTCTGTTTCATGGAATATGATACCTGTTTTTCTGGTTTTTTTGTTTTGTTTTTTGTTTGTCTTTTTTTTTTTTTTTTTTTTTTTTGCCATTTCTTGGGCCGCTCCCTCGGCATATGGGAGGTTCCCAGGCTAGGGGTCCAATCGGAGCTGTAGCTGCCAGCCTATGCCAGAGCCACAGCAACGTGGGATCCGAGCCGCGTCTGCGACCTATACCACAGCTCCCAGCAATGCCAGATCCTTAACCCACTGAGCAAGGCCAGGGACCGAACCCGCAACCTCATGGTTCCTAGTCGGATTCATTAACCACTGCATCACTACGGGAACTCCCTGATACCTCTGTTTTAATTGCTTGTTTTCTTTTTGAGTCAGCTTGATTGAAGTATACTTTATTTGCAATAAACTGTACCCATGTAAAATTCACGTAGCCACCACTGCAATCAAGGTGCATGGCATTTCCAACTAACTCCAAAAGATCCCTTATGCCTCTTCACAGTCACTTTCCATTCCATTCTAGCCCTAAACAACCATGAAAATGCTCTCTATCACCATTATTTGCATGACTGTCTTTTCTTATACCCACCTTCTTGGGGTTGGGTTCCTTTATGAGAAGACAAAGTATATGGGTGGGAGAAAGGAGAAGACAGAGCTGAGGTGATTCTTCTGATCTGATAAACACTAAATTTTGTAGAAGCAAGGTTTATCTGAAGTCATAGGCTGATAGTTGCCCTTAGAACATGGTTAATCAAGAACAAAATTGGAATGTAATTTAAAGTTGGGCCATTTAACTCAGAAACATCTAGCGGGAAGTTCAGGGTTGCAGCCAAAACTTTGACGAAGTAAGTTTTCCATTCCTCATATAAACTTAGTCCCATGCTTTTAGCCCTTGCTAAGCTAAATGAGACTCTAATATTTTTTACATGTTCACCATTCAGAAATGAGGTGGTGGTTGTCCTTTAACTGTGTAAACATTAAGATATAAACTCTTATTTTTAAGAGTGCAGAATTTTGTTCTCTTCAAATTTTGAAAGTGCCAAGGGACAGGGCCAAGGCTTCTCATCTCCATTTGGTCGTTGCATGATAGTTCTAACCACTGGACATTTGGCTTCATATGCCTAAGATCAGTGCTGATGGTGAGATGTTTGCAAAAGAATTGGCATGAAGTTGCCTGACTAGCATTTTATGTTTCTGCCACAGTCCAGAAAGAAGCATTACATTTCTTCCTCTGAATATATTTGTGTCCTGGATAGCCAACTGACAACTATTGTCTTTTTTTTTTTTTTTTCCTAGTTAAATAGCAATTGTTCTGAATGAAGGAATGGCACTGTTAAAAACACTTTCACTCTTAAGAGTCTCCAGGGTAGGAAAGAAAATGGATTTCCAGGCTTAAGAATCAAATGGCCCTATTCAATGTCAGTCTTATGATTCCCCTCCCCCCAAGCTAAAATTTTATCAAATTGGGCTCTAACTCATTCCAGAGTAAAGTTGAGAAGCTCCTATATCAGGACTGTTCTAAACAAAGATACCTTTCCAGCTTATAGAAATACCTTTTTTTTTATAGTATTTGGTGGAAGAAGTGATATTTAACCTTTGGATACCTAGGTTTCCTTTATTCTTTTCAAGGAGGCTTAATTAACCCATCTCTTTTTCAGTTACCCTATTGTTTAGAAATCTCTGGGAACACAGTATACTTAAAGCAGTAAGTCGGATTTTTTTTCTCTCTCTCCTCTCTTCTGTTCTTCCATAGGCAAGAACTGTAGTATATGCAGATTATTGAGAAAGGAAAAATAATATCTGAAAAGGTGGCTTTCTTAAAAGGCACCAGTAGCATTAGTGTCATGTCTGAAGCACCCATTTGTGTCAACTGTACAGACCTTTCAATGGAAAATTGTGCTGTGCTACCTTTTAAAGTATGAAATGCTAATTTGGGATTTACAGTTTTTGAACTGGAGGGCTGCATTTTGCATGGGATTTTGTTTAATTTCCCAGTGAAAAAAGGCATTTGAAACACAACTGCCTACAGCCAACTGTCAACAAAAATCAACTGTAATAGCACAGAGCCTGTCACTGATGTATGTGGTGATGTGGTAATCTTCTCAATTTAGCTGGATATTTCTCCTTTGCACAAAATAGCTGAAAGTCTCGCTAGGCATTTATGAATATCGGGAGGTATTATTAGGCTGATAATGGGGCCAGATTAAGGAAGTGTACACTAGTTCAAAGTGTCAGTGAAAGAGACACAAAATGGGACGATGCCTGGCCCTCAGTATAAGGGAATCTTCATATTTCAGGTTTACTTAAGATTTGGGTGATAGCATGCTGAGTTCCATCTGCCGTGAAAGTGGCTTTCTGGGGAAAAAAAATAAAGTTGTTATGCTATTTTTTCCCCTAGAAATCTGTTTTTGTTTATCAAGAGGGTGAAATAAAAAAAAAAATCACTGAAAATGGAAGTGAGGAGAGCAGACTTAGGAAATCTCCTGGGGTGAGACTGGTCACTGTTCTTCTCCCTTCAACACTGAAAGCCAGTGGTAGAGGGCTGGCATCTTTTCCCTCTAAGGCATGACTTCCTAAGAGCTCTCAGAAGAGAATTCTTTGGGAGTCTCTGTATCTTAGTTGTGAGACCTCCCCCACCCCATGGATTCTAAATAAAAACTGGCAAACACAAAGCAAAAAATAAAACTCGATATAATCAATTCTTTAGCAAGGCACAAAGTTGACACTTATTAGCTGTCATCAAAACATGGCATTAGTGAAGCTTCGCATATCTAAAGGGTACTTAGAATCAATTGGCACATTATGTTATCCGATACTATTTTTTTTAATTTAGTATTTAAAATGAGCCATATTCAGATCTGGCCACACCATTTACTAACTCCATGGTAGCCCAGCTCTCTATGATTAATTGTCTTCATCTCAAAATTGGATTAATACTTTTTCCTACCTCATCAGGATTTTGTGAGAATTAAATTACTTAATAGATGTAAATAGCTTAGAAAACTGTATGACATGTAATAAGCATCATATGGTTAGTTATTGTTACCATCATCATCAATAAAGCAACATATTCACCAAGTACCCATGCTAAATCGATGGAAAATGGAATATCCTAGCACATATACTGAATAACCTGTTGTGAAAGATGTATTCATTTTTATTAACCATTATGTTTTTATACATAGATGGAAGACAGTAGTGAACCATGTTATCTGGGCTACCTGGAATATGTTCTAAGATATTTATAAATAGCACCATGGCTGATAGGAACTTAACAGTGCCCTGCCCCTTTCTTTGAAGCTCTTCCCTTCTGAAGCCTCTGCTTCCCATATGACTTTGGTCTATTCTCTTCCCTGCTTGTCTTGTGGCTCTAGATAGGTATGTCAGTGACATGTCCTGGTACACATCTAAGGAAAACTAGATTGAGCCAATCTGATTCCTTTTTCAGCAGTTCTGTGATTGTGTACTGAGGTACCATGTTGATTATTAGCAGATGCCCACATTTATAAACTCCTAAGCAGGTGCCCACATTTATAAACTCCTAAGATGGAAAGGAGAGTAGAGTGAGATGTGGCCTTGGCAATTATGTATGGGTTAATAAAGCCATGATAAAACAGTGGAGCAAGGAGAAAAGTAACCACACAATGAGAGAATTTCCGAGGCTGCATGTTTTTCTGTGTTTCCTAATCTTTCACAACCGGCTCTTCAGTTTTTCCAGATCCCATGAGACCTCTTTATGTCCCTACAACAAACTTCCCTTCCCCTTGACTTCCCATTTGTTTGAGAGTGTTTCTGTTCCTTGCAACCAATTAGGACTCAGAGGGTCTAAGGTTTCTTTTGTGAACGGGAAGTAAAGTTTTCTGCTGACAAGGAAAAATCATTCCATGTAGCAGAATTAAAATAAAACTGAGAAAGTGGTCAGTGAGGGAAATTTTTATTTTCCACATTCAAAGTCTTAGAAATAAAGGGTGCTAGGATAAAGGGATGGACAGTTATCCTTAGGTTCTAGTGGACTGACAAGTTCTGCACACAGGGTGATTACTTTTTAAATGGAGAAGACAGATCATCTGCAAGTAAACATAAGCAATGTACCATGATAACTATAGACGGAGAGGACTTTTATTAAGAAAATAAGGAATAAAATTAGGAGATCTGTTGGAGGTTCTGTAAACTTTTTCTAGTGACTTTTTGGGTAATTACCAGTAACCTCTGAGGGAAAAATTCCCATATGACCTTGATCCATTTCCTTCCTCTGCCTTGGCCAATGATGAAAGGGCAAGGGGTGAATCTCTGGTGAAAAAGTGTGGCCTAAAACAGGCGTAGGTATATTTAGAGATGTATATTGGATCGACATATACTCTATTCCTGATAAGAAACAAACCTTTTCTGACTTGTGTCTTCAAAGGTGACACCGAAAGCTATCAATATATTACTGAGTTTTTTTTCCCTCTATTTGGAATAGATTTGGTGGATAATATAACAACAATTTAATGAGTCTACCTTCTACTAGGCAATGTGCAAAATCCTTTCCACAACTCTTCTGGTTTAATGGACAAAGTAATCACTGGCATTTGTGTGCAATGACTGCCTGGCATGCAGATTTCTCTCTGGATCTGGGAGAGAGCATTTTTCTCTGGACCAGTCTGATGCCTGTTTCCTCTAGCATCAAGTTCTAGCCTGAATATAGACTTTAATGAGCAATTCATATATAAATAATTAGTATGAAAGAAGAATTAACTATCATTACTCAATTGCTTTTTTTTTTCTTTTTAGAAATTATTTGCTCTTCAGTTTTAAGCTTTCCAGCTATTTGGATGGAGATTCAAGTTGGAGATAAGAAGTGTTTTTTTTTATTCTCATTATCACTTCCTGCTAAAACTTGCCTAGTTAATTTCCAGGGTTAGACATCCTCTTGAGTACTCACCATAGGAGGTAGAGAGGTTTCTGTTCTATGCCTTAAAGATCGTTAAATACCCAGAATAAACCTTGTACAGGGTACCAGACCCCTAAAAGTTGTAAAAGTCAAAGGGGGATCTAGAACGTTGGAAAGGGAATACATCATCCATAAAGTTGCAGTTATGGAGCCAGAGAATTTATTGAGCATGGAAAATTCTACCAGTAAATAGATGAACAATCCTCTTGAGTCCTTCCCAGGATGCCAGACAAGTGGTCTCAGCAGGAACTTTCTCTTATTCAGGGTTTTTATTTTTTAGAAAAAGTTAGATACATACACACTGACATGTAAGCCTTATGATGGAGAAGTGAGGCTAGCAGCAGCATGGGCTGACTTTCCAGAAGATGAGTGTTGATTGCTTATGGTGTTTCTTCAGGGTAACAACCTTGACATCCATATGGTCCTTCAGTGCTGATATTCTTAGTTCTTGACTGTGCACTTTTATTCAAAGGCATTTAAGTATGATGATATGGAAATGCAATCACTACCTCCCCCGTTGTCCATCAGAAATAACATAGCATAGAGTTCCCATCATGGCTCAGCAGTAACAAACCCACCTAGTATCAATGAGGACCTAGATTCGATCCTTGGCCTCTTTCAGTGGGTTAACAGATCTGACCTTGCCCTGAGCTGCAGTGTAGGCTGCAGATGTGGCTCAAGTCTGGTATTGCTGTGGCTGTGGCATAGGCTGACAGCTATGGCTCTGATTTGCCCCCTAGCCTGGGAACTTCCATATGCCACAGGTGCAGCCCCAAAAAGACCAAAAAAAAAAAAAAAGGATCATGAAGTAATTATTCCAGGGAAAGTAGTGATACATCTTTCTCACAGTCTCATTTTATCCCAATGAAAAGACTTATATCTACTTCCCTCCATAGTGTTAGGTTTGGGCAAGTATAAGACCAGTTTGAATTTTTCTTCTCATGAGCTCAGTATTGTCTGCTGTCCATCATACACATCTTTCAAAAATACTGATACAGAGCCTACTTTGTGCCAGAAACCACTAGAGATGCAACTGTGAACATACAGACAATGTCTTTGCTCATATGAGATTACATTCTAGTGAGGAAAACAGAACATCAAGTAAATGTAAATAAACAATGTAATTATAGATTGTTATGATTACCAGGAAAGAAATAAAGAGTAAAATTAGGGTTTCTTAAAAGTTTATCCAATTGGTGCTAAAGCCCATCCCCTTCTTACACCAAATCTCTAACATGCTTCCTTAGTCTTTCAAGTACACTGACTTTTTAATTTTTAGTTTTATGTACATAGCTTGAATTGCAACTTCAGGCCCTTTTGTCCTTTGCAAACAAATTCTTATCCCTGAGTGTCTCCTATATAGACATTTTAGGACTGCCAATAAAACTCAGCAATTTCCTTGGCAGAAAAGACGAAAGATATGAATTCTGCATTATCAAAGTTTGGAACTCCAAAAGGACAAGCAACTGAGTTGCAGTTATTTGCGTGCATGTCTATCTTTCTTCTTTCCTGTTAGACCTCCTTGAAGGTAGACACTAATCAATTTTTTGGCGAGTGGGGCCTCCTGTGATGCTTAGCATTGTGCCAGCCACATAGTGGAAACTCAGTATATTGCTCATTGAATTCAATTGAATTAGCAAAAACCAGACATTTGTCAAAGGTATTAGCAAAGGCGTGTTTGAAGAAAATTAACTAACAATTAAGATAAAAACGTCAGTATTCACATGGATTTTGGCTAAGCAGATACATTTCCTTACTGGTGAACATAAGGCTTTTCAGACCATTGAATCTGGTATCCTACAGTCCCTTGCCAACAAAGCATGGCAGGGACAGAGGAAAAGGAGTGTGGGCTGAATACAGACTTTGGCAAATGGTTGGCACTTGAATCCCCCCTGCCTCTATTCATAAGCTCTTGGTCTGCCTGTCAGGAAGTATAAGAGATAAACTGAGAGCTCCTAGGGTGAGACCTCCCTATAGAGGTACCAAGGCTATTTTTCTTTGGCTTAAAGTTTTTGAGAAGGCGCTGCCTGCCTTTCCTGAACTGATTTTGGGCTACCAGTTCTCAGAAGCTTCCATTTAGGGACTTGGTTCAAATGATCCCTTTGCTGAGAACTTACAATATGCCAGCCCTCTACATAGAGCTGAGGATACAAAGACAGACAGTCAAGATCCTTGCCCTCAGGTAATTGCTATTCCAAATCACTGGAGAGAAAGGACTTAACATGTATCCAGTAAAGCGACATCAGCAATGATGTTCCCCTGCCTTGGGAGTTCAGTTTTGTACACACACACACACACACACACACACACACACACGTAGTTTCTCACATGAGATCTATCAGCATAATTGCTTCAGGTGACACATTTTGGTAGTGAGACCTGGAGCTGGTTCTAGGATATGGCAGGACAAAGAAAGGCAACTAATATGGGAGAGGGATGTGGTTTTACTACCTGATCTGGGTTTTATGGAACTAAATCCTTTTATGGTATAAATTCCTGTGAAATTAACAGTGAAAATACACAATTCATTCAATCATTCATTTGTTCTTCATTTGAGAAATGATTGTTGAGTATCTACTATGTGCTTGGGACTAGGGATGCCACAGAAGGAGAAAAGAAAGATTTAATCTACAAGGGACACAGACATTAATCAAATAGTTCAACAAATGTAAAATTAACAAATGTAAAAATGAAAAATATAAAGTTGCAGCTGTGATAAGGGCTAAGCTACTTAGTACTAAGTACTAATCGCTAAGCTACTTAGAGATTATAATGGTAGCATTTAATCTGTTAGGGAAGGTTTTCTTATTTTACCTGGTTTTGCTCATAGAATGCTTTTGGGGGTCTAGAGTGGGGAGAGTAGAGTTTGCCCTCCACTTAATGTTTCCCAAGGTCAATCTTTGCATCAGTCTGTGAATGCATGCAATGATTTAAATAGACTGGGGCTACCTTTTATTTTTTCTTTTTGTATATATGCATATATTATTATTTTAAAATTATTTTTATTCAATTATAGTTGATTTACCATGTTTTGACAATTTCTGCTGTACAGCAAAGTAACCCAGTTATATATATATATACACATTATGTATATATACACACATAAATACATTCTTTCTCTCATTTTATCTTCCATCATATTGTCTTTCAATACAGTTAGTTCCCTGTGCTATACCTTTTCATTTTATGTATGTATGTGTATATGTATGTATGTATGTATAATGTATTTACACATCATTAGAACTGTTTTTAATGTAACCATGTTTACTCATCATTTTCAGGAGACTGTGGGAATTGCTTTGAAAATGCAATTTGTTTTGTCACTCACAAGACATGGGAGGATGTTTCCAATGAGCTGGAAAACAGAGCTGAGTGATGTGTCATAAAACTTAGCTTGTATGTTGAATGGTCCTATTTTGAATGGGGTATATTAAAATAGAATGCACTGGAAGTAGCATGGTATGTTGAAAGAGTAAGGATTTGGAGTAAAATGCTCCACCATATGTCCCTAGGGCTCTATGCATCTTCCCTGAGCTTCAGTGACTCCATCTGCAAGATGGGCATTAAAATAGCCATCTCAGTTTTTTGGTGAGGATTAAGACAGAATATCTGAAGGCTCTAGGATAGTACCTTGCATTGATGTGGGCTCAAAAAATATTTGTTTCCCTTCCCTACTCTCAGATTCTTGGGCCCCTTTATCATAAGTCTATATGGCCCCTGCTGATTTCAAAGGGGTTTCCTCTCCCATAGAAATGGGAATTGAGGAGAAAATTGAGGAGGGATTCCCATCTTCATCTAGGGAAGATGAGATGCCCATACCCCAGTTTATAAAAAGATTCCACAGAAGAAAGGATGGAGAATGAATGTACATTAAAGTGATTCAAAACACGAGCAAGACTCTGAGTGTTATGCACAGATGAGTTAATTGTTTTGCCTTAAATATATTTCCTGAAGAACAGAAGCCTGATCACAGCACACATCGTTATATATTTTAGACAAACAGCACTTTGAATCAAATTATAGTACATGCATAAAATATTAAAATAAGACATTTATAACAAATCTTTCTAACTTAGTGCTCAGCTCTAAAATAGATTTATATGCGGATAAGCAATAGGTGCGATAAATGAGGTACAGATACCACAATTTAAATTGCAAATAAGCGGGGCATCATGAGAAAAAGGAATGCAGACTTGAAGTACTTAGGGAAAAGATCCAGCTATGCCATAGTTTTAGGCCTTCTGCCTGATTTCATTTTGTGGTGTCTGAATCTGGACTCCTCATCTGATACATTCCACTATCTGCTCCCTAATATAGTTTTTTTACACTCTAAATTTAAATGATCTAATTAAAACTTTCATGTATTGTTCTTTTTGTTTATTGTTGAACCATTGCCAATAGACAGTTCCCCAGAGTCTTTGAGTTATTTTAGTTAGTTGGGAGATTTTGGAAGAATGTTATTCTCAGTTAACAAAATAGGCAAGTGAAATGGAGAACAATATCCCTACACATGCTGGAGCACTCCTACTTCTCCAGATCACCTTGCGCTCTTCCTCCCCTGTGGTGTGTTGGACGTTGTGTGGTGAATGTGTCGACAACTTGTCTCCAGGAATGATCCCTGCCCGAGAATATTAAACTTGTTTCATTTATTTTGAAGAACTTTGGGGCTATCACGTTGAATGACTACAGAGCTGAATGTTTCTAGGCTAGCTGGCCTGCTAGATTTCTCCCTTATCAGAAGGCCTTGGAAGAACTTGAAGGAATGAAGCTATACCTTGGGGCTGCCATGGTATCCAGTTCATGTTGGGGAAGTAGATCTTTGCTCCCACCATCACGTCACTGGATGTAGATGAAGAGCTATAACTTATCCAGAAAGTGTTTTTAAGGATGGAGACCAGTGAACAGAGTAGAGGAGGGGCAATCCCAGAAGGGTTAGTTAAAGTATTTCTGAGTATGACCACTAAAGAGATCTCTTTTCACTAAAACTGTACATGAATTGAAACATCTCTCATTAGCAACTGGTAAAGTTATTTTACTTGGAAATCGTCTTTATTTGCCTGAATATGCTGAAAACTTCTTCTGTTTAATATCTGCAATCTTAGCTTTCCTTTACAGATAAAATCTGTATGGCCACATTTCATTTTCTTGCAACGTATTGTTTCACATTTTTAATGCTTGGGTTTCTGGTGCAGTGAACTCACCTCTCTCACAATTTGCTTACCATAATTGTTTCCAATACTTTTTTTAGAAGTTGTTACATTAAAAGTAATAAAGGAAGAAATATGTGCCTTCACATCCAAGATTTCAGGTGGCAAGATTCAACCATACTTCATGTCAGCCAACTATGCCAGAAGAGGAAGCCGTGGCTATATTCCTACTTGTACACTTGTATCCATAAGTATATATTTGTCAGTGCTTATTACCTCTGTGTAGGTAAGTAGAATTAGGATAGCTCTTAGGAAGAAATTAAATATATGTATACAGATTGTACCTAGAATTAAGTTACCAGTATGTGTGCTCAATAATCCATTCCAATAAGAGCCAAGGTTGACCTTACAATAGAGATATAAAGAGGTAGATCTGTGCCATTCATTATAGTAGTCACTGGCTGCATGTGGCTACTAAGCATTTGAAATGTAGCTAATCTTATTTCAGAAGAACTGTAAATATAAAATATATACCAGATGTTGATGGCAATACAAAAAAGTAAAATACCTCAATAATCTTTATATTGATTATCAAAGTCATATTTGGATATATTAGATTAAGTAAAAGATTAAATTTCACATGCTTCTTTTTCTTTAAAATGTAGCTACTCTAAAATTTAAAATTATATGTGTGGCTCATATTTTATTTCTATCAGACAGTTCTGAGCAAGGTTGATGTAAGGTAATACTGTAACTAATCAGCTTAAGAGACTCTGGTATTAGGCACCTCACTTTATTCTTTATAACATGCCTAAAGTTCATTGTAAATGGAGTCCTATTTTAGGTATGCCTAGAGATCTTGCTGGTTAAAGTAACCCCATGGTAAGAACTTCCATCTTATGAGTAATTACTCCCTGGTATACCAGATTAATAGGTTTAGATTTTAATAGGGTTTTCTTAAAGCAGAGTCTACCAATTTTATCATATGCTTTCTAATATAACCATTATTTATCTTTGTGTGAAGAGTCTCTAACCTTTGATGAGATACATTTTCTTGTTTATTCATCTTTCACAATCACCACTTCTTAGAAGGGAAGTGTGGTTTAGTTGAACATGCTTGGACTCTGAAGGTAGATTGCCTGGGCTCAGCACCAGCATGCATTAGTGACCTTTGGCACATCCCCTCTCTTAGCTGAAGTTTCCTCATCTGTGCAATGGAACAGTAAACTCAAAGCTCATGGGGGAGTAAAGAGTATTCTATGAGATGATTGCATCCTGGGTACATGCCCTCAGTGAAGTGAGACACCATTCACATCTTATTTTATGAGTGTCTAGGGGCCCAAGTTTCTAGGACACTGAGTGTATTATGCTCATCTTTGATTTTTTTTTCTCAAGAGAAGGCCATTATTACAAGCAGGATGTACCTGTTTGAAGCATAGATATGCTAATGACACTTACACAGGGAATAACAAGTTCTTGGTCCCTGTGTCTTTGTGTTTGTGAATCTACCTGTCCCTATTACCCTCCTTTTCCCATCATTTCCTTCTCCCATTACCTTGTTCATCTTTTGGTGTCCAGATGAAGTGCCACCTCTTTTGTCTTTCATCAAGTCTTCTTTGACTACACTAGACAGCACTATTTTATCAACATTACACATTTTATTGCCAATACAAGCCAGTTTAAATCAAGTACCAAATATTTATCTGGTGTTTCAGATTGCAAAGCTTACTGTCAGGTGATTTCAGGCCTTTTCTTTTTATTTCATCTGCTGAACTGTAGGTATTTTAAAGGCAGTGGCCATATTTCATATCCCTTTCACAACTTCTGTATATCTTGCCCAAAAAATCCTGACTGATTGATTGATTTATTGGGACTTGACTAATAAAAAATACTTTAATGCAAATGTGATTATTCATGATGGGAAGTGATCCAGCAAAAAAAAAAAAAAGCCTGTATACTATCTTTACAGATATCTATGTTAAATAATTAGTGTGCATAAACATTTAAGATTATCATCACCCAGACACCTATGATCAGTTACTCTTTGACAAAGGAGGCAAGAACATAAAATGGGAAAAAGACAGTCTTTTCAGCAGGTCTTGATGGGAAACCTGGACAGCTGCATGCAGATCAGTGAAACTAGAACACACTCTCACACAATGCACAAAAATAAACTCAAAATGGTCTAAAGACTTAAATATAAGACAAGACACCATCAAACTCCTGGAAGAGAACATAGGCAAAACATTCTTTGACATCACCTTTACAAATGTGTTCTCAGGTCAGTCTTCCAAAGCAACAGAAATAAAAGCAAAAATAAACCATTGGGACCTAATCAAACGGACAAGCTTTGGCACAGCAAAGGAAACCAAAAAGAAACCAAAAAGACAACTTACAGAATGGGAGAAAATCATTTCAAATGATGCAACTGACAAGGGCTTAATCTCTAGAATATACAAGCAACTTATACAACTCAACAGCAAAGAAGCCAACCACCCAATTGGAAAATGGGCAAAAGACCTGAATAGACATTTCTTCAGAGAAGATATACAGATGGCCAACAAGCACATGAAAAAATGCTCAACATCCCTGATTATTAGAGAAATGCAAATCAAAACTACCATAAGATACCACCTCACACCAGTCAGAATGGCCATCATTAATAAGTCCACATATAACAAATGCTGGAGAGCGGTGTGGAGAAAAGGGAACCTGCCGGGGCCAGCTCAGCAGGATGGGGCTGAAGAACGGGTGCTGTGGAACTTAAGGAAAAATAGTTAACACAAAACAAGACACAGAGACATTTATCTTAAGTCGAGGTGGGAGCCAGGGAACTCAAGGTCTCAGGGACCAAGAGCGCCCTCAAGAATCCACACTGCTTTTATTGTGCTCTTTAGATGAGATCAAGTGAGCAGTGGCTATGGGTGGATGATACAGGGTTTGTTTGCTATTATATAAGTTCTTTTACTATTTAGAAAGCCACTTAGGTGGTAAAGGGTTAAGCTCTTACTCTGACCTCTAGGCACATAACAGTTCTTAAGCTTAAGTCACTTATGCCTTTAGGTCTTTGTTCTTAAGCTTAAGTCATTTACCAGCACTGTGACTGTTTTTCAAAGCAGGAAGATGGGATAAAGTAAGTCAAGAAGATGGGATAAAGTAAAGAAGGACAAGATGGAGTTTTCAAGGAAACATGTCTTGCAACAGGAACCCTCCTGAACTGTTGGTGTCAATGTAAGTTGATATAACTGCTACGAAAAACAGTATGGAGGTACCTTATAAATCTATACATAGAACTACCGTATGACCTAGCAATCCCACTCTTGGGCATGTATTCAGACAAAACTTTCCTTAAAAAAGACACATGCACCTGCATGCTCATTGCAGCACTATCCACAACAGCCAAGATATGGAAACAACCTAAATGTCCATCAGCAGATGACTGGATTAAGAAGAAGTGGTATATATACACAATGGAATACTACTCAGCCATAAAAAAGAACGACATAATGCCATTTGCAGCAGCATGAATGGAACTAGAGACTCTTATACTAAGTGAAGTAAGTCAGAAAGAGACAAATACCATATGATAACAATTATATATGGAATCTAATATGTGGCACAAACGAACCTTCCCACATAAAAGAAAATCATGGACTTGGAAAATAGACTTGTGGTTGCCAAGGGGTTGGAGGGAGTGGGGTAGATTGGGACTTGGGATTAATAGATGCAAAATATTGCCTTTGGAATGGATATGCAATGAGATTCTGCTGTATAGCACTGGGAACTATGTCTAGTAATTTATGTTGGAGCATGATTTGAGAAAAAAGTTTGTATACTTGTATGTGTAACTGGGTCACCATGCTGTACTGTAGAAAATTGACAGAACACTGCAAACCAGCTATAATGAGAAAAAATTTATGTTTAAACCTAATTTTTTACCTTTAACTCTTAATAAGTTCCATCCTGTTTGAGCACAAAAAATAAAAATAAAAAGCCAATAGGGATTGGTTTTAAGTATCAAAAAAAAAAAAAAGATTATCATCATGTAAAGTCTTTATCTTATTTACTGAGTTCTATCAGATACCTGAGTTAGAAAAAGACTTAAATAAGTTTCTGATTCTATATTCTTTATATATCATGTGCGTGTGTGTGTATATATATATATATATATATATATATATATATCTCAAAGGGTCTAGAATATGTGTGTGTGTATATATATATATGTATAATGTGTGTGTGTATATACACACACACACACACACACACACACACACACAGCGAGATAGATAGATGTATTAAGATCTCTAAGATGCCCAGTTTCTATTTGTAGTCTTTCTCAATAAGACAGTGGGACATTGGTGCTTTCAAGTAAGCTTAGAGACATTGAAAGTGACATTCATATCATTAAAAATAGTTAGCTGTTCTTGGTTACATTCACAAAGAAGTCCCCTAATGCTTCCTTTAATTGGCGGGATCCACACGTGGTATCTGTTTTGCAAATGTATCCTGCACTGACTGGCTGGAGCTGTATATGTGGCTGCCTATGTTCTCTGTAGGTGACACTACACTCTAATCAGACAATTGGTGCATTGTACTAGGACATACTGTATGCAGACAGTGCCTCACCTACCACTCCCCCCTCTTTTTTTTAAAACCCTGAAATATGGTTGATATGGTCCATTGCAAAATGAACCTATATTGGAAATGGCAAAATTGTAATGTAAAATATACCAGGGTCAGTGGGGTGTGCTGTTTTTTGCATACATTTTTTCTCCCCTGACCCATGCCATTCCCCTGCATACAGGGAAAAAAGCTTCATCTCACACAGAAATGTGATGTCCTTTACTGCCAGAGGCTGTTGCTGTTTTAAATGAGGAAAAAGCACAATGCATGAAGAAGGAAAATTAAAGCATATTCATTTTGGAAATTAGATATGGTGTCAGGAGACTCTCAGAAAATAGCCCCGTTTGAATAGAACCCTACACTACAAGACAGTTCACTGAACTTTTGACCACTATTTATGCTATGGAGCTTTTTAAATAGGGGAGAGAGCAAAACATTTTATAGCTGCTTAATAGCTGAGTTCATTTTTCTTTTTCTTTCTCTTTCTCTTTCCCACCAGGCATTTCTCTCTCTCTTCAGTGTATATAAGATATGCAAACACCATGTAGTTTATTGGCAGGCCTTTGTGTTAATGTTTCCAGGTTGGTTCCAAAACACACAGCTACTGGGTGAGAGACTCTCTTGGCCAACCTGGTGACCTTCCTTACCCTCCACAGCGCAGTCTGCTGTTTGCCTGTGGCTCATCTGGAATGGCCAGCACCAGCCAGGGTCATACAGGCCTTGGGAGTAACAGTGACTTCTTTAGAGGTCATTCTGCAAATGCAGAGAATATACCTTTCACAGTTCCCAGGGATTCCTTATGCAGAATTGGACAGGAGTAGGGGAGATGATGGAAAAGGCACTTTGTCTAATTTCTCCCTTTTTATTATTTGGGAGAACAGTTCTCAATTTGTGATCATCCTTGTTCTGCTTCATTGCTTCCCTCCTGCAGAGTACATCACACCAGCCAGGTTAAGTGGGATTCAAGGGCCCTCCAGGAAGGACAGCCTAGATTTTTGATTCAATACTGAATAAGGAAGCACCTGCCAAAATGAGGTAGAGGGAGAGTTAATCAGGACTGGAGGGTGGGGTCAATTAGAGGTAGAAAAAGAAATCCAATTTGTATTGGAATTAATGAAAAATATGCTTTAACTTTTATACAGATATGAAGCATGGAGCTAAATATTACAAATTACAGGTTGTGAATCTATGTCAGCTTTATTATTGTTATTACTATTAATGCAATGATATCAAACCTAAAGGGTCACTGTGTTTGTTTAATTTATTTTCTGGGAAAGCTTAGCATTTCATTTCCAAGTGAGGATCTTTTATTTGGCCTCTTGGTGACTTTCCCACACTGGCACAAATTGGGCCCCGCCTCTCTTGGGACCTCTGAGCTCCTTAGCATTCTCTCTCTTTGATCATTACCAGGCATATTCTCACAGTTTTACCCTCACTCCACTCTGCAGCCAACAGTGGGTCTCACTTCCATTAGGATGTGAGACAATGTGGAGGTTTTAATGGTGGTTTGAGGTGGTGTGAGGACAGGGGATGCTGAGAAAAGGCTTAATAGGCTTGGAGTCGCTCTGAGCCACAAAATGCTGAAATGTGTCTCTATACTGACCTTTTGTGTGTGTCCTTAGTTTGGGAAATAGGGCCAATCTGTCCCCATCCATGACTGCGAGCACTCTACAGACTCAACATTAGGACTAACTTCAGTATGGGGACACTGCTATTTTCTTCTGCCTCATGCTCTGTGATTTTAACTTGAGAGAGCAAGAATGAGTGAGAGACCACGGCTCTTCTCCCCCACTCCCAGCATTATTCATTAGGAGAGGATTTTTTTTTTTCCCTCCTTTGGATGGGAAACATCTCTCCTCTCACTAGCCAGTAACAACCCTTCTGTTCATCCTTATGTCAGACCTTCACAACTGCACTAATATGATCTCTGACAGTTGCAAAGGAGCTAGGAGAGCGTTGCAAGGGCCACTCGGAAGTCAGGAGTGAGCCCAGGGTCTTCGCAGGGCAACAGCTCCTCCTGACCACCTACTTTCTGCCAGGACAGAGAGGCTGAGATCTGTGTGCTGACTTCAGGCCACAGACTGAGAGAAACCTGAGAAGTGCTTTAATCAAAATCTTGGCCTCAGAAACTGCCCCTTTGTTTCCTGTTCTCCCTGAGGCTTCTTGGCACTGCCAGTAGCCATGTTGCTTTTGCTCTGGTTTTGTGTGAGGAAAGTCCCAGGGAGCCCTGGGGGACTGCTTTGTGCTCTGTGCCCAACCTACCCACCCACATCCAGCCTAGAGCCCAATGAATGGAACTAAGCTAGGATTGGGGAGGACGCAAAACGGGTGAGGTCATGCTGGCCATGTTAACTGTTGGCAAAAGATAGGTACCAGAAATGGTGACATCAGGTAAGTACTTTACAGTTTACAGCTGTGGGGTGGGTTGGTAGGGGATCAGGTTTGCAAAATTCTCAAGCCCTCCCAATTTGCTTCACATCCTCTCTGCTACCCTTTGAGGACTTTGCTGAGGTGGACTTGTGGACTCAGATGCCCTGCGTTTGCCTGTCACCCCTGCCTTGGCAGTGGATCATCCCTACAGTTGTCACACCATTTGTGGTGGCCTGTTGTTCCCTTGCCATTGTGGTGGCTGATGAGGACTGGGCATTTTATATGATGAGGAAAAGGGGAGACAGTGATCAAATCCAGCAATATTAGTCATAATGATTTTTTCTCTCTCTTTTTAAGCCTGTGGAAGAGAAAGAGATGACAGGCCTGGGCAGGATTCTCTGTTTTGCTTAATTACCAATGGACATAGTATAGCAAATATTAACAATGTCATTAGTTTAGGAATTTCAAGTCTGATTCAAGTCTGAATGCTATGATGACCAGGCTTTGAAAGAAAGTTTATCTCAACAAAAAAATCCGATCAGGTGCAGTGTCGGTAAGATGACCTCATTGCCTAATGGACATATGATGAGGAGGTGTTTCCTAAGTGACAAGGGCTTTTGATGGTAATTTCAAAGTGTTTCCGTTATATTTAGGGTAGTCTATGAAATATAAAAATTAAAGATATAGTTTAGCCGTTCCTTTCTTTATAAAATTGGGGTTTGGATAAAGTTTTCATGACATAGTAGACCAGTGAGGCAACTTGATGGAATCAACAGGGGACAAACTTGGGTTCAGATTCTAGATCTCCCACTTCAAGACACTGTACAGGTTATACTTTCCTGGTCTCAGTGATCTCATAAATAAAATGGGATAATAATCTCACAACATTATTGTGAGGACTGAGAGTAGTTTTCTTATAATAATTGCTCAATTCAAGATATATTTATTATTACTATTATAATGGTAAGAGATCTTAGAGCTAGAAGATGTCTTTAAGATCTATAAATTCATGCCTCCCCATCTCACAAAAAAAAAAAAAAAAAGAAAAAGAAACTAAGAGAAGCTAAGCAACTTAAGTGACATGCAAACTAGTTTCAGTGCTTGGTGTGGTCCACATTCTCTTGATGCCCAGACTTATGAACTGAATCCATTTGGCTGCTATACCAAAAAGTAAACAATGGACATTTAATTCTCACAGTTCTGGAGATTGGAAGTTCAAGATCAAGGTGCTGGCAGATTTGTTGTCTTTGATAGCCCTCTCCTGGGCTGACTTCTCACTGGGTCCTCATGTAGCAGAAAGGGTGAGGGAGCTGTCTGAGATCTCTTGTATAAGGGCACTAATACCACCATGAGGGTTTCACCCCTATGACCTAATCCCCTTCCAAAGGCCACAGCTCCACATACCATAACATGGGTGATTAAGTTTCAACATATGAATTTTGGGGGTACACAATCTTTTAGTCTAGAACAAGGACTTATTCCTTATTTCTCAGATCAACCATATGCATGTTGATGATGAGTGCCAAATAAGAGCTTTTCTGAAGTGTTTTAATTTTTTCTTTTTTTCCCATTGAGTAATTGTAATAAATTCTTTCGGGTCTTAAACCTTATATGTCACTTGTTTCTCTGATGTGACTGTCCTTATTGATGTAGCCCTCTGATCCCCTTCAGCTAGAATATTTTATTACCTTTTTGTCCACTGATTCTTTTCCATCTTGGTCTTGTTTTCCCCAAAAAGAACAGAATACCTAAGCAAAAGGACCATATAATACATTTTACCTAACTTTGTGGTTCCCAGGTTTTTACTTCCTCTGATTAGTCAGCACTTTCCTTTCTTCCTTTCTCCCTTTCTTCTTCCCCCCTCCCCCTTTCTTCCCCCTTTCCCTCCTTCCTTCCACACTTCTTATTTTCTTCTTTTTAATAAAGGATGGATACAAGTTTGTCAATATTTTGGTTTTCTAAGAGCTTTAGAAAGATCCCTTTCATCTACTGACATCCCTTCATGAATATAAAAGACCTTTGAATACTACTGGAAACTAGAAGTGACATAATATTAGACCTAAGGAGAGCTCTTCTCTAGAAAACAAATATCGGAGAAAGATATAGTCATTGTCTGTGTGGATCACTTAAAATTTTGTCACAGACCAACAGAGACCCATACAGGAGTAAATGGGAGATGTTAGTCTAAGGTATAAGAACTTGGTTGTGATGTAAATTGGACAACCTTAACCCATCAGGAGCCTCGAATGGGAACAGTGATTTTGAACTAACTTCAAAGGGCTGCTATGAGGATCAAAAAAAAAAAAAAAATGCCATGGAAAATACTGTTCTCTTGTTCTGTGCAAATACAATAGGTTGTGATTATCATATCAGTAAGCATTATAGACTACCAAATTTTATTTATATGTTTTACACACACACAAATGATAAATAGAAAATAGATAAATTATACATGTATAATTTATCATCTATCAAAGAATAATCTTGATGTAAGCAGGTTAAAAACCACTAGGAGGTCAGGATATCCCAGAATGGAATGTAAAATATGACTAAAGAATCTAACTATATACAAATGTATGTAAAAATCTTACTGAAAGGAAAAAGTTTCTGACGTAAGAAACTCTGATATGAGTAAGACTAAAGAAACAACACAGCACTATACTCTAGTTGATAAAGTTATATATATATATGTGTGTGTGTGTATATATATATATAAAATCTATTTTCTATTTATCTATCATCTAGCTAATTATATATACCAGCACATGAGAGCTCTGTAGGACATTGACACGACTGGGACAAACAATGGAAGTGACAGTAATCCTTGCTTCCAGTTATAGCTGAGTGAACACAAAGGACTTTGGGAGTACTTAGGAAGAAATTATTGTGGCACTTTCTGGACAGAGTTCACATGAATACTGCCATTATCCCACCATCTGCAATGACTCCACTCTGGGAGTACTTACCCCAACTACTGGACACAGGTTCACAAAGAACTTTTGACTGACTAATTGTCTACAGCATGTGGACTAGCTCCCAGAATGGGATCTTGCTGGCAAGGCAGTGATGCTAGAAAATAAGTAATATGGAGCTGTGTAGAATGATTAAAAAGAAAAAAAAACAACCAACCTCTCTCTCACTGTTACATATGGCTGATTCCTAAGCAGACTTGGCGCCATGTTCTTCCTTAGCCCATAGATGGCTGAGTGTATGACGATCTTGGGAGTTCGCACATTTCAGCTGAGCAGACATTATGCCGAACTGTTACTGCAGATGAGAAAACTAAGGTTTACTTAAACTTGCCGATAATGCAGGGCAGATAACTGGTAGGGCCACAGTTGAGAACAAATCTGTCTGACCCAATGAAACTCATGGTCTTTCCAACAAACATACAATCCTATATGTATGAGAGTTATAGATCTTAATAAGTAGAGTGAGGTTAATAGAGAAGTAATGGACTTCTGCTTTTCTTCTTTTTCCCCAGATGACCTGCCTTTCCTCTTTTCCTTGACTAGTTCTTTAATTCTAGTCACAGCTGAATTGCTTTTTCCAAGGTCCAGAGGCAGATACTAATTTGGGGGAGGAGGGCAATTAGTTCAGGTGTTATGTGGAGCCCAACTAGCCTAGGCTTTCTCAGATATCAGACAAGTCAGGTTACTCAGTTATTTCTGAGAGTAATTACAATGCTTTCACTTTAGTCCGTTTCTACTGTTTGGCCCATTGTTTACCTCAGAGAGGAGCAAAGAATGAATTCAAGTTAGAGTCTGACATTACAATGAAATTGCCAATAGAAATCAATGACTTGTCCCATGACAAGCTAGGGTTTATGAGGCAGCCTAACGGTGTCCTTATATCTTTGCCTACCTCATTGTACTGCCATTCAAGCGGGTTATACAATTTTCCTGTTATAAAGAGGGTGTAGTCAGGGCAAAAGAAAATCTAATTGGGTCTAATAAAGCTGGAAGTGGTAGTACAGAAGCCTTATAGATAAAAGAATATTACAAATAGGATATTTCAATGAGAGTGGGCTGGGTTGTCTGTTCAGGTTGATATTTATGTCCACATTTATTGACCTTAAAAAGGAAATATAGACAGAGCAGATAGAGGTTAAAGAACTCACCTTTTCAGCAGCAGGAGCCTAGATCTCAGTGGAATTGAAAAGAGTTATACTCATTGTAGTGAAGTATCATTCCATCCCTGTGCACTTCTGAGAACTTCTGCTTATTTGGGTAAAGTGGCTGAAAAATACACCCTTAACCAAACAAAACAGAAAAGCCATAATGGAGACTGGGGAGTCCCAGAAGATATACATAGTTCTAATGCTGTGCTCTATAGTATAGTAGCCACCAGCCATTATGGCTACTGATCTCTTAAAATGTTAGTTTGAAATGAGATATGCTGTAATAATAAAATACATACCAGCTTCCAAAGATTTAGTATAAAGAAAATAATGCAAAATACCTCACTAATAGGTTTTATATTGCTTGCTTGTTGAAATGATAGTATTTTTGATGTATTGGGTTAAATAAAGTATTAATTTCCCCTGTTTCTTTATACTTTTTAAAATGTAGTTGCTATGTAAAATTACATACATGGCTTGCATTATATTTTTAGTGGATAGTGGCAGTCTAATGCAATGCCTAAATGATATCATCTGAGCATCAAATTTCAATAATTTGTCCTCATTTAAATTAGAATGTCAATATACATTGTGCTTGTGTAGGATATGGATTTGCATCCACGAGTCTGATATGCATCTACACACACATCCATATTCATGCAAGTGTGAAAAATCCCATCACCTTTGGAATGAGAGAAATCATCCCAATAAATCCGAAGTTGTTGTTTTCACACATAGAAATGATGTTTTTCTCCTGCATCTCTTTGTTGTTATAAAATGCCCAACCCCAAAGAGCACAATTTGGAATAAGCCACTGGAACAATGTATTATTTCCTCTCCATGGATTAGAGAGGTGGTACTTGGAGCAGCTTGTTAAAGAGAAGAGCTTGGCCCTTGCCCTTTCTCTGTGTTTAATGATCCTCTCTTCATGTGCCACCTCTCTAATCTGCAGAGAGATGGGTACAAATTGTATCTATAATGTTATATTACTTAACAGTATAATGTATGATAAATCATAGAATTGCATCCCTACCTTGTAATTGGTGAGATGTGTTGCATGAGAGATCCCCTAATTCACTAGAGAGTGGTTGCTCTTATATATAACTGCCTCTCTGGATCAAACCAATTCAGCCCACAAGTGATGAGGGGAGAGTTAAAGCTTTTTTAATTAAAAAAGCAAAAATAGGACTTAAAATGACTTTATAGGCCCCTGGATTCAAATGACTGCTTAATAATCCTGTCTTTGAATGGACCCTCTTCTTTATTCTGTAGGCAGCAGGGTTGGAACCATCTGTAGGAAATGGGTTGCTAAAAGGACAGATATTTGGTGAATTTATGTTCTCATATATGGAAATCATCACTTTTCGTTTCTCTTTAGCCAGGTGCATTTATTATTATTTTAAAAAAATTTTTATTGTTATTTCCCCAGTACAATTTTTTTCTACTGTACAGCATGGTTACCCAGTTACACACACGTATACATTCTTTTTTCTCACATTATCATGCTCTGTCATAGGTGACTAGACATAGAGCTGGTTCTTTGAAAATGTAAACAAAATTGACAAACCTCTGACTAGACTCACCAAGAAGAGGAAAGAAAAAACCCAAATAGACAAAATAAGAAATGAAAAGGGAGAAGTCACAACTGATACTACAGAAATACAAAAAACCATGAGAGAATACTGTGAACAAATTGTACACTAACAAATGTGTTTATTATTTTTGAAAATTATTGTCTTTCTCCTCTTAACTACATGTTTTATTTATTTATTTTTTTGTTTTAAATCCATTCCCTTTATCCAATATAACCCACTCTCAGGTTCTTCAGAGTTCTCGTATTTTGTTTTATTTCCTTAAACTTCTGGGCTTATTTTGTTTCATGACCTCTTGCCCTAACTCATAACCTTCCTAACTTCTTCAGTGTTAATGGCAAAGAAACCAGCATCAGGGCATTTATCACTACAGAAAGATGGAGCACAGGTGGTTGCCTCTCCATTCCGAATAATGGATGGAGGTTTTAGTAGCAACATACAGCCATAGAGAAATAAGTAGGGACAGTGACATCTAGATCAAGATTGTAAATAGTCACACCTGTGTTCTTGGCCACCAAAAATCTCTGACCAACACTGCATATAAATTTGGTCATTGACTCTTCAGAAATTAGTTATGAGGGTAACTGAAATAAAATTTGACAGGCAAGTTTAATTAAGTCTGTTACAGTTGTTATGATGTAAACAAATTAGACTGTTCCAGCTGGACGAGACCATAGACATGGTTAATCTTTTAGGAAGAGCTGAAGAAGCTTGAATACAATAATTGTTGCTAGGCTCATGGATGTCTTGAAGGGGATCTAGATCTAGAATGAGTTTTCCCATCTTTAGCAGTCTTTCTTTCCTTTTCTTCAGTATCTATCTCAGCAAGCTTCTCTTTAGGAGCTAAATTCTAATACTCATTGTTTGGGGCTGAAAAATATCCAATAAAAGTTGTTACATACTTGCTGCTTATATTTTCATTCTGTTATTAAGCAATTGAATGAGATTCCATGACCTGATTTTTCATTTAAATTTTTTTCATATGTATTTTCTTAAGAAAGATAGAACAGATTGTGTGGTCTTATCTTAATTCAATCACTTCAAGTCTTTAAATCAATCAGCCTTAATTCAATCACTTTTCTACTTTCTTTAAAGAGTAGAAGCATAGCTTTTTGACATGAGTCACTGATTCTGTCCAGACAGATATAAGAATACTACCCAAATTGCAGCCCAGCACAGCTTACTTGAAAAAGCAGTGGGTTTGGAGGTGAAGTTGCCTTATGGTTTTTGGTTACATCTGTATTGCTTTCCCTGCACTCTCCCGTTTCACATCATAATAAAGAGAAACAATTCATTTGGTAAATAATCTATAATACAATTTCCAGAGATTACCCTGCTATTTCTCAACTGCCAGATATATTTTATTTTTACTCTGTATGTAACCAGGGAAAACAAGGTTGCAAAATGATGCCAGCTATGCTTTTCAGCTATGAGATGTCAATAGCCCTTGATTTTGTTGTTGTTGTCGCTAATTTCTGCAAGTTCACAAAAAAGTATCATAAAAACAAACTGCTTTAAAATGTTCTAACATGATTCATCCAGTATTCTTGTGAGGTATGAGAATATATTTGCTATAGTTTTTGAATTCACATTTAATCACCAATATTCAGGCCCATAGAAAAGGCTACTTAGACTCTTTTCTATTTTCCTCTCAGTTTTTTTTTCCTTCCTTGTGTTTTCATGCTGACATTTTTACTATAAAGTCACATTTTCATCTAGGACAATGGCGTCTTGTTTTTTAAAGCAAACAAACATGAGACAATTTGTTTTGAAAATATGTGGGTTGATGACAAAGTCATAAGAATTTCAGAGAAATGTCAGTGCGAGTGTCAGGAGAGCCAGTTCTCACGTGTTTCTTATATGAAAATGGAATTTGGTGCCTTATGTACTGACAGCCTCCACACATTGCAGAAGTTTCTTTGTTTTTCTGGGCATGGCTTTCCTCTTTCACTGTAAGCCCACTTGATGGTTTTGAAAGATCAATTCTACTTTGCGGTGAACGTATCTCTTAACCTTTTCCCTAGAAACTGAAACAGCATATAAGTGAGTCCCACAAAAGGGAGAACTCTAAGATGAACGGCTAGGAAGCAAAGGGTTATATTATAATTCACCTAAAAAAAAAGCATTTTCACTAATCAGTACCCATATCATACATTTGTAAAAATGACTGCCTGACAGGTGAAAAATCTATTTTTTTTGACAGCGTACATTTAGTCTTAAATCAATCCAACACAATAGTTCCTTTTTTTGCTTTACACAAACTCTCTTTCACCTTTTGATAAACTATACCCCTGTGAGTCATAGAATGTTTCAGATTCCTACTCTTTCCTGTGTTGCAGCAATATTTTGAAGGCAATGTAAAGCAGATTCATTTGGCAGAATGTTTTTATATGCATATCAATGCAGAGGTAGGATTTAATGATTTTGAGGATTAAAGGCTCTGTCCGAAACTTTGTAATGCTCTGTGAAATACTTGCAGTGCGAATCAGACTCCTGACCCACTGAAGCCCCTCTGAGGTATTCTATTTTAACCTAGTGCATGGAGCACAATAGCAATAAATCGTGACGCAGATTAAGTAATTTCTCCATAGTGGTGTGTCTGTTGGAGTTTCAAATAACCCAGCATAGGGATTCAAAGTCTTGATACATTTGGATGGTCCAGACTGTATCCCCTCTGTGTAAGAATAGTTTCTGGCAGGGCAGCATCCTGCACTTTGATCCCTTTGTAAGAGTATAAATGGATGCCCTACTGAGTTGAGTGAATCCTAATTATTTTGCCACTCCTGCGTCTTTAAAAATAAAATAAAAGAAAGATCAAGATGAAAAGATGGTCCATCTGCATCCTTAAAATATGCCTCAGGTTGTATGAAATGGAAGCTTGAGACATCATGACGCTCTCAGGTCTCAGGACGCCCTTGGAGATTTGTTACTTTTCTGTTTTGCTTGGAGATATTCTGATTTGGCCTAGGCAATTTTGGCTAGGAAAAAAAAAATCTCTGAGGCTCACCTGAGAAGGTGTTCATGAGCATCAATACCCCAGGGCAGCCAGAAACTGTGCAGGGCTCAGAGCTAGGACTTGTGATAACAGTGTTTCTCCACAGGGGCTGTCTTGAATTCAGCACTTTAGTAGGGGAGAAAGTTTTCATTCTGTTTTCTCAGTGCCAACACCTTTGTGAGGTAAAGGTCAGATCTACATAATGAAACAAAAGCAAGGCCAGGTTGGGGAAAAGGGGAGTTGTTTAATCCAGGAGACCAACAAACTTTGGAGATTTGATTGAAAACCCAAATGCTTCCCTGGGAATAAGCATCTAATTAGAATAGAAAATCTAAACGTGCCCTTGATTTTTTTGTTGCTTTCTACAAATGACAAGTCCTCTCGTTAGATACATTTTACAAAGCGGAAACTATGGGTTTGAGCAGAACACTATATGGCCCACTCATTTCCCTACTCCTTTGAAGAAAAGAGCTGTAGGCAATATTGTCATTAGAGCGAAAGAGCACTTGGCCATATCGTGCTGACAGCACATTAAGAAAAATAAACAAGAGAAATATAGCTAGGGAGACCACACCTCTAGGAGTGCCAATTGCTCTGTTTCCCACACCAAACTCAGGCAGGGTCTTTCTGGTGGCCAGTTTATTAGCAGGAAGCAGGAGGAGTGGGGTGGCTGTGCAGCCCAAGCAGAGGAAGTGTGCTGCCAGTATGGGCGTGGACAGTTGTACACATGTGTGTGGTCTTGGGGGTGTGCATGTGTGTGACAGTGTGTATGCATATGCATTTCTATGGGGAGCATACAGTTCAGCACTTAAATGTATCTATATGTGTATGTATAATACATACATATGTGTGATGGGTGAACAGGTTGTGTGTCTGTTTAAAAAATTGTATACATGACCCATGATTTCATAAAATAATGAACCCTTTTCCTCCCTGTTATTCTCCTATAATCTTTGACTCCTTGCTCTTAGTTACTGTAGTTTGTCACCATGAAAAAAAAGAAAGAGAAGAGTTTACTATCTCTTTTGTGAAAATATAATTATCCCCTTTTTGATGAGGAAGAGCACATTTCAGCCTAGGAATCTACTCCTGCACATTAGGTTGGAGAAACAGAAGCATTTGTTTCATGGATCTGAGTCAATATGATTGCCCGATTCCCCTTATTTTCCATGACTTTCTCACTCTTTTTACCAGCTTTGAGGTCTCACCATCCCAGTGATTCTCCATTGAAACTCTTTCCTCCTGCTACAGTTTTCCTCTTGGAGCTTTCTAACATGGTCTGTATTTCTTTTTCTTTCTGATATGTGTGTCTGATTTACAAATAACGTACAAAAAATTCAGTATCAGAGAACCCTAAATCTCAGTCTTGGATTCATAGAAACTGAAAGGCAAATGGGACCTTGAGGACATTCTAATTCAATTCTGTATTAACAGATGAGCATGTGTAGAATAGATTCCAGGGGGCAGCTGGCTGTGGATCTCAGTACTCAAGCAATGTCATAGGGTTGATGTGGACATTTCACTGGAAGTTGTGGCAGCATGTGTCAGGACAGGGACTGGAAACAGTGCAAAGGACATTTCCTTCAGGAGATTAAATGTGGTAACTCACATTTATGAAACTGCTTGGTGAGCTAAAATGTGGTAAATGCATGAAATGTAAGATAATTATCTCTATTTGTTCTATGATAACTAAAAATGTACTAGGTGAAAGTTGTATCATAGCTTTTGAGACTATAAAACGTAGTGAAAACCAAACAGTCTAAGTGTATATTCCAAAGAAGTCCTCTATAATGTCTCAAAATTCTTTAGTGTTTATTTTCTAGGAAGTTTGACCATTCATCCCTCAAGACAAGAAGGAATCATTCATACCGTTACAGAGAAAGAACACTGGATGCAAGGGTCTTAAGGATCAGATTCCATTCTTGCTTTAGATTTTTGCCATATTTATTCACTTGGTGACCTTAATGACCATTAATTAACCTAAGGAGAACTCATTTTCTTTAGCAGGAAAGTGATTCTCACCTATTGCTGTTATAATAAATGGACCTATCACATGTTCAGTTGTCCAACCAGGAATGTAGGAGGCATGCTACTCTCCTCTTCCTCCCTCTCCATCATTAGCTCTGTCAGATTTGCCCCCCCAATATCTCTTCAATGTACCCACTGCTACTGTACCCATCTTCATCTCTCACCTTGTTTTAGTTTTAAATGGTCTCCCTTTCTCTGGCCTTGCCCTTTTCTCCTTCAAGTGCTAGGCAGATTGATCTTATAAATTATAAAGTTTATTAGCTCACTCCCCTGTATAATACCCTTAATGACTTCAGAATGCCCTAAGGAGGAAGTTCAAGGTTGTTACTTCCCTTCACAGGCCTTTCATGACATGGTCTCTGCCAAGTTTTCAGTCTCTGCTCAACTTCACACTTCAGTCTGCATGATCTTTTCTTCAGTGTACCATCTTACCTCTCACCTCCAAATGTTCACATGTGTCATGTCGTTGGCCTAATACCTAATAGTAAGCTCTTCTTTCTAACTCTGTTATCTTTATATGCTTAAATCCATTTTATTTCTCCAGTCTCAGCTTAAATATCCCTTTGTTTGGCAGCCTTCTATGATTGCTCTCCTTTCAGGTTGCTAACATCTTTGTACTTGTATTAGAGCACTTAACACAAATCATTAAACAGTCTGTGGTTCCCCACAATACCATAAACTCTCTGAGATTAGGGACCAAGTGTATATAATTTTTATATCTCCAGGTGTTATTCCAGTGCCCCATATATAGAACGTGCTCAAATAAATGTATATTGAATAAATGAATGCATAAATGTCAGTGACTTTTTATGTGACCTTGAATGAGTCACTCATCTTATTTGAGATATTCTCTTCATGAGTAGCATGAGAGCATTGAATTAAAATGGCATGAAGGTGGCTTCCAGTTTAAAGTTACATGAAGTTATTTTTCTATGTTTGTTGACATATGGGAAATGTAATAGAAATTTTGAAGTAGCCATGAATGAGTGATACATTTCTAGGGCTTATACATTTAAAATGTTTATCATCTTTGTTCACACTGGATCAGTGATCTTTACCTCATGATAAATACCTTCTTAATGCAGTCAATGGATGGTCACCATTAATGCCCAAGATCAAAAGTAGTTTGCACCCTTACAATATGGGGCTTTATGGATATATGAAAGAAACTGCAAGAAATATGTTTTTCTTGAATAATTTGAGTCCAATCTAAAAGTGAGAAAATAGCTCAGAAGGAAATATGTTTTCATTCTTTATCAAGGCTAGTAAAATAGATGCCTGAATGTAATGGACTAAAGATGGGTACTGGTCAATATATCTCAACTACTTTGAACCTTTGGAAGTTGAACCATTAATATTTATATGGTGGCTAAGTCTTAGATTTTTAATTTCATTTCTAAATGAGAAGATGTAGTGCATTTCAGTGAGTCTATGTATTATCCATGTGAGGAAGCAGTTGAGCTGAGATAGTGTTGATGGCAAAAAGAACCAACAAGGTGTTTGAGTGTAAAATATGCAGAGAAGAAATTTTTGAGAACACCTAGTTTTTGGATGATCCCAAATGTAAGAAATGCACATAATCTACTGTAAGAGCCAGTTTGGGGGAACCATAATGCAAATCAACAGACATAGACACCACATTTCTTCCCCAGAGAAGCTCAGAAAAGGTCAAAGCTTTATACTGGGAGAATGATCCAATTAAATACCAATATGAAGCCAGCATGTTATGTGCCCAAAAAACAAAGCTAGCTATGCATTCTTATCATTGTCTCTTTGAAGACCCCCTCAAGCTTGACCCTGTAGTCATTGTCTTCGCTCCTCCTGATTCAGAAATATAACCAACTTTCCAAGTTTTTGTCCTTGACTTTTCATTTTTTTTCCACCCTTTTCTGTCTTATTGTGCTTATGTTTTAACATAGCTGCTCTATGGAATTGTGGTACTGGAATTAAACACTCTACATCTAGGATTATTTTTCCAATTTACTGCCTTTGGGGCAAGAATTTATTCCTTAGACTTCCTGCCAATGTGCAATTGCTAGTAAATGATATACTGGCTTAAAGATCTGGATACTTTAGATAGGGAAAGAAAATCATGAAAGAAAAATGATTTTTATCTGAGACTGAAATTCAGACAAAGAATTGGTGATGTTGTTTGAGTAGACAGTGCATGACCGAGGCTCTGTGTTAGGTAGAAGTGCCAGCTTATAGCTAGCAGGAGAGAACTTAAGAACAAAATAATACTAGGCCTACCTCTGCTTATTCAAATACCACCCACAACTTTCTGGGAGAAGAACATATGCAGAGCATATTTGAAAACATTATAAGGCATGCATAAAGTACAATATTAGTCAATTTTATATGCTCAGTTGCATGAAATCTGTGTGTTTAAAAAATATAATAATTTGCATTTCATGGCTTTTGATAACCTCAGGAGTGCACTTGAAATTCAGCACATGCCCACAGCACCTCCCAGCTCACCCCATTTTTAACTGAAGACCAATGGTTTCTATTAAGGGATCAGGCAGGGCCTCTGACAAGCCAGTCAATAACTATGTGAGGTTACTTCATTAATGCTATAATGGCTGATAGAGTGAGAGGCAAAAAACAGGTTCCTGACAGCAGCAAATGAAAATGATAGAGATTCCTGAAGCAATGCGCCTTTCCTTTGTCATTGTCTTTTGCTTCGCTTATTCAAAATGTGGCATTTATGTATTCAGTCTTGATGAATGTTGCAGGCTTTAAGTACTTTTTCCATCTCTAATGCAGTGCCGATTGCACATTGTTCTCTCTTTCTCTCTCTCTCCTCATCTCCCTCTCTCTCTTTTTTTCCTATAACCTCTGCTGTCAAGGCACTGCAGGCTGAAGGGTTGCAGGCACTGGCTAAATAGCTTTTGTGCTATAAATGGTGAAGGTGATGGGACAATGCATCATAAGTGCTGGCTGGGTCATAGAGCAGAGAGTGGTGGAAGCTGGACCCTGCTGCTAAACTGGTGCAAGTTCCCCTGGCCTTGCCATTCTCTTGCCTTTATTTGGAAGTCAAGAGGAAATCCCCAAGGAAAGTGGAGTCCACACAGGGGTGAATTAGGTGAGGGAAGCTCCCTGCAGCTGAATCAAGAAGACAAAACCAGGCACAAATCTGGCAAAGGCGTGCTCTCCAGCGTGTCTAATTTCTCAAGGCTGGAGTTTTTCATTTAGAAGTGCCTTGATGGGCAAAGCTACATTTTGATTCGTGAGAGGACCATGTGCTCTATTTGAATAAGAAGAAATACAAGCTGACAGGCCTCTGGCATCAAGGAGAGGGAGCTTTAGCACAGCCAAAATGGGAGGTGCATGCACTATTTCCATTATGCTGCTGGGTACCTTCTTTGAGGAAGGTCTTAGACTAAGGATAGATACACAATAAAGCCAGAGTTGAGAGCTTCTTGGTGCCCATTCTGATGTATTTTGTGTGAGCATAAACAGGCCAGATTTACAACAGCCCTTTGCACCTTTGGAAGCATGAAAACTGAGCCATTTTGGAGGGAGAAATGTTTAAGTCAGCTGATACATACATATATTTGAATTTCAACAGCCTTCACCAGGGAATTGATCTGCTATGTGGGGTGTTTGGCTTCACCTGGCAGAGTATCAGAACAATAGTATCAACCTGGTCAGGGACAAGGCATGAAGGCTGAAAAATGTGATTGCCTCAGTTCTCTATGGCTTCTCCTCACACAACTTGGGTGGTGGGACATAGCCTCAAAGTGCCACCATGTGTTTTAAGAACTGTTTCCAATCCTTTGTGAAGGAGACTGTACCTGAAAATAAACCAACCAACTCACAATTAAATGCGTAATTGTAGTCTGGATGCACAGGTGACTGCAGCCAGAGCATCTTAGTAGAAAGTACTAACACTTACATTTCTGTGGTACCATCACAGCATGTGGTGATGCTCTTCCAATTTGTTTTTACTGCAGAGGGAGTAGAGTAGGAGCAGTAGTTCTTGCCTAACTGAGGATTGTCCTGAATTACATAATATTTTGTTCTGAATAGATTCAGTTATTTTGGTAATTAAAAAATTCTGTATTCATTGTGCCCCTTTTTTTTCCCATTGGTCTGTACCAATTACGTACATGGGAGGTATTCGTCTCTTTTTTTGGTAAATAAGTTGTGTTGTCAGCCATATTCATATGTTGAAATTCTAACCCTAGTACCTCAGAATGTGACTGTTTTTGAAGAGTGTTTAAAGAGGTAATTAAGATTAAAATGAAGTAATACAAAGAGGAAATTAGGACATAGGTATAGATTGAAGGCCATGGGGAGACATAGAGAGAAGATGGCCATCTATAAGTCAAGAGGAAAATTCTCAGAAGAAATAAACCCTGCTGACACTTTGACCCCAGACTTCCAGCCTCCATTATTGTGAGAAAATACATTTCTGTTGTTTAAGCCACCAATCCCCTATCATCTATCCCCAGTGACCAACATTTTAATGAAATGAATGTATTCTCTGATTCCATGTTTTTTTTAATTTTTCTGTTAGGTTAGGGATCCATAAGTAATATGTAGAATTAAATTGTGTAGTTTGAGAAATTCACATACATAAAAGTTTTTATATTGCGGTGATGTTCTATAACCTGCTTTATTTCACTTTGCACTGTAGTATTAACACATTTTGATAAGTATAGAAATAATCAGTTAATTATAACTGCTGCATAGTACTCCACTGCATAATTATGCCACCCTTCATTTATCCTTTTCCCTACTGAAAGAATTTGGTTTATTTCTATTTTTTCACAACAGTGAACTGTGCTGCCATGAACATTCTTACAGGTGTTTTTTTGGAGCACAGCATGAGGGCTCTCCAAGCCATATTCCCAGAATAGAAATTAACATGGTTTCAACTTCAATATGTAATTTCAAATTGTTCGTCCAAATAATTATATCAGCTTCTCATCCAAGCAGCAGAATAGGAATATTCCCATTTTCCCGTAACTTTACATACACTTCGTACTGTCAGGATTTTAAATTTTCTTCTACTCTAATGGGAGTGAGGGATGTCTTATGGTTGTTTGGATTGTCTTCTTAACAGCCATAATCACAATGGATAGTATTTATTGAACCTTTATCAAGTGCCAGGTTTTGAACTATTTTAGATCTTATTTAATCTTTATAATAGTTGTATGAAGTTGGCATAGTGACTGTCACCTTCATTTTACAGATAAGGAAACTGAAGTTTAGAATGATTTAAGTAATGTGTCTAAGGCCAGACAGCTACCAAGTGGTTAAACAAGAATTAGAATGTATCTGACTCCAAAGCCTGCTACATTAGTTTGGATTTCCTTAAGAGCAGACCTTGAGACAAAGGACTTACGTGCAAGTAATTTGTTTTGGAGTTGATCCCAGGAAGCACACATGAGATTATAGGCAGTCAGACAAGGTTAGGGGAGTCAGTACTGAGTGTAGTAAGGAGCAGATTGCCACCATGGGGAATCGAGGCTCATTTCTCTGGGGCTTCTCTGGGGGTTGGTGCACCTTAGAATGATCTCACCTAGTTAAGGGGAGCCTAGGGGGGTATTAATCCTCTAACTCTCATTCCTCTTTGATGGGGTCTTGGGCTGCTCTGCATGGACTGCCCAAGCTTCCCCAGGCCAGAGAAAGCCCTCAGTTAGAGAAGTAGAGAGACATGGGCCTTAAGAAAATCTAGCACATTTTCAGGGGAACACAGAGGTGGGCCAAGTGGATGGGGAGTGGTATCAGTGCCCACTCTGCCTCCAGCTGCACTGCCCTCTGCTAAAGCATGAGAAATTTCTACACCACCTTCTTCCTCTCATGACCTAGGGAAAAGCAACTGCATGTGAATCTCTGCACTGTGGGGTTGATTTATAATTGATGAAACTTTTCCTGCAGAAGTTGATGCACAGTATTACACTTCACCAAAATTGTTTCACTTGCTATGTGATGGATATTTTTTTTGTCACATTTATTCTTTCTTGGCTTTAATTACTTTGTATGTGATAACAAGGCTTATCATGGACTTTTGATAAAGTGGGGAAAATGTCAATTTTCTCACTGCTTTCTTGGGAAATATATAAAATAAAATTCATCTGTAATTCTGAAATCGTTCCTTTGCTTATAAGGGTGCAATTTCACTCTAAAAAAGCTTCGATAAGGTCATGGATATAAACTGGCCCCCAAATAAAAATTTTACCAGAAATCAAACTAGAAAGAATGAAAACAAGGCAGTGTGTTTAAAAGAAATAAGACTTAGGAGTTCCTGTCATGGCTTAGTGGTTAATGAACCTGACTATTATCCATGAGGATGGAGGTTTGATCCCTGGCCTTGCTCAGTGGGTTAAGGATCCAGCGTTGCCATGAGCTGTGGTGTTGGTCACAGATGTGGCTCGGATTCTGAGTTGCTGTGCTGTGACATAGGCCAGCAGCTACAGCTCTGATTGGACCCCTAGCCTGGGACCTTCCATATGCAATGGGTACAGCCCTAAAAAAAGACAAAAGACAAGAAAAAAAAAAGTAGTAGAGAAAAGAAATAACACTTAGATTTGTATAGTACTTTGGGTTTTCAAAACATTTTCGTGTTATTTCACCAGAACTACCTAACAAAAAAGTAATGTGTGCTGAGATCTCATTATTCTTTCTTATAGATTTAAAAACAAATGCTCAGAATGGGGGAAAAAAAAAAAAAAGGTTTTGCCAAAGTTAGTCCATTGGTGACCATGGTTGAACTTGAGCTCTGGACTGCTAAAACCCAATTCTCTACTTGTTCAACCACACAAGTTTTTAGATATGTAGTTCACAGACAATCTCATCAAAATTGCTGGGTTTATTTTTTAAATGGCCAAGTCCTGGGCCTTACCTCAGTGGAGAGGTGTCTCATACAATTGCCTGGATACCCATTTGAAAGGTGAAAGATATTCTGATGAACTCATGTGTTGACTCTTGGATATCATGGTGATCATGATATTCTCACCACTCCTAGAGAATGGTCTGGGGAACATACAAGCCACCCACGCTCTACTACCCAGGCACAGGCAGTGTCTCTACACAACCAGACAGCCCTGATTTTTACAGCAGAATGTTTTTGTGCCCACCCATAGTGGTCATCATCGTGTGGATGTGAAGAAGCCAGAATTGCCCCAGGAGAAAGAACATATTTGTGGCTATCTTTTCCTTGCCAATAATATTTTTAAACAAAACAGATTTACCCCCAGACATACAGACAGGCTGATTCATGCAATCTGGATAACCTTCTACTTTCTTTTCTCTCTCTCTTAAAAATTAACAAATGAGTCCCAAGAGTATGTCTGCAATATAAAGAATGACTTATTGTGGCATTGATGAAGTGTCATTTAAGCGAGTTTTAAACACTTCCTGTAAATCTTCTAGTGTTTTAAGAGGCTAAACTCTTCAATTTTATTTTCTCTGCCTATCAAAACTGAACTGTGGTTAACATACTCTCTAAAACCTTTTGGGGTAGCCTGAACTGATTTTTGCACCATCAAAATGAACCAGAGATGAGATATTCATCGTCCTCCCTTGATTTCCAGGATTACTGCCAGAGGCTATGGCAGCTGTCCAATTGAGAGATGATAGGGGTTTAGACATTGATGGGGGCAGTGGGGGTGGTCAGAAGGAATTTGATCCATATACAGTTTGGAAGTAGAGCCAACAGGATTTCCTGATGGATGGAGTGTGAGGGATAAGAGAAAGAGAAGGGTCAAAGATGACTTCCAAGTTTTCTCCTTGAGCCACTGAAATGATGAAATTGCAATAAATTGAAATGGAAGAGGCCATGGATGGTATTAGTTTTGTAAGATCAGTTTGGAACATTTTATGTTTGAGACAGCTCTTTGACATCCAGATGGAGATGTCAAGTAAACTCTTGGATATATGAGTCTGGACTTTAGGAGTCAAATCTGGACTGAGGACATAGACTGGGGAATCATCAGCATGCAATGCAAATTTAAATCTATTGGACTACAACTCACTGAGAGGAGGGAGTTATAGATTGAAAAGAAGAATCAGCACTAAACCCTAGGGCACTTAGTAGAGGTCAGGAAGAAGACCAATCAGCCACAGTGACTTGGAAGAAACAAACAGGAAGATGTGTGATATTTTGAATGTCAAGGAATAATGGCTATCAAAATAAGAACAAATGACTTCCTGTCAAATTCTACTGATAACTGACACCAAATTTAGTAACGTGGAAGTCGTAGGTGAACTTTGAAGAGTAGTCTCTAAGGATGAGAGAGACAAAAGTCAGAAGGTGCTGAAGAGATGAAGGAAGAGAGGAGCAGATAACCTATATTAACATGCTTCCTATTTAACATCTCACTTGCACCATTAACTCCAGAATGTTGCCTCTCTGTCATGCTGGTCCAGCATCTTGGGCATAGGGTTCTAAGACTACAAATTTAACCAGTTGGATACAATGCCAGCAGCCTGCAGAGGACTCAAAATGACCAGTTTTCACCAGACTGATAACTTGTAACCAGCATCTAGAAGTGCTTTCCTCTGTTGTGGGGAAGATGATTATAATTGGTCCCAAAATAGCCTGTTCGGCACCCAGCACATTGCCTCATACATAGTAAGTATTTAATAGCTTTTTTGTGGTCTGAATGGATTTGTAAGAGAATGAATGTGCTTGGGTATATTTGGAGCAAATTATCTATGTTTGGTCAATTTTCTTTTCCAAATAAAAGATCTACAAATGATTGCTAGCAAAAATAAATAAATAAAGCCAGGGTGGAAAAAAAACCTGTTAGAGACAAACACATTGTGTCCTGAAAGATCTATTCTGTCCTGCCAGCAGTCTCATTGGCTGTGATTTGTATATTAAGAAGATTTTAATTGCTCAGGTAAGTGCCTGCACCTGCTAAGACATTGTGTATTAGAGCACTTTATTCTAATCTTTTACAATACAGGGCACACTTCACCCATAAAATTATTCTCTGCACAATTATCACTCCGTTTTGCTGAGGTAGAAAGTGCAACTTAACACTTTGGGTTTCACTCATTATTATTAAAATCATGGAAATTAGGATCATTGGGTAAAGCTTGTGCAGTTAACTGCTGAATTGCCCCCATCCTTTCTGCCTCTCTTTTGCTTGCACCAGTGAGCAGGATGCAAGTGAGTTTGTAGTTAATCTGCAAGTGCATTGGGGGCTGGATTGTTTTCAACACAAAAGGTGTTATAAACTCCCAGCAGAGCTTTTCTGCTGGGGCTCAGGGAACATATGAGCTAGTTGCTTTTCTTCTTTATTTTAAAAAAATATATATGTGTATATATTTATATATAGTATATATATTTCAGATTATATATAAATATATATATATATTGCTGATTAGAAATTATTGGAAAATGTACAAAATACGGGGAAAAACACAAAAAAATTCATAATCATTATTCATTGGTTTTGATAAACTTTTTTCCAATTTAGAAAATACCTAAAGCACGAATGTACGCTCCTATACATCCACAGAAGTGCATAGTTTCAGGTTGGAATGTAAGCGAAAGAGTGGTTACATTTTTCTTTTCCTCATAAACTACGGTAGGGGTTGGCAAACTATAGCTTACAGGCCAAATCCTGCCACTTAAAGTTTTATTGAACACAGGTATGCCACTTTGTTGACATATTGTCTATGGCTGCTTTCTTGCTACAGCAGTAGGTGGAGTTGAGCAGTAGCAATGAGGCCAGATGGCTCACAAAGCCTAAAGTGTGTGCTATTGGCCTTTTACAGAAAAAGGCCTGTTGACCCTGAATTACTGTGGCAACATTTCGCCATATATCTTGTACTGACAACCAGGTGCCTTATTGCCAGTATTAGCAATGTCACCACAGTGTCACTTCAGTGATTGCTTTATTAGTGTCTTTGGTGTCCAGAACTTGGATGCAGTGTCTCAGTGGTGGTCTGGTTTGATCCCACTCATCTATATTACATACCCATTCAGTGTGATGCCTCATTTCCTCACCCATTTTTTACCCTACTTTCTTGAGGTCTGGCAGAGCCCTGACTGCTGCGCTCCCATCAGTGGTAATCTAGGAATGATGCCAGACTGCACTCCCTTTTTTTCCTAGAACACCAATTGTTAACCTTCAGTGTGCCTTAATGTGCATCCCAACAGATCCTGAATCACTGGGTCTGGAATGGGGCCTGGGAATCTGTGTTTCAAATAAGTATCTCTTGGGCATTCTGATGTAGGTGGTTTATGCAAACTCATTTAGAAAATACTGCCTTAGGCCCTTTATCTTCTCTCCACCTGCCCTACCAAACTGAAGTGATCTCTTCCAACCATTTAGGGCTTTCATCTTGGCTAGGAATTGAATGATCCATTGGAAGTTAGAAGGTTAACAGGTAGTAGTCTGCAAGTGGTGTGCTTTCATTCCATTAGGACTTCCTGGAGATGAATCTTTTACCAAGAAAGAGAAGTAGTTCTGAAATTTTCAGATCAGCACTGTGTCAGGATAGAAGTCTAAACAAGTGGGTCTTTAGTTGCTCCTAAAATATGATCATGAAATTTACACTTGGACCAGCCCTGTTGAACACAGACTTTTTGATAGGTACTATATAGATTTGACAGATATCCTAGATGCTAAACAAACAAAACCAAGCAGTTTAGTTGACACATAAGTCAAATCTTCATTGGTCAGAAGTAGTTAATATTGATCTTAGTTTCTCTGGTTCATATTTTCTTTCATTTCATCCATTCTATTTTTCAACAGTGACACCCTTCAAAACCTCTTCGGACCCCATACAGACCCTGTCCATGTGGACACTGATTTGTAGTTATAACAGTGTTATCTGTGTTTCCAAATGGATTAATTTAATCAAAAGCCTAAATAATTTCCCTGTTGGAGAGCTTCATTCCTATGCATTGCCTGTGAATATTAAGTGAAATGGTTTCTTTTCTTCTCTAATTCATGAGCATGTCTTCAATAGCTATTACAGATTTATAAAAACTGTAAGCCCTCAGTTTAAAATATGTTATTTTCACCATTGCCCTGTCCTTGGGCAGCACAGCCCTGAAAAGCAATCACTTGAACTGTTACCATTTTTTGGGAACCTGAGTATAACCAGTACTGATTTAGACATAATGGAATGCAGATGGGCTATAAGGCATACTTTCAGTCCTAGAATTGCTTATAATATGATTAGAGAGAAAGATAACTAGGTAACTCACAATTAGAGTGCAATTCAGGGCAGTAGAATTAGACCCTTTATGTTCAATGTTTTAACATTAATCATTCGAACAATAAATATTTATTGAATGCTTAACTCTGCATAGGCACTCTGCTAGAGTGAACAAGAGAGACAAAAACTCTTGCCTTTAGGGAGCTTATGTTCTAGTGGAGATGACAGAAACAATAGTATGGGAGTCATAAATGCTTAGAAGAACAAGAATAAAGCAGAAAAGTGGGTCAGAGAATGTGTCTTTAAGGGTTAGAGGAAGGGATGGTCTATTTGCAAGCTATTCTAAAGGCTCAAAAATTGAATCTCATGAACTTTGAGATTAATGCTTAGATCCTAGCTTTTAATGGCCCTAACTTAGCATCTCAAGGCATCTTTATTGTTCTGGAATCCTCTTTAAGCAGGCAGAAATTCTAACCAAGATAAAATCCTTATTTCTTTACAAAACACCCTCTTAAAAGAAGGTATAATTCAATGACATGAAGGCATTTGAAAATTTATGAATGTAAATACATATCTCAGTTCTAGGAGAAATTGTCTGGAGGTTTTTCTGGCCAGATTTTTGCATGTTTTACTTTTTATCATCCGATCTCAGCTCCTAAGGGAGGTCTTTCCTGACCACCCATCTAAATCATCCCCATCACCGCAATACCTGGTGCCTTCATTTTTTTCATAGCTCTTATCACTAATTGAGATATATGTATATATATCTGATAATTACTCTTTCTCTACTAGAAAGAAAGCCCCCAAGAAACTAAGTAATTTGTTTCTTTTGGCCCTGGCATAAAATCAGTTCTCAAGGCATATTTGTTGAATGAAATAAGACTGCCAAGAATTAGCTGTATCTAACCATAGGCAAGAAAGAGAGAAAAATCTTTGTGACCATTTTACCCTTAAAAAATTATCTCAACCTAATTTAAGATTCCAGTTCACTTTTTTAAAAGAGTAAATTCTCACTTTAATTTCAGTAATTCACTAATTTGGAATAATCCAAAATAGAATATTTGTTAGTGAAATTTTTGAATTAGCCACTTAGTTTCCAGACAGATCAATATATTTTTATTTTATGAGCCCTTGGTAGAAAAAGATGCAATTGGGCAAAATTCCTAAAAAGTAATGTTTTTGCATCTTTTTTTTTACTTAAATGCATAAAATACATTTACCTTGTATATGATTATTTCCATTCAAGTAACCCAATTTTATATTTACCTTTTGAAATAATCACTTTTCTATACTATGAAAAAATTGCAGCAAATGGAAAAGTATATGGAATAATATAATAAGCATCTGTGTGTTCACCAACCAGCCTTGTTAATTCCTAACTTTTTTCATATTTGCTTCATATCTTTATTTTAGATGAACATTTCAAATACAATTGAAACCCTCTGAATAATTGTCTTTTTTTCCTATTCCATTCTCCCCTTCCCAGAGGTCATAATTACCTTGATTGGGGAATTTCTACTGTGGCACATTGGGTTAGGAATCCAACTGCAGCAGCTTGGGTTACTGTGGAGATGTGGGTTTGATCCCAGTGCAGTGGGATAAAGGATCTGGCCTTGCCACAGCTTTGGCATAGGTTGCAGCTGTGGTTCTGATTCAATCCCTGGCCTGGAAGTTTTCACGTGCTGCAGGTACAGCCTTAAAAAAATTTATGTTGATTTTCTATTTAATCTCTCCAAGCTTACTTTTATAAGTTTATGCATTATATGATTTCACAAGCAAGATAGAATCATGTGTATTATTATATAAATATTATACTGCCTGTATTATTCTTCAACTTGCGGTTTTTTTACTCAACATGATTATCTGATATTTTTCTGTTTGATACATTTTGATAAGCTAAAGCTTATCATAAACTACTCTGCATAGTGTCCAGTTTACCTCATGTTACCATGTAGGGTAGGTTTTCCAGTTGCCTACTTCCACTGTAGGATGTGAAAATTGTCAGTTCACATTCTCATTGACACTTAGTATTACTGGATTTTATTTTCATCTTTGCCTTTCTTATGGGTAAAGATTATTTCATTGTTGTTTTGCCATACATATGTCTAGTTGATAGTACAATAGAATATCATTTTTTTTATTTTACTGGACTTTTAGATTTGCTCTTCTGTCAACTGCGTTTTCATAACCTTTGCCCATTTTTATTTATCTTTTTAAAAAAGTTGATTCATAAATTTTTTTTGAATTCTGCCCACCAAAAATTTTTGGTTACTTGATTCCAATGTCATTATCTATCAGATCTGTGGTTTATCTTTTTACTTATTTTTGACATATTGTGCTATTCAGAAATATTTGATTTGGGGAGTTCCCATTGTGGTGCAGAGGAAACAAATCCAACTAGTGACTAGTATGCATGAGGATGTGGGTTCGATCTGTGGCATCACTCAGTGGGTCGGGATCCAGAGTTCCTGTGAGCTGTGCTGTAGGTCCCAGATGCAGATCAGATCCCCCATTGCTGTGGCTGTGGCTGTGGCATAGGCTGGCAGCTGTTGTTGTGCCCTGACCCCTAGCCTGGAAACTTCCATATGCCACGGGTGCAGCACTAAAATGCAAAAAAAAAAAAAAAGATTTTAATTTAGTGTTCAAATGTGTCATTTTTTAATTTTATGATTTATGTTTATTATGTCTTGTTTAAGAAGTTCTTCCTTACCCTGAGGCCATAACATTTTCTCTTACATGTTCTTTTAAAAGTTTTAAAATTGTAATTTATACATTTAAACTTTTCATATACATGGGTATATTCATGTTTGATATTAAGCTGAGATCTAATTTTGTTTCCATGCAGATATATAGTTTCAACTTAACATTTATTGAATAACTCATTTTCTCCTCACTGATTTGTAATGGCACCTCTGTCGTATGTCAGTTTTTCATAACTTTTTTTTTTTCCGTATCTGATGTCTCTATTTGGTTCTCTTTGTATTTTTTGTTTATGTGCCAAACACATGTTATCCTCAGTTATCATACTGAGGATAGCATGGTTTGTCCAAAGGTTAAATACCTGTGTTTGAATCTCATCGCTGCCATATTCTGGTGTATGATCTTGTGCATATTGTTTAGTCTTTCGGTGCCTCAGTTTCCTCATCTGTAAAATAAAGTTAGTAACTACCTAATGGTTCTTATGGCAGTTAGGTTAGCAAATGATTGTAAAACCCTCAGGACATTATTTGACACAGAAAAGCACTTAAAGCTATGCAATTGGTTTATCACAACTATTATTACTATGTTAAAATTAGTCTTGATATTTTGATTCTTGATCTTTTAAGAATTGTGAAACTGAAAGAGGTAAAAAGAAAAATCAGAAAGTGACACATATAAAAGGCTAAGATCTCATATACATGTAATTAATTGGAGTCCCTGGAACACAATGGAACAATGTCTTCTCTAAGTTCAGTCAATAGGCCATTCTGTAATGAGAGATAAATCTATAAGATTTTTTAAAACACTTAAAATTAAATGCAATATATGATTTTTGAATTTTTTTTAAAGTGTCAGATATTTTTGGAATATTTGAGGGTATATGAATATCGCTGGTCTGGATTAGATACTGTTAAAGAATTACAATTAGATATTTTTAAAGAATTCTTGTGGTACAGAGATGTGTTTGTTTAGAAGGATGGCTTTATTCTGCGACAATGAATGCTGAAGTATTTAGGGATGAAATATGTTGTCTACAATTTCAAAAGTTTAGAAATACAAGTATATGAATATATACACATATATAGGTAGAATACAGCAGAAGATTAGCAACTGTTGAATATAATTAGCAATTGATGGATGTATAGAATCCAGTATTTTCATTTTTCCCTTTTGTTTGAAGATATACATCAATAGAAACAGCATATACCTCACGATGTTAAAATGTTTTTCCTTTGAGAAAAATCCATCTACATGTACACTCTTAGATTTCTAAGTGGTATTCAAACTACTACTTTTTATAAAACTTAAGATTTTGCACTGGTGGCCCCTGTAATAAATAGCATTGTCCTGTATATTTAAAACATCTTAATTTCCATTTCACCCTTGAGTTCTGTGTTCCTTTCACCACATTAGGGAATAGAATTTGGGCTCTGCCTGTGACAAATCAATCCACTTGTAAGACTACCTCACATTAAAAAAAAAAAAAAAACAACACTCCATTTTCAGTCGTCTCCTGACTTAAGTTCTTTCCTTATGCAGGTCGGCTCCAAGAAACATCATTTAACTACTTTATACCAAGAACCCTCATCATGCTAACCTCCTAATTTTCACTGCACCTTCTCTGCAAGATCTCAACTCTGAATCAATCCAACTTGAAAATGCACTCCCCCATGCCTCCTCTTCCGCAAAGCTTTCTTTTCTTGATCTCCTCCCATCATGATGCAACCCAATCCTGTTTAGAAATCTCATAGCACTTTGTATTCCTCGTGTCTCAGACACACAGTCTCTGCCGCTAAGCCATGGAGATATCTACCACTCTTGTAGCAATTATTTCTTTTGCCTTGTTACTTGTGAAGAAATCTAGAATTTTGTGTATTTAATTTGTTAAATGGTCCCAACATTAAAAACTGATAAAACGTCCATAGAACAGTTATGGTTAATATATTTATTATCTTTATAATTTGATGAAAAGGTGATGTTTCTTAAACATTTCATGGAAAAATTCCTCAGTTCTTGTTACTAAAACCTGTAAGCAACTGAGCAGCTTCTGTCTGTACCTAAAATGGAAGAATATATGTTATAAACAGTACAGCATTGAGATCAACTTGTGAAATTTAAGTTTATAAAGTAGTTTCTAAGGGTTTATAAAAAACCAGGACTGCACATCGTAAGAATAAAATTTCTTAAGAACTCTTAGAGATGAGATTACTAGAGAACTCTTCTACATTACATAGCCCTTGCCTTTTATGTTTTAGAAATCTTACTTGATCTGCTGTATGTCAGACAGATAATTCTATATTATAGTAATTCATACATTTGTTGATAGTAACTGAATATTTACTATAACATTTGAAATAAATACTTATTTAACAATATGAAAAAAATTGTCATAGTTATTATCTTTTGCTCTTGCATGTAAATTTCAGGATCAACTTTCCATGTTTCAAAAAAAATTAACCTACTAGTACTGAAATTGGAATTGTTTTACTTTTTGGATTAATCCATGAATTGGCATTTTATATTACTGAGTCTACCCATCCAGACATAGAATATATTCCCATTTAATTGAATCCTCTATGATTCTCAGTACAGTTAAGCAGTATTCTTTGAGGGTCTTACATTACTTTTATTAAATTTAGTGCTGTCTTTTGAAATTTGCGTCTCCCAATTATTTCAGATATGTAAGAACTGTATTTCTAGCATATAGATTTTCTGATGTTAATTATTCTTGCTTATCCAGAGTTTACAGTGATGTAATTTTTATTTTACTTTCCTAACTTCAGTTTGCTAATATTTATTATAATATGTGTATCAATTTTAGATTTTTATTTTCATATTTGACATTGTCCTCTATTTTCTTTACTCACATTACCTTAGCTTTTTTTTTGTATGGTTATCAAGTGAGGTGCAGAGCAGGGGGTCTTTATCGGTTTTCTAGAAGAACATATGCGCATTTGGCAGTATCTGTTTTCAAAAAAAAAAACACATAATGCATCTGTAAAATATCCAGTCATGGTGTTTTCGGGTAGATAGATGTTTTATATTACTTACTCTTTTTTTTTTTTTAATCTGAGTCTGTTAAGATTTTTGTCTCCTGATCCAGTTTGCTTAAGTTATTCTTAAAAAATTATTCATTTTGTCTAATTTTCAAATATATTGACATTATATTTTCTAAGATTTGGGTTAAGAACATAATCTATAATTGTGAACATAATCTCTTTGTTCACCTTTTTTTGTTTGATTTTGTTGATCTCTATAGCTTCTTTGTCTTCTCTTTTATTTCTGTTTTCATTATTTTATTTCTACTTTTCTTTGGTATTGTTCTGTTGTACTTTGTTTTAAGTTTAAGTCTTGGTTTGGTTCTTTCCTATGACAAATATGGAATGCTATAAATTTAACTTCAGTGCAGTTTTAGCTGCATCCCTCCACTTTTACTATGTAAAATTTCAATTTTTATTATTTTAAGTGTTTTTTTTAACTTTAAGCATGATTTCCTCTTTGAACCATGAGTTATTTCCAAATGTTAATTTATTTAAAATATTTTTGAAAAATATTTTGGGTACTGATTTCTTAATTAAATGTGGCTTTAAATATGGCTAGATGCCAATATTTTGTAGTGATTAGATTCTTTGGTATTTTGCTTTGTGCTTTTATATATGGTAAATCTTGACAGATTTATAGCTGTTGGATACAGTGTTCTGTTAATGTTCACAGTAAGTCACATTTACTGTCTGCCCAAATCTTCTACATAATTACTTCATGTGGCAGGTAGAATCTTAGGATGCCCCAAAGATCTAAACCTCTATCTCATACATCTTCCTCTTGAGTGTGAGTAGAACTTGGGTAAATCAGATTTTACTCTCTATAATAGGTTAATAGAGAGTTAACTCAGTATTTAAAATGTAAGTAGCTAAGCTGAAAGTGATATCTAGGTGCTGAGAGCAATCCCCTCCTAATAAGTTACAAGAAAACAGGGACCCCAGTCCTCTAGCCAATAAGGGAAGAGATTCTACCAGCTAATTGAGTGAGCTTGGAATAGGTCCCCCAGCTTCATATGAGAATGAAACCCAGCAGACACCTTGATTTCAGTCTTGTGAGACCCTGAGCATCTATAGAAATGGTGAGATAATAAATAACTGTTACTTTAAGTGCCTAAATTTATGACAATCTGTTACAAAGCAAGAAAACAATTATGCTATATTTTGTATTTGACTTCACAATTATTAAGGAAGATATATCAAGACATCATATTATGATTATGCTACTAGTAATTCTGCCAATTTTCACTTTTTCTAATATGAGACCATAATACTTGTACTACATAAGTTCAAAATGCCTACTTCTCAATGACTTTTTAAGAAATTATTATGTAGTGACTTTCTTTTATTACTAAATATATTTCTTGCCAAACTTTTGTATGATATTAAAATATTTATACCACATAACATTTGCATAATATTTTCCTGGTATATCTTTTTTAATCCCTTTATTTTCAATTTTTTCATTTTTAAAAATATCTTTAGTGAACAACACAAAGCTAGAGTTAGAAAATCCAGATTAAAACCATTTATATTTAACTAATGAATTTTACATATTATATTTACTGTGGTTATTAATTTATTTTGATATTTTCCTATCATTTTATTTATCATTTTTTAAAACTTTTCCGTGTTGGAGTTCCCATTGTAGCTCAGCAGAAATGAACCAGACTGGTATCCTTGAGGATATGTTTTCAATCCCTGCCCCTGATTAGTGGGTTAAGGATGCAGCATTACTGTGAACTATGGTATTGGTTGAATATGCAGCTTGGATCTGGTGTTGCTGTGGCTGAGGTGCAGGCCTATATCTGCAGCTCTGATTCAATCCCTAGCCTGGGAAATTCCATATGCCATGAGTGTGGCCCTGAAAAAACAAAACAAAACAAAACTTTCCTGTCTTTTATTACTTGATCAAGTTGCCACCCTCCCCATTCTATTAGGTTAAGAATTATACATGATATTTTTTTCTTCTGGTGGCTACTTTTTAATTTTAACATGCATCTTTTACTTAACAAACTTTAAAATGAATCAATACTTTAAAAATTCTTAAAAAATACAAGGATCTTAGCCTTCTAAAGATCTCTTCATGCCCATTTGTCTGTACATCATGTCTTATATTTTAGTTCCACCTTTATTTATATAACATTCCAATTAATCATTTTTATGAATATTGATTGATACAGTCAATGCATTTATTCACATTTTCTTTCTCTTAATTCCTTTTCATCTTAAACCTTAATTCTGTGTTCAAGTCCATATTCTTGATGAATATCCTTTAGTAGTTCTCTCAGTATTTGCCTGAAATTAATTTGTTTTATTCTTACTATAGGATGATAGTCTAAATGGGTATAGAATTATAATTTGACAATTTTTCTCTTTCAACATTTAGCAACTACTATTCCATTATTTCTAGCTTTTCTGATCTGGACATCTTTGTAATAAGAAGAAGGGTCTATGACTCTTCCCCTTGAATCTTAAAGGTCACTGTAACTCTTTCATCAGTGGAATATGGATGGGCACAGTGATAGCATGCCAATCTGTGGCCTAGGCTTTGAAAGACTGGCAGTTTCCATGTAGCTCCTCCTATAATTCAAAACTGGAGGTGAGCCAGTTTCCATCTAAGAAATGTGATTACCCTGATACTGCATGCTGTGAGGAAGCCTAAGTGAGTCATATGGAAATATTGTATAGAACCAATCATCTCTAGGCCAGGTGACAAAAATTGGCATGAAAAAGCCATCGCAAACATTTAATCTCTTGCTGGTATAATGTAAAAAAGATCCAAGACCACAAACATATGGCCCATTGTTTCAGCTGAGGCTTGAATCATTGTGGTCCAGGGACTAGTTGTCTATACTGTGCTCTGCTTATATCCCTTACCCATAAAATCATGGAGCCTAACAGGATGGTTTTTGTTTTATGTGATTAAATTTGAGGGGATTTGTTACAAATTAAGAGGTATCTGGGAACAACAGCATTTTCTTTTGACAATATTTAGATCATATTTGGAAATTATACATTTATGAGTATCAGTGTTTGTTTAATATTTACCTTCTTCCAAAGAGAAGATGCTGTGAAAGTAAAAATAAAAAATACTTTGTTTTATACTTTATTCTTAGGATCTAGCCCAAATAGGTGTTCAATAAATATTTGATGAATGAATAAATATTTTGAAAAGTTTATATTGCTTAAATTTTTGTACTCATTGTTCTTTACTATGAAGTCTTTTTAAAAATTATTTTTACAGTGTTGATTATCTGGACTTCTGTAATCCACTAAGAAAATCAATTAAAATAATAAATGAAAAAAGCTCAAAAAATACAATTTAATCTTCAGATACAAAATCTGGTTATTTTTATATTTTGAAGGCTTACTTGCACCTTCTGTACTGATGATTTTACTGGCCATAAAGGCTAGAAGTAGTCAGTGAACAAAATAAGCTAGATTGAGTAGATAAGAGCTAGATTGAAAAGCTTATGGTTTAAATTTAAAGATTACTTAGTCACTTTTATTTTAAAATATGGGAAATATTGGAATGCATCCCCCAAATGGGCCCTGGCTCCACTCTGTAGGATGTGATGATGTGGCTACTTCATGGTTTCCTGACATCTGTTTCTGCAAGTCTTCATGGACAGCTGCTGGAAGTCTCATCTGTATAGTCCCCTTGTCACTTTGTCATTTCTGCTTTCACTCTCCAAAGATAAATGATTCCTTTTTAATGAGAGCCTCTTGAAATAGAGTTTGAGGCAACAACTATTTGTTTGTTGGTTTTCAGTCCTCATTATAGCCTAGAAATTAAACTCAGCTTATACAGACACATAAAACAAGATGCATTTTAAAAGGTAGAGAAAAGAGGGAAGGAAGGAAGGAAAAGAAGGAAAATAAAGGGCAACAAAATGGCCTTCATATAAGATTCAGAAAACTGAAGCCATTTTACTTTTTTTAAGGCTTTTGGTGGGCCAACATTTGTCCCTAAACATCCCAAAAATGGGGAGGCTGGTCAGTTATATGGTTCAAAGTGTACATAATATGAATGCAAACCAACTTTTCAGAAGTATAGTTTTTCTTGGTTCCTATACTATACAATAATTTTTCCCAGGTTCCTTATAAAAGGGGGCCCAAAAGGAAGAACAAAATAGTTTCAGCTGAACTGTACTTTAGACAGCATTTAGGAGAGGCTGCAAGCAATTGAGGAATTCAGAAGAGAATAATTTGCTTTCATATATGTATTCCTAGTTACTAACAGTGGTGGACAAATAATAGAAATTTGTAAGTATTCCTTGTTTGTGTTCAAAAAATAAAAGGGAAAGAATTTGTGATTTACTGATCATCTTTAACAGAAAGTTCTCTGGAAGAAGAACTCTCTTCCAAGGTCCTAATGCAACATCCTGCACAGTTGCATCACCAGTCACACCAGGGTTTCTATGGAAAGAGCATCCTGTCTTGAGGAGAGTGATGGATACCACTTAGAGTTAAACATTAATTGCATAGAATTGAGAATGTCATTGTGGGTTTAAATTTCTTGGAGGAAATGTCTGTCTAGCTTTTATAACCATCATTGTGATCCTGAGAACTTGGGAGGTGAACAGTAATAGCTGGTGCTTCGAACTTAGATCCTCTCCCTACTACACAGGGAAAATGGTCAATCATTTTACTTTGTGCCTTTATTCCTTTAATTCCTTCACCTTGAGCTCTGTTTAATATAATCTCAGGATTGACCAATTTTTTCCTACTTCATTTTCTGGATTAAATCATAAAATAGCTATCTCTATTCAGTCAATATTAAAGCTTACTTTCCAAGCCATAGTTTTCTTTACCAACCTTTATGTCCACTAAACAACAATTATACTGTGGCCTGAAAGACAGTATCATTGTGTGGGTTAAATTCAGAGTAGGAAAAGGGCGGGGGTGCATAACAATGATGCTATAGTATTCTTTACTGTGTTGTAACTGTCCACCTAGGTTATGTGAGAAGGCCTAAAGGTGAAGCCAAGTTACAAAAATAGGTTGCTTTATTACACACTGCTCCACCTTCGGAAGCATATTGCTTCAGTTAGAACAATGGTACACATTTTGTGTTGGTAAAGAATGAGGCAGTCTTTCCCTTTATTTTCTTTGATCTAATTTTCTTTACTTGGAAAAGCAGTCCCTGTGTGAAAAAGCAGGAAACAAAGCACTCTGATTTGGATTTTATTCTTACCCCTGCCTGTGAAACACCAAAATATTGCAGTGGGCCAGTCTCCCATGATGGCATATTCCACCTTCCTTAGTCTAGCTATTTGGACATTGAAATGGAGACTCCTGTGGATTTTCTTTCTGCTTTTTTTTTTTAAATCATAATACGCTTTTTTTTAAGGGCTAGTTAACATTTCTTTGCCAAAACAGAATACCTGTACAGTAAAAGAGAGAAGAACAGAGCTGGGGAATGTAGACCTTTACTGCTGTTCCATTCACTATGCTGTATAGCAAATACTAATAAAGTCCAACAGACCCACTTGGGGTTGTCAGAGGGAAGCCATGCATGATAATCCTCCAGTGCACAGCACTAAGGTTACCAGACCAGCCTGTGAGAGAACTCACAGTCTTGTAAGCATCATGGTGACAGACTCATAACACATGTGCAGCCCTTGCCCAGTGGAATCTGTTGCCACCAAAAGCACTTATATCTGGCAAGCCTTGAAAGCAGAATTTTATGTCCTTTCACATATATGTGGATACTGGGCTGTAGGACAGGAAAAGTCTTGAAAGAGGTCAGATGTGATATTCATTGCATTTTGCTTTTATGATCAGTTGCCTCCACCTTGGCTGTCCTTGTGCATATGGAGGCTATGCCAAGGAGCTAGGGCAACTGGCATTTCTATAGACCATTCACGCCCCTCTACACTGTAAGTCATACTTGTTTGTGAAACTACAGAATGTAAAGAGAATGAGAAAAGTGAGAGAAAGAAGTAGCAACTGAGCTCATAGTCTTGCTTGCATTACATTTGATGGGAAGATGTACCTGCAGGAGGAATGGCTAAGAAAAGGCAGGTTTCAGGTAATCAGGACTGTATGAATATTCCACAAGCCTTATATAAAAGTATAGAAGAAATGTAGCTGCTCAGACATTGGGCTAAAATAGGTTAAACCAACAGCTGTGTTACTTTCTAGCTCTATCTTGGAAAGTTGCTGAACTTTTCTGAACCTCTGTATTCTCATATATAAAATGAGATAGCTAAGAGTGTTGTTGGAGAACCAAACAAGGTACTGTTTGTTTAACTATTGCCATCCTCCCTACTGCATTATCTTCATCATTATAGTTACTAGTTTTGTTCTCTAGGCAATAGTCTTAAAACATTATTATTATAATCTAATATCACTAGGAACTCCCTGTATGTCACTGATCAACACATTTGTAAAGCAAGAATAATGCACTTCCTTATTTGAACTAAAGCCTGATTTTTTTTCAAATAGGAAAGAGAGGTTATGTTTAAATCAGTTTATTCAGTCCTTAGTTAAGAATTACTCAAATTGGTAGCTTAATTTGTAGATATTTTCTTTAAGAAGTAATTTTTACAGGGTCCAGCCTCTCAGACTGCTAGCAGAGTCGCATTTAATAAGTCATGTCTCTTCGTTGGACTTCATTTTCTTCATTTATGAAGTAATGCATGAGGTCTTCCCAATTCTCACTCACTGTGCATAACTCATTTGAGTTTCATAAAATTCCAAGGAGTTGATTAAGGTAGGGATTGCTTCCCATATTTCACAGATTATCCAGAATATTCAAAGAAATTAGTGACACAGTTTGTCCAAGGTCACTACTAGTAAGTAGAGAGGCTAGGTCTTGAACCAGGAACTTCCAGTCCTAAGGAGAGTATTCTACTCACTGCTTATGTGGAAATGATGACAAGGTATTAAATAATTAGGAAACATTAAAGCTTATTAACTGTACTGTCATACCGGTTTCACAGGCACTTTAGAATTGTATAGTTCTTTGTGATTATCCTTATAATGGCCTTTATTACTACTAAAAATCAGTGATCACCATTCAGTCATGTAGGGGCTGCTTTCAAAAGTTTAAGAGGCTGGTTAGAATCTGTACTGTTTGCTTAATATTTTCAGGATATTATCACTTTCCATTGAATAAATAATTATTTGTTATGCCAAAGAGACTTATTCCCTTAGATCTTATCTTCCTCTCCAATAGTGTTTAAAAGGGCTGGCAGTTTGACTTTTATTGTCAATTTTATTCAGAGATGATGGTAGCATTGAAAATAGTAGATAACATTTGGTGAGCTTTTACTTAAAAGAGTCCGGCTCTTTGCCTAGTACCTTAGGTAGATTTCCCATGTAATCTTCTAAATTAAACATATGGAGTTATATCTATTACCCTCATTTTATAATTAAGAAAATTGAAACATAAGGAGGTTAAATGACTAGTGTGGGATCATAGACCTAGCATGCTGTAGCACCAGGAATTGAACTCAGATCATTTATTCTTAAATATCTTTTAGAGGTAGGTTGGCTTATGTTTTTAAAATATTGTTGAGCTTAAGCTTTGTAATTAATCCATTCAGTCTATATTTGCCCAGCACCTACTATGTGTAGGCACATTGTTGGTGTTGAAGAGAAAATCGTGAACAAAATGGATGGCCTAATATATGAAGAGGTAATAGGAATAGTTCCAGGTAGGAAGGATGGCAGGTAGAATTGTTCAGTTACTCCCACAGCCAGTCTATCTCAAGGAAACATAAGTTCTCCTAAGTACTCAGACTTAGGATGTTTGGCTGTCACACTGACTCAACCACTTTGATCCTAAGGACATGGAGAGCCCACCATTTTGAGTAAGCACATTCAAATGAGAATTTTGTCAGCATTGATTAAAATTTTTGAGGAAGAGTTTTAGGGAACCCATTCCATCCAGGAAATTTAATTCATTTAACAATTTTCTATAAGACCTAGCTAAAACATTTTCAGTTGTTTCCATTCTAATGTTCATGTTATTGAAATTATTTTCATAAAAATAAATTCTTTCTCCATTTAAATTTAACAGTATTTGACTTATTGATCAGATTTATGTCCATAACAAGTTAACTTTTCATATTTCATGAAGCATTGATTTCCTATGAAAATGTGTTTTGTTTTGGAGTTTCCACTGTGGCACAATGGGTTAAGGATCTTTGTGTTGCCCCAGCTGTGGTGTAGTTTGCAACTGTGGCTTGGATTCAGTTCTTGGCTTGGGAACTTCCAGATGCTATGGGCGTGGCTGAAGGAGAAAAAATAATGTGTTTTGTTTTCTAAAGATTCACATGTGTGTTTTTGGCTGTTACATTTTATATTACGGTGATTATTTTTTTCCGATAATAGGCATTGCAAGTATGATATTTTATATTTATTTCCTAGCTCATCCTTGAGAAATACATGAGCATATAATTTGAAATAATGTAGAAGGGAAGGAGAATAATTCAGGCCATGCAGAAATGGATGGGCAGTAACAGAAGAATGGAGAAAGTGAAAGGTAGTGTGGACTGGAAGGATAAACGGAAAGGGTGTTGAAAGAGAAGGAAGAGGGAGGATAAAGTAAGCAGAAGGTATGGGAGGGGAAGTCAAAATAATCTCATTTTCAAAATGGAGGAATCAGAACAGTTAGCTGCAAGCAGTGAGGTCTAATAACCTGTACCACTTACTATTAATGGGACACCTGTGTGTTACCTCTTAAAGTATGTTGAGTGGGACTTTTTCATTTTAATCAATAGTGACCCTTTTAAGCTTTTTTCTTTGCATATTTGCTAGACCTTTTTGTATCTTGATAGAATCACCTGTTTATCCTTTTCATATTTACCAGATAATGTTCTCTTCGTCTGTTTCCTGGCCTACTATGTTGCTAATATTGTCTGTAGACTTATGGACAGAAATTTTGCCAGAAAGAATATGTTTGGTTGGGCCTAGAGAACCATTTTGAAAAGATGCAGTGGCATCTGGAATCAATGTACTCTTGCACAGAGAACACCTTCTGAGGAGGCAGAGGATTTGGTCTCCCCATAGAACTCCACAGAAGGCCCTATTAGCACCCCCACTGCAGTCTTCCATAATGATTTTCAGAATGGTATTAGTGAAACCACCTCAAGCTGGGGCTGTCAAGATCACGTAGAGCTGGTAACTAGAAACTGAAGCCTGCTCTTGTTTGGGAAGGTTGAGTAAAGTTCTGTCCCTCCACAACCACTGCCACCAAGATGCTCTCCAAATAGTCTATGTAGTTTTTCTTCATAACCTTATTACTCTTTGTTACTGAATATTTATTTCTGTGATTACTAGTTTAATGGTTTTCCCTGACCAGAGACCATAAGGTCCCCACAGAAACATACAAGGTCTGTTTTGTTCACCACTTTGTACCTGTATTTAATATAATCCCCAGCACACAGTGGGCGCTTAATTAGTAGTTGTTTAAAAAAAATAAGTGAATGGATAACCTGAAAGAGAGGACAGAACAGAGCTTTTGAACTTAGAGAACAGAGAAGGGTCCTATTTATTCATTCCTCTTCTTCCTTCCTATGCCTTTATACTGGTTTTATCCCATGATGAGTGAGTCTCCCTGGTAATGTCCTATGGCTGCATCCAGAGCTGGCTTTTCTTGCTTTCCTGAATGATGGATTTGGTTCCAAGGGAAGTTGGTAGAATTAAAAAAATTCAGAGTCCAGGCTTTCCCTCATGGGAACAAGCTGAGAGAAGAAAAAGACCTTTATAAAATTGAGTGTTAACAACTGTTGACATGAAAGACAGGCAGTATGAAATCAAGAATACATCATTATTTGAATCTTGGAATTTTTCAGCTGTTCGGAGGACATTGACACTCCTCCTTACCACCACCAACACCCTGGAGAGCACAAGGGATGCAGTTACTTCTAAATGATGGCTCTAATGAAGATAAACCATGAATTGATCTACTTAGTTTTTGGAGCAAATATGTAAAAGGACTGTCCTTGCTTCTCTCTGACCTGATTTTCTGCCTCTCTTCCCTTCATTCTCTGCACTCCAGCAACACAATAACCTTTTTGTTCTTTGGACAAAGCAGTCTTTCTTGTGCCTCAGGGCCTTGGTGTGTTCTGTTCCATCTGCCTAGAATACTCTTCCTTAACTTCTTCACCTGTCCATAATTCAGTTCTCTGCTTCAGTGTCACTTTCTTACCTATCACCATGCTCTCTAAACTACTCTCCGACATAAGTCCTACTTTTATCTTTTTTCTTATAGTTATCTCTATGATTATCTTATGTCTTCAGTCTTTCATTCATTCACTTTCTGTCTTTCACCATAAAAAGTAAAGTTTCTAAGAGTATAAATGTTTCCATCTCTAGATTATTACCTGGCACATGGTATGCATTTAAAGCATTCTTATTAAATGAGTAAATGAATGAATGGTTGAATGAATGGATGAGATAAGGAGAATGTGGGAGTTTAAGAATGTTCTAGAGTCTCTGGTCTTTGAGGGCTACATTAGGGAGTTGGATTTTTTTTTATTTAATCAGAAATACAGTTTAATTTACAGTGTTGTGATAATTTCTTCTGTACAACAAAGCGATTCAGTTATAGTTATACACAATCTATTCTTTTTCAGATCACAGAATATTGGGTAGATGTCCAGTGCTATACAGCAGGTCCCTGTTGGCAAATGATTGCACATTACACAGTGTGCATACACCAATCCCAAATCCCAAATCCATCTCTCCCCCTACCTGCCTTCTTTGGTAACCATAAGTTTGTTTTCAAAGTCTGTGAGTCTGTTTCTGTTCTGCAAAGAAGTTCATTTGTATCCTTTTTTTGATTCCACAAATAAGTGATATCATTTTGTCTTTCTCTGTCTGACTTCACTTAGTATGATAATCTCTAGATCCTTTTGTTCTTTTTTACGGCTGAGTAATATTCCATTCCATGTACATACCACATCTTCTTTATCCATTTCCTCTGTTGATGGGCATTTAGGTTCCTGTCATGATTTAGCTATTGCAAATAGTGTTGCAATTAACATCAGGATGTATGTATCTTTTCCAGTTATGGTTTTCTGTGGTTTGATGTCCAGGAGTGAGATTGCTGGATCATACGGTAGTTCCATTTTTAGTCTTTTAAGGAGCATCCATACTGTTTCCTATAGTAGTTGTATCAATTTACATTCTTAACAACAGTGTAGGAGGGTTTCCTTTTCTCCAAACCCTCTGCAGCATTGAATGTTTATGGACTTTTTGATAACGGCCATTCAGACTGGTGTAAGGTTTTGATTTTCATTTATCTAACAATTAGTGATATTGAACATCTTTTCATGTCTTCTTTCGAGGAATGACTCTTTAGATGTTGAACATCTGTATGTCTTCTTTGGAGGAATGACTGTTTAGATATTCTGCCCCTTTTTTTTATTGGGTTTTTTTAATTGATATTGAGTTGTTTATACATTTTGGAAATCAATCCCTTGTTAGTCACTTCATTTGTAAATGCTTCCTCCTATTCTTTGGGTTGTCTTTTTTTTTTTGTTTATGGTTTCCTTTGCTGGGCAAAAACCTTAAAGTTTAAATAGGTCCCATTTGTTTGTTTTTGTTTTTATTTTCACTACTCTAGGAGGTAGATCTGAAGAGATATTACCTTGCTTATGTCAGAGAATGTTCTGCCTGTGTTTTCCTCTAAATTTTTTATAATAGCTTATTTATTTATTTATTTATTTATTTTTGCTTTTGTAGGCCACACTCATGGCATATGGATGTTCCCAGGCTAGGGTTGAATTGAAGCTACAGCTGCTGGCCTAAACCACAGCCACAGTAATGACAGATCTGAGCCACGTTTGCAACCTATACCACAGCTCATGGCAATGCAAGATCCTTAACCCACTGAGTGAGGCCAGGGATTGATCCTGCATCCTCATGGATGCTAGTCAGATTTGTTAACTGCTGTGCCATGACAGGAATTCCTCTGGTCTTATATTTAGATCATCACTCCATTTTGAGTTTATTTTTGTGTGTGGTATTAGAGAGTTCTAATTTCATTCTTTTACATAAAGCTGTCCAGTTTTCCCAGCATCACTTATTAAAGAGACTTTCTTTTATCCATTGTATACTCTTGCCTTCTTTGTCATATTAGTTGACCATAGGTGCATGGGTTTATTTATGGGCTTTCTGTCCTGTACCACTCATTTATATTTCTGTTTTTGTGACAGTACCATATTGTTTTGATGACTGTAGCTTTGTAATATTGTTTCCTCCAACTTAGTTTTTCTTTCTGCCAAAGGATTGCTTTGGCTATTTAGGGTCTGTTGTGCTTCCATAAATAGAGTGTACTATATCAATCTATAGTCTGTGTTTCCAACAGCAGAATCCACTCATGCTAGTGTAGGCAGAAAAGGAACATATTCAAAAGATACTGCTACTGCTGTTATCACTCCCTCTGTGTTATATGGGATCCAGGCAAATATTTTGTTTCAAGTGATGCATGACACTTACTGTTAGTAAGTGATAAATCTAATCTGTGAACATTTAGATGACAATGTAGGGCATGTTAGATAAATGCAATTTTTTTTCTGTGATATTTAACCATATTAAGATCTGGGGCAATCCAAATAGGACACTATCACATCTAACCCAGACAACTTGCTGGCTTGTTTAGGTGTATTTAGACATGTCTATATCCTATACAAATAAGGTACATGATCTCAAACAGATGCTTGATTATGAGGTCACTTCCTATTTTGTATGTTTTTATTTTCTTGTTTCATTTTTTTCTTAATTTTTTGTGGCCATAATGAAAAGTATCTTCCAAGACATGGAGCTATGCCATCAGGATCCACACCCAACCTCACTGGAGACTGCTCTTGTGAAAACTTCTTTTCCCTTTGGCATCAACAACACTTGGGTCTAAATGCCAGAATTCTGCCACGTGTGCTCTCAAAGAGCTAGGCTCTCACCCTGCTATGCTTTTCAATGGATCAGTCTCTGTGTAGAGCTCTTTCTCATATTGCTTAGGCCCCAAACCATGTGTCCAACAGGTATGTTTTGATGGGTCAAATTTAAGTGAAACACCTGTCCCCCAGCTGCAAGAGAGTCGGGGAATGCAGTCCTTTTTCAGTTCTTCCTTTGAAAGGCAGGGCTCCTAATGTGGAAAGTTACTTAAGTGTAGGAAGGATTTTCAGTAGTCTCGGCTATCAGAGGTCCAATGAAGCAACTTATTAGCATTTCAAATAAAGTGATATGATTTATATTTTTAAATCATAAAAACAACCTGGCTTCTGATTAGATTGGTTCATGAGTTGGATGGTGGCAAGAGTGGCACAGGGAGACTGGTGAGGATACCATTCTAGTTGTGCAGGGTAGATGTATGAGACATGAAGATAACTTTGGATTTGTGTGGCAAAAGGATAGATGGAGAGAGGTAGGTAGATTCCCATCCAGTGCAACAGTGCTCTGCAAATCCGATGGATAGACAAGAGGGGGTGAGCTATAGGGAAGATCACCTCATTTAACTAAGGTATTTCTCTCTCAGTATATAGAGAGAATGCCTCTTTTATTAACTTAGTTTTACACTCCTAATAGGATGTCTGTGAAGATAATAGAAGACCAGAAGTTATCAAATTGGTCACCTAATATCACCTAAGATACTCAGTACCAAAATAAGGGCATAGTATTCTATTTTTCTTAGTCCCAGTATGGTTTTCATAATCTTGCTCATGGATAATAATGTAGTTTAATTAAATGGAGTATCTAAACAAAGCAGGTTAACAATATATTAACCTTTTTCTTTTTTAATATTAATTTTATATTTGCTAAAACTGCAGCAGGCATCCAGGTCAAACTGCAAAGCTCTCTATTTCAGTTGGTTCTTATCTCCTAAAGAAGCCAAGAGCCTGGAGTCCACAAACTAAACTCTGATGTGATTGCTGCAAATCTGAGTCACTAGGAAGTGCTTTTAAAAAGAATTTCCCGATATTTGTAAAACACATATCATCAGCTCTTTTATTACTAATATGAAGATAAATACATAATATATAATAAAATATAAAATATATAGTACAAATATAAAATATTACAAAAATACAAATATATATTATATGCAATATATCATACATATATAATATATATAAATATATATATAAAACCTGATCCAACTACATCTAAGAGGAATGTGGAATTTTTGAGAAGGTTTGAAAGGTGGAAAACCCTGTATAAAGAAGAGGAATTGTTTTTGGAAATCTGATCATGAGTGATAAGAGTGAAAGTGAGTGAGGGGAAAATGTGAGCAAAACATCAAAGATAACTTCCTTCAATTATGGTCACCTTTGTGGTGAAGGAACAAACCTTGGAGCCTCTCCAAACAGGTTTAGTCATCACACTCACTCTGCAAGACAGCCAAATCCTGACCTGGCCAGTCCCTGGCCTACACGGGGAAGAGGTCCTTTCCCTCCAGGGCTATGTTTGTTCAGTAGCAGTGATTAAGTGAGAAATGATTTCAGAAGAGATTTAAAGGATTTGCACAAAGCACCCCAAAATGTCATGGCATCACTCATACCTCCATTGCTGCTTGACAGCAGAGGTGAAACAGAAGGTGGCCAGCGATCACCCACAGGAAACAGACCCTTTATCATGAGAACAACCTATTTTGAAGGAAATTATTGCTATTATAATCATAATTTATTGATACGAGGCATAACTTTATTCTAAATAGTGGCTGGATGATTGGTGGAATGTCTTCATTAACTACGAAATGAGTGTTCTGATGATATACTAGAAAACACATTGAGTGAGATTCATAATTTGCCATCCAAAAAACTAATTTGCCCCATTAGGAAAGGAGGACTACATTTTAAGTAGTGTGTTTATATTTCATGCCTTGACATTTTAAATCTCATGCTAGAAAGTTTATAGCTCTGTGTGTTTTGGCTTTTGTGGTTATAGTCAAAAGAAAACAAAAACCTTGCACACAAGTTGTGTGAATGAATCTATTTCCCTTTCTTCCAGTTTTTTAATTTAATTTTTTAGTGAGAGAGATGTATAAGCAGAGATCTGGGGGAATCTGCTGTTGGTTTTAATGAAATGAGAAGATTGGAAAAAACAGGGACTGCCAATAATCACCTGTGCACTAACATTATATACATTGTTGATAAAAAGAACAGAAGACCTAGAAGGGAGTTAGAAGGGAGATATACTGTGTCCACAGGTCTGAAGACTTAATGTTTTTCAGATGACAAGTCTCCCCATATTCATCCATAAATTCAATTTATTCACAAAGTCACAGTGGATTTACTTTCCTTACAGAAATTGAAATATACATTCTAAATTAATAATTTAAAGGTTCTAGAATAATAGCCTTGATAAAGAACCAAATTACAGAACTAATACTATCTGATTTCAAAACATATAGTAAAGCTGTAGTATAAAGCAATATGATATTAGTGTAAAGCAGGAATAGGAAAACTTCATATGTAAAGATCAAATAGTATTTTAGGCTATGTGGGCTGGTACTGTCTCTGTCATAGTCAGTCAGTTGAAAAGTCATACACGATACATAAAGGAGTGAGTGTGGCTGTGTTTCAATAAACCTTTATTCAAAGACACAAAATTTAAGTTTATGTAATTTTTCCATGTCATAAAACCTCTTTTGATTTTTTTCCAATCATTTCAAAATGTGAAAATCATTCTTGACTTGAGGCTGTACGTGAACAGGCACTGTGCCAGCCTTGACCTGGGGGCCATTGTTTGCTGACCCCTGAGGTAGGACAGACAAAAGGACCAATGGAACAGAATAAATAGTCAAGAAATAGACCTACAGATATATAGACAACTAGATTTTTTGACAAAGGTATACAGGGAGTATTGTGGAAAAAGATAGTCAAATGGTGTTGTAATATTCATATGGAAGCAAAAGGAATGTTTATCTGTACCCTACAATATATGGAAATATTGCCTCCAAATAGATAATGTAAAACCTAAAAGTGTAAAAGTTCTAGAAGAAATCTTTGTGACTTTGGTTTAGAACAGAACTTTTCTCTTTTTTTCCCTTTCTTTCTTTTTTTTAATGCCACACTTGAAGCATTTGGAAGTTCCTGGGCTAGGGGTTGAATTGGAGCTGTAGCTGAGGCCTATGCCATAGCCATGGCAACAACAGATCCAAGCTGCATCTATGACCTATGCCACAGTTTGAGGCAATGCCAGATCCTTAACCCACTGAGCGAGGCCAGAGATCAAACCCACATCCTCATGGAGACAATGTTGGGTCCTTCCACTGAGCCAAAAGGAACTCTGGAACTACTTTTTTTTATTAAAAAAAAAATTAGAGCAGGATTTCTTTTTCTTTTTCTTTTTTTTTCTTTTTTGTCTTTTTGCCTTTTCTAGGGCTGCTTCCTGAGGCACATGGAGGTTCCCAGGCTAGGGGTCGAATCGGAGCTATAGCCACTGGCCTATGCCAGAGCCACAGCGACAGGGGATCCGAGCCGCGTCTGCAACCTACACCACAGCTCATGGCAACGCCAGATCCCTAACCCACTGAGCAAGGTCAGGGATTGAACCCGCAACCTCATGGTTCCTAGTTGGATTCGTTAACCACTGCGCCACGACGGGAACTCCAGAACAGGATTTCTTAGAATATCAAAAGCATGATCCATAAAAGGACAAATTGATAAATTGGACTTTATCAAAATAATAAGAATGAGGAAAAGACTCCTGCTCTTTGGATGACAGTCATAAAAACTAAATATCCATCAGTAGGTCAGTGGATAAATAATTGTGGTAGAGCCATACAATGGATTGGTAAAAAGGAATGAACTATTCTTGTTGCAACAGAGAGAGATGAATCTCAAAATAATTATGCTAAATTTAAAAATCCAGACAAAAATAGTATATACTATTTGATTCTTTAAAATGCAAACTATTCTCTAGTGACAGAAATCAGATGAACGGTTTCTGGGGATTATGTCTGGGTAGGGGCAGACACGAAGGATTATGGAAGAGCATCAGAAAACTTGGGACTGATGGATAAATTCGTTGTCTTGGTCATGGCCATGGTTTTTTGGAGTATATAGATGTCAAAACTTATAGTACACTTTAAATATATGTGGTCTTTTTATATGTCAATCATATCTTAATAAAAGACTTAAATACAGAAAAACACCTAGAGTCAGTCTAATTGTTTTTTGTAATTATTAAACAAAGATGTTTTAAAAATCTATGATTAATATATTCAAGAAAATAGATGAGTAATGGAGAGTTTCATTGGAGAAACGGAATATAGAAAAAAAGTACCAACTAGAAATCTAAAAATAGATAAGTACAGTTTCTAAAACCTAACTTAAAGAGTTAGGTTTAACAGATAATTTGACAATTGAGAAGAGAAGTTTAATTAATGGAAACATAAGTTATGCATTGGTTATTTATTGTATAACAAACAACCAAAAAAAACACATTAAACATTTATTTTGTTCACTGCCCTAAAGCTTATATAAGGCAGCTCTGCTTTAGATCACAGTTTCTGGGGCGCTCTGCTTCAGGCTGCAGGTATGTTGCTGGCTAGATTCCCTGAATTCCTTGTGACCACATTGAGGGGGAGAGCAGCTTTAGGCCAAGGAATTTTAAAATTTAGATGAAATGGACAGTTTCCTTGAACAACACAGTTACCAAGTTACCAAAACTTACACAAGAGCAAATTTTAAAATCTGAATAATACTAGATTTACTATAGAAGTTGAATATATAGTTAAAAACAGTATCACACAAAGATCCAGGTTCAAACAGTTTTTGGATGAAGTCTGCCAATGGTTTAAAGAAGAGGTAAAAATCTATCCTAAATCCATTCTTTAGAGCAATAAAGAAAAAAAAGGAACATTTCACAACCCATTCTGAGGCCAACATAAATTTGGTAAGAAAATCACAGACCAATTTTTCAGTTGACATTGATGTAAAACACCTAAAAAATGTTGCAAGTTGAATAATATATATAAAAAAATATGTCAGAACTAATTTGGGTTTATCTTAAAAAGTAGTGTTGGTTTATCAGTTGAAAAATCAATATAGATCACTGTATTAAGAAAACAAGTAAGAAAAATCATATGTTCACATTAATAGATGCAGACATAGCATTAGAAAAAGCAGCAGCCTTTCATGATAATAACATTTTCTTAATCTAGTAAAGAATATATGCAAAACATCTACAGCAATCTTCATTCTTAATGGTGACATATTGCAAGATTTTCCCCAAGATCAGGAATGAGGTAGAGAAGCCTGCTCTGACCAATTCCACTCAACATTGTGCTAGAGGACCTAGCCAGTGCAATAAGGCAAAAAATAAAAGCGTAATAATTTGGAAAGAAAAATTATCATTATTCATAGGCAACCTGGTCTTGTTGGTAGGAAATCTAAAATAACTGAAGACAACTAATTAATTCTAATGAGTGAATGTAGCAGACATCAATTGAGTTTTACATGCAATGTAATAAATATTCACAGTTCATAATGTTTGTAATGATAAATGCATATATGGTTATTGTACAAAAATGTTGGCATCAGATGCCTGTGACCTCTGAGGTTAAGATTTTCTTGCATAAATTTGTTAAAAACCTTTATAATCATCAAATACCAAGCAAATGATAACAAACTATTAGATATTAATATTTAAAGGATGATGCCACTAAATATAGCATCAGATGATCAATTGTTTAACAGTAAGTCTGATGAAAGATTTTTAAGACTTCTATGAAGAACACTCTAAAATACTATTGAGATATTAAATAAAACCTATCATGTTCTTGGATTAGCAGACCCAAAATTGTAGACACCAGTTCTTCCCAAATTAACCTATGGATTAAATGCCATTCCAATAAAAATCCTAACATTTTTAATGGAAATTGATAAGCTGATTGTAAAATGTATATGGCAATTCACATGGAAAGAACAGCCAGGAAAATAATGAAGAAGGTGGAAAATTTATACTATGAGATATTAAAATTTATTATTCTTGTTATAAAACACAGGTGCTACCACAATGCAGTGAGGAAAATAATTGTCGTTTCAATAATCGGTACTGGGTAACTTGGATTATCCATAAGGGAGAAAAATTGAATCTTGACTCCTGCAACCTACTCTACACAAAAATCAATTCCAGGACTGTTGTGGATTTAAATGTGAAAAGTAGAACTTTTTAAAAGATAACATAGGAGAACAGGAGAATTTCTTCATGAATAGGTAGGCAAAAATTAATTAAGAGTATTTTGTGCTCAGCTCCACCCAGCACGAAATAGGCTCAAAAGTTGAAACAAGCTATAAATTGTACTATTATTCACCTGACCATCTCACTTCAAGCCCCTGCATCTTGATTTTAAATAGCTGGAATCCACTTTTATAGGAATCTCTTTATAACAATATCTAAGATATTTGGAGATACTTCATAAAGACAATAAAAGCAAAAACTGGGAATGCATGTGGAAATCCTGAACTATATCTGGTTTACTATGCAGTCATTGTAAGAATAAATCCATACAGCAAACTATAAACAATATACAAGGTTATGATATTTATTTCAAAATCTATCTCCAAGGATTTAATGAAAATTGTAGCCAGCTGAAGCTAAGGGCTTTTCTGTCTCTCCCACTGTGGTTTATATTTCTCCTCTTTTATCACTTAGGTCCTGCTAATGTTTTATATTCCATGGCAGGTTGGAGAGATTGGTTATGATAATAGCTGCCAATACAACTACTCTGCCAAAACAATAGAAAGTATGATAGGAACATGAGCTTTGGAGTCAGACACATTTCTCTGGAATCCCACTGTGGATGCTTCCTGTCTAAACTATGGCAGTATATCATATCTCTCTGAGCCTGTTTCTCCAGTTGAGGAATAAGGTGAGATTCTCATAAGGCTATCGTGAGGACTAAATGAAGATGGTATGTCCAGTCCATAATAGTTGCTCAAAAATGGAAGCTGATTTTTTGCTGCTTCTTAGAGTCATTGCCAACTGCAAGGAATTCTTCATCTATGAAATAATAATGCCTCAAATTTAGATTTCTTATAGAAGTTTATATCCACACATTTCTTTTTTTTCTTTCTTTTCTTTTCTTTTTTTTTTTTGTCTTTTTGCCTTTTCTAGGGCTGCTCCCATGGCATATAGAGGTTCCCAGGCTAGGGGTCTAATTGGAGCTGGAGCTGCTGGCCTATGCCACAGCAATGCCAGATCCAAGCAGCGTCTGAGACCTTTGCAACAGCTCATGGCAACACCGGATCCTTAACCCACTGAGCAAGGCCAGGGATCAAACCCGCAACCTCATGTTCCTAGTTGGATTCGTTAACCACTGAGCCGCAAGGGGAACTCACTATCCACAGATTTCTAAAGAAGCCTTTGCTTTTATTAAACATGTTCCACAAATTTCAAATGTGGTCAGTTCCTTGAACATACTTTGTTTACCTGTACCCTATATCCACAGCTTTTGGTTTCTCTCACCCCCTCTGTGCCCAGCCCCCATGGTACAAAGAAGAGAGTTTATGTGATCCAAAGGGCTTTGTTGTTGTTGTTTGTTTGTTGCTCTTTAGGGTCGCATCTACAGCATCTGGAAGTTCCCAGGCTAGGGACTGAATTGGAGCTGCAGCTGCCAGCCTACACCAAAGCCACAGGCAGCATGGGACCTGAGCCGCAACTGTGACTTAAACCGCAGCTTATGGCAATACTGAATTTTTAACCCACTCAGAGAGGCCAAGGATGGAGCCTGAATCCTCATGGATACTAGTAGGGTTTGTTATGGCTGAGCCACAATGGAAAGTCCTTTTTTTTTTTTTTTTTTTTAATGGAGAAGAAGTCCTATGTTGGATCAGAAGGAAAAAAATGGGCTCTCCATTGTGGAGAAGTGCTAAGTCCCTTACGTCTACAGGTGTCCAAGTTTTACTCTTTGAAAACATATGGCCCAAATTATGCCCTAGGTCAAAGTTACTTGGTCCTTTTTTGTTGTTGTTGTTTTGTTTTTTTAGGGCTGCACCCACGGCATATGACATTCCCAGGCTAGAGGTGGAATTGGAGCTGTGGCTGCTGGCCTATGCCACAGTCACAGCAACACCAGATCCGAGCCACATCTATGACCTACATCACAGCTTACGGCAACACCAGATCCTTAACTGACTGAGCAAGGTCAGGGATGGAACCCTCATTCTCATGGATATTGGTCAGGTTCATTAAGCACTACTCCACAAGGGGAACTCCTGTCACAGGTCCTTCTTGTTTTAGTTGAGCACACTGGCATGTACTGCAGGGGTTGAAGTCTTTCCTTCTTAGCTATTGTTTGGTTACCAACTCATGCCTCTTCCTTGGATGTCCTAGTATTGAGGAATGGGGGTGGGGTGGGTATTTACAAATGTGAAAACCTGAAGCCAGGCATATCTCTTTTACAATGCAGTGAACCTTCCAAACCCTTGTCTTAGTCTCTTGGAACCAAACAAATTACATGCCATAGTGTGCTGTATATCACGGCTAGAATGTTCATAACATCTGGCTGAGTGGAGTTTGGGAATGGGCTTCTCTGGTGAGCTGGAGCAGATTGTGTCTTTGACTGACAAGCTGCCATTTTCTTGAGATTTGATGATTTGGGCTCCTTCACCTATCCATGCAAAAAAAAAATCTTAACCTCAGAGAACTTTGGCATTTGACACCAATATTTTTATACAGTAACCATACATACATTTATCACTCAGAGCTTTATGAACAGTGAAGGTTTATTACACTGCACTCAAACCTCATTTAACCTTTTCTATTGAAGCAATACTTTAAAACAGAGTTGAGAGAGTTTGTACAACCAAGGCTGGTTGGTTGACCTTTTTTTGTGTTTCCATCCTTGAGAAGCCTTTGGCATGGATGTTTGTGGTCAGTAGATATTCTCTGTAACCTTGAAGAAATTTACCCACTAGTCTGAATGTATTCTCTTGGTGCTGTAAGTCCTTGGAAGTTTTTGGGCTTGCAGAAATGTAAAAGCAAGACCTCAGAATTGCTTCTTCTTCAGTAGAAGTGATCAGATCTTCCCTTGTGTACACCATCCTTACTTCCATGTTTGAGCATTTCCCTTTTGCTTTTCCCCTTTTCTGACCCACCTGTCAGCCATTATATAAGGGCCACTGCATGCATGATGATTATTATTTCATTGCTTACTATTCCAGCCCACATGTAATTCCATTCCTTAAAAGTTTCTTCTTGTTTAAATCACAAAACACAACATTTTATTACCATACCAATATTTATTATCATGCCATTTTACTACTGAATTATCTTGGATTATTATCTGATTTTATACATATAAATAATGTTTTTTTCAACTTGCTTATAAGGTCCTGGGGTCTGGACTTGCATGCTGTACTTCTGAATTCCATGCACACCTAATACCATGCCTGATACATAGTAGGAATACAGGGTAGGTTGAGTGAACTTATTTTGACAGAGTATGTTTAGGCAAATAAGTATTTATGCTTGAAGAGAAATATTCCTTAATAAGAAGGCAGTGATTCAGAATGCCTTCTTTGGATATTCAGAAGGTCCACGTAGTTATTATTTCTTAGAAATGGACCTATTTGTATTTGGTATCTGTGAAGGGCTACTGTGTTGCTTCTTGGATCTAGAAGCAAAGCTTTAAACCATTTGTTTTATTACTTTTCCATTCCAACTCCATTCCAGGGGATATCTGCAGCATTGAGTTGCACAAGGAAGAGTTTTAAGCTCAGTGAGAAGGAAGACCATGTCGGCAGAGAGAGAATGAATGGAAGTGCATGTGCCATTTATTTGTTATTGCTGCAATGTATATCTCAAAATCAAGTCTGAGAAGTATGGTTGATATTAATGTTACTTTTGGATCTGCTTCTTGGGTGTCTCACTAAAATCAGTGCTAATAGCATTTTCTTCCCACTGGGGAATTGAAAGATGCTGGCTCTAATTTCAAACAGGTCTGTAGACATGTTCAATAATGGCAAAGTTGATCATTTTGGTTCATCTTTTTAATTTTATTGAACCAAGCCATTGTTCCTCTTTCTGTTTTTGCCACCCATAGGAGCTTTCAAATCACTTCCACTATTTAGGGCCCTGACTGGGGCTTTACCATCACTATGTGCATTGTCTTTCTGGTGGTCTGGGGAAAGAACAGACAGGTGACATCAAGCAGAGCTGCCAAACACTTTAACCAGCTATAGATCTGAGCTCCAAACAATCCCAGGAAAGGTGTTCCTGAGCCCCACATCTTTTTATCTGTAGTACATTTGGTGCCTAATACCATTAGATCTGTTCTGAGTGCTTTGTAGATATTAACATAGCTAATCCTCATAACAGCTTGATAAAGCGGGTACTATTTAATAGATGAGGCACAAAGAGATTAGTATTATTTTGCCTAGGGTCACACAGTCAGTAAATGGCAGAGGAGGGATTTGAATTAAGGCACTCTTGTTTCAGAGCGCATGTCTTTAAGCACTATACTTCATTTCTTGTGTTCTGTGTTTTTTATTTTTGTTAAACATTTAATTGCGAAATTCCATATATCCAAAGCATCAGTAAAACAGTTTTGAGAATATGGAGGAGAGGAGGCCCCATTACTGACTACAAAGGACATAGCATTCAGAGGAGTAAAGGACATCGTCCAGTTGTGCACAGCATATGGAGGGCGTTTTCTCTGCCCTTGAGGACACCTGATTCTTCATTGATGAGAGGAGAACAGCTCAGATGTTGGGAGGACGGATGACTCATTTTACAATGAGAGCAACCACTGTTGAAGTGCTTGACCATTAGGAGACCTTTCATGTGGGTTTTGGGAGTGAAAAATAGAACCCCTCGTCATTCATTTAATAAACATGCTTTAAGCATTGGCAAATACAAGGTGGAATGTTAAGAAATACTAGAATATTTATAGATTCTTAACTTTTAAATATTATTCTAAAACTTCACCAATTTGGACTACATGGGGAAAAAACAGTACAAAAGTACTACCCATTTGCAAATTTCATGTTCAAATAATGAAGTGTTATCCCTGCACATCTATTTTCATAAGGAAGGGCAATGAGAGAAATGGAGAAGGGGGAAGAAAACAAAAGATTGGACACATGCCAGTAATTCTAGCACATTCAGTTACTAGGGCCTATGGATCTTTACTCTCCTTGTCTGAAGATTCTCAATGTGGGTACCCCTGCTTGGCATTTTTAAAATCCATAGGCAGCATGAACTTGGCCAGTGTACCAGCCCCGTAGGAATACTAAATGTACCTCATTTCATTTATAGGAAAGAAGCAAATTAAGACAGAGCACTTTTGTGTGAACCATAAACTGCATTTAACAAGGCAGGAGGCTTGGGAATCCATGCTCAGGCTGCTTGTTTTTCCTGGCACCTTGTTAAATATGGTTAAGAGTCTGCATGCTGGGGAGCAGCTCACTTTCTCTTTGTTCATGGGAGTGGCTCTCTCTGACCTGAGAGACCTGGGTGGATGGAGTGCAGTCTTAGATTCTGGGGCTGGACAAGGACAAGGGAGCTCAGTGGACCTAAACTTACCACCTTCAAACAGTGCCCACCTCAGCTGGGCCCCAGAGCCTGTGTATGAGTCCTTCTGTTTGCAAGCCCTCCAAAGAACAGGGCTGCTTCAGACACTGATTCCAACATCTAATAACACTTATTATCAAGCCACTCTTTCTATGTCTAAATTAAATCCTTCATCCTGCAGTTTAGTGCATCTCCTTTTGTTCTGCCCTGAATAAAGATGGAGAACAGCTGGTCAGCATTCCCTGTAGAATAACTCTTCAGACAGACACTTGAAAGCTATTATTAAGTTCCCTCAGAGTCTCCTCTTCTCCAGACAAATGCTGAAGCTTCCTCCCACTTTTTTTTCTCCACTCACCTTTCTCTTTTTGGCTGTAGGTCCTTCTCCAGCTGCTTACTTCTTCAAGCCACCTGGAATTCTAACTGCACTTGTTCCTGATGGTATTGTTACTGGGAAATGATGGTAGGGTTTTTTTTTTTTTTCTTTCAATCATCATTTGCTGGTAGACTTAGTGTTTATCCTAGATTTTCATCCGTTAGTTCAAATAAATGGAAAAATTTTTCATACTTTCATTTTATTTTTCATTTTTTAAAGTTTTATTCAAGTATAGTAGATTTACAATGATGTGATAATTTCTGCTGTACAACCAAGTGATTCAGTTATACATGTACACACTTCCATTTCAAGTGTGGTTTCTGAATTCAGCATATGATATTGGGTGGGTGTGTGTGTGTATACTAATTCTGATTACTTTGTAATATCTGCCCAGAATTCAATGGTGAGGAGGATTCTGAGGCTCTGCACAGTTAAGCAGAAAAAAATAATGCCGAAATTAATGTGTTGTACTATGAGCTATGGGTGAAAACTGGTGTGACAGCATTATTCCCAAGTTGTATGGTGCCTAAATAAGTGGTTGAAAAATTATAATACTAAATAATTGTGTTTTTCATGTCCTCTTAGGATATTTCCTTTAGGAAATATAGTCCTTTTTCTTAAAAATCTACCTGTGGGGGGAACATCATTGATTTATTTCTCATTTACTCTGATTTAGTACATCTAAAACATATTGGTCCCTCCCTCACCTGCATCCCCTGTATTCTGTTGGCTCACCAGCAGTCTTGGGAAGCATCTCCATCACATCCTAGCAAGTTATTAACCAATTCTTGGGTTATTGACAGCTTGATAACTGGCTTGCTGGCCTTTTTGCCCCATCACTTGGCCATCCTGCCAGTGCCCTAGTGGATACTTTGTTCTTGGCAGCCTCTTTTCAAGAATAATGAATGGATAAATAGTGCTTAATACAACTCATTTGTTTGTTTCTTTTTTTAAAAACTGACTTTTAGGGTCTCCAAAGTAGGTATCATCCAGTGTACTTATTTTAGTTTCCTACTACTTTCCAGGAAACCTTTTTTTTCAGCATTTTTAAAGTACATTTTGCACATTCTAAGAATTGTTATCATCTCACCTCGAATCTCCTCCCCTCTTTCCAGGCATCTAAATCTTACCCATTGTATGTGACCCATCATCCATGAAGCTTTTCTAAATGTAGATTTTTCATTCTTTATTGATGTCTCCTTTCTCTAACCTCCTACTACAATTATATTCTGTCACTTAGTCCAATTATGTACAGTTTGTGTGCCTCACTAATTGTTCCATGTGAACCAACTGGTCGACTCTCTTCAGTTACATTCTAATTTTCTTCAGAGAAGAGACCATACCTTCTCTTTTGTCTGTTTGTTTTACCCTCCTTCCTTTTGTTTCAGTCTGCCCCACACCAGTGCTATGCTCAGAAATAGTACTCCAGAAGTACCTATTATGTGACCCTCCAAATAAGCAGTCTGATTGCTTTTCATAAAAGATTAGATAAAAAAAATAATCTGGCAACTCTTTATGGCTTTGGATAGATAAATATTTCAGAAGGTATAGTTACCAGTGACATTAGTAAAGAAAAATGTATTTGGGATCACATATAGTTAATATGATTCTTTTTTGGAGAAAAAGAAAAGTGATTTCATTTTGACAGGACTCAAAGTATTATTAATTACACTGATGCTAATATGGTTTTGAGGAATAGCATAAGAAGGTATTGTAATGCAGTTTCTCACCTGGCTTGCATAAAGGGTGATGAGATGTCCACCATAAGATGTCTTTACTCTGGCACAGTGAACAAATTAAAAAGTGCAGGCAAAATCCAAAAGCAGAAGCAAAACTCTTAATCCCTCATTAGTAAATAATATTTACTAGCGTAGTCAAGAAAAATCAGAGAGGAACCTGTTGGCTATGGTCTGTATCTAATGTTTTGGTAGGACATGCTTCAGTCAGGGAAGGTTTTAGAAACCAGGAAAGACACTGGAGGACCCCAGCATGGCTGTCATTCTGTTCCCCATATAATGGTGGACCTCCCCTAAAGTCACCTGAAAGGCAAAGCAAAACTGTGCCAAAGAGTGGCATTTCTGAACCACAGCATAGTGGCTTAATTGATTTATACTTCATTCTTTTCAAAAGACAGCTGAATGTCAAAGGTCTTTCTTTTGTGTAGTACTGGAAATCTGGTTGTCAAACAACCTCCACTCATTTAATAATTTATCCCATTTTGTAAAAGAAAGGCAGCTGACATGCAGTAAATCTACTCCATATTTAAATTACTGCATTGTACAATAATAAGGAGAATGAAAAATACAGTCCATTATTTAAAATTAAACATATATGAAACTGTTTTTTTTTTTTTCCAAATGATCACCAAAGGCTATAGTTTAAAGGCAGCACTGAAGCTCTGAGTGGAATAAAAATGCCTAACAGTAGTTTGCAAATGGCAGCAGAATTATTTATTCTATTTTTTCTATACATAAGGAATTGAGCTAAATGAACAATGTTTAAGCATGTCAGAATTTCATCAATTTTGCATGAGCATACTCAAATATCCTGGTGGGGGTAATTGCTTGCAAATACATTTAAACTAATGATATGTTATATCCTTACTTGATATAAAACTATTAAAAGATACGTTATTGCATTTGACAATGCCATGCAGCTGGGTCAGATCTTAATGACAGATTTCTGCATTTGTGAATTAAGATACACTCTGCTGGAAGCAAATATTTTGTAAAAATAAAAGCTATATACTATGTAAGTTTGATCATTTATCTAAAATTTCCATTTCTGTTTGTTGGGAGCTGTAAAATTTACGAGAGAGGAAGGGTTTGTCCCTTTCCTAAATTTGGGAAATGAATCCATAACTATAACTGAATATTCCTCATACCCCATTCCCCTCAGCAGGAGCGAACAGAACTTGTAAAATCCACTGTGGAGTTTTAAAGGTCTACTTAAGAGTGTAGTTTTGCATCCCTTGTAGGCTGAAGTAACTGACATGCCTCAAACCAATTAGAGAAAGTGGCCCTTTACTCCCATGAAAAAGACGTATTTATTTTTTAAGAGGAATTAAACTAGGCTGAAAGGAAACATCAGATGGGGAAAATAATTCAAGGGAAAAATGAAATCAAAATCCACTTGCAAAAATGGTTTTATTGAAAGGAAAGTGTAAGAGTTTGCTGGAAGGATTCTTTGGTCCTTCACTCTTAGGGGATATTGGCTTGTGTGTGTGTGTGCACGTGTGTGTGCCTATTTTTGATTTTGCTTGAGGTCAGTATACAAAGAGTCCACTTTGTAACAGCTTGGATTTTACTTGCCTGGATCTCACCCTATACTCTTGTGATCAAAACCCCAGTGTGATTTCTCTTCTTGACAGTGGGCTAAAATGCATATTAATTTGTCTCCAGTACCAGGATATGAGACTCCAGGATAGATTGTGAAACAGGCATTAATGCTTATATGTGATTACGGAACTTGGGGAGCTAGCTTGGCATCCCACTGGAAGTCAGATGATGTTATGATTATAAGGGAAGTATATCAATACTTCCCTAATTGTTTCTTAGGACTTTGGGTTCTATTTATGATGTCATTACAAAGCCATGCATTATCTGCATAATCGCCAAGGAAAAGACTCTCATGAAGGAAAACACTTCCCACTGAGATAATGCCGCAAGTGACTGCTATACATCCAAGAGCATATGTACGGTGTTGAAATAATAAGACAGCATGGAATAATGATGAATTCTTGTTCCCATCATGACAGAAAGCTTTCCTGAAATTATCACTATTACTGGCTTAATTGATCCATGCTCGGTGAAAGGATTTTAGTAAATGCATAGCTTTGGGACTCCTCTATTCCACAGTATAATTTCTGACAGTATCAGCCTAAGCAAGGCCAGTTACTCTTTGCAGGAGCTGTGATTGCCCTGCATAGAATGTACAGGGCATCTCTGGAAGACTCTGTGTTTGTGTGTGTGTGTGTGTGTGTGTATGTATCTCTATTCAAACATGCACACACACAATTTGGCTGATAGCTTGGGGCTGAAAAATAAAGGTAAGATAAACTTGCCTCTAGAATAAGAAAAAAGATAATTTTTCTCAGCGAACAGACTCTTCATGGAGTGAAAAAATTGCACATTATTGTCGCTTGGTGTTATATATATGAAGCTCTTGCCTTCACTTGGCAGCCTAGCAAAGCTAGATCTTTTATATGGCAAAGAACAGTACAATATACCTTTACTGCAAGGTTTTCAGTTACATGGTAATTCTGATACATATTCTCTCCCTCTCCTTAAAAGACACGTATGCTCTGATTTTCAACATCATTGAAGATTATTACAACTCCACTTCATAATATACTGTAAATTTTATTATAAAGCACCAATTCCTTGGCTCCTAAGAACAATCTTAAGGAAAGAGTGCACTATACTTCTTCCTCTTGCAGTAATGCGAGAGGAGACCTAATGAAGCTCTTTATGCAAATTTTCCAGTTATCAGGTAAAATCTTCACATTGAAATCTGTCACATGTTGTAAAATTTCTTTATGTTATCAAATGCTAATGATGACTCAGAACACAGCCCACAGAGGATCTTTGAAATCCTTCATAAAAACTGTATTCCACCCCAATATCAGAGGGCTTGGAAATTCCACCACTCTGAAGACGCAGGTTTGTAATTAGCATGGTGCAGGCTTCTCTGCCCTCTGAAACCATAATGTTAATTACAAAAATTACACTGTGTTTAAAAGTGCAATTAAGAGACTCCACCGCACAAAGGGAATCTTGGAACCTCTTTTCACACTTTGAAGCCAGGTCATAATGTAGCCCATAAAAAGGAGGCCAAGGCTCATTCCCTTTTAAAGGCTTCAGAAGATCAGAGAGGCGATCTCAGCAAGAATGAGCACTACTGAGCTCTGCAGCGCTCTTAATGAACAATGTTCTACCTGGAGCCAGGGAGGAGGCAAAAGGAGAAAATTAGCTGAAAAATGATGGCTGTTCTACACCCAGCTTGGCTATTGCCAACATCAACGCCCAGCTTGGGTCTACTTTGGGCCAATTCTGGAGTCATTTGCTTGGTCCTGGTGTCTTCATGGCTCCCCAAGTGAGACCCACATATCCGTAAGTAAAACTCTAAGATGGAGTTTTATGGATTCAGGCCTGTTTTTGTACTTCATTCGGGATGGAACACTGTATGATTTATTTGAACAAAAATTATACCAAGAAATAAGTCTCTCCTTCCCTAACTTTTTGGAGGAAATAAGGGAGAGAAATAGTAGGATTTAAGCTGAGTACTTCCTTCAGTGACTTAATGGTTGGATTCAGGCTACATTGCTGGTGGTGAAGTGGATTAATGGTTGGTACAAAGCAAGCAGGGTAGAAGAGTAGGCACATCATAAACTAAGAAACAAAGGCCTGGAATTAGTGTCTCAGGTCTGCATTTCTGTGACATTTAGTGACAATTTAACTTCTCTAAGCCTCAGCTGCCCCATCAGGAGAGTGGGAATAATGCAGGTCTTGAGGAAGATGAAGATAGAATCATCTGGAATAATTAGTTGGTAGCAAAAATACTCAGCAGTGTGCAAAGGGGGCGAGCATACACACATTAATATTATTTCATATATACCTTGGGTAGACAATATGAGAATTTTGGTTAACTCTTGAGGAAGTTCTGTGTCTCATCCTGTGTTAAATTGATTCCCCCCACCCCCACCCTCACAATTCATATGTTGAAGTCCTAACCCCCAGGCTCTAAGAATGGGCAGATGTAATTAGTTAAGATGAAGTTATTGGGTGTGAGGGGCTCTAACCCAATATGACTGGTAACCCTTATAAAGGGAAATTTTCATACAGAGACATACATGCACACAGGAAAAACCAGGTAAAAAGACAGGGAGAAGACTGCAGTATCCAAGCCAAAGAGAGGGGCCTGGCACACATCCTTCCCTCTCAGCCCTCAGAAAACCAGCCCTGCCAACACCTTGATCTTGGACTTCTAGCCTAAAGTTCTGTGGGAGACAATACATTTCTATTGCCTGTGCCATCAGTTTGTGATATTTTGATATGGCAGTCCTAGGAAATTAAGATACCCTGGAATTGAATATGTCCTTAAGGTCATTTTTTTTTTTTTTTCTGAAAACTGTTAAATGTCTTATCTGTGTTTCAAACAAATAATATGTGAGGCCACACAGCCCTTTATATTATTTGTCCTTCACTCATAGCTAGTTTTTAAGTGATTCTTCTCCACTACTCGCCCTTCAGACAAACTTTTGGATTCTAGCCTACCCTAGTTTCCTTGCCTTCCTTTTCCTTTTCTTAGGGAACACCCTGCTACAGAATTGTTGCTGTTGCTGAGGACAAAAGTTAGGAAGTAGCATTTGGCCCTATGTTTATGAGGCAGCAGAAAGCTGCCCCAAATTTATTTACATCCCAAAAGTTTCACTTTTGCACAAAGAACAGTATAAGATAGAGAATGAATAAACTGGCATTAGCTAGACAATATTTTTAAGAGTTGTGGAATGGGACCAGAATGTTAGAATTTAGAGAGAAGGTTTTTCTCCAACTAAAAGCTAGAGAAAAGGTCCCAGAAAGAGAGCAGCTTGGGAGATAGGCAGCTCAGCATTGGTATTCTGGAGAGCATAAGGCAGAAAGACATTTTCATACCTATTTGGCCAATCATGTAGGTTCAGGTCTGGAACTGTTCTGGCATATCCAATAACAGTGCTAGTTACTCTAGAAAAAGATCCATGTATAACAGACAAAACAGTTTTTAAAGAGAGTTCCCTGGTGGTCTAGTGGTTAGGATTCATTGTTTTCATTGCCATGGCTAGGTTCAATCCTTGCACATCAAGCTGCTGCACACTATGCCAAAATAAATAAATAAATAAATAAATAAATAAATAAATAAATTCAGGAAGGCATTTTTTAAAATCACCCTTTAAAAATCTTTGTCCTCATTCTTTCTCTGACACACATAAACACACACACATACACAAAAACAAAAGCAAGCATACATGCTAAATCCCAAATAGAGGTTTTGGATTTTTTTTTTTTTTTTGGTAATTTGTAAAATCTGCAAAAATGCATTTCTCGGGTGTCTAGAGCATCAGGGTAAAATGCCGCCTAAGTAATTTCTGTCGGGGGAATTTTTGATTCTCTGTCCCCTGAAGACCTGGGACATGTTAAACACACTGTTTTGTACTCATGAGCCCCTATGGTCTCTGAGCCTGGTGCACTTTGTTTAATCCTTCCTTCCATTTACAAATAAGTTTCTTGTGAAGTTTAATGTGAAAACTCCCAATACTGCCCCATAAATCACCACTCTGACCTTTTGTAGAAACACTGAAGGTTTGTGGCGAAACTGATTTAAAGATGGAAGGGAAATTCTTTGTCCCCCTTCCCCCCCACCCTGCCCCCCACAGCCCCTAAAGTCCTGCACAGTGTGCTGCCCATTGGCCTGGGCTGTTTGGCCTATGTGTCTGGAAAAATTCACTTCCTCCTCCTTCATCTTCTACCTGCCTGACTCGTTACGGAACCAGACAGTTTACATATGTGATCCTTCCTATTTAGAAAATTAATGGTGTTTTCTGGCTCCAAATCACAGCTTGTGGTGCTCTGCAGGCGATGAAAAACTTGGCCAGCTTCAGCAGCAAGGCAGCCATTAGAAAATTAACCCTTGGTGACCAAGGAGCAAAGGTAGGCGAGCGGGGTCCTGGCGACGTGGCAGGCTGTAGCTTTCAGGTGTCGATACATATGTTAGCCATGTAGGAACAGCACACACAGGGCCCCCTGAGAGCTTCTAGCTAGCATGTTTGTGGTTGGCCACTGTGGAGAGGGCACGGACATAGCACTTGGCAGTTAGTGCAACCAATATGCCACGGTTTTTATTAGAGCTCAGGAGAAAGCCCAAAGCCCAGCTTTGGAATCCCAGCCATCACTGTCTTGGCTCTACCTGATTAAAAGATGTGCCATTCATGGCATCCCTGTGTGCCTTCGTTTCCCAACCCTGTGCTGTACCTCCCTGCATGCCTTGGGAAATGGCTGGCCTCAGAAAGACAGAATCATAGAATCCAGAGAGGGCTAATTCCACTTCAAGACATTAATTTAATGTGTTCAGTAATTTAATACATTGTCTCTCCTGCTTGCTTGCTTTTAGGGGTGGGTATTTTTTGTTTGTTTTTTTCTGTTTTGTTTTTTGTACACAGGAGTCAAAGGGAGCTTTTTCCTTGCATAGTTTTGAAAGTTCCCTCTGTGTGTGTGTGTGTATGTAGAGGGGTAAGGGTCAGAGCATGGGGCTTGGACATGTCAAGTCTAACTTTGGGAATTTGGTTTCTTGAGGGCCTATATTCTTGGACCACTGCTATGGTTTTTTTTTCTTCACAGTAACAACCAAACCAATGTGTCTTCAAGGTTCGGCTCTGGTCCTAGATTAATCCCCAGTGGATATAAAATCATTTTCCTCACCCTGTCCCAATGGAACTGGCGTTAGTGGCCCCTAGGATCAAGTGCACTGAGGCATGCTTTTCTGTATTTATTTCTTAAACTGAAGAGATGGGAGGACCCTAGGTTATGAGCAGTAATGGATCCTACCACTGCAGGGAGAACGGCAGGGAGAACGGCCGTTCTCTGAGCCTACCACTGCAGGGAGAACGGCAGCCCAGAGCCTAGCAGCATAGGGGATCATGGACTGGAGACTTCCTGTCTCCATCCCTACACACCTACCTGCAGTCCTGAAGTTGGTTTTATTTTTAGGTTCCTAGTACAGGAAAACACAGCTGCTTATTTTACTGCTTCTGAATGCTGTGCTCCGTGGTATTCAGTGAAATCAGGCTATATTCATCTCTAACATTGTGTAGCACCAGCTTTAATACAAACAGGGGTAAATAATGCTGGCACATTAATTACTCCTTTCTAGTTTACTCTGACAAAAATGTACTAAAATGAAGGCTAATATAATTATAGATGATGCATTTTCAATTAGCCTTTGTTAATACTATTAATAAGATTAATAATATATACTAAAAATGTCAATATGCTTATCTAAATAATTTTTTTAAAATCATCCTTTCAAGTCCCAGCATCAAACATTAAGGCACAGTGTCTTAATTACATGTGCTCATCAACAAAGTTAAATGGATAACATCCCTCAAGTGTGGCAGAGACAGAGGCGAGCTCTGAAGCTGCCTATGTGTTCACCTTTCTCAGCCCCATTTTACTTTTTCTGTGAACAATCAGCATTCATGGAAAGAACATATCCAAATCAGCACTGGGCTTCGCAAAGTTCTTCTATGGTGAGGGCTACACATGGAGCAGCTTGCTCTCTAGTACACACACACACACACACACACACACACACACACACACACTACCCCTTTCTGAACTGAATGATAAAATGTGGGTTTTTCTGCCTTTATAATTTTAATAATATACAGCACAACTGTGACTGGTGTTAATGTATAGAATTAATTGCCCCAGTGAGACATTTCTTCCAAAAAAGCAATAATAGCTGGATTCTCCTTGAGAATGTGAAAACCCTCTGGTATACTAATAAAATGAAAAAGGTTCACAAAATAATATCCTAAATAATTGGGTTCCCTGTACCAAAGGACCCCATGTATTTTCTCTTAAGTGAACTAAAAAAAACTGTGATTATTCCTTTGGACTTAATAAAACATAATTGAAAAAATATCAGTGAGGGTAACGTAAAGCAGTCACATCCATGTCCCTTTAATATTTTTAAGGTGAAATTCTTAAGACTTTCTCGTTATTAAGGATAAAAAATATTTTGCAAGTAAACAGAGATTTCACCTGGCTGATAACATACTGGTAACATGCCCCATTCTCCCTACCCCACACTCTGAGTGTGTGTGTGTGTGTGTGTGTGTGATGTATACTTGATCATTAAAACTTTTCAGCAGCTCCAGTTTGTAAATCCACTAGCCCTTTCCTCCCCAGAAACTGGGAAACTGCATACTCTTACTGTGTTGTATTCATAAACAAATTAGTGTCCTTTGAATAGAGAGTGTGTGTGTAAGGAGGTTGGAAGCACAAAACTGTTCTCCTGCCTGGATGAATGTTTTCATGTCAGTGGCTTTTCTTTTTTCCCTTCAGACATAAAGGCTTCCTCAGACTGAAAATCTCACCCTTCATTCTTTTTTTCCCTCCTCTTCTTAACCTGTTTATTCACTTGTTCTTAGGCTACAACCACCAGATTAAAAAAAAAAAACCAAAAAAAAAAACAGGGCTGGAAATGAACATAATTTTCCATGAAGAGGAGCTAGGGAGGGTGTTGGGGACCTGGAGGGAAATGCAAAGAGGACTTGGGATAGAGCCGGGGATGCTAGAGAGACAGAATGCTGAAGATAGTTGTCCCAGCTACGAGATAAAAGCTACATTACATGAAATTAATGGAGGCTGTCTGCGACATACATGAATCACTGTTTCAACACCAAGAAACCAGCACAAAAGAATAAAGAAATCTGAGTACTAACTACATCTTCAAAGGTCTCCTATTTACCCAGCTATACTGGGTACTGACACAAGTGGGGGGAAATATAAGAAAAAAGCACTGCTGTGATCGAATGAATGCGACCATATGAGCTATATTGGAGCCGTATGCATCCTATTTAGCTGATATCAAACACAGTTTAATGAAAGTTAAATAGTTTCTGAGGAGTGCATGAGCTGGAACAGATTAGATTCCACCGAGGGGTCTCTCAGCATATTGTTGCTCACATGTATTCCCTGCTCAGGGCTGCTACAATTCCAGCACTCCATTAGCAATACACAAAAGACTTATGCAGATAGCGGGCATAAGCTCCTACCGCCATGTTGGGAAATAAAAACACACACACACACACAGACACACGCACACACGGATGAAGGTTTTGTTCAATGTGTTCATCTCAAAATGGATCTCTGTAATTCAAAGCTGATAAGAGCATTTGTAGGAAGAAGGAAGTAGCTGCCTATATTTTTAAAAAGAGAAATATGTAAACTGCCTCAAATAGAAGATGTTGCATCAGGCACATAATGAGAGTTTGATCTTTCAGAGGACAATGATGTGGGTGAATGCTATGCCCTTTTGATCCATAAGCTCTGTCTGGTCTAAAGGTATGGCAGCTTCCTTTTTACCACCCCATGAAGTTAGAGGGGTGTACATTTCTGTAAATTCTCACACACACAGCATCCTTCCAGCAATGCCTCATTTTTAAAATGTACAATTCCAGAAATACTGCTGAACAGCCTGTCCATCTATTCACATGGCTGTCGCAAAAACTGACATGAATTGCAATTAATAATTTCATTACTTGGCAAAGATTTTTTTAAAAACTTCTCTACAATTAAGTTGTCTGCTTTTTTTCCTTCCTTCTGTCCAACCATCTCCTGCTCTGTCTTTATTGAGCTGACTTTTCATGGACAGTGACAGTGGTGTTTTAATTTAAATAAACAGGAGAGATCTTCATATTGGTCTTTCTATAAAAGTGGCCAGAACAGTTGGATAAAATTGCTTCATTTGGTTCTTTCAGATGAAGAGTAAAGGAAAAGTCAATTCCTCCTTAACTGTGTTCACTTTTTTCACTCTTGCATAATTGCAATCAAACGTCATTGGGCATTTACTGTATCTCCAGCATTTTCTCTGTGCTAGGCTGCATTATAAAGACTAATCAGATATGCTCCCTATACTTAAAGGGCTTACAATTTAGAGTTTCTCAACTAGGGGGTGATTCTGACCTCCACCCCTAGAGGATATTTAGTGATGTCTGGAGACATTTATCTTTGGTTGTCCTAACTGGGGAACTACTACTGGCATCCAGTGGGTAGAGGCTAGGGGTGCTATTAAACACCCTGCAGTGAGTGCATAGAACAGCCCTCACAACAATGACTTGTCCAATCCAAAGTGTCCATAGTGCCAGGATTTAGAGAGATGAGTATTTCCTAGGAGGAAGCAAGGTGAAACTCCCAGTAAAACATTGAACTTGCTGGTATATCGACACCTTGTTCCTGTGTGCAGTAAAGTTTGAACACTTTGGTGTATTGTCACCTGGTGGCACTCAGGGACTGAATGAGTCTTCCGTGGCATTTTGCTTAAATTGGGGAGTAAATTTCTAAAGGTTTTTTTTTTTTTTTTTCAGCCAGGGACAATTCCTCAAGTTTTTGGAAACCTTTTTCAATATCTTAAATAACTGCCTGAGATTAGGGATAAGGATTCTTGTGTAAATTCAGCCAAGGAAAAGGAAAACAGTAAAACACCATACATCTGTCTTAACTTTCTTAGCTCTGGGGAGACTTCCCTATTAATACTATTCAAGCCCTTCTAGAAGGGGTGTGATTTTCTCCATCATCTCTTCTATGCCCTCTCCCTATTATTCCTCAAGATAAAAATGGCCCTACATTAGGGAGCTGAGTTCCCATTTAGGGTGGCCTGTCAGATGCACTATAATAATCATCCCTATTTCTTCATCTCTGGGCTCAGGTATAATAATTTCATTAAGAAGCAGAGTAGGTGTTAAAGTTGTCACCGGCTGCCTGTTCTGGTCAAGAAGGATTTCCCCACATTATTCCTGCTGTCCCTGCCATCACATTATATCACCCATTCCATGGGACATCATGTCAGAAATGGTACACACTCCATCTGGTGGTGACAAAATGGGGGGCTACTGTCCTGTTTGGCAACATCAGCTAGCCTAGAATATCTGTGAAAATATTGATGGGTATGTCCTTCACTTCCTCTTAGATTTGTGTTCTTCAGATAATTGGGAATATAACACCACTGTGGCTAGAAGCTGAAGCATAATTTATAATGAACTGATAGCAGAGTTTATCTACTATGACTAATAATCATAATGTAGTAACGGTCGTGTCAGTCATAATAAGAAGGAACTAATTAGAGTGGAAAACAATATCTCTCCTTAAGAAACCTTCCCTAGCTGACAAAATAAGACATGTGGATTGTACAACGTGTGCTAATTCATTTAGCACAGTGAACCTACGGAACAGCACTTCCATGGGATGATTGACTGACCCAGGAAATAATTCATGTGGAAACTAATTGATTGAGGATAACTCTCATACCACCTTTACCTGTGACACGAGACACTTTACAATGGCACTGAGATGCTATTGCATGAAGTAGCCCAAAGCAATTATTTCCTAGGAAATGACTCCTTATGTATTCTTACATGTAAGTGTCAGCTGGTCTGAGTGTCGAGTAAAAAGGAGAGGCTGGCTGCAGTGGGGATTGCAAAGGCATAGTTTTGATAAAGAACATTGTCAATGAAATGAGACCACATTTCTGCTGATTGGCAAAGGTTTGGGGAATATTTTGGAGAGACTTGTAACAGTGTGCTGTGAGGATTTCAAGAATCCTGCAACAGTTTCTCTTTAACCTGCAGGTGGCATTAGTAGTAAAAATGTATTTCGTATCTTTCCTGAAAAAATATTCAGCAATGAAGTGAGGGAAACAGTAAAGGGCTTCACAGCATGACTCAATTAGAGGAGCAAGCCCGATTCATTGCAGATGGCTTTTTGCTATGTTTAATAATCCAGGGAACTCAATGATCCAAATCCAGAAATAGTAAACTACAATTCTTATAGGAATTGAAAAATCTGGGGGAGTTTTTTTCTCTCTTCTGAATTTGGAATACAAGCATGCGTCTATATGCACTTGTGCGCACGTGCACACGCGCACGCGCGCGCACACACACACACACACACACACATCTTTGTGGTTCTCCTTCTATGTGGGAGGCCAAGAATCTGAGCACTGGGAGCAAACTTTGTTCTTTGCTTACAGAGAAGGAATGGAAACTCAGCAAAGAGTGATTGAAACTCTTTCTGAAAACCAATCCTCTAAGATTCTCTCTCATCAAAGCTGGCTCTATGTCCAGCACTGCAGACACCATACATTGCTGGCATACCAGTTCCTACAGCTACAGTATGTATTTTTCAGCAACTTCATGGCATAACAGCATACTTAATTCACTGGCCAAGAAAATCCTTGGATGTGATGAAATACTTGGAATAGAGCCATTTTAGTGAAGTCTTCCCTTATAACCTCTCCAAATACCTGCCAATCTAAGTATTCATACCTGGGAATGGAAATGGGAAACTAAGACAATATTGCTTTAGAAACTCTAAGGCATCAAAGAGATTAAACAAACTCAGGAAGACAGAGAGCAAGTGTAAAACCTTTTGGGATTGGGGTCTGTGCTCTTATACTGTATTATATGGAATAGGATAACTATGAGGGAGATGATGTTAAATAGGATGGCCCAGCATATAGCAAGCAAGCGGTCCCTAAGCATCCTTCAATGAAACGCGGCCTTCCAGCAGGAAGAGGAAACAAGCATTGACTGGAGTTTTTCTAAACACAAAACTCAGGTTGATGGATAAAGATTCTCCAGGAAAAGGCTGCTAACAACTAACTAGTAAAGTTATTGGTTGTTCTGAAGTGAATAAATTCTTCTCTGATGTTTATCACATTTCAATGCTTTATTATTCATGCCTCTGCTTCCCTTTTAATAGACATTTTGAGTATTCTGTTTCCTTACAGTCCTAATCAATATACCAGAAGTAGATCACTAGCCATGGGATCTACTTTTCAAAGTTCTTTTCAGATGAGCTGATATGAAGGCTAATATCTTAGCAGTATTTGGCACTGATATAATATGAAGTGTCTGTTAAGGAATTAGTGAAGTCACTGGGTTTTATTGAGCCTTTAAGTTATAATCTAAGCTTCCCCTTTTCTCATTAGCCTCTGTCTAGCATTTCTATTTCTCTGGCTCCAGAATATAGGCTCTCTATGCACAGCTCTTCCTCCTACCAGTACTGGTGGGTATTTCCATCAAGAAGTCAATTTCTACTGAGGTTGCCACTTCCAACATCTCTTACTGCAACCTGGGCTGTGACTGGCTACTGCTGTGCCTTTGAGCTCTGCTGTACCCTGAGTGGGTGAGGTCCGGGATCCCAGAGAGCCCCCAGGCTGCACAGCTGATCTGTGGGGAAGCAGAAAAGATGGCCTTCCTTCCCTTTGGCGTTAGCTGCTATTAGAGGGGTTTCAAGCAGTGTTATCTGTGCCCCAAGACTTAAAGAGTATTTAGAAAAAGATCTCCAGTAATAACTTTGAGTTCTCAGAAACAAATGTCCTGGAGGCTGGGCTGGAACGCAGAGACACCATACATACTCAAGACACAAACAACCCAGTGCCTGGCTGGGGCTTCCTGCCTCAGACACACCATGTGTCAGAACCTGGGCTCCCCAGTCTAACTTGACACACTGTGCTCAGCTTAGACTTTGTACACAGGGAACAATCTTAACTCAGTGCCCCACTGTCCTTTGCTCTTACTGAATCTGTCCAGGGACATGAACACCCCGATTTCTTCTGTCTGGTCTCCTTAACTCCAGCCCTTGGACATTTTAAAAAAGGATCCACTAGTCTCCTTATTTAGATGAAAATATTCTTTGAGTTGAAATTTAGGACATGTGGTTTTTAAAAGGATTGTTCTTTCTAATTTGAAAAGTTATTATTTACATTGTGCTATAGATTGAATATTTGTTTGTGTTCCTCCCAGATTCATATGTGGAAATTCTAATCCCCAAAGTGATGATATTTGGAGGTGAGGGTTGGGGGTGATAATTAAGTCATGAGGGCAGGGCCTTCATGGTGGGATTAGTGCCTGAATAAGAAGAGAGCTGAGAGAGTTTGCTTCCTCTTTCTCTCTTTCTGCTCTGTGAGGACAAAGCAAGAAGAGAGCTCTCACCAGAACTCAGTCATGCTGGAACCCTAAGTCTTGGACTTGTCAGACTCCGGAACTGTGGGAAACAAATTTTTGTTTTTTAAGTTACCCAGAGTATGGTATTTTGTTACAGTAGACTAAGATACTTGGTCTTAAAATGTTTTACAGTTGGTTTTGTATTTAACAAGTAGCTTCTAAAATATCCCATAAAACCAAGACAATCTTAGAAAATATGGACATATGATTGCCTCAGCTTCAGTGTAAGCAATAGCAATAAACTTCAGGAACTGAGAAAACATGGTACTCAGTCACGTCTACTTGAGGTTCTCTTATCACTTTATCTGGTTTTTAGCTCCTATGTGTTCTGTATGTTATATGGGATCTATATATGTGGCAATTTATGAGACTTAATAATGCAGCTTGATTATGTACATGATAATCATGTCTCCCTTGACTCTGTTTTCTATTCCTGACTGGCTCCTTGAGTGGGCCATGGGCCCTCAGTTTTCATTGGTACAACTGTTGTGCAGGCTTCAATCCATTTGCATTTCAACAGCCTTGGTGAAACATTTCATTTTCATCAAATTCTCTTCAAAGATCCTTTATAGATAAGATAGGCCTTGGTTTTATGATGCCTCAAATATATGCCTCCCACCTCCGACCATGTAGAAGATGAAAACTACCAGTCCTTGTAAATCCACTAATATGCGTTTGACTTTTGCTTCCCTCGCACTTATTTTCATTTCTATTCTACAGCTATACACCAGACTAGCACCAAGTTGCCCCCAACGCTATGCTCCATAATTTCTCAAGATATACACACACTCCTTCAAGTAAATGCAATTAAAATGGTACAATATCCAGTTATAAGTCCTGAAGATCTTAATGTACAGCATGGTGATCATAGTTAATTATACTGTATTGCATACATGGAAGTCAGAAACAGAGTAAAACTTAAATGTTCTCATCAATAAAAAAAATTATGTGATATTATGAAGGTGCTGGCTAACACTATTATGGTAATCATTCTGCAATAGATAAGTGTATCAAATCAACACATTAGACACCTTAAACTTATGCAGTGTTGTATGTCAATTATATTTCTGTAAAGCTGGAAAAGAAAAGTACATGCAATTGAATCCAATTATTCATTTCGACATCCTACTCTATGCACAATTCTGTAAAGATTTCATGATTACAAAACAATGGGCACTTCAGATTTTTACAGCAGAGAGGTTAAAATATTGGTGAAGGTATGGTATAGAAAGTATGAAGGTGGGAAGTAGGAAATCTCGGGCTTTCATACTAGCTTTATAGCTTAATCATTCTCTGTCTCAGCTTACTCATCTTAGAAATAGGAATCATAATACTTGTTCTCTGTATTTTATACTGATATCAAGGCAAATAAAATAAAAATACTCTGAAGAACATAAAATGGTGAGCAAACATAAGGATGGCTAGTGTTAGATCTATCACTGCTTAAAACAACTAGATTACCTTCAGGACACTCAGCCTTGCCCAGGAGTCCCTCCCAACAGGGAACAGGTATTATGTCTGCGCTTGGTAAGGCAAGCTTGTATCCTTATGAGGCACATACTATGGATTTCGGCCTATGGACAGTGGTATATTAGATTTGGTCTCTTTATGAAAATTGTGCTTCATCCATTCATTTGACAGAAAAAGTCAAAATGTGAAAATGAATGATTGTCTCAAAAGAAAAGTGGCTATGTAGAGAGGGTGAAGCATGGGGAGATGCCTCTGTCAGGAGTGAATGCAGAGGGAGTATGGCAAGTGCTTCGGACTTTGCAGCTGGAAGATGCAGTAAAAGGAGTTAAGGAGGAAGCATTTTTCTTTTTCTTTTTTTTTAGAGCGCTTGCCCTTTAAAGAAGGGAACACTGACCCAGGAAGTCTGAGGTATTTTTATAAAGGACTTATAAGCCCCTATGTTTTGACTTGGGTGTGCATATTTCTAATTTTCTGCCCCTTTACAGACACATTTGTCCTCACCATATTGCAACAGATCTGTATTCCTAGCCAATTCCCTTGAATTCCTAATTCTTGTTAACAACTCTGGCAATTAACCAATTACTCCTTCCACTGAAGGGCTCAGGGAGGAAGGGACCAATGATTTATAGCAGCACAGCATCCGTGCTTGTTGAATTGAACTCAATTGCTGGAGTACTTCATTTAGAGAATAGATAGGCAGGTGAGTAGCCAACAGGCTGAAGCCAATCAAAAGACTAAAACTGCCAGCCGGTGACAGGTTGGAAGTGCCACTCCCTCTGACTCTTGTGCTGTTTCTTGCCTCTTCTCTGTGTTCCCAGAATGCTGTTGAAAACATGGTGCTGCCCATGTGGGTCAACCAGCTAATCCAGTGCTGATGGTTTTACAGAATTTAAGGAGTGTTAGAAGTTGTCTAGCTGGGGAGTCCAGGAAGCTCTTCTAAAATGCCCTAGTGAACAGCCATTTAGGTGCTTTACAAATAGTATCAGTAATGACTGAATGGAAGCTCATTCCACTGCTAGACAAGTCTCTTTGTTGGAAAGTCTCCCTTAAAATGAGAAAACAAAAGCAAAACAAAACAAAAACTTTGTAGTCTGTACTCACCACTCATCCTATTTTTGTCCTGTGAACCAATCTAGAATAACCCTTTTCCCACCTTAGATAATGTGTCTGCAAAGCTAGAGAACAGCTTTCATGTTTCTATCCTTTTTGGTCACTGTAGTTCCTCTAATGATCATGGAGTATGGTTTTCTTATCTCTTTCCAGCATCATCTAAAGACATGCTTTCCTTTTGCAAGTCTCTTCTTAAATGGCAGTACCAAAATTTTAATGTATTTACCAGTTTGAATTTCTTTTGATCTCTATTCCTGCCATTTAACATTCCCATATCACCTGTAGTTCCAGTAAACCATAGATTCTGAGGAAACTATTCAACTGAAGCCAATAAAGTGACCAGAAACATTCTGATGACATTTGCTAGTTCTTATCTGAAATAACTTTTGGAGTCATCATTTCTGTTTCAAGAACTGTTTCTAGGGCTGTGTGGCATGGATTGAACTTTTGATGTGCTCTTTAAGAGAATCTAAATTTACTGAGTTAATAAAACTATAGACACTGATAAAGGCAATAATAGAGCAAGGGGAGGTGAGCAATGGTATCAGCTAGAGGGAGGGAAGGGAAGGTCACTCTCGGGAGAGGCAGGCAAATGTTTCTTGCAGAAAAGAAAGCTCTTTGGTGTGCAGACATGCCAGTGTGTACATGATGTGAATCGAGGGGTGCTAAAACACTACCACTTCCCACATATTTGTTGTATTCCTCCTACCACCAGAAATCGCTATGTGGTTAACACCTTTTGCTTAAGGCCACCATAAAAATGTAAATGTTCTCTGGGAGATTAAAATATTAATCCATTATCAACCAGTAACATCTTAGCTATACATGACCAAATTAGTACTGGCTGGTCACTGAGTGGATCCCTGAGGGAATAGGCTGCAAAACTGATAGGTTTTAATTGAAGGAGAATAAAGAAGATACAAAAAGACAAAGTTTCAAGATTGTGATGCAAGGCAGTGAATAGAAGGAATAGAGATAAAGATTTGGTGAATAGTGAGCTGCCTGAAACAAGTGAGGGGCTACTGTGAAGGCCTGTGGCACCTCCTACCATCCGTGTGGATACTGGGAACTGGATGAATAGAAGGAGGATGCTAAAAAGCAGCTCTAAAGGAATACTAATATATCTCTTAGGTTGAAATGCTATGGATGGAGGCCCTGAGGATATATCTATAGGGTTTGAGCTCAGAAACTCTAATAAGTCAACTGTGTAGGCATGGCATCCTAGTTCTTTTTTTAATTATCATTTCCTTCTTCTGTATGGACCTAAATGTTTTCAGAGCTGTAAACTATAAGGGGAACTATCATTTGGATCCCTGTTTTTTTCTCTTTTTATTTTATTTTCTTTGATTTTCCCCATTTTATTCCTGCTATTTTCTTGACCAAACCCCAAAAGAGTGTTGAATTAGCAAATGGATGGGAGGAGGGGTCACAAAGTAGCTCATAAGTGAGAAGAAGATAAGAATAATTTTCATATTCTTTATAATCATGAACTAGGAGTCTTTGACTTCCAATGGCAAAGAAACTACTCAAAGTATCTTAGGCACAAAAGAAGAGTTTATTTATTCCAGTAAAGAAAGAGTGGAAAAAGGAAGGTAATCTCAGGGATGTCTTGATTCTGACACTTCAGTGCTGGCACCTCTCTTTCCTCCTATCTTCCTATTTTTATGGATGCTTCTTCTTTTTGCTGCCTGGTAGCATTATTCTTTCCTACCGTGGAGGGGCTTTCTCCATATTGAAGGCTTATTTATAGCTTCACAACCTCATGACCATATGAGATAGAAAATATAAAATATATATATATATATGATATATATATATATATATATGTTTTAGGAAAAATGTGAAACAGAGAAGGCTCTTATTTGTTCAGTGTAAGTTGTTATTCCCAGAATGATCATCAGCCAAGGTGTAGAGTGCCTTAATTGGCTTATTCTGAATCCCATGTTACTCCCATGGCCAGGAAGCTGATATCAGTCAAGAAAGGAAGGACGTTGGACAAAAAAATCTAGAATCATAAAAAGAGGAAGACTGGGGGGGTCACTTGATAACAGTGTCGACACCATGAATTCCAAATGAGAGTGAAAATCTTGGTGGGGATTTTTACAACCTGCAGCCTACTTTTTGAAATGGACTGTGTTAGTCTACTAAGACTACCATGACAAAATATCACAAACCAGGTGGCTGAATAGTAGAAATTTGCTCTCGCACAGTTCTGGAAGCTGGAAGTCTAAGATCAAGGGGAGGTCGGGTTGTTTTCTCCTGAGCCTTCACTTTGTGGTTTGTAAATAGCCTCCTTCTCACTGTGTCTTACAGTGTCTCCCCATTACACATACATACTTATCCTTCTCATAAGGACACCAGCAATTTGGGATTTGGGTCTCACCCTTATGATTTCATTTAACCTTAATTACCTCCATAAATTTCCTACCGCCAAATAAGTCACACTGGGGGTGGGAGCATCAGCATAAGGATTTTAAGGGGATTAACATGGACTAATCTAGTTTTCCATTTCCACTAAGGAAATGGACCCAGCTGAAGAATGATGTTTGAATTTATTTTTTTTCCCTAAATCTTACAGCGTAGGCATAAGTTTGCAAGGATTGGGAAAAAACATATAGAATATTTGCAGTTTAAGGGTTGATGAGATCAAGATCATGTGGTATAAGGCCTCTGAAGACCAGATCTAGCAAATATGTAAAAGAAATTAGATTAGTACGAGCTGGGAATTCTGCCTACTAAAAATAAACAAAAAACGAAAACTGATGTTAAGTTCTTGGAATGGTCTCCCCAAAGAGGATAGCCCTAATCTCAGGAGAGGCAAGTACTTTTGTGGCTAGTTAAAGAAAAATCTTTCTCTGATTTTGTCTGATGTGCAGGTTGGCCATATTTTTTGTCAGTGCCATCATCCAAGAGCTAAGTTTTTTCAGAATGTCTAGGAAAATACAATACTTATCTGTAAATGTGAATGCTAATGTAACCCTATTGCTTACTAACTGCCATAGGATGAAATAGATACATATTTAAAATATCTATGGTTGGACCTCTAAAATCATCATTTCTACTAAGAGGCAGTTTATACCATATTTTTTTTTGTCTTTTTGTTGTTGTTGTTGTTGTTATTGTTGTTGTTGTTGTTGTTGTTGCTATTTCTTGGGCCGCTCCCGCGGCATATGGAGATTCCCAGGCTAGGGGTTGAATCAGAGCTGTAGCCACCGGCCTACGCCAGAGCCACAGCAATGCGGGATCCGAGCCGCGTCTGCAACCTACACCACAGCTCACGGCAACGCCGGATCGTCAACCCACTGAGCAAGGGCAGGGACCGAACTCGCAACCTCATGGTTCCTAGTCGGATTCGTTAACCACTGCGCCACGACGGGAACTCCTCTTTTTACCTAAAGTGAAAATCCAGTCTCTTTACTGAGAGACTAATAATCTGGTAGGGATCCTTATTTATTTGGAAGAATGAGGTTTAGGAAAACAGAAATAAAAGTATTTTTGGAAATCAGGTCTGGGGAATGGATCACTATTGTGATCCATTGAATGAAAGCCGAGTGTTCACTTGGTGTGTGGTTCATTTATAATCCCACCTACCTGTGTACGTGGACTACATTTGAGGTGTGTGTGTGTGTGTGTGTGTGTGTGTGTATATATGTATGTGTGAGAGAGAGAGAGAGGTTAGTAAGAGAGGTGGGGATGAAACAGAATTGAAAGGGAAGGAAATCAGTATGTGAGTAGCACAATTTAGAAATTACTCTTTTAAAAATAATATAGTTTGAAAAATAAGAGAAACCTGGCAATGAGTTTTCTTTCTTATAGCCAGGTTTGTGTTAAAAACTTTCTCATATACAAATGGAAATTCATGTATCATGCCCTCTGCAAATATAAGCAAGGTTGTGCACATATGTCCCAAATTAATTCTGAAGCAATTTCAGACCAAGATTTGTGTTAATGTATTTAACAAGTAATTAGTTGTCCATTCATTCATTAACAGCATATTTAAAAACTTCTTGCAAAGCCCCACCTCCCCCCTCAACAAAGTGGAACTTCTAAGACAGAAGGGATATAAAATATGTTGGGGAAAATGGGAAAAACAAATCAAAAAATGAAAATTACATGTTAGTTGTAGAAGAACATTAGTCATAGAAATGGGATTTACAAAGAAAACACTTTGCTTCCCTTTACCTTTTCACACAAAAAGGGTGAAGTTGTGAATTGGAGCTGCATCAGTGGGTACTTTAGCATTTTATGATTCCAGTTTAGTATAATGTTTTTCTCTCTTGGACATTATAATTTTTTCTTCCATTTGTAAAGTGCTTTATAGTTTTCTAAGCAGTTTCACATAGAGTAGTTCATTTGTGGAACTAATAGCATTTACGGGGGATAACAATATTCTAATAGAATTGTGCAATTCACATAATGAGTTTAACTTGTTATAAAAATGAATGTCACTAGAATAAGATTGAAGGAGGAACAAAACTGGTCAACAAACTTTATGTAAATGCTGACCATTCCTGATTTGTAGGAGGCAGGGGTTTCTGTATTTTTCTTCAGGCCTCTTCATTCTTCTCCTTTATTTGTAGACCACCTTTCCTGTCTGTCTCCATTTCCAGTTAGCACAGAAGATGACTTGGGGCAGTGGAGGTGGGAATCAGAGGGCTTAATGTGGTGATTTGTACTTATTCAGGGCACAAGAAATATGTATGTTTGTTTTCATGTTTCATAAAAATATTAATGAGCACAGTTGGCCACTTCTTAGTAGCTGACAAAGATTTGAAAATATTTTATGCAGAGATTAATAGAAACCCCAAACAGCATTTAGAATAAGCTAATAGCATTTTACCCTATTAAAACATACCTCTAGTCTTAGCATAGAGAGATTAGACAATACCTAGTGTTGAATCACCATATCTATTATTTTTTCATCTCTTCTCTGCTCAAACATCGATTCAAGCCTGGCTTTCCAACTTGAGAACTTCATACCATCTTAAAATTTCATTTTTGGTAAAAATAGAAAATCATCTAGGATGGAATAATTAATTAGGTAGTTATCAATTTGAAGTATTCTTCAAAAAAGGAATTGGAGGATCTGGAACAATAAAGAAGAAATGGAGGAGTGGGAGGTGAGAAATAAAATTACTTTGGATGAATACAACCATGGGTAAAATATTTTAACTTTCAACAAGGAAGGCTAAAGGCACAAAGATATCCTGTGCCTGCTTCACATTCCTTAAATGTTGTGACAGAGATTGCTTGGTTCCATTCTCATTTTTTCCCTCTTATAAAAATGTCACCCACATTGTCATATGTGGCAATGTGCCCAGCTAAAAATCTGCACTGCCCAGCCTCCCTTTCTCCTTCTTGTTTATATCAGCCTATGGTTTTTGCAATATAGTTAGACTTCTGATCACAAGGAATTGTAGAGAATGGAAGCTACATTCTAAGGATAGACAGGAAAAGACAAAAGGAATCTGAGATACATATGTTGTGTTGAATACCTCTTGTGTATGCCTATTATTCCAACTACTGCTAGGTGACCAGCTTTGCTCTGGTACCTCATCCTTCCTGATCCATAGAATCTCTAATTATTATCTTCATATGGGACATTAGTAGGAACTTCTTTGACACCTAATTAAGTACTAATCCAGAAATGTTAGTGGTGGTGTATATGGGGAGTTAACAAATCTGGGGAAGACTCAGTACCCTTACCAATGGGAAGTGGGGGACAATCAATCCATTGTCCTCGTTCTTTCTGTAAGAAAGTCCTGAAATATATATCATAAAACTTCTCTAACAGCCCATGGAACACTGCAATAGGTCATCCATAGTTGTACTGTCTCAATAAAGCAATCTTGTATTGGCATTCTGTTTTCCTCATGCACACTCCTTCTATACTCCACTCCTGCCCATAAAATGACTTGTATATTCACCTTTGCCTCAGACTCCTCTTTCCAGAGATTCAAGGCAGAAAGTCACAGGAAGAGCAGGATTTTGTTTGTTCTTCCTCCTTTAGGTGCTTTACGCATAAAGTTAGGTTGTTTGAGATTTTTTTCTTATTTCCTGAGGTAAGCTTTTATCATTCTAAACTTCCTTCTTAAAACTGCTTTTGCTGTGTATTACAGGTTTTGGATCATTTTGTTCTCATTTTATTTGTCTCTAGGTATTTTTTATTTGATTTCTACAGTTATACATTGATTGTTCACTAGCATATTGTTTGGCTTCCATGTGTTTGTGTGTTTTACAGGTTTTTTTTTTTTCTTGTATATGACTTCTCATTTCATAGCATTGTGGTTGGAAAAGATGCTTGGTATGATTTCAGCTTTCTTAAATTTACTGAGGCTGGCTTTGTGGCCCAGGATATGATCTATCCTGGAGAATCTTCCCTGTGTATTTGAAAAACAATGTGTATTCTACTACTTTTGGATAGAATGCTCTATAAATATCAGGTTCATCTAGTCTAATGTATCATTTTGGCCTGTGTTTTCTTATTAATTTTCTGTCTGAATGATGTGTCCATTGATGTAAGTGGGGTATTAAAGTCCCCCACTATTACTGTGTTATTGTCAATTTCTCATTTATGTTATCACTTGCCTTTTATATTGAGGTGCTAAGTTGGGTGCATATATATTCTCAGTTGTTACATCTTCTTGGATTTGTTCTTTTATCATTATGTAATGCTTTTTTTTTTGTCTCCTGTAACATTCTTTACTTTAAAGTCTATTTTTCTGATATAAGTATTACAGCTCTGGCTTTCCTTTGATTTCCATTTGCATGGAATACCTTTTCCATCCCCTCACTTTCAGTCCATTTGTATCTCTTGATCTGAGTTGAGTCTCTTGTAGGTAGCAAATATTTGGGTCTTGTCTTTGTATCCATATAGCAAATCTGTCTTTTTGTTGGATCATTTAGTCCATTTACATTTAAGGTACAATGTATGTTCCTACTGCCATTTTCTTAATTGTCTTGGATTTGATTTTATAGGTCTTCCCCACCCCTTTTTTTCTTTTGTTCTCTTGTGATTGTGACTGTATTTAGTGTTATGTTTAGATTCCTTTTTCTATTTGTGTGTATATCTATCATAGATTTTTGTTTTATAGTTATGAGGTTTTTATATAGGAGTCTACATACATGCTTGTTTTAAGTTACTGATCTCTTAATTTCAAACACATATTAGATACTTTGCATTTGAAATCTCCTCCCCTCACAATTACTGTTTTTGATTTTATATTTTACATCTAATTGTTTTGTGAGCAGCTGTGGGCTCAGGAGTCTTTAGGCAGTCTATTTGCTATTGAGTGGGGCTGTTTCCCCACCCAGTTTGTTCTTTTACCTGAGGCATCCCAGCACTGGAGCCTTAGACTGTTGGGTGGGGCTGGGTCTAGGACACAAAATATCAGCCTCCAGGGAGCTCACATAGATGAATGCTCCCCAGTGTATTTGCCACCAGTGTCTGTGTCCCTAGGTGGGGCACAGCTATGCCCTGCCTCCCCAGGAGATCCTCTGAGACCAGCAAGTAGGTCTGGCTCAGGCTCCTATTAACCTCACTATTTTCTCCTTGATCCTAGTGCACATGAGATTTTGTGTGAGCTCTTTTAAGACTCTATTTCCCCCAATTGTGTGGAGCCCCTGCAGTCAAACACCCCTGGCCTTCAAAGCCAAATTCTCTGGGGGCTCCTCTTCCAAGTGCTAGACTCCCAGGCTGGGTGGGCCTGATGCAGGGTTCAGGACTCTCACTCTTGTGGGAGAAAAATAAGCTAATGAAATAAAAACAGGTGTAACAATTTTTTTTAGGTGGCAGACTTAAGCCCTAACATATCAATATTTACATTAAATGTAAAAGGTTTAAATACACCAATTAAAACACCATGATTGGTAGGTTGATTAAAAATAACCTAGTTATTATTTTCTATATAAAACTTCAAATACAATGATATAGGTATATTGGAAGTAAAAGGACAAAAAAAGATATGTTATATTATTGATATATATTAATAAAAATAAAGCAGAGATGGCTATATTAATTATATAGAGTTCAGAACAAATACAATTGCCAGGGACATTATATACTAATTAATTGTTCAGTAACCCAAGAATATCAGTTCTAGCTATGTATGCACTAGACAAAAGGACTGAAAATATGTGAAGCAAAACTGATACAACCAAAAAAGAAAGTAGACAAACCCACAATTATAGTTGAATATTTAAATATTTTTCTCTCAACCATTCATAATGTAGACAAAAAATCAGTACGATTATGGATCATCTCACAAGATCTGTTTGACATTTATAGAAAATTTCAACCAAAATAAAGAACACACTTTCTTTTCAAGGGCTTATGGAACATATCCTATGCCAAAAAACAAGCCTTAACACATTTTAAAAAAATGAAGTCATCCCAGTTGGGTTCTCTGACCACAGTACAATTAAATGAATAATCGATAGCATAATGAAAATGGGCAAGTCACCAAACGACTTGGAAGCTAAACAATACACTGCTAAATTACTCAGGGGTCAAAGAGGAAGTCCCAGGGGATATTAAAAATTATATTGAATTAAATGAAAATGAAAACACAATATATCAAAATTTGTGATACACTGATGAAATAGTGCAGAGAGGGAAATTTATAACAATAAATTATTACTTTAGAAAAATGGAAAAGTTTCACATCAGTAATCTAAGCTTTCACCTGAAGAAAGTATAAAAGAGCAAAATATACTGAAGAAAAAGAAGTAAGGAAATAATAAAGAGCAGAGGTCAGATAAATTTAAAATACTAAAACAATGGGTGAAATCAATAAAACAAAGATCCAGGTTCTTGAAAAAAATCAACAAAACTGACAATCCTTTAACAATTCTGACAAAAAATAATGACACAATTTACCAATATCAAGAATGAAACAGGATATATTCTAACAGACTCTGAAGAGTTGGAAAGGATAATGAGAATAATATGAACAATTGTACACATAAATTTGACAACTTTGGGGAACATAGATGATCAATTTCTCAAAAAGTATAAACTACTATAACTCATTCAACATGTGATATATAATTTAAATATTCTTGTAACTGCTGAGGAAATTGAATTTGTAAGTTAAAATCCTCTGAAATTTTCCAGGCCCAGACAGTTTCACTGAAGAAGTCTACTGAACTTTAAGGAAGAAACAGAAAAAGTTATACATAGTATCTTCTCAGAAGAAGAGAAAACATTTCTCAACTCATTTTATGAATCTAGTCTTAGCCTGATACCAAGTAGAGTATAGAGGATAGAGCAGAGAAAATTTAACAGCAGAATTTATCAATGACATTAATAACTATTTTTTTTAACAATACATATGTATCATGATTTGGCAAGTCTGATTAAGAAAAGAGTAATATTACATAAACACTGATTTGTGAAGTGCGATGTAATTACAAATATGAGGACTATTTAAATAATAGCGAGAGCATACTATAAGCATATTTAAAGCAAAAATTATTTATTTATTTTTTTATCTAGGGCTGCACCTGTGGCATATGGAGGTTCCCAGGCTAGGGGTCTAATCTGAGCTATTACTGCTGGCCTGTGCCACAGCCACAGGAACATGGGATCCAAGCTGCGTCTGCAACCTATACCACAGCTCCCAGCAATGCCAGATCCTTAACCCACTGAGCAAGGCCAGGGATAGAACCCGCAACCTCATGGTTCCTAGTCAGATTCGTTAACCACTGCACCACGATGGGAACTCCAAAAATTATTATTATTCTCTTTTCAGGGCCGCACCTGAAGCATACATAAGTTCCCAAGCTAGGGCTCAAATTGGAGCTGCAGCTGCTGGCCTATAACATAGCCACAGCAATACAAGATCTGAGCCACATCTGCGACTTACACCACAGCTCACAGCAGCACCAGATCCATAACCCACTGAGCAAGGCCAGGGATCGAACCACATCCTTATGGATATTAGTTGGGTTCATTACTGCTGAGTCACAATGGAAACTGCCAAAACAAAAATCATTAATTTTTGAAAGAAAAAGTGGAAATCTTGACTAAACTAATAACAATAGGTGGACATTGAAAGTCAGTCAACTCTGGATTTCCAATTCTGGTAATGAATGAATAGTATAATCACATATCTTGCTGAAAAAAAGCCCTGAAAAACATACATTAAATATTTTGTGTATATACGTGTTTTTTGTATATGTGTGTGTATGTATCTGAAGGCACTGGAGAACTAGTAAGACACTGAGAACTTATCAGAACAAAGCATAAGAAAAATAAGAAATACAGAGAGGTGAGCCCAGCACTTACAGCCCCTTTTATATCAGTGCATCCACTGATACCTGACCTGATTCAGTGAGCTGCAAAGATAACAAAGAATGTCAAGTAACTGGAAACTAAAAATAACTATTTTTAAACTTTTATGCAAATGTCAGAATTAAACTATATAATTACTACAATTGAGAACTCAATGCACAGATTTAATAGCATATTAAGTACAGTTGAAAATAGAAGTAGAAAACTAGTACATAGGTAAGATGGAAAAAGTCATGAATGAAGCACAGAGAAACAAACTGAAGGAAAATCCAAAAAAAAGAGATGTAAAAAGGAAGAATTTCACAAACCTGCTAAGAAATGTCCAGAAGCAAAGTAGAGAAAGTTTAGAGAGAGTAGTATTTGAAGAGGTAATAGTTGAAATATAAATGCAGATTACACATTAATCTCCATGAGTCTCAAGTAAAAGAAATTAAGAGAAAATTACACCTATCATGGTAAATCTACTGAAAACCAAAGAGAAGAATAAGGTCTTGAAAGCAGTTGCGCAAGAACAAATTACTTTTAAAGGAGCCACAACTTGACTAACAGCAGACCTAACCAGAGAAACGATGGAAGCCAAAAAACATTGAAATCTTTGCTGTACAGTAGAAAATTGACAGAACACTGTAAATCACTTACAACGGAAAAAATAAAAATCATTATTAAAAAAACATTGAAATCATATCCTCAGCATGCTGAGAAACAAAATGTTTAACCTAGAATTTTATAAAAAGTGAAATTATCCTTCTGCAGTAAAGATTGTTTAAGAAAAATAGTAAAAAAAAAATTCATCAATAACACTAAATTGAAAATAAATGTGAAATGGTATTTTTTAGAAGGAAATGAAATGATTTAAGGAAATGAAATAAAACTTCTTTGAAAAAGACACATGCGCCCGCATGTTCATTGCAGCACTATGAAGAAAAGCTACAAAATGTTAGACATTTGGGTACATCTAAGTGAATACTGACTGTACAAATAAAATGAATTATATATTTTAGGCTTTTACATACATACACACAACCAAAATATACAACAGAAGTTTATAAGCTATAAAATTGGGAAGTGGAGTTAAGGTGTTTTGAGATCCTTGAAATGCCTGGGAAAAGAGGAGTCTCATTTTTTTAATCAACTTTTTATATGTCAAGAATTTATGCTATAATATCTAGAGTTACTGTTAAAATTAAATATTAACAGTAAATGTTGAAATTCCCTTGTGGAATAGTGGATTAAAGATCCAGCATTGTCATGATGGTGGCTTGGTTCAATCCCTGGCTCAGGAGCTTCCATATGCCATGTGCATAGCAAAAAATAAATAAATAAATAAAGTTAAAGTAATAGAGGAAAGGTTTAAAATAATTAAAAAATAAAACCCTTAAACTAAAATCAGGCAAAAAGGACAAAAATTTTAGTGGGATATACCTATAGCAAATAGTAAAATCTTATACTTGGAAATAATTTATATTAGCTATTACTTTAAATGTAAATAGAGTAAATGCTCTAAGAAAGACAAAATTGTCAGCTCAAGTAAAAAATAGAAACCACCTACATGCAAATTAAAAGAGATGTTAAGGACACAGAAGAGTGAAAATTAAAAGATAGAAAATGCATACCAAATAAACTTTAAGCAAAAGGCAGGTTGTATAACTATATTATTCTAAGGCAAAGATTTTAAGCAAAAATCATTAATTGACATTAAGGATGCTTCACAAAGGCAATAGTTTTATTTCATTACAAAGGAATAATAATCCTAAACTTGTACATTTATGCCCAAATAAATTCAAATATATAAAACAAAAGTAACTGATAAGCTATTACCTCAAATCCTTATAAATCTACAATATATTTTAACACACTTCTGTAAGTTAACTTTTCTTCCTTCTTTCCTTCCCCCTCCTTTCTTCCTTCCTATTATGGTGGGTGAAGAGGAAGAATGAGAGACTCAGCAAGGAAAGCATGTATCTCAGTACATTGTCCAAAAAAAATGAATAGTCCAATATAAGAATTAAAAAAATGGCAAATTAAAATGGATACTATACCTTAAAAAAATCAGGAACATTCAAAAGGGAAAAAAAAGACACTTTAAAGGATGAAGACAAACAAACATAGTATTTGAGCTTGTGTAGAGAAATGCAAACAATCATACACCATTGGTGGTAATATAAATTTGTATAGTCTTCCCATTCTTGGGCATATATCTGGACAAAACTTCTTTGAAAAAGACACATGCACCTGCATGTTCATTGCAGCACTATTCACAATAGCCAACACATGGAAACAACCTAAATGTCCATCAACAGATGAATGGATTAAGAAGATGTGGTATGTATATACAATGGAATACTACTCAGCCATAAAAAGAACAAAATAATGCCATTTGCAGCAACATGGATGGAACTAGCGACTCTCATGCTGAGTGAAGCAAGTCAGAAAGAGAAAGACAAATGCCATATAATATCATTTATATCTGGAATCTAATATATGGCACAAAAGAACCTTTCCACAGAAAAGAAAATCATGGACATGGAGAACAGACTTGTGGCTGCCAAGGGAGAGAAGGAGGAAGTGGGATGGACTGGGAATCTGGGGTTAATAGATGCAGACTATTACCTTTGGAATGGATAGGCAATGAGATCCTGCTGTATAGCACTGGGAACTATATCTAGTCACTTATGATGGAGCATGACAATGTGAGAAAAGGAATGTATATGTGTATATGTGACTGGTTCACCTTGCTGTACAGCAGAAAATTGACCAAACACTGTAAACCAACTATAATAGAAAAAAATAAAAATTTGTAGTCTTTTTAGAGGAGCAGTTTGTCATTTTCCATCAAAATTCCCATAGGGTTTTTAGTATTTACTCTGAATGAGTAATGAAAACCTACAAAGAAGCAGGTAAAAGGATACTTGTGGGGGAAAAAAAAACGGTAATTGAGAAAAACTTGGGGTCAAAGATCCTAAATAACTTTCAACAATCAAATATTTATATGAATTATGTTTTTCCATGTTATGGAAAACTATTCAGAAATCCCAATAGTAACAATCTAAAATAAGTTAGATTTACAAATACTGAAATAGAAAGATCTTTAAAAGAAAAATTAAGTGGAAAACTTAACTTATAAAACAGTATTGAATACTATCCTATTTATGTAGAAGTAAACCATTTACATATTAAACACACAAATGTGACTGTATTTATGTAAATGAATAGTAAAAAGTCAGGAAGATACATTTAAATGATATGTTACTGTGATTAGTTCTGTGTAAAGAAGTAAGATTTTTTACTTTTTTCTAGCTACATATTGTTTCCATTTACAAAACAAATTTGTATTTGTGCATTTTTTGTGTGATTAAAATATGAATTACAGATATACTGTAATACTCACGTCAAGGTATATGGCTTTGTGGTTTTATCAGTCCCTCAGTGAGATTTATTTTTCAAGAATTCAAATATCTACTTTTCTGTTTCCCAGCAAACCCTCTCTGGTATCAAATGATGAACTTACAACCTGAAATATTAACTATAAGAAAATGGTCTAATAGAAAAAAAGTAATAGAAAAAGTAGTAAAGAGTTGTAGTAACATATGAAAAATGAGTTGCAATAGGTTATACATTTCAGCTGCAATTAGTACCTGAGAACCTATAGAATATCAAGATTTTTTTATAGACTACTTTCAGAAAGATCTCTACCTAATTTTTTGATGTAAAAATGACTCTATATTCCACCTGATATTTATTGCAGAATTGGGGACTTGAATGGGGCATTCCATCCTCCACTTCCTTATTCCCCACTTCCCTTATTATTCTGGTTAAATGGAGAGACTTCTGTTCCAAGCATGTGTCTTTCTTAGTGGGACTCCCCTTCTGGACCCTAGGGACCTTGAGCAACTAGTTTGTGTGCCAGCTGTTCTGTATTTTTGGATGATGAAAATTGATTTTCCTCCCTTTAGCAGGTGCCGTCTCCAAGTGAGCCTCTTCCTTCATGACCCGTGCAGATTATGCCATCAATAGCAGGAGAGGGGATGAGGAGGAAAGTTTGGAGTGCTCAGCACACAGCACCAAGGGGCCCCATGAAGGCTTACAGCAGTGAGGGTGCACTAGAAAAAAGGTAATAATAAACTTAATTTAGAACTGTTTCCTTCTCCACATATCTTGCTCATATGTAGTGTTTCTATGCATTTTCTGAGATTATCTACATGGACAGACAGACTGGTCTTATATTGGTCTGTATAGTCCTAAATGGATCATTCTTGTTAAACTTGAATAATGGGAAGACGCATTTCAAGAAGAAGAATAATTATAAAGGATCTCAGTGTGGCTTAATTTATTATAATAGACCTAATTTTTTCAAATATGTCTTATTGTGCTTACCACTGCTGGGCAACTATGGAAATCTAACTACAAAGTTGAGACTTTGGTACACATCGGAAAAACTCAGAAATTTTGAGTTGGAAAATAAATACGAAAGTACATTTTTGTGCTTATATATAGGATAAATTTAGGGTTTTGAGTCTAGAAACTGGTAACTAGTTATTGCAAGTGCTGAGATCTAAGTTGTTAAATGTGTGAATGAGTGTATGGTGGCTCTGGAAGGAGGGGACAGGGGTAAATGCAGGTGGAAAAACAGGAGTCTTTCTATTACAGATGAAAACTCAAGAGAAGAGCCTTCCAAAGTTCTAGGTATTTTTAGATATTTGTTTTTAAAAAAAGGGTGAGACTGACATCTAGCAGTATAAGTTAGCGTCAGTTATTAAGACAACTGGAGTTGGAGATAGAGTGTGGTTGGATGGTAGGATCACCAGAATGGTTTATATAAAAATCAAGTCTTCCTAGAGTGAATACACAAGACCAGCAGACAACCTGCCATGAAAATTTATGAGACAGTTTCTAGGAAAAGTCACACAGAAAACGTAGTTCATCTGGACATCCAGAAAGTTTGAACATTACGGGAGTTGTCATCCTAAAGCTCTGTGGTACTCTAGGTTAATTTTCCTCCTTCTTGTATTCAATTATTGCAGGTAGTGGTAGTGATACATTTTATTGCATAAAGATTAGTTGTTTTTTTTTGCCAGAGAAGGTAAATGTGGAAGAGGTAAAGAAAGAATATGTTTTAATGCTTCAGATAATTATATGCTGTGGAGAAATTCTAGAGAGGATGAAATAAAATGTGCAGGATGAAAAAAGCCCAAGAAAAATACTTGAAATAGTCACAAGGAAGCAAACTCTGGATCATACAACAGAGCAGGACTTGTTTTGCTAGAAAAGTGTTCATGTCATTAAAATTATACAAGGGATGATATTGTAATGATGTGACTAAGAGCTCTAGAGACAACTTTGAAACAGAGGAACAATTGCCTGGCAGAACTCTAAAGGAAAAACACTAAGGCCAAGTAAGGCAAATGATGTGCCCCAAAGAGTAGTATACAGGGTGCCCAGTGTTTTTCTGTAAGAATAACATGGCCTTTCATATGTTAATATAATAGATGACCAAGTGTGAATAGCAAACAAATTAAAAATTTGGTACAATGACCAAATATATATACCTGGCATGTGACTTGTGATTATACTACAGCAACACAAGAGCAAATCTTTTTGATTATCACTTATGTAAAATGTCTTTTTTTTTTTTTTTTTTGGCTGCATGGTGTGGCAAGCAGAAGTTCCTGGTGTGAAAGGTCTTTTTGCTATTAATTGATTCCTCTGTGAATCAAAATGAGAATAGATGCATTTAAAGAATTTTAAATGTACATAATATATAAAAATATGTTATATATTATACATAAGTATATATGAAGTTCATGGTCCAGCATCTGAAATCTGAATCCTGCATTGTAAAGACACACTGCAAAAACTTCATTTAGAGAAAAGCAAATGGAAAAATGCCTTGTCTGACAGTTACTTCATGGAAGAAGTAGACTGAAAGCCAAGAGAAGAAATAACCCCATGTTGCATGGTTTCTCTTCCATATATTCCAAATAATTTTCCTCATATTTGGAGAGAGCTTTCATTGAGGAAGGATTGTCCCTTTCTATCAAACTAGAAGAAAAAACTTGAACCAACAGGTTAAAATTGCAAGAAGAAGTAAATATAAAGCAAAGCTTTCTTTGTAATAATAAAACCTTCCCCACCTCAGAACAGCCTTCCTGTGAGGCAGAGATGTCTTGTTACTAAGAGTGACAAAGTTGAGATTGGGTGACAACTGCCTAAAATGCTACAGAGGATTTACTTGTTGGATGGAAGGTTGGATTAGGTTAGTCTTAAGGTTCCTTCCAACTTTAAAATTTTAATATTCTATGAAAATAAATTAAGCAAGATCTGACTATTTCAGATTGTGGCAGTTCTGCATACGTGGTTTACAGCTTGTCTATAAAAGTAAACTGAAGGAAGAAATTACAAAAAAAAAAAAAATCAACCAGAGCAAAGCTAGAAAATGGGAAATACTTCCAAATTGGACACTGAAAATTAAAACACTTGTTTAAATAAATAAGATCATAGACAGATGGATAATATCCTTATAGTTATTTATTACTTTATAAATATATCTCATATGCTCTAAAATATCCAGATATTATAAGGACTCTTCCAGTGAACACTTCTTGACGTGGTAAGGGAGGAGTTAAATCTTCTGTCCTCAAAGTCCACAGGAATGTTTATCAACTCTGGAGCAGGCCTTCTTTCTTCCTCTTGGTGAGTTAAGTCCATCTCTGCTTTGTTTGACGCTGCCCATTTGAGGAAAGCTTATCCCTGACCTTCTGCCAGAGAGACTGATGACAAGGACGGTTTGCACTAACCTTGACATTCACCAGGGTAAATGGCTTTTTCCACAAGTAGTCAGCAAACAAGGAGAGCCAGTCAAGAGCTAATGAATCTGTACCTGAGAGAAACTGAACAACAATTGTGCTTTTAAAGAAGAAAAGAGTCCTTGGAAGGTGCAGGCCCATCTGATGCTTAAAGGTTCAGGGGAAATTAACTCTTTTAGCCAAAGCAGTTTGAAAATAAATAAATAAAGACAACCCCTGGTGTTAAAATCTGCCATGAGAGGACCTTTTTAAGTCTGACTTTCTGGTCTTTCCTTCCTTGAATGATCTTGCAGTGCCATTCTGTGGAACACAGAGAAGACAGGGTGATGTTACAGAGTGACCAGGATGGCAGGGTACATTTTTTTTTTCAGCCATCATTTATCCCACTCACCCCAAATCCTTCTCTACCAAGTTCAAGAGAAGTAAATTGTGAATCTTATTTTTTCAAAAGAGTGGCTCAGTTTATCTACTTCATATGTTTTATAAATATATATTTATATTCATGTATTTACATGATATATACAAACACAAAAAGCAATATAGAATGGAACTTCCCTATTATAGACAATCAGAAAAACTAATATTCTCTAAGGGATCTCTGTGACCAGATAGAAATACCACTGGTCAAACTAAAAATTGTAGCCCTTTGATATTTTGCCCCACTCGATGCCCTGTGAATTCTGTCCTTATTCCTCCAGTATTGATTACTCTATTTTCATTTTATTTGTGTATTACAATCTCTTCTATATAATTTTATCCTGAAGCAAAACTACTAACACTATTCTTTACTTGGGGTTTGCATTCCTTGGTTCTTAACTAGATTTGTAAAAATACTATTCAGGTTATAAGACATTTTTTATCCACTACAGTGTGTTACTCACTTCTGGGATACTTAAGTTTAGCATGGAAATGTATGCTGGTGCCTTTTAAAAGTTGACCAACTGTTTTCCTGAGCTTCCATCAATTTTCTTTTTGCTCTTCAACATGCAGTGTCAGTGCTGGTGTTCTCACCCACATGACTTTATCCATCACAGCAAAAGTGTTCCTACATTTACATTACTCTCTGTTTTTTATTTTTAATTGTTACATTTTAACATAACTAAGAAAATGCACAAATTTTAAGTATACATTATAAGACATTTTTACAAAGTGACACATCCATGCAACCACCCAGATGAAAGAAAAGCACAATATCAATGCACCAGAAAATTCTCTAATGCCCTGTCGCATTCACTCCTTTTCCAAGTATCCTGAGCTAGATATTTTTCCAACAGTGTTATATTTCTTAAATTCCTCCAAGTGGTTGAGTGTAGCTGTAGTTTGTTCCTTTTCAATGCTATATAAAATTTCATTGCATGAATATACTACTATTTTTTTATCAGTCTTCTACTGACAAACACTTGAGTTGTTTCCATTTTTTTATTATAATTGTTTGTTATTAGGAATAATGCTGTTGTTTCTATTTTCACATGTGTATACAGTTTTCTTAGGAATGAAATTGTTGGGTCATAAGTAATGTATATATCTGCTTTATTTTTTTTGTTTTTGTTTTTGTTTTGTTTTTTGTCTTTTGTCCTTTTAGGGCCTTACCTGCAGCATATGGAGGTTCCCAGGCTAGGGATCTAATCAGAACTGTAGCCTCTGGCCTACGCCACAGCCACAGCAATGCCAGATCCGAGCTGCGTCTGCAGCCTACACCACAGCTCCCAGCAGTGCTGGATCCTTAACCCACTGAGCAAGGCCAGGGATCGAACCTGCAACCTCATGGTTCCTAGTTGGATTCATTTCCTCTGCGCCACGATGGGAACTCCTATATCCACTTTAGTAGATATTATCAAATAATATTCTTGTTCCAAATCCTCTCAATACTTGATTTTACAGTATTTTCTTTCTTTTCTCTTCCTTGTCTTTTTTTTTTTTTTAACTTTAGCTTCTCAGGGGGAAAGAAACACAGTTAATTTGTGGCTTTAATTTCCATTTCCTTAATACTAATGGTTTCAAGCATATTTTCATATATATATATATATATATATATATATATATATATATATATATATATATATATTGGCTTTTCCGACATCCTTTTTTGAATAGCGACTTTTTCAAGTCTTTTGCTCATTTTCTTACTGAATTATTTGTCTTTTCATCATATAGTCTGGACACAAGGCATTTTTAAGATCAATGTATTGCAAATATATTCCCCCACTATATGGCTTGCCTTTTAATTAAACTTGTAATAGTGTCTTTTGATGAAAAAATTTTCATAATTTTAATGATAATTAATTTACTAGTATTTTTCTATATGCTTAGTACTTTTTATGTTCTACCAAAGAAATTCTGCCTTACCAAGATCATGAAGCAATTGTCCTTTGTTGTCTTCTAGAAGTTTTATTGTTCTACTTTTACATTTTGTTCTAGAGTCCAACTGAAATTGATTTTTCTATATATGTGAGGGAATTGAGATTTATTCTTTATATGACTGTTCAGTTGGCCCACACATCAACCTTTACATTAAAGCAGTCATACATGTGTGAGTTCCTTCGTGGACTCTCTATTCTGTCCCACTGAGAAGTCTGTCATGATTCGGCAATATTATATGGTATTCTTTATGGTAATAATTGAAAAATGGTTGTATAAACTTTGTTCTTCTCCAAGATTGTGTTGATATTCTTGGTTAAATTTCCAAATGAATTTTATTTTTTTATTTTTTATTTTTTGGCTTTTTTTAGGGCTGCATCCGTGGCATATGGGAGTTCCCAGGCTAGGGGTCAAATCAGAGCTATAGCTGCCACCCTACACCACAGCTCACTGCAACTCTGGATCGTTAACCCACTGAGAGAGGCCAGGGATCAAATCTGCATCCTCATGGATACTAGTTGGGTTCATTACCGCTGAACCACAATAGGAACTCCCTCCATATGTATTTTAGAGTTAACTTATCACTTTCTCTATACACATACATATATAAACACTAAATCTGCTAGTATTTTGACTGGGATGATATTAATTATATGAATTTAGAAAGGATTGTGTTAAATAGAAGTGAACTCTTTGGCTTAGAAGATTTGGGCATTTTCTAGTTATTTCTCATAGATTTCTAATACCTATCATAATTTTCAGGGAACAAACAATATAATTTAAATATTTAAAGTTTGTGAAACTATATTTTAAATATTGCATTTGTTTTTAAAGAAAATTTTTAATATATATTTTCATAGTCTCACGTCTTATATAAGTCAGTTAGGTTAAGTTGATCATTTATGGGATTAAATCTATATACCTTGACTGATTTTTTTGTCACCTTATACAATCAGTTTCTGAAGTGCTTTTAAAAGTCCAATAGCATATATTGTATGACTGACTCTACTTTTACTTTTACCAGGTTTTGTCTAACATATTTAAGATTATGTTATTACTTACAAACAAATTTAAATTCTTATATCCTCGTCATTTCACCTTTTTGTCATTATGAAGCACTTCTTGTTATCTTCAACAGTGCTTCTTAACTCAGGCCTATTTAATCTGATATTAGAGTAGCTAAATAGACTTTCTTTTGGTTATTTCCTATAGTCTATACTTTTACTATCAATCTTTTCATGTCTTGATATTTAAACCAAAATGATGTTGGATTTTATTCTTTTATCCAGCAAGATAATTTTTATTTCTTATTTGGAGTATTGGATCCATTTACATTTAATGAAAATACTTTGAGGGCTTAAATCTACTATTTCACCATGAGTTATCTATTTGCATCACATGTTCTATTTTTTGGTCAATTTGTTGCCTTTCTTTTTGTTAATCAGGCAATTATTTTAATATATTATTCTTTCTATTTCAGTTATATATTCATTTGTTTTTCTTTTAGTTGACCTTACATATTACAATATGCATCATTGACTTGCTATAATTTATTGCAAGTTAGTATCTTTCCTACTTTTCTGTCCATACAAATGATAATTTAACCCATTTACTCCCCTTCCAAATATGTACTACTGTTGCCTTTAATTTTCTGTATGTTTTAAACCACATACAACTCATATTTACTCATGTTTAATGTTTTATTCATTCAATATTCATGTAGGTTTACCCACATGTTTACCATTGTGTATTTCAGGCTTCTCTCTGGGATTATTTCCCTTCAATTTGCAGAATATCTTTTGATAATTCTTTTGTTACAGGTATACTGACAGTTATTTCTTTCAATTTCTTTTTGTCTGAAAATATCCTTTTTATTTATTTTGAAATAAATATTTGCCAATTTAGAACTGTAACTTGAGAGTAATTTTCTTTCAGCACTTTCAGATTGCATTCTATTGTGTCCAGGCTTCATTGTTTCTCTTGAGAAGTCAGCTGTATATTTTGATATTTCTCTTTGGAAGATAATTATCTGTAAACCATAATGTCTATTTCTGTCTTTTTAATATTTTACCTGTGTCCTCAGTTATAAGCAGTTTTTTCCACATTGTGACTAGGTATATATTTCTTTGAATTTATCCTTAATGTGGCTCATACTGTTATTTATTTCTATGGTTTGATATCTTTCCCTAATTTTGGACTTTTTTTTTTTTGCTATTTTTCCTTAACATTTTGATTATGTACCCTTTGTAACTTTACATGATGTCCTTTATATTTTTTTACTAACTTGCCTTTTAATCTGATATTTTCCTTTCTGATGCCATGTCTAATGTGTGATAAATCTGTTTACTGAGTTCTTCGTTTACTTATTGCATTTTTAAATCTATAACTTCCATTTTATCTTTTTAATAGATTCATCATGTTATCTATTTTCATAAATATAGTAGGCCTCGTTGCCTTGGTAGCACTAACATCCAAATTTCAACACCTGGACTAATGTTACTACTAAAATCTTTGAGCTACATCTTCTTCTTGGCTTTTCTTGACTTTGGGCCACTTAGTTATGATAAGATGCTTCAAGGAGAAAGTAGAAGGAAGCTCACTTGAATATCCATCTTTTCTCCAAATATTCTGGTCCCTCAAGTCCTAGATGCCTTCATTGCTCTCCACTGCCTTCAAATAACTATATTTTATACTTGTCTATTTCTGTAGTTCTTTACAGAAGGGCTGATTTGATATGATACACTCTTCATATCCAGATGATTACTAGAATTAGCATATTCAAATTCTCTTCCAGGAGAAGATGGTTATGGAAACTGGGCATACTTTGTAATTGAAGGGACAATGAAGAGGAATGAATGCCAATGTGCAAAGTTTGCCTAACAGAGATGATAATGGATAGCTTGTGTAGATAGAATTTCTGTGACCTGAAATTTTTGTATGTATTAAATTAATTTTAAAAACTTGAACAAGAAATTATTGGAAGTTCCTGTTGCGGCTCAGTGGTATCAAGCCTGACTAGTATTCATGAGGTTGTGGGTTCAATCTCTGGCCTCGCTCAGTGGGTAAGGATCTGGTGTTGCTGTGAGCTGTGGTATACACTGCAGACACAGCTTGGATCTGGCATTGCTGTGGCTGTGGTTAAGGCTGGCAGCTGAGGCTCTGACTTGACCCCTAGCCTGGAATCTTCAGTATGCTATACATGCGGTCATTAAAAAAAAAAAGCAAAAACAAAAAAATTTATTTAGTCAACTTTATTCATTAGTAAAAGGAGGAAACTACATTCCAGAAAAGCTTGGTATCCTAATCTAGGACTAGCTGATGAGAATAAGAGTTGAAAGTACCTCCTGGGTTTCCCAACTTTCCATAAGTTGTTCTCACAAAGATCATGTGTTGAAGCCCTAACTAAAGGAAATGGCTTCAATTGAAGCTTTAAGGAGGTTTTTAAGCTTAAATGAGGTCATATAACCTGAGGACTCATGTTCTTATAAGGAGATGGAGAGAGACCAGAGCCCTCTCTCTCTGTAGGCACATGCAGAGAAAAGGCCATGTGAGGGCACAGAGAGAAGGCAGCCCACCTGCAAGTCAGGAAGTGAGGTCTCACCAAATACCAACCCTCATGGCATGTCGTTTTTAGAATTCCAGCCTCAGAACCATGAGAAAAAACATTTTTGTTTTTAAGCCACCTAGCTTGCGGAATTCTGTTATGGTAGTCTGAGCAGACTATTAGAGCACCTTTCCACTAAACCAGCTTGACCTTGTTCTTCAGAGCTCCACTGATCTATAGAAATATCTAAAGGGAGTCATGCCATGTCCACTCCACTTCAATCAAAGGAAGCTCAATGTTTACCCTTTCTCGATTTGGGGATTCTTTTTTTTTTTTTTCTTTTTTTCTCTATAGGTCTGCACCCTTAGCATGTGGAAGTTCCCAGGCTAGGGGTGGAATCAGAGCAGCAGCTGCCAGCCTACACCACAGCCACAGCAACACGGGATCCAGGTCACATCTGCGATCTACACCACAGCTCACAACAATGCTGGATCCTTAACCCATTGAGAGAGGCCATGCATCAAATCCACATCCTCATGGATACTAGTCAGGCTTGATACTATTGAGCCACAGTGGGAACTTAGTCAATTTTGGGATTCTTGATTAGATTTTGTTTGAAAAAATCCTCTGCTTAAAATAATGTGGAAATCATTTATCTTATATCAAGATTAGGAGCATTTCTTTAAATGTAAAAGAGAGATCATTACTTCTAATTACTTTGTTAGGAAGATAACTGAGATTGCTCTGTTGGACTTTGTGACATGAGGCAATTGATTTTAATTTCTCCAAGTTTCAGTTTACCTACTTGTAGCAAATAGAAATTCTAGTCCTTGCATAAAGTTGCCTGTGCAAGAAATATGTTTGTGTAGTCTTCTATAATATAAATTTATTTTGTTAAGATGGTTGATACGTAATGTCATTTGTTTTGAGATGTCCTTCTTTTCCATGACTGTGTCTAAGTTCTAGGAGACTTATTTAGTGTTATGGCCTCATTGTGAGGAGGAGAGAATTAGGGAGTAGCTAACTGCTGATATGTATTCATGATGGCAGACACTCAGATATCCTTTTTCCCATGTGATCATCTGTGGTCACTCTACACAGGTGGCTGCTTGCTTCTTTCTGCAGGTGTCTTCTGCTCCAGTGGCTTAAGCTGCTACTTTCATGTTGTAATGCACACTGGATGTGGTAAACTCTTGAAGGGGGGTGACCTAGGTTTTGCTATTTTATATACAGCATGTATACATTTTATTTTGGTGATTTTGTATTCCTTTAGCCCACTCTGCATAATGGGAAATAAGTCACTAATGGTTTCAGCTGCTGCAAATCAGAGGGTTTTACTAATAGTCTGTGGCTTGACTCAAGGAGTGGAACATGGGGCATGACCTTCTTTGGGATTTACCAACTTCTGTGTGTATATCTTGTCTTGAGCCCAATTTAAAGGAGGTATACTGCCTTAGGGTATGAGAAGTTTTATTAATTTATCATTATCTTCATTCCCAAATTGATAGTCAATATTGCATCATTTCTGTTGCCTTGAGAGTCTTGGATTTTGAGACTCAAATCCAGAAAAATACCTCCCATCTTTCTCTCCTACTTCCATGTCTCCTTCCTAAGGCAGAAGCATAGAATGGTCTAGCTACCACTTGAATAATGGAGAAGGTAGGGGAAGTTACAGGGATGGATGGGCAGATGGAAAGATAGATAGATATCTCATAAAATGTATTGCTTCAACTAGATATCTAGATTTGCTTCTACTTTTAAAATTCTGAGATATAATAATATTTTCATAGTTCCTTATGCTGAGTGATCCCTCTACTAGGTTACCATGATGAGAACTTTTTACCATTTTTTTTAACTTTTATAGCCACACCTGCAACATATGTAAGTTCCCAGGCCAGCAGTCGATTTAGAGGTGCAGCTCCAGTCTACACCACAGCCACAACAACACCGGGTCTGAGCTCTATCTGTGATCTATGCCAAAACTTATGGCAATGCTATATCCTTTACCTACCGAGCAAGGCCAGGGATCGAACCTGCATCCTCACAGAGACAATGTCCCTAACCTGCTGAGCCACAAGGGGAACTCCAGTATTATCTTTAATTCACAAATAAAAAAAAAAAACCTGAGACTTAGAAATGGTTAACTAAAATCATGGAGTTAATTAGTAGCAAAGCCAGTATTCTAGTCTTAGTCTATTTTACCTCAACATCTGTGCTCTTAATCACTTTGAACTACTTCTCTTTAGGGGACTAAAGTCTTGCCATTCTATAACCTATGCCAGAATATATTTAATTGTATTTGGCAGATGGAAAGCTATGAAAGAAGACATCAATGCATTGACATTAAGTAGGAGTCAAGCCATAACTTAGCCTTTGATAAGTAACTTGCTTATGCACAAATTTATTTAATCTTCACAGGAAAATGAAAAGATTGTCCTATTATTATATTCATTTTGTAAATAAGAAAATGATGCACAAAAATGAGTTGGGCTCTAGAGGCTATGTTCTTAACCACCTTATTTGTCTGCCTTCTCCATAAAAGAGGTAGGAGAGTGGAGGTACCCCTAGGAAAAGCCTGCGAAGTGGTAAACAAACATATAACTTCTTTAGCTCCTCATGGGATCCTCCTATCCATGACTTCTACCTGCCTGGAGGCTTACTAAGTAAAATTGTATACAGTGGGGAAGGTAATATTTCATCTCCCTCCTGGTCATTTGGTTCTTAGCAGCATGTTTTCTGGTTTGAGATTTGAGGATCTCCAGACAGACAAACTCCACAATCCTTCAAAGGTCAGTCTAAATATCAGCCATATAAACAGCAACTTAATCGTAAGCACACAGCTGATTTATAGTTCTCAATTCATTCTTCCTTTTTCATGACAGGGCATAACATGTGTAAAAGAGAAGACAATGAGTCAAGGAGGTGCCTGACTCCCTTTGAACTTATCCAAAAGTTATTTCCCTGGCTATTTGCTCTTGTATCCTTCTTTGGCCTGAGCATTCTTCTAACATTACCACATAATGAGTCTTATGTCTTCCTTTATTCTTACCTACTTTCTTAGTAGTGGTTGGTTGTGGTGGTGGTGGTGGTAGTGTGTGTGTGTGTGTGTGTGTGTGTGTGTGTGTGTGTGTGTGTGTGTGTGTGAAAGAAAGAGAGAGAGAGAGAGAGAGGGATACGGGAGGGGAATATATATTATCAAATATGATCCCTTTGTTGCAATTTGCAAAATAAAGATATAATGAATAGAAACATATTTTGATTCTCATTGAATTGGTTTCAGCTTAATAAATGCCTGTTTTTCATAACTAGGTCATAACTGGGAACTCCAACAGGGAACTCCATGCTGGCAAACTTCTCCTTTCCTCCCCCATGGGCTGCACCTGTATGTTGAAGTCCTCCTCAGAAGCCAACAGAAGATGGGTAGACATCATTGAGCTCTTTCTCTGATGAACACCTGTGATTGGACTCTATCATAAACTGTCCTCACTATCTTTTGGACTGTTTACTCCCTCTGAGTATAGCAATGAAGAAATAATATTCTAGTTCTGCTTGTAGATCTCAGCTGGGCTGGTTTATTGCACTTAATGGATTTAAACAGACCTTTGGCAAACTTTATTATTAAATTGACTGACTGACTTGCTCACTGCTTTCTTTTGTTGCTAAGTGAGCACTAATGCTACTGAGTTGCCATGGGTGTACCAGCATAGAAAATGATCCTGGATGGTCTGCTATGGTAATTTTATACTTTATTCAGGCAGTGGGCTTTCCTATAGGGAATCTAATTCTTTCTGCCATTAGCTTTTAGGTGGAGTCCAATTCATCATGGGCCCCTGGTGATTACAAATCCAAACAACTTCTTATTAGTTATCTAAGTAGGGATTACTCATGTGATCTTATCCTTGAAGTGAATATCTGTTCTCAGATTGGCATCATCTGTTCTTGGCCCCTGGTATTGAAGGACTACTCAAGAATTCAAATGTCCTAAAGTAATCTGACCTTGTCTGCAGATCACCACTCCCATAATACTCATTGTTTCAAAGTAATAATAGAAGGCTTGTTTCTTTGCTGATATACTTGCCTATATGTCTCTGCCATGCATCACCTATATTAGGGAGAATATTTCCCCAAAAGCTAAGACTGCTTTTCATCCTGGGTTCCGACATTCACTGATGATGGCTTTGAGCAAATCGCTTGATCTTTCTGGATCCCAATTTCTTCATCCTTCCAGTGACAGAGTTGTACTTCTAAGGATCTTTCCATTCTGAAACTTTCATGATCACACTCTGGAAAGCTCAGAAACCTTCCTTTCCACATTTTCTTTAACATGCCTTTACAACTCTGCCTGGTTAGCGTATTACATAATAGCTCATGAGAGGGGTTGAAGAATCGGTTGTATGGTCTGGATGCCTAGCATGTGCAAAGAGCAGTGTGGGGTGTTCTGCACTCTCCCTGCCAAATTGATACCGAGCTGAAGCAGGGAAGTTGCCCAGTAAGCCTTTGTCTTTCTTCTCTCCATATAGTCAGCCTTGAATGTTGATTACATTCAGATCACAGTAAAATTTTTCATCCATTTAAAGAAATGTATGCTTTCCATTCTAGAACATTTTTTTTTCCACTTGAACTCATTTGCCTTTTCCCAACAGATACTATATTTAGTCAGTTTGTGGAAACTAATTTTTGGTGTCACTGCACATTTGCTCAAGGTATTTATTTATTTTTAAACTATAATAAGCTAATATTTGCCAGCAAAGGATCCTGTTTGAGGTTCACTGATGCAACTGGAGATGCTGGCAAGGGAATTCTAGTTCTGTTAGCCAGCTCCCCGACGATGGCTCAGGATTCTAAATTGCACAGATTATCTCTCTGCTCTGAAATCTTAATACAAATAACTTTTCAATAATTAGTAAGGTTTTATCACATGCATAAAGACATTGTAAAGTTATGAAAAACACTAATGTTGTTTTAATTGCCTTTAAGTTCCCTGTGGGAGTTATATTTTCATAAGGATACCCCTTATAATATTCACAGTTGGGAAGTCATATCTGAGTACAGAGAGGAGTACCTTTTAATTTGCTTAACTCTTTCAAGCCCTTCCTTTATTTTGTATCCCAAGTACTTGTTTAACTTTCACATATAAAAATGATCTGAGGACTGCTTTCATTTTTCTAAAGATGGTAGCTAGAGGAGCCAAGTGCATACACAGAGGAATAGCAAGGAATAGTTAGACAAGAGAAAGGGAAGGGCCAGCAGTAGGATATCATCTCTGCTCAGCAAACATAGGTTTTAGGCATGTGGCATGCATGCTCCCAGAATACAAGTGCAATTTATACTTTAATGAAAGTATCATGAAGTATGCAATTTAAGTTTACCTCTCAAGATCATTTTGTTTAAAAGCCACAGAAATTTGTTAGAATGACTGGCTTCCACCCCAGCCACTTTGGACACAGTCCATTGACAGACAATTCAATGCATAGGTGAATTGTCAAGCAAGCCTTGGACATCTCTTTAGCTCTGATATGGAAGGACTTAGCAACTTCCAGTTGGACCTTATATACAAAACTCCTACCACCAACCAGTGAAGACCTATTAGGAATTGGGGATAGGATACAGGAGTTTGTCATGCTCCTGCCATGCTGGAGTCCCCATCATCTTTCCCTTCCGCAGAGAATCTGCAGTGTCCACCCCTAAAATGCATACCTGGGTCCTTGCTTCTCACTTTGCCTCACAATGAAAAGTCAGCAAGTGTAAGAAATGAACAAAGGAAATCTCTCCTCGCCCTTGACTCTACTTTTCTGAATTCCAAATATACAAGTATTCCTCAGTGCAGAATTCTTGTTTTTAGATTAACAATGGTTAGCACAAGACTGATCTTGACTAAGAAACATTCTCTTTGGTCTATATGAAAGTCTAGTTCAAAGCTCCTCATTCATCCAGATCCTAGATATACTCAGGCCGAGAAACTGACCAATGGCTTGGAGCCTCCACTGCCCAACAGGTAGGATGGTGGGTAGAGGGGAATATCAAATCCTTCTGATGAATATTTTTCCAGATAAGAAGGAGGCCTGTGTGCCAAAATAAGTTCTAACCCTTAACACATTGTCTCATTAAAAACTATGTGATACTATTTGATAATATAATAAAACAGGTACATTACTGTAGGATTCAGAAACTTCAACAGTATGAGCTACATAGAATTTCCCTAAAAGAATAAAGACTGGATTCCAAATTCTAAGCCACTGAATAATAAAGGCCTTATTGAGCAACCTTTAAAAAATACATTTGGGGACAAAATAAGCAGAGATGAAAGCAACAATATTAGTTATATTTCAAATATTCAGTTGATATATATTTTTAGTTTTTAAACAATACTGAATATTTGAATATTTTCAAATCATGCACATACACTCCCTAACGTGCGCGTGCTCATGCGTGCGTGCGCGCACACCCCCCCCCCCCATGTCACTTTATTTGAGCTTTCAAAGTAGAACAAGTTCTTCCCCAGGAGATATTATCTACCTAATAAACCGGGGAAGATTAATTTAGACTAGACAGAACTATATACATGCAAACGCACCAAAATGGGAATAAGGAAACTCCAATTCTGGTTCTGACTACATTACTTTCTGGTTTTGAGATTTTGAGAAAGGCACTTTTTCATTCTGTGTTCTTAGTAACTTTGCTAGAGGCACAAGACTGAGCCATGGTCTTTAAGGTTCCTACTGAATACACTATGGCTGTGGTTCTAAGATTGATCTGACGGTACACAGCTATTTAGTGGTATAATTGATATGAGAGAAAAATTTAGTGCTCTTTCCACTAGACCTCTGTTTCTGCATATCTTAATGATACCTAAAACTATCTGGGTAAGATGGCAAGGAGGAACAGGGACGGTAATTGTTAAAAGAATAATATAGCTGGAGCAGTCGGATCAGGAACCAAGAATTTCTCTTCTGGAGAGTAGAGAAAAGAAATAAGACTATTAGACTGACAAAGGTTCAAATAAAGGCACCAAATACATTCTCCTTCAAAGGAGAAATGCACAAAGCGCTTGGTAAAGGGGAAGTGGAATGAGTACTGGGCCCTAAATGGACACCCGGTACTCAATCTAACTGGACACAATATAAGCCCTGGAACTTGTGGAATGGTGAGTATGGTCAGATCACAGCTCTGTTCAAGTGAGATCAGCTGGATGCTCCAGACTGGTCTGTGGAAAACCTTGGGTGTAACCTAAAAACAATGCAAGTTGTTCATTGATCCATATTTTGTGGACTGAAAATGAAATCACAAGTTATTTTGAATTTAAGTGTGCCTTATGGACCATTATTTTATGAAAAATGGAAATAGCAAAAGCAAAAAAAAAGTGCATATTGGCTCTGTATTATAGATGGATATTCTGCCCTATGCAAAGGAGTTCTCTAGTATTTAAAATACAAACCCCTTAATCTTTTATATGTATGATTATAGATACAGTTAATTACTTAATTGGGTTGGAAGTTGTAGGTAGGTCAGAAAGGCAAGTTGAATCACTTCTGCTTGACAAGTGGTAATAAAAATGAAGACAGAAGCAACCTATAATAATGTTCAATAAATGATATGGCATATAAAGTTGAAGAGGGTACTTTTTTACTGTTGTGCACCTATGTTTGAATAATAAATGTGGTTCCTTGGGGGTGAAGTTGCATTTGGATCCAAATATGCTTTATTTTTCCTTCAGTGTTTTACTTCATTATGGTATGAGGTATAATGCACTAATACAGAGATGTAAAAAGACTGAAGAGGTCTCAATTCCATTCAAGAAAGATTTTATTCCAAACATATCAATGAATAGTCCCTAAGCTCAAGCTCCTCCGTGGACAAAGTTTTTGAGTGTTCCTCAGTATCAATATACTCAGAAATACTTATCAACAATTGACTTAAAGTCCTATGGCTACAAAATCCCTTAACTGAAAATATAAATTAACTGCAGATTGTCAAGTATACTGATCTTCTTAGCAAAATAGGATGGCATTTTGGAAATATTGATCATTTTTCTTCAGAAATGTCTTCTAACTTGGACCTTGCCAACTCTTACTAATTTAGGTATCAGTTAGAAGATTCTGAACTTATCTTTAGGAAAGAAAATGCTAACAAAGAAGAAAGAACTTATTTCTGTGGTTTTAGTTTCAAAATCCCAGGCTGTAAAAAGAGATGGCAAGGACTCAGGTGTATACAGTGGATTTATAAGGCTACAAAGGGAATCAGAGAGTAAGTCTTCTTATCTAAGAGTGACTATTCTTGGTCAGGGAAGGATGAGAATCAGAAGAAAATCAAGAAGGACCCAGATATTTGTGAGGTTCTGTGTCCTGCTCTTCCATTCAGGGCATTTAGAGGATGGAAAATTTCACCCACCTGTGAGATTTGTGGGATCTGAGAGGAGAAGAGACAGACAGTCTTAGGTAGAGCCCCCCAAATAGTGGCAATATCTCACTGAAGAAATGCTTGCTGTTTTGTCTGGGTAGATGTGACCTCATAGATTCTATGCCCCAACATAGAATGAGAACAATCATGCTTGAGGACAGCCCACGGTTCCCTGGAAACTCAGAAGATATGGCATAGGACAGAACATGTCTGGACCTGAAGGCCCCCACACACTGTCTTGGCAGTGACATGAATGAATGGAAAAAGGAGAACTTGATGGGACAATGATCATCTTAGTGGTTATCAAATATATGGAACATAAAAGAACGCCATGTACTTCCTTTCCCCACCTTGTTGACAATACATAACTGTTAAAATACCTAGATGAAAGCCTAAGGAAAGAGTTCAAAGAAATTGAGACTAACTTTCCAATCCCCATGAGTGAATCTCAGATTAAATTAAATTTAAAAAATTACATTATTTGTAAAATTTGCATTTGTCATCTAAGATTTTATATATCTAGATATAGATATAGATAGGGATTGGGAAACATTTTCAGAATGTTTATATGATTTATTGCAAAGAGTTTTCTGCCTATGTTTTCTTCTAGGAATTCTATTGTTTCTGGTCTTAGTTTTAGGTATTTAATCCATTTTGAGCATATTTTTGTATATGGAGTAACAAAATGTTCTGATTTCATTGTTTTACTTATAGCTGTCCAGTTTTCCCAGAGCCACTTATTGAAGAGACTGTCTTTTCTCCATTGTATATTCTTGCCTCCTTTGTCATGGATTAATTGACCATAAATGCCTGGGTTTATTTTTTGGGTCTCTCTATCCTTTTCTATTGATTTATGTATCTGTACCAATACCAGATTCTTCTGATTACTGTATCTTTGTAATATAGCCTGAAGTCAGGAAGCTTGCTTCTTCCAGCTCTGTTCTTTCTCAAGATTGTTTTGGCTATTTGGGATCTTTTGTGTTTCCATACAAATTTTAAAATGATTTGTTCTAGTTCTATGAAGAATGCCCTTGGTATTTTGAAAGAGATTGCATTGCCTTGAGCAGTATGGTCATGTTAACAATATTAATTCTTCCAATTCATGAACACAGTATATTTTTTTTATTTTTGTGCATTATCTTCACTTTTTTTCATCAGTGTCCTATAGTTTTCTGAGTACAGGTCTCTTACGTCCTTAGTTGGACTTATTTCTAGGTATTTTATTCCTTTTCATGTGATTGTAAACAGGTTTTTTTTTTTAATGTCTCTGATAGTTTGTTGTTAGCATACGGAAGTGCAACAGATTTTTTACATTAATTTTGTATCCAGAAACTTTACCAGATATATTTATGAACTCTAGTAGTTTTTTGATGGCATCTTTAGGATATTTTATGTATAGTATACTGCCATCTGTAAAAAGTTACAGTGTTAACATTTGCCGTATTTGGGTGGTCCTATATTGGGTACATGTATATTTGCAGTTGTTCTATCTTCTGGGATCAATCCCTTGATCATTATATAACCTCCTCCTTTGTCTTCTGTAGCAATCTTTTTTTTAAAGTCTATTTTGCCTGGTTTAAGTATTGTTACCTCACTTTCTTTTTTTTTTTAATTACTGTTTGCATGGAATACTTTTTTCTATCTCATTTTCTGCTTCTTTAAATGGGAATAATGATAGTACTGAATTCTCAGCTATATTGTGAGGATTATATAAGGTAATATATGTCAATCATGCCACATAGTTATGACTGCTACCTTTCTTTTTCCAATCTTCAATGTTAATGTTATTAATACCTGTTTTAAAATGTACACACTATATCCCCATCTCAAAAACACATTTAAAACACTCAGCTACATGGAGGTTAAGTCTGCATTCACAGTGAGATAAATTAATTAACCAGAAAAAATATTACAACCTATTATACTCAGATAATAAGCACTATATGTGGGGCATTTGAGTTTTCCTTGCACTTATAATAAAACCAAACCATCTGCCATGCCTTGGAGATCCAAATGGTCTTTTTTTTGTCTATCTCCAGCTCATCTTAGTCACTTTCTTACTCTCTTTTTGAAGCCAGTAAGCAAGTGTTTTTTTAGTTTGGGGTAGGTTTGTGTGTGTGTGTGTGTGTGGGTGTGTGTGTTTGTCTTTTTGTTGTTGTTGTTGTTGTTGTTATTTCTTGGGCCGCACCCGTGGCATATGGAGGTTCCCAGGCCAGGGGTCAAATCGGAGCTGTAGCCACCGGCCTACGCCAGAGCCACAGCAACTCGGGATCCGAGCCGCGTCTGCAACCTACACCACAGCTCACGGCAACGCCGGATCGTTAACCCACTGAGCAGGGGCAGAGATCGAACCCGCAACCTCATGGTTCCTAATCGGATTCGTTAACCACTGCGCCACAACGGGTGTGTGTTTGTAATCACATAATCTTTGCTCATTCTATTCCCTCTGTGTAGAATGCATTTCCTTATACTCTGTGTATAAGGCTCTTTCCCATCCTTCGTGTCACAGCATAAATGTCACCTCTTCAGAAGGACCCCTGAACCACTCTAGTGATCCTTCTCTATTGTTTTCCCTCTGAACTCCCTTGTTAATGTCCTTCAGAGCACATATTACTACTTGAAATGATTCTGTTTATAGATATTTTTGTTTGCCCAATTATTATCATTGCACTCACTGGAAGGTAGTCTCCATGAAGGCTGGCACAATGTCTTCTTGGTCCTTGACACTTGGCACAGGGACCCATCCTATCTGAAGAGGAATGGGCTGCTTCTGCTCTACCCCTACACACCAGGATCACCCCTCCTCTTACTATCTGTACATTTTCAGTGAGTTATCCTTACCTTCATCCCCAGGTCTGAGTCCTTTGTTATGGATCCTTAGAGTAAGTTGCTAGCACTTATTACAGTTTGTAATCATATACTCATTTGTGATCCCATTAGGTTATGTGCCCCTGGCTCTACACCCCTTGAATCTTTCATGGAGCCAGCAGATAGGATTAGAAACATATGAGAAAGACACTATTTAGCCATATTTTTTGGCCTGCCAAAATGATACTATCTAATGGCTCAATCTAATTCCTCAATAGGTGACTTTTCCTTTCGAGATTATGCTAAAATCTGCTTTTCATTTCAATTTCTAGCAAAACTCATTTTCCAATAGGTATAAAATTGCAAAGCAAGAACTAAAGGCTGTATATCCAACTGAGTCAGGGACACACACACATGTGAACACCCCAACTCACCAACTCGCCAACAAACACCTCCTTTCTTGCTTGTCATACTCCTATATCTATACCTAGCCTTCTCCATCTGCCTCAAGAGAAGATGCAGGAGTTCCCGTCGTGGTGCAGTGGTTAATGAATCCGACTAGGAACCATGAGGTTGCGGGTTCAGTCCCTGCCCTTGCTCAGTGGGTTAACGATCTGGCATTGCCGTGAGCTGTGGTGTAGGTCGCAGATGCGGCTCGGATCCTGCATTGCTGTGGCTCTGTAGGCCGGTGGCTACAGCTCCGATTCGACCCCTAGCCTGGGAACCTCCATATGCCATGAGAGCGGCCCAAGAAATGGCAAAAAAAAAAAAAAAAGAGAAGAAGCAAAAAAGGAAATATGTCTGTGGAATATTCTGGGATGGGACATGTCCTACTGTACCTGGCTGTAGAGGGTCATCACTGGGGCAAGCTGCAATTTTCTAGGAGCTTTGTTATTTTGTCTGTATCTCTTTGTTACTCTTATAGAGGTCAGTTGTGTGAGAGAGCCAAGGAGCCTGGAGAGTGTTAAGCACCAAATTCTGTTTAATATATAATTCATATGGGCATTTTTCTTGCATCTAAAAAAGTAAAATGCCATAACAATCATTTTAATATCCCACATTTCCTTTTCATGGGCCATGTTTGTTCTGTTACCATCTTTACAAATACTTCCTATCTCTACATACAGTTTCTCAACCACCATTTGATCCTCTCTCCACTTTTCTCCCCTCTCTGTTGGAAGAGAGTCTTTGGTTTGTAGAAAGCATCCTAAACTTTATAATCTATCAGCACTGTTCACATCAATAAGGAATTTCCCTTACTCACCCTTCATCTATGTCGTGGGATCAACCCATTGCCCTCTTGACCTCTTCTGGGAGAAGAATTAATAGTACACACACATTCCCTATGATGGTTTATCTTGGGGGGTTGGATCAGTGGTATATCTCCACTCTTCTTTTTTGTGTCTGCATGAATGTCAGTGCAATTTGAACCATGGGATATATTCCCGCCTGCCACTATTCATCAGGATGTGTTTGGAACTAAGAGTCCAGGAAGGAGGCTTTAAATGAGCAAAATGAATGAAGGAGGAAAGAAGCCAGTACATAAACAACAGAGATTTTTCTGTGATTAAATGGGGGACTATGATCAGATGGAAGCTGATTAATATTTTCAATGTTTATCAACGATGATTTGTGATGGGATAGTAGTCATGGATAAGTATCTTCAGCCTAGAATCCTGGCAGGCCTCTACAGACAACAAATATTCAATATGATTACCAGATTAATAAAATACATTCCATGAAAAACACTGACGGTCTTATGCAGTGTTTTAACAGTGGCAGAAAACCAAATAAAACAATAATTGGACTCTTAAAAAGGATCCACATTTGCCCTGTCCTGAGTTGTAATTGCTTTATTCATTTGAATATCCTCAGGAATATATAGTTTGAGGACTGGAGCTTGGAAAGGGCCATTTTCTAAAACTAACCTGAAAAATTACTCAAAGTGAGCCCCAGTCTCACATTATTAGAAGATGATGTAAGAATTCTGGGATACAGGAAGGCATGGGGTATAACTTATTTAGTAAGCACTTCATTCATTTTGGCTGCTAGCATCTGAAGCCATTTCCTTTGTTTGGGGAATACCCATCTTACTTAAAAGATCCTGCCTCCTAATATGCAGACTCAAAATTCCAAATATTTGCTTTCTTTAGTGTCCTTGCAGCTAAGTAGAAGGCCTGTATCTTATCCAGTGGAAAAACAAGGATCCTTCAAATGCCATTCTCACATGGCTGGCAGTAGTCAGTGACTACATGTGCTTTCCAGAAGCAGCAGTATCTTTAACAGTAGATGCCCATGTTCAGCTTGAGTGATGCTGACTGTATGAGCTGGAGTCAGTGCAGCCCAGCGGCTGCAGCCATTGTATCTTTATGGAACCACTCCCACTGTGATTTGGAGAATTGCTTCTAACTGCATAGGTTGCAAGCCTGGTTTCACCAGACCTTTTGGAGATTATGTGAACTATGATACAACCTTTAATAAGGTAAACAGAGTTGACTTCTATAGTTTGTAACTAATAAGCAACTGACAGAAAGCCAAAGATAGACCCAAGAGTGATTTGGCTATTGGTACTACTTTTTAATTACTGTCTAAAAAATTAACACAAGCTTAGTGGCTTACAACAACAATGTATTTCCTCACACGTTCCATGGTTCAGGAGGCAGTGCATGGTGTATCTGAATCCTTTGCTCAGGATCTCAAAAACTTGTAATAAAGATGTTGGTGGAGTGGCATTCTCATTAAAGGGTTGACTGAGGAAGGACCTGTTTCCAGGCTTCCTCAGCTTGTTGGCAGAATTCATTTCCTTGCAGCTGTAGAATTGGCAGTGGTAGCACAGAGTCTCTAACCTTTAGACATGCTTTTAAATGGCTCACCTGATTTGGCTAGGCATGCCCTAGATAATTTCCATTTGGATTTACTTAAAGTCTATTTATTCAGTGCTTTAATTATACCAGTAAAATCCTTCCATCTTTGCCATGTAAGGTAATTTAATCATGAGAGTAACATCCCCTCACCTTTGTCATCTTGTGCTGGTTAGAAGCAAGGGGCATGTTCTGTCTGTTCCCAAGAACAGGTCATTATACCTCAGTATAGGTCATTAGGGGTCATCTTAGGATTCAGCCTTCCACAATTGTGTTCACACACATGCATCTTTATGTAGCTGAACTTAACATTCCAAGTTGAGTTGTATTGATAACGGTTCCTAATAAAAAATCCTCCTTGTGATATTGGGGCCTTCCATAAAATCCTACCTTAAAGCAAGGATTTCTTTTAAATTAATAGACTCTACTCTGAATTTGATGATGCTTTTGGTCTCAAATTTATAAAAAATAATACAGTTTCATTACCTGGCTATAGATTGACTAAACCTATATTTTGGATTATCAGAGTAATTAACTTAAAGGTTATAAGTTCAGAGAGTCTGTAAGTTATTTGTACATGGGGAGCTTAGTCTGTGATTGCCTGGCCATTCTCAATAAAAGATCCTCCTCCATGCAGTTAAATGCCCGCAAAAGCTGAAGCCCTCTTTCTTGAGCTGCCTTTCAGGTTCTGTTACAGGCACATATTGTTCCATATTGGCTAGGGCTGAGGCAGTGCTGCTCAGAGAGGAACCCCATGAGCTGCTCAGACGTTACCTCTGCTTCCCTTGCCCCTTACACCATCTTGGCATCTTGCCCATGGGGCTTCAGTGTGAGACCCAGAGTGTGCACCCTATAGCCTTTGCTCTCTTCTGTACTTTCTCCACAAGATGCAGATACTGTAGGAGTCAGCCATAAGGCTGCTTTTGTTTTTAATTCTCTCTGGTGAATTCATGTTCCCTACGGGCCCATATAATTTAAGCAAAAAAACTTGCTCTTAGTTTTACCTTCAGAAATATATTATTTCTAAAAATATAAAAATGGTGGGAGTTAAGAGTTAAAATTGTTTATCTAGAGTGTGACAGCAAGTACTGAACTTAGACTGTCACAATATTCTGGTCTTTAAAAAAAATTTAAACTTAAAAATATTTATTGCAGTATAGTTGACTTACAATGTTGTGTTTCAGGTGTACAGCAAAGCGATTCAGTTATACTATACATTTTTCCATTCTTTTTCAATTTTTTTTCCTATATTGGTTATTACACAGTATTGAGTAGATTTCCCTGTGCTATACAGTAGGTTGTTTTTACTTACCTATTTTATATGTGGTAGTGTGTATATATTAATCCTAACCTCCTAATTTATCTCACTCCCCTCACGTTTCCACTATGGTAGCTATTAGTTTGGTTTCAAAACCTTTGAGTCTGTTTCTGTCTTGTAAGTCTTTTTGTATCATTTTTTATTAAATTACACTTATTAGTTATCTCATATGATATTTGCCTTTCTCTGACTTACTTAGTATGATAATTTCTAGGTCCACCCATATTGCTCTAAATGGCATTATCTCCTTTTTTATGGCTGAGTAATATTCCGTTGTATATATGTACCAAATCTTCTTTATCCAGTCCGCTGTTGATGAACATTTAGGTTGCTTCCAAGTTTTGGCTATTGTAAATGGTGCTACAGTGAACATTGGGGTGCATGTATCTTTTCAAATTATGGTTTTCTCCAGATAGATGCTGAGGAGTGGAAACGCTAGATCATATGGTAGTTCTAAATTTAGTTTTTAAAGAAACCTCCATACTGTTCTCTATACTTGTTACACCAGCTTACATTCCCTCCAACAGTGTAGGAGGCTTCCCTTTTCTTCAAATCCTCTCTAGCATTTAATGCTTGTAGACTTTTTGATGATGGCCATTCTGAGGTAATACCTTATTGTAGTTTTGATTTGCATTTCTCTAATAATTAGTGATGTTGAGTATCTTTTCGTGTGATTTTTGGTGTGTAATGTCTGGCATTTGTTTAAAAGGCAAATGTGTATCATTCTAATCTCTGTGAGAATTTGTTCATTAAAATTTTAACTGTGCTTACCTGAAGAAGGAATTAATTTTCATGTTTTGATGAGGCTTTCTCCCTCCTACATTCTCACTTCTCTATTATTTTTTTCTATTATTAAATGCAAGTTAAAAGCTCTCTTAATTTTAGAGAATCAAGTGAACAAAGAAAGCCTTTATGGGCCAAAGTTTCCCACTAGGTACTGCCTTGGCATGCACCTCTGCAGCCCACATTGGTGAGACTCTGCCCTTGCTAGTTGACTGAAATGGCCCTAACATTTTCTCCCATGACTTCCTGATTACTTAATTAATGAGGATCACCCAGTCATCATCTTGTTGACATCACTGGCCATTTGATTCAGGCTTCTTGACTCTGGAAGACAACACACTTCCCTGGTTTTCCTAGCTTTTAATGTCTTTTCTCAGGGCCTTTATTCCTTCTTCTCCTTTTCTTATGTCTGCCCCCGACAGCTCTCTCCTCCCACTCCCCCAACCTCATGTTGTTAATTCCATAGAATCAGGACTTCATACTTCTCTTTTCATGCTCCATGATTAAGATCTTACTGTGAAGTAAACTCTTTTGGGGGGGTTATCAATATCATATACTAATATATACTTTTACATAAAAGTGTATTTTTCAGTGTAGTGAATTCTGTGTTTTATTTTTCATGGGCAGAAATGATTTGCATCTACCCATGACACAGAAACAGATTCATTCATTCAACAGAAAATAAACAGTTTACAGAAAATGCAGTGTTCAACTTTACGAGGTTCCAAATAATGCTAGGCTGCTGGGTCATGGACAACCTAAGAATAAAATCTCAAGACTGTAATACAATGAATGAGATACATGCTAACATATATGGATGTACAAAAAATAATTACCTTTGGAGGAGGAACTGGGTATTCATATTTATTGCTGTGATATCATGTAGCAATAGCCAAACTTTGAAACTTCTATAGAAATTAGTGTTTTTAAAATAAACTATCAATTTTAGCAGGGTGCTGCATAAATCATATACTTGTATATGATATAACATGCTTGTGATGGAGGAAGGCAGTAGAGTTGGAGGAGAGAAGGCAAGCAAATAAAAGAGGAAATAGAAAAGAGGGTTACTCCATCTGGCACTATCTTCCTCTCCCTCCCTTTCTTCTTCCTATTTCATCTCTCCTGCACTCGCCGCAGCTAGGGCACAGGTTTTGCAATTTGATCCATAGTCCTTGCCAGCCATTATTGTACCAGATATGCTCCATTCATTCTTGCTTCTGCTGGCCTTTGAAAACAAGCACCATGGCCTGGCTCTGTTTGTTGTCAAGAATGAATGGCTCAGAGTAGGAATGTTTCCCAGACGGGAGGTGAAGGGGTCAGTCTGGACCTCTGGACATTTGCAGTGCTTAACTTGCAGGCATGTCATGTGAAAGGAAGGGTGTCTCCCTGTGCTTCTGACGGCAGTTTGTATATATGCCTCAAAGCACCGCTCAGATCATGAGATTGCCTGTCAGGTCATCTGCTGTGAAATCCATTATGAAAAACACCCGGAAACTGATGCCTGACTTGAAATCCTTAGTTTACTAAATTGCAGAAATTATCTTTGGAAGGTTTTGTCACTTTTATATTTTTTTATAAAAAAAAATAATGTTTGCAGCAATGCCTCATGCAAAGTGCTAGTTGAATGAATCTGTCACTGAAACTTCAATTCCAGATTACCACACTGCAAGATCTGCTATTATAAATGAAAACACATCTTTAGAAAGTTCACAACAGTCTGAAGTAGATGAGCTATTGAAATGCAATAGAAAAATCTACCCTTTACAGATTAGTCAAACAGTGATTGTAGTCCAATATGTAAACACAGCCTCACTTTATTGTCAGGGTAAAATGGTCCTTAATGTGCTACTCCAAGAGCAGGGTAACATTACCTAAGACTACAAATAATTATATAAATTATCTTTAAGAATTCTTTGCTCGTAAGTATGGTACAGAATTCAAAAGCGAATAGAAAATCATTGCATTACCAAACTACTAGATTTTCTTGATAAGTTTTTTTTTTTTAATCTCTATAAGCTTCAAACCACAATTTACTAAAAATGTTTATGTGCAGTTCTTAGGAAACCTTTAAAAGTAGGCTTTATCAAAAGAGGCCAAAAAAGCCACATCCTTGAAGGGACAAGATCAAATGTGAGTAAGCTGATCTCACTTCCCTTCACTGTGCTATTTACAAGGGGATGTAGGGGTAGGGTCTCTTTTTGGTTTAGGTATTGTCCCTTCAGAAGATTATTGTTTAATGACATTTCACTATTAATGTGAGCTATGCTTTTTATAATAAAGATGGTATTTACTTAGTTTGCCCAATGACAAGAAATTGCATTAAAGGAAAAAGAAGTGGGACTTAGAAGGTGGAAAGACTGAAGAAGAGAACCTTGAGAATCTGGGACAAACAGGTCAAAATCTTACCAGACTTGCAATTTCTACCTCAAGTCCAGCTCTCTACAAAATTTTATATTGAGTATGCTTATGATCAAAACCTTGAAATGATGATTCAACTTCTGAAATTGGTAGAGTTTGGCAAGGAAGGAGACAAAGAAGAAAAGGACTAAGTATGAGAAAGAAAGTAAAAGTTCTTGTGTATTGTCCCTGTCCTGAAACAAATGTCCTTGTGGGAGACACAATAACGGCTATCCATTTAAATTTCAAGGCTGACCGAGGCACATATCACTACTACACCTTTTTTTATTTGCATAAAGCATTTACCCCCATGGTCAGTGGCTTCAGAGTTGTCTAGACAACATGCTTCAGATGGTATTGATGACCTCAGACACATCAGAATAGCTCTACATTAGTGATGAGCAGAGCTGGAGGGATATATTATAGTAGTTATAAACTATAAGAAGGTATTTAAATAGATAGATAAGACACATGCAAATCTTTTCATTGCCATGACAACCATCTTGATATAGGTTTTCCATATGTAGCAAGAAGGGCAGAGCAAAAGGCACTGGAAAAATAGCAGGAACCTGTAATGAAAATGAACCCTGGCAGGAGATTAGTCCAGATCTTTGTCATTTATTAGCTCTTAATAGAATACAAACTTCTGTAGTAATACACGACAGAGAATGACTCTTGCAAACCTCAGCTGTGAAGTTCCCAGCTACATGACTACATCCTAGGTCTCAAGTCTTCACAAATGTCTCTGATTAATACAAGAAAGGAGGGAGGGAGGCACATCACTAGTGTGCTACTAAGTCCAAATTCTTTGGTGCCAACAGAGAGCTTTTCAGCGAGGGGTTCATCCAGTACTCAAATGAATTACTTGTAGACATGTTTTTGGTTGTTTGTCGTGATCAGAGACTCTAATGAAGCCTATATAAGCACACTGTGAGGTAGTACACTTCAGTTCAAAGCGGGGACGGGGTGGGAGGGAGGTGTAATTTGTTCTTTTCCAACTACCATAAGGGAGAAGAAGGGAAATGCTGCCTGCCTCCCCTCCCCCCTTCTTTTGAGTTCTCATCTCTCTTTTTCTCTGTTTCCCCCTCTAGAGTTCTTCATTGGTACTAAGTGTCAGAATAGTTTCAGGGCAGAGTGGTCCTGCTGTGGCCTGGGAAGCTCCCTACAGCCTGCTTTCTTCTGCCCACTGCTATGAGGAGTGAAGCCAGTGAATCCAGGCTATCCCATCTCAGCCTGTGTCACATCTGCTAGAGGTCAATGATGGGGTGGGAGAACAGAATACCTCCTGCTCCATATAAAGTTTCCCCCTACAGATCACAGACCTCCACAAAGCCCTGCAATCTTTTGAAATATAAATGGCAATTCTACTTGCTACTTTTAAGGCCAAGACTGGTACCATCCGCACCACAGTCATTAAAATTCTTCAGTCAGATCTTTGTATGTACAATCAATGTATGGATTCCTTTTGACACAAACTGGCATTTCAACACACAAGGGAACATTGGTGAAAACAAGCTGGTTTATTAATTAAAGTGATAATAAATAATTCCCCTAAACTTCAAGTCTTGGCTCAGTCATCCATGTTCTGAGCCTGTTTAAAAATGTGGACTTCCTTTGTGTTCTTTCTAGCATGAAACCAAATCAAAGCCAGCAAGATCCTTTCTTATCACATAGTAACTTAAATGCTAACTTGATAGTAGCCTTTATGAACCAAGCTGTATAGGGTGTTATTTAAATATGGTTTGTTTAAAAAAAAAACTATTTAAGTGGCAATTTACTGTAGAAGGGGGGCAGAGACAAGAAAGGGTTAAACAAGAAGCACCCTTCAGCAAAGCACAATTTAAAATCTTATTCATCAGATTCTGCCTGTCCTTTGGAAAACACTCTAACTTTATAGAAATTTAAGACTAACCATAGCCTCAAAAACTGTTGGTATTAACACTGTAGGGCATCCTGTGTACTGACGTCTCAGTTCCTTATCCAGAATACGTGTTCTGTCTGACAAATTTTGGGGTGTCGTTTTGCCTTCAAGATATTCAGATGTTACTTTTTTGACATCTGGGGTTTTAATTAGCAGTTAAAAGTATTTAAAGGAAAATGAACTTGGTCTGGCCTGGACAATGCTGAGGAGCATTTTTATTTACGAATGTCATCCCTGTCATGTTAATTTGTACCACATTTCTGATTTATCCTAAAAGAACACATTACACAGTGGATTTGGAGGAGTTAAAGGGAATCTACAGGGTGACTTTAATCTTTATGTCTTTATATACTGGAGGGCATTTTACTGCCCCTCTGCACTGCTCTCACTATACAATCATTTTCTGCTTTAGAAATGTAGCCATTTGGATCAATAGTTACAGTACAATATATTGTACTTCTGATGGGGGCCTCCTAGGACAGTTAAGAAGCACTGGCTATGGTGATTTCACCAAATGCTTGGTTATACTCTGAAATCTATTTTAAAAAAGAGTTAACACAACATACGTAGAGTCAAATTTACAGGCATTCTAATGAAATTTTACTTAGTCTTGTTAGTTATATTAAAATAAAATTAGGAAAAATGGAGTGCAAAAGAACATTTTGCAGCTTGAAAAATAGAGATTTTTAATGGGACACCAGAACAGTAGCAGCTAGAAGTAGCTGTCTTTTGGAATTTGTAGCTGCTGCTGCCAAACACTAAGATTTTAGATTTGGCGTCTATTTCTAGATGTTGTGATGACTGTACACTTCTAATGGTGGAAAGAAAGGGGAGAAAAATCCCTGAGATGGCCACAGATGTTTGCAGAATGCGATGATGGAGCAAGCAAAGATGTAAAGAAATTATATGTCTCCTAAAGTGTTAAATGTAGGCTGCAAGTTGAGGATTTTACTGTAAATTCTTTATCTATAAACAAACTGGGTTATCACAGCTGTTTATTGTACTGCTAGCCCTGATCCTAACCTTTATGTCTTTATTGCTTACATACCATTCCCTTGTTTATGCGTCTGTACCATTCGGTGCCCTTGAACTTGGTCCCTCGGAGCCCCGACCCCTGCATGCTTGCTCACTCACTCCACTCACGTCTGCAATCAGTAAATCTGAGACAGGCCCTGGCTGATAGCCGAGCTGCAGTAGGGCAATTAACACAGAACTAAAGTGTCATTCCTGGCAGGGTGGGGAGAGTGGCAGACCACAGATGACAGTTCTCAGTTCTGAAGCTGTGACATCCAGGCCAGACCTGGGATTATAGGGAACCAGGGGAAAAAAGGAAAGGGGGAGTGAGGAGGGGTGCATTTGGGGGGGGTGTTCCTCAAAGAAAAGCGCTGAGTGGCTTCTCTTTGAAGAATTGTTTATTCCCTGTATCAGATTCCAGCTGTCTGACCAGTTAATTGGATGAATACCTAGAGGAAAACATTCTGTGCTCTAAGTGAATTGGGGAAAATGGGCATCTTTCTTTCTCTTTAGAAGGAGAAAGTGCTTTTTCTTTAAAAAAAAAATCACCAACTCTCAATCACCTTTTAATGGTGTTCCTGCCAGACTTAGATTAAAAAAAGGAAAAGAAATATCTTTTATTAAGTGCTTGCCTCCCCCCACCTTTTTGCCCACTCACGTTTTCCCCTGCAGCCACCTACCTGCTCTGGCTCTGATATCTTAATAAAGTTAGTGTTGAATAGAAGCAGGGCATCCAGGCAGCTGCCTGCTGAGAGGCAGCTTCCCTTTTAGCCCCTTCCTGCAGTAGCTCTGGAGACCCACCTATACAGTAAGAAAAAGCTCTTCTTAGTTCCAGGGTCCAGAGGACCCCCCCGCCCCAGGCCACCAGGTGTCATCATGATGCTGAGCTTGGACACCCAGGTGTCAGCTTCTTTGGAGCTGTGCAAATCCATTTTGGAGCAAAGCCAGCCCTTCCTTGGATTGCATGCTTGCTCTCTCCCTCCTTTTTCCACTTCTGACTTTGTCTTCTACTTCCCTCAAACATAACTTTTCATGGGATTGCATCTGATTGGTAAGAAACCATAGTTAGCAGTAGCAGCTATCATTTATTGAGTATGTAACTGGTGTCAGGTGTTCTATAGACTGTATATTATTAACGTTTCACCAAGAACAAAGAAACAAAATCTACAAAGCCTAGGTTATTCTTTCCACATTCCAGAGGAGAAATTTGAGATCCATAACAATCAAATATCTTGCTCAAGGTCAAATGGCTGTAAGAGGTAGAACCGAGTTTCAACCTACGCTGATGCCAAAAAACATGACTGTCTCTGTCAAAATGTGAGCCTCTATCTCAGGTCTTTTCCATATAGGTTGTGAGAGCTTAGGACCAAAAAACATGCCAAAAAACATGACTGTCTCTGTCAAAATGTGAGCCTCTATCTCAGGTCTTTTCCATATAGGTTGTGAGAGCTTAGGACCATCCCTTGATCACACCATCCCTTGATCTCAGGTTCCCCCCCTGTAAAAATGGGGATAATAAACCTAATAATGTTGTTGTGAACATTCAGAGTTGATACTGCGTATAGGACGTACATGGAGTACTGTCTAGCACATCTCAAGAGCCCTATATATGTAGCTGATTTTGTTGTTGCTATCATCATAATCACCATCATTACCTTGTCTCTGATTGTTTATAGTGGGGAGGTGAAGGATTAGCAGGTTGAGGAAGCCACTATGGTAATTTGCATAAAATAATTTGCAAGCTACGGAAGTGAGAAAGAAGAAAGAAAAGACTTGAATTTTAGACACAAGGGGATGTTTTTTGTTAAACATCATGTAATTCCATCCTGACAAATCTAGGTGATCCACCTGCACACTGAGGTCACATAAACAATGGATTTTTCAAAAGGAGCTTCTAACTAACTTTTTCATGTGAAATATTTGTTAGTAAGATAGCTGATAAGGCTTTGGCATTACTGTGTTTCACACTGTACAGTTTATTATCCGGTTGTGAAATGGAGGACATTGTTTCAAACTCTGCCTTATGAAGAACAGGATATATTGGAATCAGCATCTTGTGGAGGAAGATAAGATTGAAGTTCTAAATATACATCTGATAGTGTGATGTTCTATATTAGCATGAAAAGGATTGTAGAACCTTTTTTAAGGATGAGGTGCTAGAATAGTTAAGTGTCATGATGTATTCCTTATGTGCCAGGAGTACAGCCCGGTTACCCAGCCTCCTGCTTCATCACTTTTCCCAGTGCACCACACCATTCCACACAGCTCTGCATTTTTTAACAATATATAGAGCTCAAGAAGTGATAAGTGTGCTCAGTAATTATGACAGTATCAAGAATGGTGTCATGTATAAGTGATGTCATATGGTATTTGTCTTTCTCTTTCTGACATTCTTCACTTAGTATGAGAGTCTCTAGTTCCATCCATGTTGCTGCAAATTGATTATTGTGTTCTTTTTTATGGCTGAGTAATATTCCATTGTGTATATATACCACTTCTTCTTAATCCATTCATCTGTCAATGGACATTTGGGTTGTTTCCATGTCTTGGCTATTCTGAATAGTGCTGCAATGAACATGCAGGTGCATGTGTCTTTTTTTAAGGAAAGTTTTGTCCAGATATATGCCCAAGGGTGGGATTCCTGGGTCATGTGGTATTTCTATATAATATATTTCTAAGGTACCTTCATACTGTTCTCCATAGTGGTTGTACTAGCTTACATTCCCACCAACAGTGCAGGAAGGTTCCCTTTTCTCCACACCTTCTCCAGCATTGGTTATTTGTGGACTTATTAATGATGGCCATTCTAACTGGTGTGAGGTGGTATCTCATGGTAGTTTTGATTTGCAATTATCTGTTACTCAGTGATGTTGAGCATTTTTTCATGTGCTTGTTGGCCATCTGTACATCTTCTTTGGAGAAATGTCTATTGAGGTCTTTTGCCCATTTTCCAATTGGGTTGTTGGCTTTTTTGCTGTTGAGTTGTATAAGTTGCTTGCATATTTTAGAGATTAAGCCCTTGTCAGTTGCATCATTTGAAATGATTTTCTCCCATTCTTAAGTTGTCTTTTTGGTTTCTTTTTGGTTTCCTTTGCTGTGCCAAAGCTTGTCAGTTTGATTAGGTCCCATTGGTTTATTTTTGCTTTTATTTCTGATGCTTTGGGAGACTGACCTGAGAAAACATTTGTAAGGTTGCCATCAGAGAATGTTTTGCCTATGTTTTCTTCCAGGAGTTTGATGGTGTCTTGTCTTATATTTAAGTCTTTCAGCCATTTTGAGTTTATTTTGGTGCATGGTGTGAGGGTGTGTTCTAGTTTCATTGATCTGCATGCAGCTGTCCAGGTTTCCCATCAAGACCTGCTGAAAAGACTGTCTTTTTCCCATTTTATGTTCTTGGCTCCTTTGTCAAAGACTAATTGACCATGGGTGTCTGGGTTTATTTCTGGGTTCTCCATCCTGTTCCATTGGTCTGTTTGTCTGTTTTGGTACCAGTACCACACTGTCTTGATGACTGTGGCTTGGTAATAGTGCCTGAAGTCTGGGAGAGTTATGCCTCCTGCTTGGTTTTTTGTTCCTCAGGATTTCTTTGGCAATTCTGAGTCTTTTGTGGTTCCATATAAATTTTTGGATTGTTTGTTCTAGTTCTGTGAAAAATGTCAAGGGTAATTTAATAGGGATTGCATTGAATCTGTAGATTGCTTTGGGTGGTATGGCCATTTTTACATTACTTTTTCTAACCCAGGAGCATGGACTATCTTTCTATTTCTTTACATCTTCTTTAATTTCCTTGATTAATGTTTTATAGTTCTCAGCATATAAGTCTTTTACCTCCTTGGTCAGGTGTATTCCCAGATATTTGATTTTTTGTGGTGCGATTTTAAAAGGTATTGTATTTTTTAATCTAATATACCGCACAAATATACCTTTCAACAGAAAAGAAAATCATGGACTTGGAGAATAGACTTGTGGTTGCCTAGGGGGAGGGGGAGGGATTGGGATGGATTGGGAGCTTGGGGTTAATAGATGCAAACTGTTGCCTTTGGAATGGATTAGCAATGAGATCCTGCTGCGTAGCACTGGGAACTATATCTAGTCACTTATAATGGAGCATGATAATGTGAGAAAAAATAATGTAAAAATGGGTCATCATGCTGTACAGTAGAAAAACAATAATGTATTGGGGAAATAATAAAATAAAATTAAAACAAATAATGGTGTCATGTAGCACTCAGAATGAAAATAAAATAATTCTTAGTTAAAATTCTCTAGCAAAACTAGGTGAGAAATCCTGAAATTTTTTCTTTTATTCTTCCTTTTAGGACCACACCTGTGGCATATGGAAATTGCCAGGCTAGGGGTCAAATTGAAGCTGCAGCTGCTGCTCACAGCCACAGCCACTCTGGATCTGAGCCACATCTTCCACCTACATTGTAGCGCATGGCAACACTGGATCCTTATCCCACTGAGCATGGCCAGGGATTGAAACTTCGTCTTTATGATGGGGACTCCAAAATACTGGAATTCTGATTTCACCATTGAAATCACTAAGGACTACTCCTTAAAAAAATGGCACTGCAGGAGTTCCTGTTGTGGGTCACCTAGTATCTGTGAGAATTCAGGTTCGATCACTGGCCTCACTCAGTAAGAAAGGAGAGAGAGAGAGGGAAGGAGGGAGAAAGAAAATGGCACTAGGAATCTGCCCTTAATGCACACACTGTTTGCATTTGTTATTACCTTCCTTTGAAGTATTCTGAATGCAGCCCCTGGTTTAATTAAAGGGCATCAGAAGTGAACATCCCTTTACCTCATCCCCATGCCTCTGCTAACTCTACTCTTACTTTGACCATATTTCCTTGACATGTGATAGGTTTTTTCAGAAAAACAACAAACAAAAAAAGAACATTTCTGTGACTAAATAAGTTTGGGGAATTCTGGTTTTGTTTTTTGGCTTTTTAGGGCTACACCAGTGGCATATGTAAGTTGCCAGGCTAGGGGTCGAATCAGAGCTGCAGCTGCCAGCCTACAGCACAGCCACAGCAAAGTGGGATCTGAGCCGAGTATGTGACCTACACCATGGCTCATGGCAATGCCGGATCCCTGACCCACTGAGCGAGGCCAGGGATCGAACCCACATCCTCATGGATACTAGTTGGATACGTTTCTGCAGCACCACAATGGGAACTCCAAGTCTGGGGAATTCTGAATGGTTTAGTGCCTTCTTAGAGGCTCATGACAACCATTATATTTGAATTATAAAATGATCCAGGGGTTCCCGTCATGGCACACTGGAAACAAATCCAACAGGAACCATGAGGTTGCAGGTTCAATCCTTGGCCTCGCTCTGTGGGTTAAGGATCTGGCATTGCTGTGAGCTGTGGTGTAGGTCGCAGTCGTGGCCAGATCTCGCATTGCAGTGGCTGTGGCATAGGCTGGCAGCTCCAGCTCTGATTCGACCCCTAGCCTGGGAACCTACACATGCTGCAAGTGCGGCCCTAAAAAAAGACAAAAAGACCAAAAAAAAAAATCAAAGGAAGAAAACTCTAATTTTGCTTGACATAGCGTTGCCTAATCTTATTTGACCACAGAATTATTTTCTTGCATAACAGCATGTTACTGCAGCAGAACTGTTTGCTGAATCATTTGCAGGACACAGAAGAGGCAAATCACTTCTGCCCACATGCCACTGGCCACACCTAACCTCAAGGGAAGCCAGAAAATATAATCCAGTGGTGTCCAGAAGGAAAAGGAAGTGTCTTGGGAATAGCCAGTTCACTTTCACTACATATAGCAATCGATAACTTCTTTCAGAATGAGGTTTCCACAATCCAGAAACTTAGCTCTCTCTATGCCATGTTCTTTTACCTCCTTGAAATATGACTAGATGCTTTCTAAATGTATTTCCAAAAAAGGCCTAAGCTCTACAAGTTTATCTTTAAGGTATGCTTGTTTATGGAGCAGACAGCGCCTTCTGCTATAGTTTTAAGTAAACGAAATATTCTAATGAATATTTTTCCTCTTAATTACAACATTAAAGAATCAATATAAATTTTAATTTAGAAGTAGAGCCGGGGGAATGGGGTTATGTAGTTCAGACATAGATCTTTCTGCTGTTCTAGGTTAACAAAGAGATAAAGTTTAGGGATTTGGAAGTAATGGTTGTCAAAACCCATTTGGCAGTATTTCTTATATATCAGATATTTCAAACCAGCTTTGGACCAGTCATGGTTCACACTTAATTCGCAGGTGAATTGTCTTGATGAATATTTAAATGTTGATTTCCTGTGCTTTGAGTTGAAAAAAAGGGATACACATGGTTTGGAGTTTAGGCAGACAGGAAGCAGACTGGTACGCCAATGTGAAAAGTTCTGAAGCCAAGCTTTCTTTTTCCCTGAGGCACGTGTTAGCTCTTAGCCCATAGGAGTAGATCACAGGGCTGCTTGAGGGTAAGACCAGGAGGTTTCTAGAAAAGTAACAAGTTGACTTGAACTCTGTGACATCCACAGAAGTGATACTCACAGAAGTGATACTCCAGAGCTCCAAATCCTTCATTTGGATCTGGAAAATATAGTAAATAGTTATAGTTGTTTTGACCATAAATGAGCCTAAATGCATGTGAAATAAGAAATGATTTTGCAAGAAAAATTATGTCCTCATGGGCCTTCTAGGTTTATTCAAAACCCATCTTGAAAATTTTAACTCTGATCAACACATAATCATACCACTTATTGAGTTAGAACTTATCTTAAAAATAATCTAATTTCCTGATATTAAAGGAGAGAAAAAGCCCAGAAATGCAAAATGGTCTGGCCAAAACTGCATGTGATTTGTGGCAGAACTGATCATAAACTTCATGGTAATAGCATTGTCCAATATCTAGGTGATCAGTTATTTCAGAATATTTAAATAATCCATTTATGGAGCTATTTACTTAGCAAAGATAAACTCAGAGAATATCGTGAATTAGGTTTTTTTTCCCCCAAAACTACTTACTGAGAGCTATGATAGGTACTGAATTTAAGCCAGCAATAACAAAAGGTCAAAGGTTGTTGTGAGGAATAAATGAGCTAATAAGGTATACACTTAGAAAAGAGTTTGGCAAATAAATGATCAATGAATGTTCATTGTTGTTGCTCTTGTCGTTGTCATTCTTGTTATTCTTGCCTTAATGGAGCTTTAGTAAAATAAGAAAACACTCCCCATTTGGTTTCTTCTCTGTAAAATCTCATTCCGTGTGCTTGTGGCTTCAAGAAATTCGAGTCATTCTATAAGAACCCCTGACACAAGCCTCCTATTCTTCATGGACTTCATTTTGTGATTCCAAGTCAGAGCTTGTTTGGCAACATGTTTCCTGGGAATATTTACAGTTAGCGGCTGATTTAGAGCAGACAAATGATTTAAGGTTTATAAGCAGCTTGTATTAATATTTTTACTATTTTATTCTGAATTGACTAAGTTTGCAGTTGTAGGAGCTATTAAATTTCCCAGCAAGAATAAGAAAGGAGGAAAATAGAGAGATAGGGGAGAGGGAGAGAGATCAATGGATATTTATGCAAGTTTTAAAATTTATATACGGTAAGGAAGTGATAACTGTTGGTGCTACAGGACAACAAAATTGTGAGGTTCATCTCTGTCCTTAGAGGGCTTTGCCAACTATTCATGGAGATAAAGAGAGTGCACAAATAAGAAGACACACAGTAGAGGTGGGAGCTGCATGAAGGTCTGGAAAGAAAATAGAAACAAATTCTGAAGGGAAACCAGAGGAGACTGAGGGCTCTTGCCTTTGAAATCATAGAGTAATGACCACTGGGCCAAGGAAGGAAGGTGTTGAACTCAAGATGAAAGAGCACTTTTTCCACTGTTCTAATAGCACAGTGTTATCTTGTTTGTTTGCTATAAAAATATATGTTCCAAATTGCCTATTATTACATTAGTATTTATTTGTGCACTGCAAGTGCAACCTGTGCCTGAGGGGATTTCTCTTCAAGTGTTTTAGGAAAGACATTTCAGATATAACAAAGGTGAGAAGGAGTGTAAACTCATATGCGACAGTATTAGAAAACTGTAAAGCTTCAGTGCAGAGTGACTGTGTAGGATTCAAAGGCATTGGGATTAAAGAAGACAGAAATGTAGATTCAGAGAAGGGGCTTATATTCTGGATAGAGAGAAGTCCTAATGACGACTACAGCTGTTTCAATCTTTCAAATGTTTTTATAAATTATATTCTCAAACTTGGTGAATAAATCTGTCAAAAATTAGTCCACTAAAATAGGAAGCAATCTAAGTACATTTCCCATCAATCAGTACTTGAGAGTCACAGAATTTTCCTCCACCCAGTAATCCTTGCAAACTAATTAATTCTACCCAAACTACTGTACCTTTAAGTCACATGAAGAAATGGAATAAGGAAGTACTCAGTTGATAGCAAAAACCATTTTAAAGATGACTTTGATCTTCAGCCAGATATTTTTTCTGTTCATTTTCTGTTCCATTTGTCTATCTCGATTCTTAATAATTGCTAATTTCTACTTTAACTATATTAAATGCCACCCTTGGGGGTAAAAACCTATTTTACACCAGTATTAATTTCCTCCTATTGTGAGGACTATGTTGATATCATGAGAAAAATAGTGTGCATATTTTTCCATTATCAGCGTACTCTGTACTATTAGACAACTGAGTGCTTTTATCTTTTCTTCATTCATTCATTCATGTGTCACTGATCATCTACTATATGCCAGATACTCCTAAGTCTTGGAGATAAAAAGATTGACAGAGACGTGCTCTGGTCATCTCTGCTACCCTTCCGCATTCGCACTCTATTTTTCTTCTCCTTGCTCTGTATCATGGATGCTTGATCTTTGTAAACATTATCAACAGGCTCATTTGAGCTCTGAGCTAATGGGATGCACTGGAAAGAAAGAAAAGATGGGGTGCTTTTTGCCCCTGTTGCCTCTCTCTGCAGGTTGCTCTGTGTGGCTGTGTTCTACTACTGAAGAGCTGCCTCCTATCAGGCACTGCTTTCCACAAAGCTGCCCTTTCTAGGTTCTGACACCTGCTCCTTCTCCTACCCTTTTTGGGCCAAAGGATGATAGAGAAACTGCTGTTACTAGGCCCATAATACTATACCATCCTTCCTGGTCTCCTAAACACAAATTTCAAACAACTCCTTTTAAAAATTCTGGTCAAATACCAATTTGAGAGTGGACTGTTTCTTTCCAAGACTAACTGACACACCATGTTTCTTCCCTTCAATCCTGAATGAACACCAATTAAAGTTAATAGTTACAGATTTTCTAGGCTTCACTGAATTCAGATAGTTGCAGTGGTGGCCCAAATGATAAAAATAACCTTGTGACACTAACTCTTCTTTTGATGTAAATATTCTCATAGATTTTTTTCATCATTTCTAGATGCAAAGATTTATCCTGTCAAGCATTCCAGTAGGCTCTTAATGGTTATAAATATTCTGTAACTAAAAATGCCCTTTCTTTTTAGAATACATAGCAAAGATATCACAACAGTTTACAAGGCTTGAAGCAGGAGTGTCACATAAGGCTATGTGTGTGTTCTATCTCCAACTCAGCTTCCAGTCTATCCAAATAAGACCCATTGTAAAAATCCATTCACTATGTCACCCATTTTCTTACCTGCTTATCCATATATACTTGGAAAACAATGAAAATCCAACTTGGCTTTCCCTTTCCATTCACAATCTTTTCACATTTACCGTTCTGTTTCTTCTTCTGAAAATATGAAATCTCTCTTGTTGAAAACAAGAGAATTCTAACAGTTTTGTGGATGGTTTTACTGTTCTCAGTTTCCCTTATTTATCCCAGTTTCCCTTATTGTTTTAAAAAGATAAAGTCTTCCTATCTAAAGTCACCATTAAAGGTGACTTTCTAATTCCATATTTCCTGAATGACTATTAAGATGTTTTAGTATATAACAAAGATGTATTTTTCACATTGTCCTCGATTTCCTTCTTAATACAACCCAACATTCTATTTATTTTTTTCATCTTCTCCTGTATGTCAAGTCAACATATTTTTTGAGCTATTGATGGTGGCATCTCAATTTCTTTCTTGAGAGGCTGTGGGTAATTCAGAAGCCATTAGTGTACTGTGTATGAGTAGTTTGAATTGCTTCTTCCACTGGGTCTTACCTTGAACTTGCTACACTCAATTCCATTCACCATTGTGGAGCTTGATTACTTAACTGCCTTTGGTCTTTCTGAAGTTCTTACCACCCCTTATTCTTGACTCTATCTATGTCTGGTATCTGAATAATTATATGGTTTTGATAAATTTGCTTCTCTGCTATTCACCCCATCTTTCAGGTTGTTAAATAAACTTACAGAAAACCAGTGTCACTTTGATCCAGAGGCCATCAACTAATTTCTGAGTAGAGAACTAGTGATATCTCTCAGCATTCTTTCTTTTAACCAGTTTTCAATCCAATGCTGCTAGAATTCAGTGATTTTTTTTTTGTCTTTTTTGTCTTTTCTGTGGATGCACCTGTGGCATATGGAGATTCCCAGGCTAGGGGTCTAATCAGAGCTGAAGCCACCGGCATATGCCAGAACCACAGCAACATGGGATCCAAACCACGTCTGTAACCTACACCACAGCTCACGGCAATGCCGGACCCTTAACCCACTGAGCAAGGCCAGGGATTGAACCCACAACTTCATGGGTCCTAGTCGGATTCACTAAACACTGAGCCACGACTGGAACTTCCAGTGACTTTTTAAAGATACCAAAAGAATCAAATTCTTACTATTCGGTGCTAATAAAAACAGTTAAAGCTTTTATGGAGATGCAAACCTACATACTATTCTGACAATATTCTAGAACCTCTTTTGAATCTCAACCCATGGCCCACCATTTGACAAAAGTACAAATAAATTATTTCCCAATTATTTATCCTTTTAAAAAATATTTAAACATTATTAACAGGAAAGGCATTATGGGATATAACTTAGTATTAAATGCAATTTTCCAACATGTCGAGACTTATCAAAGTACCTACTTATTGAATATTTACATGTGGAACACCCTGAACTAGGTACTCTACAGCAGATAAAGACATTTAAGGCTTAATTTCTTACTTCCTTTAGGGAAAGTAAAACATAAGCAAAGATTTAATGCATGAGCCTACAAAAAGTTATATAAGAATCATATAGCAGTGTGACAGGATTCCAAAGATGAATTATAAGCAATTTTATGTTTAATTTTCAAATTGATGTTAGAAGTAATAAATCCTAAGGATTCTCAGAAGGCCTTATTTTACTAATTTCATAGTTGAGTGGAAAGAGCATGGACTTTGGAGTTAGGCTTTGGTTTGAATATTCTTTCTGGGCTCATCCATTCAACTCCTTAAGATTACAGTTTAGGTGGTCATAGTTGACACAATTATGACTTGTTTAAAATTAAACTTTTGATTCAGCCTGTTGTTTCCTTCATCTGTTTGCTCTTAGGCTTCCACATATCAGCAGATACAACTATGTTTCCAGTAGTTCAAGTTAGAAACTTAGAAAATATCCTTGATTCCTCTTTTTTTTTCCTCAAAATCCTCGCATTTTACTCTTAAGCAAATTTATCAAGTCTACCACTAACATTTGAGTCACTTTTCTGTCTCTTCCATGCCTTCACTTTAGCCTGGCCACCATCATGTCTCATCTGGAATATAGCAGTAGCCTCTAACACATCTTTTGACTTCTACCCACACCCCATAAATCCACCTTCTGTGTGGCAGCCACTGTAATTTTCTTAAAATTCCATTTTTAAAAATTCATATCTTGATTAAAATCCTTCAATGACTGTCACTACACGTAGGAAAAAAAAAATTTAAATTCATTCTCAAAGGAGACAAGGTCCTCCAAGGATCAGGTCTTCCCTGACTCTTCATTTCACTTGTGCCACTCTGCCCTCCCTACCCAACTGCAGCCCTGTTTTCCCTCAGATCCTCAAATCTCCCAGTGTCTCACCTGACCATGGTCTTTACACAAACTGTCTCTATCAAGAATATTATTTACATGACCTGCTCCATTGCCTTTAGGTCTTGGACTTCCTTAAAGAAGAATTTATGTCCCAAATGGAGGAGAAAGATAATCTCCAAGGGGGCGGGGACTTTGTCTCATGCACTGTTGCATCTGTCATACCTGTGTGTGATTGGTACTCAGCCTAAGTATTGTTAACCGAGTAACTAAATAATAGTAAAATTCTTATGGCTCCTATTCTAATTCATTCAGACAGCCATCACCATTTGCAACTTATATTAGCATTCCTCTTAACCTCTCTAACTTAAAGTTCATTTTCTATCACCTCAAATTCTCATATCTCAAGTGGAAGATCTTTACTTATGGACAACAATGACCAAGGAGGTCAGACTAAGAAAATACAAAAGCTTCTGAAGCTTTGTGAAATGAGAATTTTTGATCAAGCTTAAAGTAAGTGGTACTGGATTAAAAATGTTAAATCAAAGTGAAGAGAAAATTGCACTTCAGGAATTTAGGTCTCAAACTTTTTTTTTCAGGTAAGATCCCAACTCAGTATTTACACTAAAATTGTTCTACTTAATGAACGAGAAAAATGTCCTAGTATCTTGATATAGAATATGAAAAAGTTCTAAGACTGCTTTCTGATGGGTTTCCACAGTCCTCTCCTGAGGAAAGGAGAGCATTGAATGCTACTGCAATAAAAGGGAGAAGCCCTGGGAGAAAATAGCTCCTGTGGTTCAGTGAACCCCATACTAGTAGCTGAACTGCTAACACTTGATGCATTTTATTATCTACCCAACTACACTTTTAATTATTGACCATGGCTCTATATTTATCTATAGAGTTTCACCTAGAAATGGAAGAAGTCACTGGATTTCCTTCTTATTAAGTTAAAATAAACCTGTATGTCCAAGCCAGTCCCTGAAACCTGGAATCTTCAATGAAATCCCCTTCTTTTCCCCTAGGTGTTAGCCTGCCTGTCACCTCTTTCAGAGGTTGGTCCTATTCCATTTAGTTTTGCCAAGATCTCAGCAGCCTCATGTTGCAAAGAGATGACATTCAAGGATACCATGGTAGAGTTAGAGTGTGACCATAAAAATTACAAGGTGCAAACAAACACCACAGGCTGGCTGTGTGTTTATCAGCAACACCCAGGGCACATAACACACAGTCTAATCAGCAAATCACCTAAATACAAGTTGTCCCATTGGCCACCTCAGGTGAAAATGAAACAGCTGTTTAATTTAGCTTTTATGAAAAAAACTCCTATCCTGAATCTTTGATATCTTTATTACTATTGCAGTTTATTTATTTACCTATATTATTTTGATCTTCCTTGGGATCATTATGTTGTTCTAGAATTGTGTTTCTCCAAGTGTATGGTATGCATGGTACGTGGTAGCATGGATAAATATTTTACTGGGTACTCTGATGAATTTAAAATAATGTAATAGTGGTTTAGTTATTTTTAGGTATATTAGAAAACATATGCATACCCCTCAAATCTCTGATTTATTCCTTAGAACAAAATTAATGACATGAGAGTCAATCTCATGATAGAGTATATAATACAAATACTCAGATCTCCATAATTATTATGAATATGGTAAATGACTACCTAAATGTTGGGAAGCATGGTAATATTCCCCAGTCGTTATCTATCTTGGTTTATGATAGGGGTGAAAATAGTTGAGTAACTTCCTTCTCATTTGGCAACTTGGAAAAAAACTAAGTTTGGCCTAAGTTTGGAGCCCCAATTAAATATCTTTGCAGAAAAAAAAAAGAAAGAAAAAAGCTAAAGGTGGAGGGAAAAAAGAAAGTAGGGATAGGAAAGCAAAAAGAGAGGACAAGATTGAAATCCAGGTTCTGGTTTTAATAGCACACTTGTGTGCCAGGCTGGTGGGGAGGAAATATGATTTGGGAAGCTGGACTGTTCAGACTCTTAAAACCTCCCAAGAAAAGAGCTTTGGTGGGTCTGAGGCTTTGCAATCACCAGGCACAACTGAATGCTTTATTGCTGTCTGGAAGTGTTTATTTTCTGAACATAAATTCAGGGGACAGATTCAAGGCATGTCTAGAAATAAAGCATATCATCATGTGAGCTGAGCTGACAAGGACAATTTACTATACCCAGCATTTGTTCTGGGCCAATCGGAGGAGAGTCAGTGATTAACATTCTAAAATCCCTGCTGTTCAGTTCTGATTGCCCCTTCACTGAACTTTGGGATGGCATGGATTAACCCCTGAGGGACTCCAGTGCAAAGACCAGAGCCAAGGAGGGACCTTTGTTCTACTGTAGAAGATATATGCAGTATCAGGATGTTCCTACGTCAACAGGTGGGATTGATCTTGTGCCTCTGAGGGCTTTGGGAAGAAGAGGCAGCCAAAAGCTGAACTGTTTCCTAAAGGCTTTGATAAAAAACCTGAGGTTTGGGATTTACTGGTTAAGTTTCCATTTGCTTCTGCAGTAAAGATGGAGCAAGTGTTCATGCTGATTGAACAGGGACTACAAGCCTGATAATTGGGAGAGGCAGGAGAAGATAGTGTTTAAGAGCATGAATTCCAGAGTCTGGCAGAGCTGGATCTGAATGACAACCCCATCATTTATAACTATGTGCAAATTATTAATGCATCTGACCTTTTGTTTCTTATTTACAAAGCAGACAGAGTAACACCCATATCATAAGGAAGCTATGAGAATTAAATTAGATAACATGTATGAAGTGTCTGGCTCAATAAATACTGTGTCCCATAACTGTTATTAATTATTATATTTTGTTCACACATTGAGCGATAAGGACCTGCAGGGGAAATTTTTGCTATTTTCCTGGAGGTATGAGCACACTATTTTTAGAAAACCTAATTTCAACTATAGGTGACAATGTTTAATCCATTATTAGAGTGTATACTTTTGAAATATTTTTCAAACCTTAAGGACATTAGATTGAAAAAAAAAGAAAAAGAAAAACCCTTCAGTTTCAAAACTTCAAGAGAGTAAATTTGAGAATTGTCTATTGAGGCGAATTCACAAATAGCTTGCAATCACTTTGATGCTCATTATATTAGAAATATGAACCTAGAATTAAGTTGAAGTTGGAAAAAGAAATTGGATAAGGTAGTATGATATATTTGAGGTTCTGATTTCAGTATGTGTTCCTTTCTATCATATAAATGACTAAACACTTGAGGTTAAATGTGTTCATGATAGGAAGGCAATTTCTACCACTTGTTTTGGGTTCTCTTCCCCAGCTCCTCCCTTCTGCTTCTAGCTCTTTTCTCTAAGAAGGAACAAACATCAGCAGTCAGAAGTCAGACAGTTGAGGTGGGGTGGGGAAGAAGAATCACAAGGAAATATTTATCTGAAAGGACGTAACGTACACTCTTGCATAATTTTTCCTGTGCGATTTCTGAGCATCCTACTGAGTTATTGGGTAGACGACAAGGATTTTAGGAGTATGGGTTCTATCTTACTTAACATTAATATTTGGTCCTTAACTATCCATCTGGGAGACAAAGAACAGTATCATTGAATTTTGGGGTGAAAAAAGCCCACAAGTCTTTATTGTCTGTTTTGATGGTTGTCTAACAGATATTTTCAGGGCCAGTTGATTTGTGAGCTGAGAGTAACCAAGGAACAGAGTCTTCCTCCCTCCCTCCCTCCACCTTCCCATCTTCCCTCTCTCCCTTCCCCCTCTCTTTTCTTCTTCCTTCATCTTCCTACCTTCCTTCCATATATCTTCTGATTTTACCTAGCTGTGGAGATGAGCCTGCAATTTAAAGTATACTATTTATTTTATTTTATTCAAAGTATATTATTTATTTTCAATTGTGCCTCATCTTGACTGATTTAAAATAAGGATCAAGGTAAACCAATTGGGAATCTAAGTCCTAGTTTTGTAGGCTTATTATTAATTATGTTTATTTATGATACTGGATTTAGTGATGTATTTCTCAACTATACAAATTAAGAAGGCTGTTATTAGAAATATACAAATGGGGGAATTAAAAAACTTACCAACTGGCATATTCCATTTCTCTTATAACTCTGTATATTACCACTTTTGTTTAATAATCTGGTTTTTAAGATGTTAACAATTTAGTCTTTTTCCTACTTAATCCACCTCTATAATGAAAATCTCAGTATGTTCTCTGGGCCTTGTTCACTTCCACACTAACTGTGATGAAACGTTCAGTATAATGCACTGATAAATATTTGAAAATTGGTTAGAAGGAATGTGGAAAAAGCACTTTGTGTTTTTAATTGATATGCCAAGCAACATTCATTGTAAATGGAACTAATCCATTTGATTTTTTTTCTAGATGTGATTTAAAAATTGTGGTGCCTGAAATCACCTAAGTTGGTTATTCAAACTCTAGTTAGAATATCTGTGTCTATGTCAGCTGTCCTTGCTTCATTTTCTTTCTTTCTTTCTTTTTTCCTGTAAAAAACCATTTACTAGCAATATATTCAACTTAATAACCAAAGTTCATTTAGAATGATTGATAGAAAGGTTTTACTAAAATCTGGTTCACCATGGCCTCTTACCACTCCCCCTCCATTTTTTTTTTCCTGCTTTTCTGAAGGCTCCTTTCTCATTTTTGCCTCAATCAGTTATGTTTTCCTGAATTAATCCCAGGACTGAGAGCCACTGGGCATCTTTCACTTTTATGCAGTGTCAAAATTGTGGGCTTAATTTTGGGTCTTGGAATTGTGTTACATTTTAGTCATTTATATTATTTAGTTCTCTCTGTGTGCATGCATATATATATATATATGCATGCATATATATATATATATTTCACCTTTTTCAGGTTAAGAAAGATCTTGTGATAGCTTTCCTATCTTTTCCATTAAAATTTTCCCACTTGGAATTTAGTGGCAGTCTCACAACTACTGAAGTCTTTCCCCACAAGCCAGAGTATCAGGATCTTTGGGGTTTAACCATTTGCTTCTCTGGCCTCATCTACTACATCACTCCATTCCCCCCATCCTCTACTGCCCCTGCCACACATACACACCGGCTTTTGCATCCTGTGACCTCATTAAAATCCTCATGTGCTCTCCCAAGCCTCTGTCCTTGAGCTCAGAGGATGTCGCCCCCCTGGTATCCTTCCCTGATACCCCAGAGCAGAGTTAGGTTTCCTTCCTCGCTATAGTCATACAGCCCCACGTGTTCCCTATCATACTACACTGAAATGGCCTGTTTACTTGGCTGCCTTTCACATTGAACTAGACCTTTGAGGGAAAGATCCTGTCTTTGAGCTTCATTCCTCAGTACTCAGCAGAGTGCTTAGAGATGGCAGGATATATTCTTTGGTTGAGTGAAGGTATGAATGAACATACCGTAATTGAACAAATGAATTCTCCTGAGCAAATGCCACAACCTCCAAAATATTGCTAGATTATAGAGTCAATTCCGTGAATTGTCTATCCTAAAGATAATTGCTTGCTTTCTCCATTTCTGTAGGAACAAGAAAAAAAATTTAACTAGTGACAATTTCCTGATACCCACCAGTGTTTTCAGTACTATTTAGGTACAAAAAAGAGATGAAACAAAAACCTTTCTTTAGGGAATCTCCAAAATATGTCAGATCACTTGACACTGCTATTGATGCTGTCAAAAAGTAGCACTCTTTTCTGAGTGTTTGGTGGATGCTCAGCCTTTGTTTAAGAATTGACCAGGTGGCTAAGACAGACTGGGAGTTTTTTGGTTAGAGGCAAAAAGAAGGCCAGAAAAGACCTGAGATGGTACCATTTCTACAGCCACTTTAGATACCCTTAATTTAGAAAGATTGACCAAAAGTGTAGTATTGGCTCAGGCCCCTCCCTGAAATTTATGAGCCTTTGCCCTCTTTTCTCCTCTGTTTATACATGAACACTGTGTATTTTTCTGTTGCCTGTTAGGAAGTTCTACACGTGGAATTTTGGGAATTTTTTTTTTTAATGTTATAGTAATGTAGTACGGCTATCCCAGCTTTCCATCAGAAGTGGCAGGCAGCCAAAAACTAGAATCATTGTTTGCAAACTCTAAATATAGAGTCAAGATTTATATGAAGAAAACAGATATGTCTTGTTATAAAACCATGAATAAGCATTGGCACAAACATAATAGTTTATTCTTCCTTGATACCGCTTATTTTAAATAGCTATCTATCTTTTCCTAAGATACTGTAGAAAGATACATTACAGAAACATTTGCTTCGGCTCAAAGTACCAGAGGGTTGGTTGCTCTTTTCTTGATGCAGTTAAGACTTCATTATTTCTAGGAAGTGATGAGGGAAATAAGAGCCTAAAGGTGATTTGGTCTTTCTGAGCTTCAGGTAGCCCGTGGGGATGTTATTATTAATAATGCATCATATTCATCTTTAGGTCACTGTTGATGTGGTTCACTTTTTTATTCTGGATATGCTCTAACTGTGCACAAAGATTGTCTTGATCCTGAGACTTCTTCGGCCTTTGGTTTACATACACGATGTCACATTTAGCAAAAGAAGAAGTCTCTCCCATACCCCATCTGTGCTTCTTTCTGCTTCTTTCACATCCTGCCCCCTCTCTTCTGATTTCCATCCCCTTTAATCATTTCTGTCTGGTCCACAACAAATGGGCAGCATGGAGAAAAAAGACTTTAAGAAAGAGTTAAAAAGGATGGATGAAATTCATACAATGTACACCATATGGCCTGACGTTTTCCAGATTAGGTAAACATTTCTTTGGGGGATAAATAGTCCTGTACATTGATGTAAAGAAATTGCATGAGACAAGGGCATATTTGGCATAGTTATGCTATGGAGTAGTGCTGTTTGTTCAGTGAGAGAAATCTGAACACTCAAGGGCAAGTGGTGGGGGCCAGAGAGGAGGGGTCTTGGTACAGCACAACTTTTGGAAGAAGGGGTTAAAAATCATGAGTTTTTGGCCAAAGGAAATACTATCTCCTCTAAGTTGAATGTTAGTAATTGTTTTCAAATGCGTGCCCACAGACACATAGACAGGCATTCTCAAGAAATTCCACACAGTCTATCAGACCTCTCTGAAAAAAACTGAAGGATTAAATTTTGTCAAAATTCATTTATGAGTGGCCCATACCTGCAGAGAGACACTTGCAGTGGCTGGCAAATTGATTCTAGGTAGACTGTCACTAGTGTTATGTGCCTGCATTGGGTGTAGACTGATCTGCTCCTTGGTGAACAGCCCCAGAACTATAGATTTCATTTGATCTTTGCAAAAGCTAACATCTGTCTGCTGTCATTTTAGTAAGATTGATGACAGGCACGAAAGAGGAGAGGGGAGGGAGTCGAGGGAACAGGGACCTGGAGAAGGAGCTCTGGGTGGCCCCAGTGGCAGTGGCTGAGGTTGCCAGGGGTCACTGCTGCAAAGTGGACTATGAGGGCCTTAGTGGGAAGCAGCCAAGCCCCACACTGGCAGTAATTGCACTGGGTTGTTACAGCTGATAGCGTGAACTCCAAAACACAAAGGCAGCATTTTGCACCTTATATATCTTAATAGATTACTCACATTGCAGGCAGCACCAAGCTAAATGTTATGACAGCCATAAGAATGTAGTTTACTGTTATCTTAATGTAGCTGGGCAGTGCAGGGTAAAGCCATCAAAAAATATTGTATTTTTTTTTTAAGTTTCCAAGAGAAACTAACTGGTACAGACATGGAGCTATTTTTATACAAAGTCCTGAATTTTGGCAAACGCCTTTCAAACCATAATTTTAAATATATACACACATATTTCACATATGCATATGTATATACATCTATGCACATTTGTATATGCGTTTCCTCTACTTGCTAAATACCATTTTTCTTTCACTACTTCCTTTAAAATTGTTATGTGAACACCATATAAGGAAGAGTCACTTTAGATATTTTTAGGAAATGATCTCATATTTAGAGTTTGTCTAGCAAATAGTAAGCATTGTTTTTGGAGATATAAATGGCCCACTCATGGAGTTCCCTGGTAGCTCAGCAGGTTAAAGATCTGGTGTTTTCACTGTTGTGGCTTGGGTTGCTGCTATGGCACAAGTTCAGTCCCTGGGCCTGGGAACTTCCTCATGCCTCAGGAGTGGCCAAAAAAAAAAAGACTCCCTTGGGAGATTTGGTATGAATGAATGAACAAATGAATAAATGATGTCTTAGATCTTCCATTAACAACATCGTTTAAATATACTACCTACATTCATTTTCCCTAGATACATACAGCTGGCAGGAAGATGCCCTTCTTGACCTGAGAAGCAAATGAAATTTGATAGAATTAAATACCCATAGAACAGGGGGAGTCTAAGGACAACAATACAACCTATTTCTTTGCATTTGCTTGTTTTTGTACTGGTGTGGTCAGATGTTTGATTTGAACTTGAAGCAGTGGCTTTAGACTAGTTTTGGCCTTTATCAGCAGGAGGCAGATTCCATGAATAGAATTTAATCCAAACACATAGAACACTTTCCAAATTTAGATGGAAAGTTAAATAACTTTGCTTTTTTTTCAATGGGCACCCTCAGGGCCTTAGAATTCCTTGTGACATCATGGTGATGACATGATAGAGTGACTGAGTTCCACAGCCCAATTTATGCAAATTCCAGGACACTCCAGAAAGCAGCCTTAAAAATCAAACCATCTAGCCCAACACAATTATTCTACAAGTGAGAAAATGGGTATTTAAAAGAACTGATCTCCAGTATCTTGCCAGAATTCTCTTTAATTTGGCAAACAAAATTGTACTCTGAATGTGTTCATATAGAGCTGGATCAGCAGTGAGAATAAATGTTTAAACATCAGAAAGGAATGAACACACAAATGATTGTGGGTTGCTATTTATACAATATAGAAGAAATTGTTTAAAAACTGTCAAGGCCGGTAGGTGATAGTAACTAAGGTGATTGATTTCCATGGTGTCGATCAGTTTTACTACAGTTTGGTTCCCTGAATTGTCCTATTACTTGGGGGGATTTCTGAAATGTGTAAATACATTTATGGAAGTTCATTATGTTTTAGTGGAGGGTAGGGAAAGCTTCTTCATAAAGATTACTCCTTTTTCTTATAGAGTGCCAACGACAGGAAATATCTAGTTCTAACAAAGGAAGCTTGGGAAATTACCTCTTCCGCCCCTGTGGCTTTGTTTTTTTTTTTTTTTTTTTGCATGTGTGTTCCCAAGTTTTCAGTGGTGAATCCTGATACCTGAATCAGGGAAGATAGATTTCACTGAGGATGAGGGACTCTCTGGCTGAGACTGGGAATTCATATCAGAATCTGGGTTGATAAGGTCATTTTTTTTTCAAGCATTCTCAATACTATATATAATATGTAATATATATATAACTATCTTAGAGTCCATGTTCATTTACAAGGATAATGAAAGCAAGTTTGATTGATAGCTTAGGCAGGGTTAAGCAGATCCCCACGGGATGGTGAAGCATGGAGGTACTGGCCCCTGGAAAAGCCTGAAGGAGGAAAGGAGGTCCAGAATCTCTCAGAGCTAGACCAATCTGCAGTGGGTTGAAAGATGGTCCCTCCATAGATAGACCGACCCAGAACCTACACATGTGACCTTATTTAGAAAAGGTCTTTGCAGATGTAGTTAAGGATTTCAAGACGAGATCATTCTGCCATCATCCCACTGGGCCCCAAATCCAATGGTAAGTGTCCTTATGAGAGAGAAGACACAGACAGAGCGGAGAAGCAGAAAAGGCCATGTGAAGACAGAGGCAGTGACTGAATTATGGGGCAGCCACAGGCCAAGGAATGCCTGGACTTACCAGAAGCTGAAGGAAGCCAAGAAGAATTCTCCCCCACAACCTTCAGAGGGAGCATGGCACTGCTGCCACCTTGATTTTGGTCTTTTGGCCTGCAGAGCAGGGAGAGAATAAATGTGTGTTGTCAGCCTCCCAGTCTGAGGTAACTTTTTATGGCAGCTCTAGGAAACTAAATCAGACAGGGTCTTCTGGATAGGAGCTACTGCCAACATAGCTGCCAACATAGCTCATGGTGGTGAGGAGCAGAGACAACATAACACTTAACCGGTCTTCCTTCCACTCCTTGATCTCTCTCTGATGCCTCCCATTGGCTGAAGTGCATCAGAAAAACTGGGTGCAAGACAGCCTCAATGAGATGGTCCAAAGAGGCCCAGCTTTTTGCAGGGGAAACAGAGACTGCTGGGCACAACAGTGATACAATATGTATTCCTTTATAACTCAGCCTCCAAATGTCAAATCTTTATAATGTCTCGTTACTCAAAGAGAGTCTCAAAAAGTAAGCTCAAATGCCCAGGTATCATGATTTGAGGTAGCATGCCCTCAAGGGGGAGTGATAGCAGTCAGGAATATTGAGGGTTTTGTTAAACTTGGAATTGGTATGTTTAGGCTCATCAAAAGGTCTACATCTTAAAAGGTTGAGAAAAAAATTAGATAGTCTCTGGAACATACAGGGAAATCCAAGAAAAATATGGAATATATGAATATAAACAAAATGAATTTTTCCAGTTGCTTTGTTACCTTCTTTCCATGCTCTATTATACTCTGCTTCTAGTCATTATCTACAGCTTTTTGTACATTCAGATTTCTAACTGTCTGATCAAGTGAAGATTTTAGCTTCTCTATGAGAATCTCCAGTTTCCTTTATTTGTAACTACATAACTTCTGAGATGTGAGATGTTTCATAACTTTTATCATATCACCACCTCTTTTTCAAATTATATTTGAATTATATTTTAAAACATCAAGCCTCTTGTGGGACAAACCATTCCCCAAAGTGTAGGTTTTCAAATTCTGCATGAAAACCAGCATCCTAAAGTAGAAGAAACACTCATTCAGGGAGATAGTACAGAAAAATAATACTTAATTATATCATTTTCTCAGTTTAAATTTTTACTTTACGTTTGTTTATTGAAAAATGGTGCTTGCTAGCTAAGATATAATGTATAATAATATCTAATTTAGCACATATACATTTTATACAGTTATTTTACATTTTCCATATTATTTTTTCATGGTAGCTTACATGAAAATTCCTATTTTCAGGTGCTCCATCACATGACACTTTTAAGAAATTTAGCCCTCAAGTTTCCCCTGTTGGAAACTTCACAAGCAGTATTAAAATGAGCAGCATCTTTACCTGGACCTTCATCTCCATGGAATTTTCCCTAAAGCAATATATTGTTCCAGCACTGTCCTTTCTATTAAAATTATTGATCTTTAGAAAAAAAATTCCCCCTTGCAGAAGTTAATGAGCCCCTTACTATTTTTGCCACATTGGAATAATGGAGAGTACATGAGCTTTGGAGTCAGGCAAACCTGGAATTGAATTATGACTTTGACACAAACTGGAGTTGGAACTTGCTTTTTATTTTTTTCTTTTCCTAATCCTCTGAATCCTTATGTATAAAATCACTGATCACACAGGTCTGCTACAAAGATTAAGCAAAATTATGTAAGCAAAGCTCTTGGCCCATTGTAGGTGCTCAGCAAATAACAGTGATTAAGTGACCTTGTTTTGTTTTGTTTTGTTTTTTAATTTAGGGGCACACCTGTGGTATATGGAAGTTCCCAGGCAAGGGGTCAAATCAGAGCTGCAGCTGCCTACCTACACCACAGCTACAGCAATGTCAGATCTGAGCCTCATCTGCAACCTACATAGCAGCTCACAGTAATGCCAGATCCTTAACCCACTCAAGTGGGGCCAGGGATCGAACCCTCATCCTCATGGATACTAGTCGGGTTATCGTAGCTGAGCCACATTGGGAGATGCTAATTAAATGATCTTTAGATTCCTATTAAATAAGGAAGCCCAGGAAGAGGAGATGAAATAAACTAATGAATCTTGAAAGTTACCTTTGATTTTATCACTTTGGGCTTTCTGATCCTCCCCTAACTCCTTCTTCCTTTTTTCCCCATCTGCTCCAACAGCCTTGTCTTATCTTCATAATTTATCTCCTCTCCTTCTCATTTTGTTTTATTCCTACTTATTCTTACCCTCCTTTGCTGTTTGGTGCCTAATAGAGAGCCCAGCAGGAGGATTTGGCTATGTGTAGGTGTCCCCATTTCCCTCCCCAAATTAAAGGCAAGCTCTGACTTGGCAGATCAGGTTCATTTTCTTCAGCTCCACAGGACCTGTGTGGGATAAGGAGCTGATCTGTTGCTAATTAGAATCAGTGACCCCAGCCTGATTCCAAGATTTAGAAAAAGACAAAGCTACCCATCCTGGCACTGGCCACTTCTTGATAGCATTGCTTTTCTCCTTGGCTCCCTTTTATTCTTGTACCAAATTAATTCATTTTTCCATACCCTGAAAGTCCATTTAATCAACTATCTGCTAGGTGGGACAGAACACATGCTCTTAAACTTTGCAGTTTGCTCTTGTTACAACAATACTTAAAGTGTGATGGATAAAAATGTGAATGATGTGTAGCTTGGAGTCAGGCACTGAACAAGAATTAGATGAAAATATTTGTCTGTGTCCCCCTTTTGGACAAGTGACACAGTTTCTGTCTCAAGTGCTTTTCTCAGGTAAACTGCTCAATCTTATTAAAGAATCACTTATGGTGAGGGCAGATTGTCCCATGCAGGACATTTATATTAATCTGGATATATTTGGTTGTTTATAATTCTGTCCTAACAGTCACTTCCAGAGAGAAATGTATCTTCTTGGAATCTTTACAAAATATAGTAGTAGAAGAAACTTCTGATGAAAGATTCACTTTATAAAAGTAAAAAATTAGTTTAGAAAACAAAAGAACAGGACACATATTTCTCAGTGACACTGGGGAGATAGGATATGGATATTATGGGCTATCACAGTTTCAATCCTACCTGGAGCAAAATATTATGTTCAAGTTACAGGTGCCATAAATGTTACAAAGTGTGTTTCCTACCCTCTGTTGTATCCAAATTTAAGGAGAAAATCTTCTTCATGGAAATAACCTTCTTCCATGGGTTGGATTTCAATAGATAGTGCCAACAAGGGTGTTATCATCATAAAATCACTAAAACCTCTCCGCTTTCCCATTGAAAGTGCCATTTACATGGTCTAGAGAAGTTGAAAATAAAAGTGTAAACTAGAATGGGTCATGTACATCTATACAAATACATCCAGTTAACAAATGATACTCCAGAATGCAGAGAGACTGGGAAGAATTAGAAGGAAGGCAATGTGCTTTTCGATTGAGAGAAATGCTACAGATGCTTTGTAATGAGCAGTAACCCCTTTTTATCTGTCAAGCTTTAGAGCTTGTTCTCCATGGGGACTAATTTGGGATTACACTGGACGTAGGGGCTGTTGAAGACATGAAGTGGTGTAGTTTTAGAATGAGTATGAGTAGAAATTAGAAATGTGGTTGTGTGTGTATGTATGTGTGTCTATTTCACCAGAACAAGAAAAGCATTTCAATAGCAACACAAACACAAGTTGCAGATTCAATGATAATGAAATTCACCTTGTAGCAGAAGGCTATGTTAAACCATAAGAACTGTAATTTCCTCAGAGCTAACTCCTCCTTGCCCCCACATTCCTAGTATTTATATCAGTCCTGGATATGGTAAAAAAACTCTTAAATACTAATTTTGAAGTGAAGAGTATTCTATTTAAATTATAGACCTAAATATGTTCTTAAAGCATAATATTCCCTCTTGTGAAACACCAGCAAGAACTCAGAACCAAGCAAAATGCTAAATAAGAACTACAGTATTTTTTTTAAAAATCACATCTGCACACAATCACACAGGTCCTACAAAAAAATCCTGTCTAGCCACCATTTATGGTAATGGGAAGTGTGATAGTTTTTCATTTGCACCACCCTTTCTCTCATCCTTCCTCTTCTACTTTTTAATTTTTAAATTTTTGACAAGCAAAATCATGACTGGAGTTTTGATGAGAAGTATTATTGGGGATAGGAGTAAGTATTAAATCTAAATACCAATAGATATGTGTAATATCTATAATATTTTATCTTTCAGCTGAGATTCACTGCTACTCACCATGTGCCTGACAGAAGACTAAGTAAGGTGCTGTGTAGGTGAACAAGGCAGAAACTAGGTCAGTTTTTTTTTTTTTGTCTTTTTGCTATTTCTTTGGGCCGCTTCTGCGGCATATGGAGGTTCCCAGGGTAGGGATCCAATCGGAGCTGCGGCCACTGGCCTACACCAGAGCCACAGCAACGCTGGATCCGAGCCGCGTCTGCAACCTAAACCACAGCTCACGGCAACGCCGGATCATTAACCCACTGAGCAAGGGCAGGGACTGAACCCGCAACCTCATGGTTCCTAGTCAGATTCTTTAACCACTGCGCCATGACGGGAACTCCTAGGTCAGATTTTGATAAGGGATACTACCTAAGAATCAAAAAAATTTTTAAAGTGAGAGAATAATAATGGCTAATACATTTTGAATATGACATGCTGGATACTAGTCTAGGTGTTTGTCATGTGCTAATTTATTTAATTATGAAAGGCAGGCATACTTGAAATTATCAATAAAGGCTGAAATGGGGGTACACAGCAGGGAAGCAGCCTAGGCACTGGGCACTGGTAAAGGTAAAGTCTAAAGTAGCAGTTAATCAGTCCCAAAAGTATTGAGAAATATTTTCCAAGCATAGAATGCAATATACCTGTCTTACAATGACCCAGGGTGTGATATAGTCAGGCCTCCATATCCATGGATTCTACATCCTTGGATTCAACCAACCATGAATCAGGTAGTTCTTTGTTTATGATCTTTGGTTGGTTGAATCCAGAGCAGACTAAGGTACTTGAGCATCCTGGATTTTGGTAGCCACATTGGCCCTGTTATCAATCCCCACGGGTGCTGAGGAAAAACTGTATATATTGGGACTGAAATCACTTAAATTTCACTGGATCCAGAGGTTCAAAGATAAGACATGAAGCTGGAGAGGTAAGCAGCGATTGTTTGGTTCTCAAAAGGTAGGTAATAAAACCCTTTGACTAAAGGGAATATAGGAGAGAGAGTGATTTTTTCCCTTACCTTCTTCACAAGTGCTTAGGTGACCCCCTCTGTATGCAGTGCCCATTGGCATCCAGGAGCTCCTGAAGGCTGAGGGAGGAGGTTCATCAGTACTTGCTCACTGTTCTTGGTATCACTGGTCTTGCAGCTGTCATTGGTCTGTCTACAGGAACAGACAGAAACAATTCAGCAGACTCTAGCCTTACTCTGTCTAGCTAAAGTGATAGTCTGATTGACCCTCTTAAACTTCTGGTGGCTGTCCTCTTCTATCTATACCTTTGCTCGTCTCGCCCCAACTTTATCATAGATACACAAGGTTAAGAACTAGATGATAAAATTTATTTGTAACTCTACATATTGTAGGTTCTCCAAAAAAAAAAAAACCCATTAGTTGGCTCTCATGCTCCCAGAAAAGTTGGTTATGAATTGCATGTTGCTTTCTCATATATTTTATATTTAACTATTCTAGCATTTTTCTGTAGTAAAATTATGTTAGTATTTATTTTAAAACATACTGGCCAAAAATATGAGCACATAGAAGACACTCAAAAATTGCATTCTAAATTGGGAAATAAATTTTGGAATTTAGAGAGTAAGTAATGAGGCATGTTGTTTATGAATTATCTATAACACACACACATATATATGAAAGTTTACTGAATGAATAGACTTAAGTAAACTAGGTTATTTTATTTATTTTAATGTTATTGTATTAGTTTGTGGAGATTGAGGGTTGCATGAACCACTTCCCTGCTTACAATTCTTACATCTTTTGAATCTCAAAGATCATTTTTATAAAAATGGTAATGAGATGCAAATCTTTCATGTTCTCCTTTATGTTTCAAAAAATACATGATTCTGGATATCTGTTTCTTCACTGAAAGACTATCACATCCAGAAAAGGGGTTGGGGGCAGTCAAAGTCATTTGGGGTGCCACACGGTGTGAAATTTAGGTTCAAATGAAAAAGCTTATCAGAAAAATCTTAGGTGCCCCAAACTGGAGAACGTAAGATTTTATAGGTATTATAGATCCAGTGTTTTTATCTTAGATTTCCAGGATGGGGAGTGTAATAAAAGGAAAAAAAATGGAAAAAAGAAGCAAATAGTTTCAATTTTCTGATATCTCAAATAGGAAAAGGATGCATGGTCTTCTAGGCTGTTTTCTGAGTTCCAAATAACATCTATGAATTTTCTAAAATATCTTGGTTTAATATTTCTGAAGAAAAAGAAATATGAAATTTTCTTTTCATACTGAAAAGAGTGAGAAATAATAAGTGAATTACTCATTATTAATAATGAGTAACAGTGATAACAAGAAAGGATTTTGCTGATTGGATTACTTTTGTTTAATTGCATGCTGGGTGTTTGCAAATGTTTCTAGTAG